>NC_056630.2:66334804-67032304 GCF_002870075.4 Lactuca sativa
ATGTTTTTGTTTCGTGGTATCTTAGTAGGTAATCTTTAATATACTTAAAAAAATCATATATTAATCATTGAAAATTATTATATCAAGGGGTGAAAACGAATCAAAATACTCGTGAGTTATTCAGGATCGGTTCGTTAAAATCTCAAATCGAAACCGATTTTAAACGAGCTCGAGCTTAATATTAAGCACGTTTATTAAATGAGCTCGAGCCGGAGCCTATATCACTAAACTCAATTAGGCTCGCGAGCCTAAACGAGTCTATGTATAATATAATTTATTATTATTTTTAAATATTAAATAAACATATATTTGGAGAATTAAGGATTTAGGGCATTAGTAAACGAATTTAAGCTTATTTATGCATGTTAGACGCAAAACAAGCCGAACTTGTATAATTCTTTATGAGCTCGAGCCAAGCTCAGTACAACAAAGCTCGAATCAAGTTGTAACCATAAAAATCTCAAGAAATTTAAACTTTTAAAATCAACCATAATTCCTAAATTGTTTACAAATCATAGTTTTCAAAGCATTTTACAACATCAGAGTCTACCAAAATCATAAATCATAAACAAGAGGATGTGTAAGTTCACGCCTTTGACTTCCCCAGATCATCCGAAGTCCCTAAAACCATAACTAAAACCTGTAAGCCAAAGCTTAGTGAGTTTCCTCCAAAGTACCAACACATAACCAGATAACATATAGAATAAGAACATATATTGGGTTCACAGCTAAAAGACCGGATTACCCATGAGCTTACAACATAAGTCTGGCTTGCCCTCGAGGCCCACAGCTTATGTATGGCTTGCTCCCTGACCAAATCAATTATCGGACTGATTTACCCTTAAGCCCTCAATACGAGTCTGGCACACCACTTGGTCCTCAGCTCGTATCTAGAATGCTCCTGAGCCCTTAGTATGAGTCTGATATGCCCTACCCGGCCCTCCGCTCATAATTGGAATGCTCAAGGGTTTGTTGGCTACCGCACAAAGCAGTACGACCTCAACCCAACACAATATGTCGACATAACACAAATAACAACAAATACAGATAATCATGTTGACATAATCACAGGTAGTCCTACATATCTACTAGACTAGCATATCGATAACTAGCATAATCATGTGTATCTATTCCATACTGCATTCGATCCACAAGTACAGTGAGGAATACTCACCTCACAAACTGGACAAAATCTGATGAGGTCTCGACTCCAAATCTCAGCTCCAACTGACACCTAACCATCTAAGTGACCAATCACAATCAAAATCCCAAAATACCCTTAAGGTCAAACCTGGTCAGAGTCAAGGTCAAACTGGTCAAAATCCATAAATCAACTGAGTCAACCCAACCGAGTCAACCCAGTTGAGTCAACTCAGCAAGCGTACGTTGGTCGTACTCTGGAGGTACGCTGGGCATACTCCTCCGTTGACCCAAAACAGGTCGTTGATTGTGTTGGATAAGTTGTCTAAGTCAATAACTATATTTGGTATGTACTTGACCCAACCCACCATGGTCCATTTGGGTTGCACTTCACTGGAACAATTTGTATGGATACTCTTTTGAGAATAGTATATTGATGGTTTATTAATATACTACCTCCGTCCCAAATTGATAGTCCACTTTTGACTTTTGAAGTCTTTTTCCTTCAATTTTGACCTTAAATATTTTTGTTTTTGATAGATAATATACTTGGTGCAAAATATATGAATGTATTGTATTTTAAATATATTTTTTTTCATTTTTATAAGTTTTGTCAAGTAATATATAACACAAATAAAAATATTTAAGGTCAAAGTTAAAGTAAAAATACTTCAAAAGTCAAAAATGGACTATCAATTTGGGACGGAGGGAGTATTATAAGTTATAATATATTAATATGAAATCATATTATTTAATTAGTATTGATCAAGAATTAATTTGAAATTAATTTAGTGATAAAAAAGAAACTAATTAAATATGGACTCTTATATATATTGAATGGGCCAAATTTCATTTAGGATGGGCTAAGCTTGCATGGAAGTCCATGGATAGTCTATGGAGCTTTTAACCCATGGATCCTATGGAAATGAAAGGTCATGGGTATTAGGGTTTACATGGATGTAACCCTAATCCGCCATACTATATAAAGAGGTGTTTGGCACTTGAAATGACACTAGTGTGTGAGATAACAAGGGTGGGCCGATTTTAAGAGTGCATCATATTCTTTCAAATTCTTCCAAGTTGTTTTGGTGATTTGTGATTCCACTTGAGACATTCACATTATTGGCGCTAGGCTCTTAAAGCTCCAAGCAATCAACTAAAAGAAAAGGTATGTCATCTTTTTATATTACATGTACCCCAATCGCATGCTAGTTAGGATAAAACCTTGGAAAAAGAAAGTTTGCATGTATAATAGAGAAACCATAGATCCAAAGTTTCTAGGGTTACATGCACACCATAGGAGTGTTAGAATGCTCAAAACCCTTCCGTGGTATCAGATCCTAGGTTTGTTTTCAATTATATTTGATGTTACATGTTTTTCCAAAGTTGAAATTCTGCCATTTTTGCATCTGACTGCTCACCACGACGTGGCAGTCTTTACCACGACGTGGTGATGCACTTGTGTGCAGAATTTTGGGTTTTTGCTTGCTATTAGATGAGGATCATTACCCTAAATTGTTTTTGAACCTAGAAACCTATTTTTCAAGAGCATAATGTTATTGCTTGTCCAATTGAAAGGAGATTGTCAAAATTTTATACTTTGTTTTAGTTTATTTGATTAATCTAAATTACATGGAATTTGTTTGATTTGAATTACCTTAATCATATGAGTTTAATCTACAACTTGAACATTCTTGTTAGTTGAATTGTTGTTCTTGATGATTTTAATGGACTCCATAACTTGTCCTCAAGTTATGGAATTCCAAAAGTTTTCTTTCAAATGGATCATTAGAAGCCATAGGTTATAAAAATGTAGAGTCTCATTTTCAAGAACCATTAAACTCATATGTTATGAAGTTGAAAGGTTTTGAATAGTTTCAAAACTTGCCCTCAAGTTTTGGAATTTGTAAAGTCTCACACACATTAATACTTTAATTCCAATCCCTAGAATTAAAAAGCTTAAAATTCAACCTTTATACTTTATAGTATTATAAGTTGATTGTATATATATATATATATATATATATATATATATATATATATATATATATATATATATATATATATATATATATATATATATAAGAGCAAGTCAGTCTTACCATTAATAGGTCTCATTCACGAAGCCGGTCTATAAAGGGGGTATAAGGTTGTTGCCTATAAAATGGCAGCTGAATGGGTGTCCACTCTCACCTACCGCTTCCTTGACTGGTGGAGGATCGTTAGCCGAACGGGTAGGACAAGGACTATAATTCTCATTAAAAGTATAATTATAATTATAAAGTAACTAAAACTTTTATAAATTCCCAATCTTAGTTACTTTAGGAAAATATGAATTTGGTGCTAACCCATGAAATTACACTTTTTACCTTACCAAGTCGTTAGTGGAGCGTGTGTGGTTAACCAACACACTAATATGGACTAGTAAGAGTGGAAAAGGGTAACTTAATGTTTATCATATATTGGTGGAGCGTGTGTGGTTAATCGACACATCGATTAGGTGATAAAATTAAGGCTACCAAGTTAATTTGCATGGTTATTCACACTTTGTTTTCTGATCCTCAACATGCCAGTCACAAACTTGAAGGGCACAATCGAGATTTAAACATGCCATTGAAAAGTTCAATGAATCTCAAAAGATCTAGGAGTTTCAATCCAATTAAAACCTAATAATTTATTTCGTTTTTCATGGTGGAAATTGGTGAATCTTCATTCACCTAACTTCAAATATTTTATAGCTTGGATTACGACATCCCTCTTCCAAGTTATAAATATTGTGTTGGGTCCTAGCCTTAATATTTCATTTGCGTGTCTTCTCTTTATCTAATCTAAACTTGTCTTTTCTTCTTTTCAGATGTCTTCCAACAATGCTTCTGGCTCAAACCCTATCGACTCCTTCTCTCTCATGAATCTTTGTGGGAGAGTCATCTTTGATGGTTTCAACTTTAATGATTGGATCAGGAACATCAGGATGGTCACACGTTACGAGGACAAGGAATATGTCCTCGACAAGGAGCTGAACGAAATTGATGAGTCTTTTGCTACTCCACAGGAGATCTCTGACTTTAGGACTCATGAGAGAGATGCCACTAAGGTGGCATGTATCATGTTGGCCACAATGACATCTGAACTCTAAAAGTCCTATGAGGACTTTTACCCTTTTGAGATGCACACGGACCATCATAGTGCTCGTCAAGAGAGGTATGAAATCATCTCATCCATGATAACAACCCGAATGAAGGATGGTGAACCCATCACGGGCCACATGCAGAAAATGCAAAGGTTTGTGGACCATTTGCTGAAGAGAAATGTGAACTTCCCCGAGGAGCTGGCTATTGACATCATACTGCACTCCTTACTTCCATGTTATGATTTGTTCTGAATGACCTATGATATGAACAAGGAGGAGGCCACACTCAGAAAGCTTCAAGGACTTTTGAAGACCGCCGAAAGTGGTCTTAAAGGTAAGTCAGTTGTTATCACTCCTACTCCTACCACCGCCCCTGTTTTGGCAATCGGGCAAGGTAAAGGGAAGAAGAAGAAGACTCCTTCAAAGGGTCACAAGGGAAAGTCTCTTGATGGTTCCTCTTCAAGTGGAACCAAAGGTGTTCTTCCTACTCCCTCTATCAAACCTAAAGAAGCTGAATGCTTCTATTGTCATGACAAACTATATTGTCTACTAACTCACCACATAAGGTTGGGAAAGTAAAACCCACCCATGTAGGTATTTACACTATATTGTCTAATAACTCACCACATACTAATTTTTGGGTCCTTGATACAGGTTGTGGAATTCACATATGTTCTGATTTGCAGGGCCTAAAAAGAAGTGACGACGTGGAGCAAGGGAAGATAAACTTAATCATGGGGAATAGGAAAGCTTCACATGTCACCAAGATTGGAGTTTATTCTTTATTGCTGAGTAGTGGGTTAATGTTAAATTTGAATAAATGTTGTTACTCGTCTGAAATGGAGAGAAAAATTATTTCTTTTCATGGTTTGTACAAGCAAGGCTTTACTTTTTCATTTGATAATGAATGTGGTGGTATTAATGCTTTTCATAATAGTGTTTTTATGTTAAAGCATTACCTTGTGATGGTGTATATGAAACTGTGTCGGTTGTAGACAACCTAGGAAATAATGTTTTGCATATTGATTCTTCCACTAGTTTGGATAAGGCATCCTTGTGGTATTGTCGTCTTGGACATGTCAACAAGAAGCGCATAGGCCAACTCCAAAAGGCTGGAGTCTTGGAGTCATTTTACTTAAGGTCAGGTGATAGTTGCGAATCTTGTTTACTTGGAAAAATGACTAAGTCACCCTTCACTGGTACTTGTGCTAGGAATGAGTGTTTGTTGGATCTCATACACATCGATGTTGTGGGCCCTTTAGAACCGCCACAAGGGATGCTAACCGCCTCTATGTGAATTTTACGGATGATTATAGTAGATGTGGCTATGTCTACTTAATGAAGCATAAGTCAGAAACCTTTGAGAGATTTGAAGAGTTTAAACAAGAACTGGAGAATCAGTTGGGCAGGAAGATAAAGATGCTCCGATCCGATCGGGGTGGTGAGTATCTTAGCATCGAGTTCCTTGACTATCTTAAGGAATGTGGAATTGTTTCACAATTGACACCTCTTAGGACACCACAAGTGAATGGTGTGGCTGTGAGGCGTAATAAAACCTTGATAGATATGGTTCGTTCCATGATGTGTCGAGCTTCATTACCAACCTTATTTTGGGGGTATGCCTTAGAGACTGCCACCCATATCCTTAATCTAGTCCCAACTAAAAAGGTTGCCAAAACACCTCACAAGATGTGGACTGGGAAAGCTCCCACATTAAACCACATCAAGACTTGGGGTTGCGAGGCTTTCATGAGGCGCGAGACTCACGATAAGCTCGAACCTCGTAGTGAGTGGTGTATTTTCATTGGTTACCTACAGAAATCCCTTGGTTACCTCTTCTACAGACCCAATGAAAATGTGGTCTTTGTGGCATTGAGAGGGGTCTTTTGCGAGAGATAATTCATAAGCCAAGGAAATAGTGGGAGACAAATTGACCTTCAAGAGCTTCAAGATTCAAGTGGTGAAGGAACCTCAAACCCTAGCACTCAACCTGAGGAGGAAACTCCTTTTGAACTAACTGACGAGTCTGTACCTCTGAGGCGTTCCACCAGAGTTAGGAATCCACCTGAGCATTACTATGGCTTCCATATTACTGCAGAAGGTGATACATTTATTAGTGATAGTACACTGGTAAATTTGGATGAACCTAACAGCTATAAGGAAGCCATGGCAGGCCCTGAGTCTGCTAAATGGAAAGAGGCTATGGACAACGAGATTCAATCCATATATGACAATCAATTTTGGAACTTGGTTGACAATGTACCGAGTCGTAAGATAGTCAGGTGCAAATGGATCTTCAAGAAAAAGACCGACATGGATGGGAAAGTGCACACTTATAAGGTACGACTGGTTGCGAAGGGCTTCACCCAAACTCAGGGAGTTGACTATGATGAAACCTTCTCACCAGTAGCGAAAATTAACTCTATTAGGGTTATACTAGCTATTGCTGCATTTCATGATTATGAAATATGGGAAATGGATGTCAAAATTGCTTTCCTTAATAGAAAGTTGGTTGAGGATGTTTACATGAGTCAGTCATAGGGTTTTGTCAATGAAAAGTTCCCTGATAGAGTGTGTCAGCTTGAGAAATCCATTTATGGATTGAAACAAGCATCTCACAACTGGAATCTTTGTTTTGATGAGAAAGTCAAAGAGTTTGGTTTTTCGAGAAGCGAGGATGAGTCATGTGTATATGTTAGAGCTAGTGGGAGTATAGTTAGCTTTTTGGTACCGTATGTGGATGACATACTACTCATAGGAAATGACATCCCAACTTTGCAGAAGATTAAGTCCTGGCTTGGGAAGTGTTTCGTTTTAAAGGACCTTGGAGAAGCTGCTTATATCCTAGGGATAAGGATGTTGAGAGATAGGAGTAAAAGACTAATTGGACTTAGTTAGAGCACCTACTTGGACAATGTAGATGTATGGTTCAGAAAACTATGTGTTGGATTAATGTCTAAGTCCATAACTATAATTGGTAAGACTTGACCCGACCTGACATGGTCCATTTGGGTTGCATGGCATCATGCATTTAGATAGACTATAATGAGAGAAATAACACTTAAGGTTTGTTAATATATTATAAGTTATAATATATTAATAAGATTATTTAATTAGTATTGATCAAGAATTAATCTAGAATTAATTAAGTGATCAAAAGAAGACTAATTAAATATATGGGTTGATTGTGTAAATCATCCATACTTATATAGTGGAATAATGCTCCATGGATTATCAAGTTGGGCTAAAACCCATAAGATGCTTGATGGATGCTCCATGGTGTATTTGAACCCATTGATCCAAGGAAATGGAAAGCCATGACAATTAGGGTTTACCCTAATTGTAACAACTATATAAGATCATATTCTTTGACAAAATCGGCCACTAAGTGATGTAGAGAAGGGCTAGCCGATTTTAGAAGTGTTCAAGTTGATGGGTTTTGGTCATAAGACATACTATGTGCTCATACAAACCCTAATGTTTGGATCTAGGTTTCTCTATTGTACATGCTTTGAATCCAAGACAATAAACCCTAATTCTAGCATATGGAAATCAATATTAACATATAATTAGGTTTAAGATATTACCTTGATTGTTATGTAGCAATAACAATCCCAATTCCTCCTTTGAATTGACTTTGGAAGGCTTAGAGTCACAAGTGTCACTCCTCTAATGGTTCACAAACACCATAAGCAAGAGGATGAAGAGGAGAGAGGATGGAGGCTGCCCAAAACGTGTGAAAACCCTAGAAGGTTGCTTGTCCACGTTTTTTGAGGCATAAGGGGTCTTTATATAGTGAGGCTATTAGGGTTATCTTAACAAGGAAACCCTAATTTGGTTGCTTAAGCCCTAAGCAACCCATGGAGCCCTTTTCTTAAAGCCTTGGACGATTTCATATGGGCTTACCCCATAGAATTCGTCCACCTTATAATAAAAGGCAATCCATGGCCCGAATTGCAATTATCTTATAATTACAATTCCAGTCCCTTAAGTTTAATTAATCTCTTTTAGTCACAAAACTAATTACCAATTAATTGTTGACTAATATTAATTAAACAATATGATTTCTCCTTTAATATATTATTCTCATAATATATTAATAAATCATATTTAATCCTTTCTCTCCATAATTCATCCTATCAAGTTGCTTTGGTGAAGGCAACCCAAAAGGACCATGCACCATCGGGTCAAGTACATACCAACATAGTTATGGACTTAGACACTAATCCAACAGTCTCCCACTTGGATAAGTCTAATAACTATTCTGCGTGTGACTTCAGATCCTGATCTGCAATCGTAGCTTTCCAAAGCCGCTTTCAACTCTAATCCTATCAAAAACGCGTGTCCTTAGATAAGGGATCATATATTCCTCCATTCTAGATATCATATGAGATATGATTTCAAATCATTCTCTTTGTACTACTTCTCGATTTCTGATTTATGACGACCGACTAATTGAACAAATCAAATTAGCCCTAGCCCGGCCGAGCATTTACGTTTGTCATCACTAAACCATCGAGGGGCCCAAAGATATCGCTTTTATCCTACTTTGAATAAAAGGAATGGATAAACTTTGATACAATGCTCACTTGCACTCACGCACCAAATTACACACAATAATATGTTTTATAACACCAAGTTACTAGTGCGTTTACATATTATCGATGTGCAACCGATTCGCAAGATACAACTTACACATCTCGGTTTCAAGAATATAAGATGTTATCGTCTCACCAATCACTCGTGATACAATTTGATGGAGTGATCCAAGTGAGCGTGGGTTTAATCCAATGCTCAAATCATATTCATAAGCACTCATGAACGTTGCAGCAAACATTTGCTTATGTCTAATGCTCTTTAGACAATCCACACACCAATTCATGACAGTCTTCATTCATATCTACTTCCAACATATGAACGACTGCGGCCCGTTCGAATAATTCGATTATTCTTAATAAACTCAATTATTCTGGAAGTTAAAACATGCAAAGTGAAACACAAGAATAATACTAATCCCATATGGCCTCAAACCTTTGAGTATAAATAAAACACCTTTTATTTATCACCATATCGATTACTCATTATTAGTCGTTTTGGTTAATCAACTTCTTACTTGAATTCCAACACTTGTCCCATGCTCCTAGCATGCACACAATGTTTACCTATGGTTCTTACTTTGTGAAATAGATCACATTGAACACATTTCCAATCCTTCTCATTTCACAACTCCAAATCCGTTTTTCATAAGTCAAAGAATATCAAATTCTTGCTACTTATAGAATATGCTAGATTCTAACATTCTATGCAACTATCCTTTCGTAATGTCACTGCACCAAAGTCACAAAGACTATTGCCAATGATATTACAAAGTCCTCTATCGGAGATTGTTACAAGACAATTCCATAGACGTGATGTCTCTCACTCAAAGTACATTCTTTGAACATCCTTTTGCATAGAAGTTTCTAATCTAGTCATAGATTTCTCAATATTCAATTCCCAATATGGACACACTTCCATATGTTCCATATGACAACTCATTCTTAATAGAATCTTATCTATTCATAATGATGTCGATACGGTCCATCCAATATGGAAACATTTCCATATTTTCCAATACTATACTTCCAACTACTCACAAGCGACCAATCCTCGTCGAACTTTGGGTTGTCCTTTGATAGTTGTTTAATTGTTTTAGTCAAAACCAATTCTAGTCCCTTTTCCCTCTAAATGCGCTCGGCATTTGGAAAATTTTAGAATGGTCAAACATTAAAGCATTTGCAATCGATCCTATACCCGAAGCGTATGGGACACGACGCATAATGTTTTATTTGCTATGTTCTCAAAATTCGAATTGTGAAGAGGGATGCCGTAATCATAATCGAAATTTTAAGAACACACTATGTACCTTTGACTAAATTTATTAACATTTCTCAACCTAATCCTTTAGATTTGAAATGAAGCATAATATTCTCTCCCTTAATTAGAGAAAAACAACCTTTCAACTCTTACAACTTTGCAAAGTATGACTCTTGTTTTCTATAATTAATATTGCTAACCTTACAATACTTTCCTTAATAATCATACAATCATAACATTATGCTCCCACTAT
Organism: Lactuca sativa; assembly: GCF_002870075.4. Classification (NCBI taxonomy): domain Eukaryota; kingdom Viridiplantae; phylum Streptophyta; class Magnoliopsida; order Asterales; family Asteraceae; genus Lactuca; species Lactuca sativa. The sequence goes on from NC_056630.2 coordinate 66,345,184, forward strand.
CATGATAATTATTATAAAACATAACACTTATGCTCCCACTAGCTTCGACATGTATTCATAAACATCTTAACTTTCAGAAAACAATACTTATTGAATTTCTTAAGTTCATGTTTCTAATACTTAATGCTTTGATAATCCTTTATCAATGCTTCTTGAACTTATACACCTTTGCCTTCGATAGTTCATATGTGTGTCTAAACAATTAAGACTAATTGCCAAACCTCACAATTCAAATTATGGAAAGGGATGCCGTAACCATGATTGAATTTGAGAATGCAATTTTACAATCACTATCTTCTTAAAATCTCTCTTAGTGAAAGCATTTCTTCACAATCATTTTCATGAAGGAGGAAATCTTATGACACTTAGATTTGAGCGGTGTATGTGTTCTTATCCATGTGAATTTGTTAAAACTAAAGTTTACGACAAATTCAAACTCATATGGACCGAGCTTTCTTAATCTTGATTTCTTGCCTTATGGTAGCACAGCTGCCCACCATGTCTTCCAAGTAGTTAAGCAGCTCACCTTTTCTTATCAATGTACCTTTCATTGATTAAGGTGCTTTGCCTTTTATGCGTTCAAAATGAGAACTCATAGAACTCTCATGCATAATTAACTCGATTGGATTGGCACATAATCAAAATAATGTCATCATGATAGGTTGTAAACCTTAACTCGTGTGCTAGTGATGATCGATAAGGTTTATTTGATTTGTTCTTGAGACCTTTCAAGACCATTAAGACTCCCACTGACTCCTTGACATATAAGGTTCTCTTGTCAATAACCATTTCTTGACAAACAAATATTCAAGAGTTAGTGTAGTTTTTATCAAAACTCCTCATAAATTGGTCCTAGTTGATCTTTGTCTTATCTAAGACATCACAACTTACCACATTTAATGAATGTTTTAAACCTTCTTAATACTTTTCACTCATTGTCACAATCTTAACTCTAAGACTTGTTTTGGAACGAAGTATGATTGACTTCTTGATTTGACCATTTCTTCAATCTTTGATTCCTCTTCTTGGACATACAATTGTACCAAGACTCACTTAGAGGATCAATTGAGATATGGTTCTTAATCATTAAGACCTATCATAAAGCATAAAAGGTACTCTCCCTTCTTCTTAGAATGGAGAAACTTTTATCTCTCTGCCTACTTGATTCTTGTTATTCGTTCTACTATTGATTTAAACCTTTTCAATCAATTCAGAATTACACTTAATCTTATAAGTATAATCATATTTACTAAACCTTTAGTAAATCATGACGAATATCTCGTTACTCTTATGGTGGACTTTGATCACACAACTTTGTGTACTCGATCTCCTAGTCCTTCACTTGACACTTTGTCAATGAATTAGTCTAATTTCCAAATACGAAATTTCTCATTCATCGTGCATCCACGTTGCATGATTCCAAGTTTCTGTCCAATTGAAACTTGGGCGATGAGAAACTCTCCCTATTTGGTAAATTCTCGACTTTCCATAAATAACATAATAAGAACCAAATCCATTATTGCTAATAATAGAACCATTTTAACATCAATTTTTCATACACGCCATTGTAAGGATAAATAAATAAAATTTAAAATCAAAATTTATTTTATTGCGGAAAAATTTTGTCCTTACAATGCAACTCATTTGAAAACTTATGCTAATACATCTTTCTTAGCAATCTAATTCTAACTCTAAGTAGTAGCTCAAGAATCTAATCTTTGAGAAATGCGATCGAAATCCATTCCTTTACGGTTAGATTTTGCTCACTTCTTCCCTTAAGCTCCCTTTCTTTTCTTCGATCCTACAAAACATCAATTGTAATCTTATTACATTATGTATTAAGAATCTAGAATAGAAGCTTAAAAGAGTTAGTAAATGGATTTTACCTATATTAGAGCCATACGTTTCGACTCTCTCATCTCTTAGATCTCTTAGGTAAATGGGACAGCTTCGTCTCCAATGCCCCTTCTCTTGGCAATAAAAGCAAATCGACTCTTTTGGAACATGACATGGAACTACTTCAGACATCGCCTTTCTCTTATGATCAAACTTTTCGATCATAGCATGTCTTTCATTGCCATTGTCTATATCCATAGAGGTCTCGAAGGCAGATTCACCAATCAACTTTGCTTTTCTATTGCGCCAAATCATTGCAGATTCAGCAGCAATAAGCATATATGTGAGATCTATAAGGGTCACGTCGTAGTTCATCATATAGTACTCTCTTACGAACTCACTATATGAGTTGGGAAGTGACTAAAGAACCCAATCAACATCCATTTCCTCACAGACAACGGATCCCAACATTCTTAACTTATCAATGTGTGACTTCATCCCTAGGACGTGTGCACACACGGACTTTCCTTCTTTATGTTTACTTGCCAAAAGGGCTTGAGTGATCTTGAACTTTTCAAGCCTTTGAACTTGTGGGTTAGGGAGAATAATTGGAGGAGGAGGAGGAAGTGAAGCATGATCTCTTGTTCCTCGATCGAATCGTGGAATATCATCTTCATGTGGAATGCTTGTTCCACGGGATTTGAGAAGACCATAGTTGTCGAACTTTGACATCTACAAAACGGGAGAAAAATGAATTCAAGTTAGTAGATAGATTGAGTCCTTGGTATATCACCCAAATGAAATTCCAAGGCTAGGACCCAACACAATACGCTACAACCTAGAAAAGGGATGCCGTAATCTAATTGCAGAATATTTGAAGGTAAGTGAATGACGATTCACTAATTTCCACCATGAAAAACGAAAAAGAAATTTAAGTTTTAAATCTATGAAAACTCCTAGATCCTTTGAGATACATTGAACTTTCAATGGCATGTTTATATCTCGATATGCCCCTCTTGTTTGTGACTGGGATGCCGAGGATCACAAAGCGGGTGTAAATAACCATGCAAACTACATGGTGCCCTCACATGTTACAGTCACCTCCACCGAACTATGACAAACATTGAGTCACCCTTTGCTACCTTTTCTTAGACCCATTTAGTGTGCCGGTTAACCACACAAGCTCCACTAACGTCTTCGCAAGGGCACAAAGTGTAATTTCATGGAATTGCATCAATTCACTTTTGCCTAAGTAACTAAGATTGGGAATTTTCTGAAAACATTTAGTTACTTTAGTAATTCATTATACTTATAATGGAAGGTTTCGTCCTATCCTACCCGTTCGGCTAACGACCCTCCACTAGTCAAGAGTGCGGTGGGTAAGAGTGGATACCCATTCAATCGCCATTTTATACGCAATTTCCTTAAACACCCCTTATAGACTAGCTTCGTGAATGAGGCCTACTAATGGTAAGACTGACTTTTACTCATACATATATATAATGTTAGACTTTTAATGTTATATATATAGTATAGGTTGTATTTTATACTTTTAAAATATTAGGTGGTCTAATTTAACAATTATACTTTTAATTCAATTAAATTGTAAACCTAAACTTTTATGGATTTATTAAATCTCTTTTAATTATACACCTTAATTAATTAATAAAACCATAAGGGTGTGATTTGACTTTTTCAAAACTATACTAGAGTTTTAGAATTTAACATTCCTAATTAAACTTTTAATCAACTTTTAAATTCCAAAACTTGAGGGCAAGTTTTGAAACATTTCAACACATTAGGGTTTAGAATTTAAATATACATCAAAATTAAACTATTTAATCAAAATTTAAATTCCAAAACTTGAGGGCAAGTTTTGAAACCTTTTTCAAAACATTAGGGTTTTAACTATTTAAATTTCAAAACAACAAAACTTTTGGGTTCAAATTTAAAATATAAAACCTAAAGGGATTAATTTGAAACTATTCCAAACTTTGTCAAGAATATTCTAGATCACATAATTCAAATAAGGCAATTAACTATAATTGGTGGTTATCTAATTAGATCTAGTTCAAATTCTGGCAAGATAATGATCAAATAATTTCCATAACTTAACATATATCAAATAAGGTAACAATTATCTAATTAGATGACCAAAATCTTTTATTTTGACAAGGATAATCATAAGAGATTAACAAAATTCGAATTTTATTAAGTTTAAACAATTATGGAAATTATCCTAATTCATAACAGGTAAAAATCCCGAAAATCCGCCTGTCTGACGAGTTGACTCGTCGAGTCAGGCTTGGACTCGTCGAGTCACCTTGGACTCGGCGAGTTCAGCTATGGACTCGGCGAGTCCAGCCTCCAGAAACCCAAAAAACGAATTTTCCAGATATCTAATGCATCAATACAATTGAAACCAAGCTAGTCTCTGATACCACTGATGGGTTTTGGTCATAAGATATCCTATGTGCTCATACAAACCCTAATGCTTGGATCTAGGTTTCTCTATTGTACATGCTTTGAATCCAAGACAATAAACCCTAATTCTAGCGTATGGAAATCAATATTAACATATAATTAGGTTTAAGATATTACCTTGATTGTTATGTAGCAATAACAATCCCAATTCCTCCTTTGAATTGACTTTGGAAGGCTTAGAGTCACAAGTGTCACTCCTCTAATGGTTCACAAACACCATAAGCAAGAGGATGAAGAGGAGAGAGGATGGAGGCTGCCCAAAACGTGTGAAAACCCTAGAAGGTTGCTTGTCCACGTTTTTGAGGCATAAGGGGTCTTTATATAGTGAGGCTATTAGGGTTATCTTAACAAGGAAACCCTAATTTGGTTGCTTAAGCCCTAAGCAACCCATGGATCCCTTTTCTTAAAGCCTTGGACGATTTCATATGGGCTTACCCCATAGAATTCGTCCACCTTATAATAAAAGGCAATCCATGGCCCGAATTGCAATTATCTTATAATTACAATTCCAGTCCCTTAAGTTTAATTAATCTCTTTTAGTCACAAAACTAATTACCAATTAATTATTGACTAATATTAATTAAACAATATGATTTCTCCTTTAATATATTATTCTCATAATATATTAATAAATCATATTTAATCCTTTCTCTCCATAATTCATCCTATCAAGTTGCTTTGGTGAAGACAACCCAAAAGGACCATGCACCATCGGGTCAAGTACATACCAAAATAGTTATGGACTTAGACACTAATCCAACACAAGTTTCTCTCAAGTTATTCCAAGTGTATTTGGTGTTGTGTGAACCATTTAAGGTGTCACACTTGGGGCACTAGGCACTCAAGCTTCATGAGGACATTCTATGTCAAGAGGTATGTATTCTATCTTGTTATATTCATTGTTTTTGTATGCTAGTTAGTATAATACCTTGGATGCTCATATTTGCATGTATAATAGAGAAAACATAGATCCAAGGTATTTAGGGTTGCGTGTACACTTAGGAGTGTTAGAATGCTCAAAACCCAACAGTGGTATCAGAGACTAGGCTTGCTTTCTATTATACTTGATGCAAATTGCTGAAAAATGCTGAAAAAATAGATTTTTTTGGCTTTCTGGGCACTGGACTCGCCGAGTCCACTGATGAAATTGCCGAGTCCATGAGTAAAATCATCCTACTCGTCGAGTAGTTTCATGCACTCGACGAGTAGGAGCTCCAGACAGCATATATTCGACTTTTTTTTGGCTAGAAATGGACTAGGAACATTACCCTAAGCTGTTTTTGGACTTATAAACTTATTTTTGGTGTGGTAATGTTCATACTAATCCAATTTCAAAGATAATTTTCAACAGATTCATGTTTTGTATTAGTTTAAGTGTTATGCTAATTACATGAAAAAGTTTGATTCCAAGTATCATGTTCATATGAGTTGCTTAGATTAATAGAAAAGGTTGATTGATTATGTGTCTTTGATCCATTTTAATCTAAGAATTGATTTTAAAATGTGTTTGTGTAACTTTTCCTCAAGTCACATGAAAAGTTACATTAAAGTATCTTAAAAGTCATAAAAGTTAGCAATGGTTACAAATATGAAGAGTCTTGTTCTCTTTAAATGGTTTTATGACTCCATAACTTGTCCTCAAGTTGTAACGTCCCAAAATTCAAGACTAAAAATTTCTTTTAAGAAAACATTACGTTACGCAAATTAATCCTTTCAAAACATAAACAAGGTATAAGTTTCCAAAATAAATATTCATTATCAGAGTAAAACGTTCCCAGGCTGACAAATCTATGGTGTGTGCCATGCGATCACCCCAAGCTCCATCATCAGCTACCGGAAGTACCTGAAACCAAAACTGAAAACTGTAAGCACGAAGCTTAGTGAGTTCCCCACCTTACCACATACCATGCATACCCATATACTGCACATACTGGGCCACGCCCGCTATCCGGGGCCTCTCCCCTACTGCGGGTCTTGCCCGCTACAACGGCCCCGCCGCTCCAGGCCCCGCCTGGCTTCGAGGCCCGCTCGGATACAGATCTGTTCACTTAGGCCTCGCTTGTCACATGGCACCGCCCACTAACATATAATAGCACATACACATATCACATAACATCACATAAGCTAACATATACTAACAGCTCTTGCTCTAAGGCCTCGCCTATCTCTGGGCCCCGCCCGTGTCCGGCTACTGATAAGTCATGGAACCTCGTCCATACTCCTGCTGATAGTGAGATACGGGCCCAACCCACCCTCACTCCTTTCCTAACTTGGGCCTCGCCCCTGGACTGCTGCTACTGAGATGTGGAACACCATCCACACTCTGCTATTGGTGAGATACGGGACCTCGCCCACACTCACCTCCCTACCAGGCACATACAAGTATCACACAGACAACAAGTATAAACTATAACATAAACCATTTCTTGGGCACCCGCCCTCTATCATTGGACCTCGTCCGAATATCATACTAGCATACTGTGCCTAGGGCTAACCCCCGGGTCTTCTACTCATAACTACATGAGCCGACATTGTGGCCGTAGACCCATTCATACAAAGGGAAACTCACCTGCACTGGCTGAACTTGCTGATGATCCCACTAGCTGATGCCCGACCACTCACTGAACTCCTGCTCTACTTGCTCCCCGAGCTATCAATATCAAAGCAACACTTAGTCTAACTGACCCCCGACAGTTAACCAAGTCAGATCTGATCTAAGAGAAAGTCCTGGTCAAAGTCAACCTTTCTAGGTCAACCCTACTCGCCGAGTCCACTTACTGACTCGCCGAGTTTATATACCCAGGGTCTTTCCATTCGCGACATGACTCACTGAGTCCAACGATTACCGAGTCCTGACCTGACCAACTCGCTGAGTCTCCAACCGACTCACTGATTCGAGTCTCAACTCGAAGGGTTTGGGGTTTCGCGACCTGACTTGCCGAGTCCAAGAACAGACTCGCCGAGTACCAAGCAATCTTCATCCAACTCGCCGAGTTGTTCATCCAACTCGTCGAGTGCAAGCCCAACATCATCCGACTCAAAGAGCTGTTCATCCCACTCGTTGAGTTCCTCCTCATCTTCATGGTACTCGTCGAGTCCACTCAAAGGACTCGCCAAGTCCATTCAGATCTCCAAACATGCAGAGGACTTTTGAGTCATGCAGGGACTCCAAACCATAGATCCATACCTTCAAAGCTCAATCCCTACGTAAAGTTGAAAACTTTACGTATAACTAAAGAGATCTAGGCTCAAAACATACTAGGGTTTGGTTTAAGGACAAAAGGGCTTCACCAACTACTCATCTCCTGATGCTTCATGACATATTGGACCAACCCAACAATAGATCTTAAGTGGCAACAACATATCTAAGCCCTTAACCCGATTTGGGTCTCAAACAACCATAAAACCCCCAAATCTCATGACAAAATAGATCTAGATGCAAAGAAGGGAAAATGGCAGCTTAATACCTCCAAGATGAACACAAACTGAAGTAGATCTCGAGCACACACCTCTCCTTTGAAGCAACCTTCTTGATCTTCAAGTTCCTTTCCAAAGTTTCCTTCCTCCCAAGCTATTTCTCTCAAATGATGGAAGCTCACACGAAATATAAGGTTTACAGGTGCTCTGGGATGATATGGGGGCTGAGGGAGGGACATAACACCCTTTATATAGGATACAACTCCCGGAATTAGGGTTTTCCTCGCACAGACCAGACTCGCCGAGTCACCTTGTCCGACTCGCCGAGTCGGTCACTTACTCCTCGACCCGGATCCCACTCTGACTCGCCGAGTCGCCCTTTAACATTAAGGTTTTCTTTCCTTTCTTGGCCTTCAAAACTTTGGATGTTACAACTCTCCCCCACTTAAACTAAACTTTGTCCTCGAAGTTTGCTATGGCCCACCGCCTGCGATCTGCCTCTAATACCCTACCAATTATTCCAACACCAGCTGGCTACCTTCGCTGGTCTTCCGCCCGATCATTCTGACTAGCATCAATCCTTGCGGATAATCATCTTGGGTCAACCCTAACCCTGAACATTCTGGAAACACAACTTACTCAACCGACAATCCTTCTGGTACTCTCCGAGTACTGCAACTGAACCTATAGGGGTCCACCCCTTCTTTCCTCACGCGATTCCCTTGCCTTCCCAAGGCGATGCTCCAAAAACAACTATTTCCTCTGTCACTGTGAAGATCCTATCTTCACCAATCCATTATTCCCGCTAAATCCAGTATGGGTCATCACCGCCAGTAACCCCTGACACTCCTCTCTTGTCATAACTTGGTGTCGAGCATTCCTTGACTCAACTAACTGAATTCCACCATAACCCGCTTTCCCGCACTACTACTGACTGGATATTTCTGCCATTCCTCATCTGCGTTCCGGATGAACTGAGACCACTCTGGTCCCTACCAACCTATCAATATCTAGATTACCGGCTCCCACCGGTAGCTAGTCCCAACACCATCACTAGTCGCTCTCAGCGACTTCCAAAGAAACCTCGATCACCTATAACTGCTCAATCAATTCTGCCATTCAGGCACTACAAACCTGGGATCCCCGATCCCTTAACTTGACAATAAGGTCCCTACCAGGTCCCACCTGCGATGCTAAAACTAACGGGCCTCGCCCACAGGTCTCACCCGCCTCTATCCTTCTAGTCCCACCAGTCTATTCACTCTCGCTCGGGCCTCGCCCACGGGTCCCACCCAACCATACTACTGAGCAACCCTGCTCCCAGGTCTCATCTACACTGCTAATCTCATACGGGCCTCGCCCACGGGTCTCACCCAACTATATCCTGGAGCGGCCTCTCCCAAGGTCTCACCTCGCTAGGACTATACAGGCAACTCCCTATCATTCTAATCCACTACCCATCCTGATCCCTATCTGATCACTAGAAAGTAAGGGCCTCGCCCCAACTCCGCTAACAAAGCGACTAAGGAATGCTACGGCTTACCCATAGCCTTACATCACCATCCATTGCTGACTGCTAGTGAATGCTACGGCTGCCCCGTAGTCTTACAACACTTCCACCACTGAGTGCTAATACGAAGGCACCCATGTGCCATTAGCTCTCAAGATCCTCATTCCGACTCCCTCGAGTCCTACGGGCGATCCACAATCTAAATCCCCAACCACGAACTAACCATTACCATCACACGCACTAGCTGATGGGGAATTTCTCAAACTCCCAACCCTGAAATCCTCAATCCATCAAACGCTGAACTACTTCCTTTCCTCCCCGGAGGCCGTGCACTCATTCTGGGTCGGCGTGCTCCCCTCTGGGCACTCTCGGAGGATTCTCCCCCACTACGATCCTGCTTAGCCCTTGCTACTCAATACTCAAAAAGAAATCCCAGTCCTTGCTACCATTCCATAATCAATCTGCTAAGGAACCCAAGCTTACCATAGCTAGGGATCTAACCAATCCATCTCTGACACTACACAACCCTGATCTAGTGAGACATACCAAGTCCCTCTGAAGCATGCTATAGCTACTGCATCCTTCGAAACCTTCTTCAATAGAGCACATCCCCTAAAAAATATCCAAGGTATGCAGATGGCATATAACTCGACCATAATCAATCGCACATAAATAAAATACTCATACCGATAATGATGCAAAACCATAACAATATAATCATGCACAAATAAAAGAACTGAGAATGGAAATTGCATACCTGCAACGTCCGGCGTTGCTCGCGTCTCCAAGGTCGTCATCTGAAAAGCCCTGCTCCCTGCTGCAGATGCCTCAACCCGGCCCTGACGGCCATCCGTGATCCTCAAAGTTGCAGGGGCGGGTGCCATCACCCGTCCTGCCGAAGACAAACTGGGGCACTGGGCCTTCTTGTGGCCCCGCTGGTTGCAATGAAAACATATCAAGTCTGATCCCTGCGCGGCGGTAACAGTACAATCCCTGCTGAAATGACCAGTCCGACCGCACTTGAAGCAGCCAGACTCACCATCGCTACCACTCCTGCAGGCGCCCTCGTGCGCCCTGCCACACTTTCCGCACCAACTGCGGTCCTGATGATCCCTCGATCTCGAATCCGATCCCTTGGGCCTTTTGCCCGAACCCGCAGCTACATGAACCTCATCCAGCTTCCTCTTCTGGATTTGCTCCAAATCAATTTCCCGTTCTCTAGCCCGAGAAATCATATCTTCCAGCGTCATACAACTGGATCTGCTCACGAACTCCCTGATGTCATCCCTCAACATCTCATGGTACCGAGCCTTCTTCATCTCCTCATCCGCGACATACTGCGGTACAAGGAGAGCCCTCTCCCTGAACTTGGCGGTGATCTCCTCCATAATCTCAGTAGTCTGAGTCAAATCCTGAAACTCTCGTGCCAGCTGCTGCACCTCAATCATCGTCGAAAACTCCGCCCTGAACCTGGCCGAGAAATCGCTCCAAGTCATCGCGTCCAACGCGGCATCATCCCCCAAAGCATGACCAATATCCTCCCACCAATCCCTCGCTCTGTCCTTCAGAAGACAGGAAGCAAGTCTGACCTTGTCCCCCTCGGGACACTTGCTCGTACGAAAAGCATTGGCAACATCAGCCAACCATCTGCTGCTAGCAATGGGGTCCCTAGCCCCATGATAATCTGGTGCCCCGCAGGCTCTAAACTCTCGAAATGTCAAGGTACGCGCTCCCATCAATGCCATCATGTCAGTACGGAAGGCTCCCAGCCTCTCATCCAAGATCTCCAGTATACCCTCCTTGACCGTGCCAAAGATCACAGGAGTCTGAGCTAGAATACTACGCGTAACCTCAGCTGATATCAACTCTCTCATCCGCTCCTCGAGCTGCTCGGCCCCTGAACCCGTGCCTGATCCCTCTCCGGCGACTGATCCGCCCACTGGTCTCTCTCGCAACGTCACCATGCTGAAACGCATAACACAACCACTATCAGAATACTCATCACTGATGCGAGACCAAACATACCCCACCAGGTTCCCGGTCTTGTCTCGGCCTTTCCCGAATCGAGTACGGATCCTCTGCTTTCAGTAGTACGGACCCATACTACCTTCCACTTCTATCCGTACTTTCCTTTGGAACTGCTTCGACTCCACCAGGTTCCCTTTTCCCATTACTACTGCTCCCAGCACTACCTCATCCTAGGCTTACCCTAGGGAAACCTTTGGATCAAATCAAGCCAGTCCTCAGCTGCTGAAGGTCTCCTTATGATGCCAATTAGCCATCGCCTGGATACCATCACATGCGACGAGGCTCAGATAATCCTTCAAGTAAAAGACTCGTCCCTACAACGGTTGGACTCAAACAAGAGCTGCGCAATAGGACCAAATCCAGCACTCTGAGATTATTCAACCCTGATTGCATGTGACGTGTCGTATCCACCTAATGGCTAACTCCCATCACTCAGAACCCCACAATGCACAAAGCAAACAGCATTCGAACAAGGGAAAATCTAACCATAACATACTCAAGCAATCATATCCACATAGCAAGAATCGGAACTAGCATGCAACACAAACTCATAACTCAGGCATAACCTAAACAGGCTATCCTACTACTGTCTAATCAGCACTTCTATGCAGCTCAAAAGCACAAATAACAGGCACATAAGGCATCATCCCTAGATTCTTAGTCTTATTCTAGCATGCTGCTCTATCAACTGATAATCATAACATAAACTTGTATGGGTATTTTGGGGTACTTACTTGAGCTCGGTTGATTGCATGCACCACACCTCTTTCCTCTTTTCAAAGTTCTTTTCTTTCTGAATTCCTTTTGCTTTTCTAAAACTGTTTTTCATTCTAAAAATTCTTTTTACAAAACTGTCTTTTCATTTTTGAAAACTGTTTATCCGACCCCTCAGTTTGAGTTCAGGCACACCTGAGAGTATGCCTGAATCCCTCAAACCAAGGCTCTGATACCAACTTGTAACGTCCCAAAATTCAAGATTAAAAATTTCTTTTAATAAAACATTACGTTAAGCAAATTCATCCTTTCAAAACATAAACAAGGTATTAGTTTCCAAAATACATATTCATTATCAGAGTAAAACGTTCCCAGGCTGACAAATCTATGGTGTGTGCCATGCGATCACCCCGAGCTCCATCATCAGCTACCGGAAGTACCTGGAACCAAAACTGAAAACCGTAAGCACGAAGCTTAGTGAGTTCCCCACCTTACCACATACCATGCATAACCACATACTGCACATACTGGGCCACGCCCGCTATCCGGGGCCTCGCCCGCTACAACGGCCCCGCCGCTCCAGGCCCCGCCTGGCTTCGAGCCCCGCTCGGATACATATCTGTTCACTTAGGCCTCGCCTGTCACAGGGCCCTGCCCACTAACATATGATAGCCCATACACATATTGAATAACATCACATAAGCTAACATATACTAACAACTCTTGATCTAAGGCCTCGCCTATCTCTGGGCCCCGCCCGTGTCCGGCTACTAATGAGTCATGGAACCTCGTCCATACTCCTGCTGATAGTGAGATACGGGCCCAGCCCACCCTCACTCCTTTCCTAACTTGGGCCTCGCCCCTGGACTGCTGCTACTGAGATGTGGAACACCATCCACACTCTGCTATTGGTGAGATACAGGACCTCGCCCACACTCACCTCCCTACCAGGCACATACAAGTATCACATAGACAACAAGTATAAACTATCACATAAACCATTTGTTGGGCACCCACCCTCTATCATTGGACCTCGTCCGAATATCATACTAGCATACTATGCCTAGGGCTAACCCCCGGGTCTTCTACTCATAACTACATGGGCCGGCATTGTGGCCGTAGACCCATTCATACAAAGGGAAAACTCACCTGCACTGGCTGAACTTGCTGATGATCCCACTAACTGATGCCCGACCACTCACTGAACTCCTGCTCTACTTGCTCCCCGAGCTATCAATATCAAAGCAACACTTAGTCTAACTGACCCCCGATAGTTAACCAAGTCAAATATGGTCTACGACAAAGTCCTAGTCAAAGTCAACCTTTCCAGGTCAACCCTACTCGCCGAGTCCACTTATTGACTCGCCGAGTTCATATACTCAGGGTCTTTCCATTCGCGACATGACTCGCCGAGTCAGTCCATGACTCGCCGAGTCCAACGATTACCGAGTCCTGACCTGACCAACTCGCTGAGTCTCCAACCGACTCACTGATTTGAGTCTCAACTCGAAGGGTTTGGGGTTTCGCGACTTGACTTGCCGAGTACCAATCAATCTTCATCTAACTCGCCGAGTTGTTCATCCAACTCGTCGAGTGCAAGCCCAACATCATCCGACTCGACGAGCTGTTCATCCCACTCGTCGAGTTCCTCCTCATCTTCATGGTACTCGCCGAGTCCACTCAAAGGACTCGCCAAGTCCATTCAGATCTCCAAACATGCAGAGGAATTTTGAGTCATGCAGGGACTCCAAACCATAGATCCATACCTTCAAAGCTCAATCCCTACGTGAAGTTGCAAACTTTACGTATAACTAAAGAGATCTAGGCTCAAAACATACTAGGGTTTGGTTTAAGGACAAAAGGGCTTCACCAACTACTCATATCCCGATGCTTTATGACATATTGGACCAACCCAATAATAGATCTGAAGTGGTAACAACATATCTAAGCCCTTAACCCGATTTGGGTCTCAAACAACCATAAAACCCCCAAATCTCATGACAAAATAGATCTAGATGCAAAGAAGGGAAAATGGCAGCTTAATACCTCCAAGATGAACACAAACTGAAGTAGATCTCGAACACACACCTCTCCTTTGAAGCAACCTTCTTGATCTTCAAGTTCCTTTCCAAAGTTTCCTTCCTCCCAAGCTATTTCTCTCAAATGATGGAAGCTCACACGAAATATAAGGTTTACAGGTGCTCTGGGATGATATGGGGGCTGAGGGAGGGACATAACACCCTTTATATAAGATACAACTCCCGGAATTAGGGTTTTCCTCGCACAGACCAGACTCGCCGAGTCACCTTGTCCGACTCGCCGAGTCGGTCACTTACTCCTCGACCAGGATCCCACTCTAACTCGCCGAGTTCCTCCTTGGACTCGTCGAGTCGCCCCTTAACATTAAGGTTTTTTTTCCTTTCTTGGCCTTCAAAACTTTGGATGTTACACAAGTTATGGAGGTTCAAGAGTCACTTCATTAATCATTAAAATGTGTAACCTTAATTAGTTCCATAAGTTACAAAAATAACGAAAAGTTACATTCTTTTATTAGTTTAAAGTCTTCCATAACTTGTCCTCAAGTTATGGAACTTGAAGAGTCTTTTTAATTAAAACTACTTTAAACACATAAGTTATGGAATTAATTAGTTTTGAATAGTTTCAAAACTTGCCCTCAAGTTTTGGAATTTGAAAAGTTTTCTCTTATGAATATTGTAATTCCAAGTTAAGCCCTTAGGATTTTAAAAGTTAAAATTCAATCCTTATACTTTATAATATTATAAGTCAATAATATTTATATATATGTATAAGAGTAAAAGTCAGTCTTACCGTTAGTAGGCCTCATTCACGAAGCCGGTCTATAAGGGGGGGGGGGGGGGGGTTATAAGGTTACTGCCTATAAAATGGCAGTTTAATGGGTGTCCACTCTCACCCACCCCTTCCTTGACTGGTGGAGGGTCGTTAGCCGAACGGGTAGGATAAAGACTATAAGTTCCCCCTTCATTAAAAGTATTAATGATAAATCTAAGTAACTAAACCTTTTATAAATTCCCAATCTTAGTTACTTAGGAAAATGTGAATAAGGTGCTAACCCACGAAATTACACTTTGCACTTTGCTTAAGTCGTTTGGTGAAGCGTGTGTGGTTTACCGACACACTGGATTGATTTAACAAGATAGGCAAAGGGTTTCTTAAAGTTTATCATAGGTCGGTGGAGCGTGTGTGGTTTACCGGCACATCGGTTGGGTGATAAACATTTAAGAGTACCAAGTAATTTGCATGGTTATTTCACACCTTGTTTTGTGATCCTTGACATACCACTCACAAAACCTGAAGGGCACACTAGAGATTGAAACATGCCATTGAAAAGTTCAATGAATCTCAAAAGATCTAGGAGTTTCAAATCCAATTAAAACTTAATTATATTTCATTTTTCATGGTGGAAATTGGTAAATCGTCATTTACCTACCTTCAACTATTTTATAACTTGGTTTACGGCATCCCTCTTCCAGTTATAAATAGGTTGTTAGGTCCTAGCCTTAATCTTTCATATTGGGTGTTATATTAAGGACTTTTAAATCAACTAACCTTGAATATCTCCCAACAGATGTCTAGTTCAGACATCTATGATCTTCCCAAATCTCTTGGAACTTCACTTCATCCACCTCCTCCAACTATTCTCCCTAACCCATAAGTTCAAGGTCACTCAAGCCCTATTGGCAAGGCAAGGTCTAGGTGTGATCACATCTTGGAGATGAAGTCACATATTGACAAGTCGAGAGACTTGGGTGTCAAAGTCTTAAGAAAGTTGGATGTTCAATCACTTTCTAAGTCACATAGTGAGTTCCTTTAGGTCTCCTATGAAACATAATATGACAAGACCCTTAATGATCTTATCTATTTGCTTGGTACTGCTGAATCAGCAATGATTTGGAAGGCTAGTAAAGCAAATGTGATTAGGAGATCAACTTTCCAAAACTTTATGGACATGGACAATAGTGACACAGGAAATCCAGAAAAGCATTCTCTTCCCAATGGAAAGGGATTCGCCATAGTCAACTTGGTTGACCAAATGGTAAAGAGAAAGCTAACTCTGAGATAGTCCCATGTACTATTACCTAAGGGTCCATATATTTCTATTGCCAAAGGAAGGGGCTTTGGTTACGAAGCTGCCAAACTTACCTAAGGATGGTAAAGTCAATGAGTTTGACTTTATTTCAGGTAAAGTCCATTGTCTAATTCTATTAAGTTCCTATTTGGAGATTCTTTTTACATGATTTAACTGGGTTACATCTTGGTGTTTTAAGAATCAAAGAAAAGTAAAGAAACTTAAAGAAAGAATATGCTGTATCTGATCGCATAGATGGATTTCTATCTCATAGTTTAAAGATTGGATTCTTGAGCTACTTCTTAGGAGTTATGAGATATTGCTTAGGAATAGATAACAACAAGTTTTCATATGGATTGTAAGGATAAGTTCTTCCGCAAAGTTTTTTAAAATAAAAGGAAAATTTCTGATTTTATTTATTTTAAAATATCCTTACAATGGCATCTGTGAAATTTTTTGTTGCTTATAAGATTCCATTAATAGCAAGACTGGAAATATGAAATTGATTCTTTCATTTGTGGTAATGTCTAAATTTACCAAATAATGAAAGATTCTCATCACCCAAGTTTCAATTGGACCAGAACTTGGAATCATGCAAGTTGTATACTATGATGAATGAGAACTTTCAAGCATTGGAAAATTAAGACTAATTACTTGTTCACATGGATGTGTGAGTCAAGTAAAGGACTAAGGGATCGAGTACACATTCTTGTGCACTGATCAAGCCCACCACAAATAATCGATAAGACTATTCGTCATGATTTACTAAAGTTTAGTAAATATGGTTATACTTATAAGTCTAAGTATAATTCTAAAGCATTGGAAAAGTCTCGATGTATAGCAGAACGAATGAGAAGAATCAAATTAGGCAGAAGGATAAAAGTTTCTCAAATTTGAAAAGATGGGGGAGTATTTTATGATATATGATCATCTTAATGATTAAGAGACCTTATCACAATTCATCATCTAAGTGCATTCTGATAGCTAAGAAGAGGAGTTATGAATTGTTGAAGTGGTTAAACTAAGAAGATGTGTCATACTTCGTTCTAAAACAATCCTTAGAGTTATACTCTAAGATTGTAACTTGAGTGACATATCTTAATGAAAGGTTTAAAAACACATGTCAAATTTAAGAGTAAAAGTGTCCTACTCTTGTACATTTGAAGTTGGTAAGTTGTGATGTTTTGGATAAAACAAAGACCAACTTAGGCCAATTGTGTGAAGTGTTTGTCTTGATAAAGAATCCGCACTATCCCTTGAATATTTGACAAGAAAGTCTCAAGAACTAATCAATAATAAAACCTGAGGTACTTCACTAGCACACGACTTGAGGTTTATAACCTATCCTGTTGACATATTCTGTGCCCATTCCAGTTAAAGTTTGTAACAACCCGAAATTTCATGTCACTTCTTGTACCACAACTTGTAATCCAATTCGATCAACCAGACGACATTTTCAATTTCGTTTCCAATTTTGCCATTTTATTAAGTCATTAGTTTTTATTAACCTAAAATGACTTAATGGGTGTCTTAATACATTTAGAAATCATTTTAAACACCCAACTTTAGTGATCGGAATATTTCTAGAAATTACCGTATCGGGTTACGGTAACTCAATCGGGTACGACCAAAAGCCTCGTCTAACGCCGGTATCGGGTAGAATTCCTCCGTGTCCAAAACTTAAACACTATATAAACATGTTTAAGACTCCATTTGAAGCCTTTGGCCAATTTCTCACTAAACTCTCACAACCTCTCTCCTCAAGCTAGAATTAAGGTCCAAATTTCAAATTTAAGGCTTCAAATCTCTAAGGTACACTCCTTAGCTTGTATTGTAACCTCCTTAGCCTTCAAATTCAAGTTCAAAACATGATTTATGACCATATTCATGAGTTTACGGCCATGGAGCATTCATTGGCCGTAAACTCATATTAAGTGGGTTTTTAAGCCCTTAAACCCCTCCTTGACAAGTTTGGGACTTAGATATGGCTAAATGGCTTCAAGATATGGACTCTAAACAATTAAAACATGAACTTTGTGAAGTTTGAAGGAGTTTACGGCCAAGGATCATTCTTGGGCCGTAAACTCATTAAACTAGGGTTTTCATGCCCTTAAACCCTTCCAAATCACTTCTATAGCTTAGATATGAATTATAGGACCTTGGTTTTAGCATTTGGACACTTGAAACATAACTTTTGAGGGACTTATGTGAGTTTACGGCCAAGGTGAGTGCTTGGGCCGTAAACTACCCAAAACAAGGCATAAATTCATTTCTAAGGTGTTAGAAAGCCATCCAACACCACCAAAAGCCTTGGAATAAATCAAAGGACCAACCAAAAATAGTTTAAGGGACTTAAACACATCATTTGTGGGATTTCTAAGAGTTTACGGCCAAGGCTTGTTCTTGGGCCGTAAACTCCAAGATTTATGGTGTTAGAATGCAAACTAAACACCCCTAAAGCCTTTAGATGAATTTTAGAAGCCCTTCTATGCAAGTTTTAGACCTTGAAACACTTTATATCACCCTATAGAAGAGTTTACAGCCATGAGGAGGGTCTCATGGGCCGTAAACTCCATAACACCCCTCGAATGTCCCATAAAACTCATGTTAGGTCTTGGAATAATCCTATTAATCACATGTGATTTGTTTTAACAACATTAAACACCATTTTCATGAGGATTAAGGAGTTTACGGCCAGGAGCCTATGCTAGGCCGTAAACTCCCATAAATTAATCATTTTGGTGATTTAAATCCATTCCAAGCATTTAGAACAAAACCTAGAAACATTCCCTAAGTGTTAGAAGTCATTTAGCACCATAAACCACCCCCACCATGAGTTTACGGCCGTAAACTCATGGGGAATGGGTGTTTTAGACCAAAAACTCTTCTATTAGTTTACTCATGGGGAGTAAACTCAAGTCCCAAGTCCCTAGTGTCATTTCACGTCCCTAAACGCCACCCGGGTCCCTCCAAACACTTGTATCGGAGTGTTTTCGCGACTTGAAGCAAGTGTCCCTATCATATGAATAAACTAAGTCCTAATTAGATACAAATGTGTATCTTTACATTATAAATAGGAACCTCGTGTATTTACAAGCCCCGGATCAACTCTTAGCATCCAAATTCGTCACATTTCTCGTCCGGTGAGTTCATACCCCTACCTTTTTCACTGTTTTTCACTGTTTTCAGGGGGGGAACACAAGCAAAGTACAAGGGTTTTCTTGTACTCAAAACTTATTTTCGTGTGTGTGTGTGTTTCACATTCCATATGCTTTTAATACTGATATACGTAACTGATAATCAGTAGAATATACAGCTCACTTAAACATTTATTTGTGAAATGGATTTTATAAACGGTTATGTTTTATATATTTCACAAATGGTTTCTACATTTTATCAGTTAAAAGCATGACATTATAACACATGAATAATATAATTCGTACACTGACTTGTCCTCAGTAACATTCAACGGAGATACGCGAATGGAGGATTATCCTATTATTACTAGTAAATTTGTTATTCCGTATGATTGGAGACACGTCCTCGACGAACACTCCACAAAGATACGCGAGTGGGGGACTACACCCGTAACCAGAATCTCTGGAATTTAGAGAGCGTGACTTGAGTGTATAGATCTATACGGGGCTGACTGCCCCACACCTGGCTGCTAGCTACAGCCGAACCGAAATGGTTCAAGGGTGACGAAAGTCATAAGGATTGTGGACTACTTATTGCCACAAGGCTGTGGACTACTTATTGCCACAGGTTCAGTCTTTAGTATGGTTATGGAACTCGCAACTAGGATAACAGAGATTTACTTATAGTAATAATGAATCACATACCACATTTTACAGATAAGCAGGCTTCGGTTTACATCTTTTACATCTTTTACATCTTTTACAAATGATAACTAACATTCAGGAAGGTATGGGACCTCCCTGGGGAAAAACTTTGTACATAACCAAGTTTAATAGAATACATCTTTCATATTGAAAACCAACATACAGGAAAGCATGGGGCATTCCTGGGTAACATACTTATAACTAGAAAAGTGTAACCAACTGAATAACATTACATCTTTTACAATAACTACCCTTCAGGAAAGTATGGGACTTTCCTGGGAATGCACTGATACATTAAAGAAATAAAACAATGATTTGGATAACCAAACTATACTTTAGTTTTGTGATACAACAACCAACTTTTAAGAAAATATGGGATTTTCTTGGCATGTGTTACATTTTCAGAAACAGAAAGGAAACATAAACATTTTTCACAAAACAAAACTACTTATGAACTCACCAGCGTTATGCTGATTTTCAAACTGCTTGTGTTCTCAGGTCAAAGATAGTACAGGTACCCGAAGACTTACTTGGTTCAGGATCGTGTGCGTGCAAGGCTCGTTCATTTTAATTATGTCTATATTATGTATCACAACTGTATAAACTGTGTCTTTTGAAACAAATTGTAAAACTTTTAATATGTAATGTAATGTTTGTTTCACTTTACTTACTATGTACATTGGATTTGATACTCAATGTGGAGTCAACCTCGGAAATGTTTCCGCCTTCGGTTTTCGGGGTGTGACAGATTGGTATCAGAGCCCTTGTTTATAGTGAATAAAGTATACCAAACCTTACATGGTATAAAACTATAAACACTAAAGGGGCCTAAGTGCTCTGAAATAAAAGTATCTTCAGACTACAAGTATTTTCAAAAATATACAAGTATACCGAACCGTCGAGATTCGTATCTATAAGTAGAACAAAACATAAGTAAATAGGTGTTGTGTATTGCAGTTAAACCTGGGCAGTTATGTAGTCGTGTCTAGGGTCAATATAGCCTGGCCAACTATATTCATTCGAGACACGGCCAACATGTGTTTGGGAGTGACTGTGGTATGCGGCATGCCTGAAACTTACCCTAATACCACAAACATCGAGCTAGTATCGTAGCAAACCATGAAATACTATGAGAGTATTTCTCGAATCATCGTACATGTTTAGACCCCCGAACATTCCGTTAGCGATAGTTTACTTGCTTCAATAACTCTTTCCTGCTTTACCGCTTAATTGGAATTAATACCTGTCATATCTCTCGATTCAGAGGACTTATCATCCTTTCTCTTTATTGATCTTATTAGATCAAGATGACTCCCAGGAGAAGACCCAGCTCCAACAACCCTCCGCCACCTCCTCCTGAAATCGATCCCGTGTTATTTCAAACAGCTGTTACCGCCGCGGTGGCAGCTGCCATGTCCCAGCTAAATACCGGTGGTTTAGGAGGTAGTAATCAAAATCAAGATGGTAATCAGGAACGCCGTAAGGAGGGTTCCTATAAGGACTTCATGAATGCGAAGCCTTTTTTCTTCAATGGCACTGGTGGTGTCATTTCCTTATCCCGATGGTTCGAGAGAATCGAATCCATCTTCGAAATCTGTGCCTGTGATGAGTCCGATAAGGTCAAGTTCGCAGCTTGTACCTTCCTTGATAAAGCATTGACTTGGTGGAATGGCCGAGTCAAATCCTTAACTCTCCCCGTAGCCAATGCCATGGGCTGGGAGGCTATGAAAGAACTTCTCCTTGCTGAATATTGTCCGAGAGGCGAAATGC
Source organism: Lactuca sativa (assembly GCF_002870075.4). NCBI lineage: Eukaryota > Viridiplantae > Streptophyta > Magnoliopsida > Asterales > Asteraceae > Lactuca > Lactuca sativa. Next base: position 66,366,893 of record NC_056630.2, read on the forward strand.
AGAAACTGGAGCATGAACTCTGGAACCTGAAAATGAAAGGTTCCGATATTACTGCCTACACTTCCCGATTTGATGATCTTGCCCTTCTCTGCCCTAGACTAGTCACCCCTGAAAGCAAAAAGATCGAGAGGTTTATTTGGGGGTTAACCAATCCGACCAAAGGTCATGTCTTAGCTGCTCGCCCGGATACTTATGACAGTGCTAAAACTCTAGCCCAAGCTATAATTCACCACAATGATGACGTTGAGGAAGCCACCACTGCTACCCCTGAATCGACCAAAAGCAGTGGTGAGAAAAGGAAATTCTAGAAGAAGAAGAAGGGTCAATCATCCCAAGGCTCCTCCAAAAGACAACAAACAGTAGCAGTTCATGCTGCTACTACCCCCGTAGCTGCTGCTTCTGTTGTGGGATCCACAGCTCCAACTCCTACCAGCCGATATGTTGGCAACCTTCCTCATTGTGAAAAATGCAAATATCACCACAACCCTGGTCCCTGTCGAGAACTATCCTGTACCAATTGTGGTAAGAAGGGACACACTGTTCGATACTGCATAGCTCCGACTCAGTCAGCAAATCAATCCTCTGGAACAGGCGTTGGTCAAGCCTGTTATAACTGTGGTGAAGCCGGGCACTTTAAAAGGAACTGCCCCAAGAAGACTACTGCTGGCAACACCGAAAGAGTCCTTGCTATGGGACGGGAAGAAGCAGTCGCCGATCCCAATGTTGTCTCGGGTACGTTTCTTCTCGACAACTCGTATGCTAATATTCTTTTCGATTCGGGCGTTGGAAGAAGTTTTATTAGTCATGCATTCAAACATAAGCTAAAACATGATTCCCAACCTCTAACTGAAATATTTACCGTCGAAATGGCAAACGGAGAGAAAGAAAGTGCGAGTGAGATATTCGTAGATTGCACTCTTACCTTAAACGACCATTCGTTTCCTATAGATCTCATGCCCGTTTCCATTAAGAGCTTTGATGTTATCATTGGCATGGATTGGTTGAGTCCCAATCATGCTGACATTCTTTGTTACGAAAAAGCTATCCGTCTCAATCTTCCTTCGGATCAAACTCTCGTAATCTATGGCGATAAACCCAGTTCCAATCTTCATATCATTTCTTGCATCAAAGCTCGAAAGCTCCTTCGAAAGGAGTGCGTTGCATTCTTAGCTCATGTGATCAACGAGAAACAAGAAGTTAGAGACCTCACGAACATCCCCGAAGTCTGTAATTTTCCTGATGTGTTTCCCGAAGAGCTTCCAGGAATTCCTCCTAAACGTCAGGTCGAGTTCCGTATTGACCTAATTCCTGGGGCTACTCCTGTAGCGAAATCTCCGTATCGCTTAGCTCTAGCAGAGATGCAGGAGTTATCCAGTCAACTTAACGAGTTGCTTAGCAAGGGATTCATTAGACCGAGTTCCTCACCCTGGGGAGCCCCGGTTTTGTTTGTCAAGAAGAAGGATGGATCCTTTCGCATGTGTATTGATTATCGTGAGCTAAACAAGTTGACTGTCAAAAACCGATATCCTCTTCCTCGAATAGATGACCTTTTCGATCAACTCCAGGGAGCCAGTTACTTCTCTAAGATAGACCTTCGGTCAGGGTATCATCAGTTGCGAGTTCATGAAAGTGATGTGCCCAAAACAGCTTTCAGGACTCGATATGGACACTACAAGTTCGTAGTGATGCCCTTCGGTTTAACCAACGCACCGGCAGTGTTTATGGATCTGATGAACCGGGTGTGTCGTCCTTATTTGGATAAGTTTGTCATAGTATTCATCGATGACATACTCGTCTACTCCCGAAGTGAAGAATACCACAAACAACACTTGAGGTTAGTGTTGGAGACCCTGCAATCCGAGAAGTTATACGCGAAGTTTTCAAAATGTGAGTTCTGGATACGGAAGGTAACTTTCCTTGGTCATGTGGTAAGTGAGGAGGGTATTCATGTTGATCCTTCCAAGATTAAGGCAATAGAGAATTGGTCAGCACCGAAGACACCCACAGAAATCCGACAATTCTTGGGTCTCGCTGGCTATTATCGAAGGTTCATCCAAAACTTTTCCCGAATCGCCAAACCTCTAACCACTCTAACACAGAAAGGTGTACCCTTTTGTTGGGGTGATAAACAAGAAACCACATTTCAGACGTTGAAGAAAGCTTTGTGCAGCGCGCCTGTCCTGTCCCTACCCGAAGGTACAGAGGACTTTGTGGTCTACTGCGATGCGTCTACTCAAGGTTTAGGCTGTATACTTATGCAGAGAGGAAAAGTAATTGCTTATGCCTCTAGACAGTTGAAAACACACGAGGTCAACTATACCACACACGACTTGGAGCTAGGAGCCGTAGTTTTTGCATTGAAGATTTGGAGGCATTACCTTTACGGAACCAAGTGCACGATCTTCACTGATCATAAGAGCCTGCAACATATCTTCGACCAAAAAGACTTGAACATGAGACAAAGGCGATGGGTAGAACTACTCAGTGATTATGAGTGTGAAATCCGTTACCATCCCGACAAGGCCAATGTGGTAGCAGATGCCCTTAGCCGAAAGGAGAATACCAACAACAAGGTGAAGAGCCAGTCGATAACCATCCATTCCAATCTACGCATGCAAATCAGAGAAGCTCAGTTAGAAGCCCTGAAACCCGAGAACATGACAACTGAAGCTTTGAGAGGGATGGAAAAGAAACTTGAGATCAGAAGTGACGGAGTCCATTGTTTTATGGATCGAATCTGGATTCCCAAGTCCGGAGGATTTAGAGAGTTAGTCATGGAGGAAGCACATAGAACCAGATACTCTGTTCACCCGGGCTCTGACAAGATGTACTTAGATCTTAAGAAACAATATTGGTGGCCAAATATGAAGGCTGAGATAGCTTCATTTGTGGGCAAGTGTCTGACTTGCGCCAAGGTAAAAGTTGAACATCAGAAACCCTCGGGTCTGCTCCAGCAACCTGAGATACCTGAATGGAAATGGGAGATGATCACCATGGATTTCATCACCAAACTACCCAAGTGCTCGAGTGGGTATGATACCATTTGGGTGATTGTTGATCGTTTGACAAAATCAGCTCACTTCGTTCCAATCAAAGAATCATACAAGATGGAAAGACTCGCACGGATATATATTCAAGAGGTAGTCCGACTGCACAACGTACCTATATCCATTATCTCTGATCGAGATAGCAGGTTTACTTCCCGCTTTTGGCAGTCTCTTCAGAAAGCCCTTGGAACCCAACTAGACATGAGCACGGCATACCCTCCTCAGACTGACGGACAAAGCGAGAGAACAATACAAACCCTGGAGGACATGCTTAGGGCATGTGTCATTGACTTTGGAAAGTCGTGGGACGCACATCTACCATTGATCAAATTCTCATACAACAACAGTTACCACACCAGCATTAGGGCTGCCCCGTTCGAAGCCCTATACGGTCGCAAGTGCAGATCCCCTCTGTGCTGGGCCGAGGTAGGAGATACACAGTTAGCTAAGAGTCGAGTCCCCGACAGTGCACTTACCGGTCCTGAAATCATCCGTGAAACCACTAAGAAAATTATCCAAATCCGTGAACGACTAAAGGCCTCGCGCGATCGTCAGAAGAGTTACGTTGATAATCGTCGGAAACCACTAGAATTCCAGGTTGGGGACCGTGTTCTGTTGAAGGTCTCACCCTGGAAAGGCACTGTACGCTTTGGTAAACGTGGGAAACTTAATCCGAGATACATTGGACCTTTTGAAATCATCGCCAGAGTTGGTCCGGTAGCCTATAAACTTCATTTACCTCACGAACTTAGTAACATCCATCCCGTCTTTCACGTTTCAAACCTCAAGAAGTGCCTATCCGATGAAACCCTAGTGATCCGTTAGACGAGATTGAGGTCGATGAAAACCTCAACTTTGTGGAGGAACCAATCGAAATCATGGATCGAGAAGTCAAACGTACGAAACAGAGTCGCATCCCGTTGGTGAAGGTTCGCTGGAATGCCAAGCGGGGACCGGAGTTCACTTGGGAGCGAGAAGACTCGATTAAACAAAAATATCCACAACTCTTTCTAGGTCCATGATTTGTATTTTATCTTATTTCTTGTCTTGAATTTCGGGACGAAATTCCCTCTAACGGGGGGATAATGTTGTTGGAATAGTGTCTAAGGCTGTAACTATATTCGGTTGTGCATGGTCCTTTTGGGTTGCCTTCACCATAGCAACTTGATAGGATGATTTATTAAGAGAGAATAAATATTATTAATATATTATGGGAATAATATAATGAATAATATATTTGTTATTTGATTAATATAAGTCATAGAATTAATTAGAATTAATTTGGTGACTTAAAGAGATTAATTAAATAAAGGGGTATAAACTGTCAATTGTTTGATAGTTAAGCTTTAAACTGTAAATCCATTTGGATATACTATGGACGAATTCTAAGAGGATTAGGATAGCTAAAATCGTCCATTAGAGTTATCTAGGAATGGATTTGGATAGCCTTAAGAGAAGATTATCTGATAGGGACTTATCTGTAATCCTTAAGGAATCTACAAGTATAAATAGACCCCATGGCATAGGGAATTCGATACTTCTGAAAAAGCAAGAGAACTCTGGTCGAATTCCTTCCCTCTCCTCTCTCCCAAATCATCCTCCTTGCTTTGGTATTTGTAAGCCATTAGAGGAGTGACATTTGTGACTCTAGAAGCTCCAAGACCTCAAGATCAACAAGGAACTCAAAGGTATGATTCTAGATCTGTTTTAATGTTCTTGTTTAACCTAATTAGTAAATTAGAAGTCTTGGATTCAAAGCATGTCTATTAGAAAGCCTAGATCCAAGCATTAGGGTTTTGCATGCGCACATAGGAAAGTTCTTATGGCTAAAACCCATCAGTGGTATCAGAGCCTAGCTTGGTTTTCTGTAAATTGTTGCTTGATTAACTGAAACAAACCTGCAAAATTCGATTTTTTGGTTTCTGAGTCATGGACTCGGCGAGTCTCAAAGTGGACTCGGCGAGTAGGCCTGACTCGGCGAGTCCATTTGTGCACTCGGCGAGTCCAGGCGTCAGGAATGGCCAGATTCGGAATTTCTTTGTGTTTATCTTATCTTAACTTACCATAAACTAATTAGATCAACATTAATTCGTTTTTCTGATAAATATAACTATTATCTTGATCTAGTTAAAGGTAATTATCAACTAATTAAATATTTAATTTCCTTATATGATAATTAATTAATTATTTTGATTATTTTGGTAATTATCTTAAAAAGAAATCTTGAATAAATCAAATATAGATAATTAGGATATTAATTGTTAATTGGAATTATTTGTTATTTGATCCTCCATGTTTTAAATGTTTAAAACCTACCCTCATGTTTTGAAATTTACTTTTGTGATTAAAACTTTTAATTTAGACAACTTAAATTTCAAACCCTAGATTTTAAAAGTTTTAAAATACAACCCTATACTAATATGATATTACTAGAATAATATATATATGTATAACTAAATGCTAGTCTTACCGTTAGTAGGCCTCATTCACGAAGCCGATCTATAAGGTGGGTATAAGGTTGCGGCCTATAAAATGGCGCTTAATGGGTGTACACTCACACCCACCGCTTGCTTGATTGGTGGAGGGTCGTTAGCCGAACGGGTAGGATAGGGCAACCTCATCCTCTCATTAAAAGTATAATAAGAAATACAAGTAACTACACATATTTCAAAATTTCCCAATCCTAGTTACTTTAGGAAAAGTGAATTGATGCAATCCCATGAAATTACACTTTGCACCTTGCTAAGATGTTAGTGGAGCGTGTGTGGTTTACCGGCACACTAATTGGTTCTAAGCGAAGGTGGCAAAGGGTGATTCGTTGTTTATCATAGTTCAATGGAGCGTGTGTGGTTTACCAGCACATTGAATAGGTGATTGTTACAATGAAGGCGCCATGTGAATTTGCATGGTAATTCACACCCGCTTTGTGATCCTCGGCATCCCAGTCACAAACAAGAGGGGCATATCGAGATTTAAACATGCCATTGAATAGTTTCAATGAATCTCATCCGAACCTAGGAATTCTCAAAAACACTTAGGACTAATAGTTTAAGTTTCGTGATGGAGAATTTGTGAATCGTCATTCACTTACCTTCAATTTATTTGCATGTTAGATTACGGCATCCCTTTTCTAGTATGTAAATGTTATTGTTGGATCCTAGCCCTAATTTTCTTATTGGGTGATAATTAGGGATTCTTATTCTAATCTATCTTTGTCCTTTTCTAATTGTAGATGTCGAACGCAAGCAACGCTGCTGCTAGTTCTTTCACATTGATGAGCCTTTGCCAAAAGGTCACCTTCGATGGAACGAACTTTAGCGAATGGATAAGATACATTCGCACCATTGCTCGCTATGAGGACAAAGAGTATGTCCTTGATGAGAAGCTCGAGAAAATCAACACCGAAATCGCTACTCCAGCCGAAATCACCGCCTTTGAAACTCATGAGCGAGATGCAACGAAGGTACATTGCATCATGATCGCCACCATGAACTCCGAATTCCAAAAGTCCTACGAGGACATGTACCCGTACGAGATGCACCAAGACTTATTGGAAAGGTACCACCAAAACGCGAGACAAGAGAGGTACGAGATTTTCACTAACATGATTTCCGCGAAGATGGGTCATGGAGAATCTCTTACCGTGCACTTGCAAAAGATGCAAAGGTATGTCGACCGCCTTCGCAAGTTAAATGTTGACTTCGGTGAGGATTTGGCGATCGACATGGTGCTTCACTCTTTGCCTCCGATGTACAATCAATTTAGGATGACCTACCACATGAACAAAGAAGAGGTCACCCTAAGCAAGCTCCAAGGTCTCTTGAGGGTTGCTGAGAGCAACTTTAAAGACAAGTCTGTTGCACCTACTCCCAATCCGCCCGCTGCTCCTGTCTTGACTATTGGACAAGGGAAGGGAAAGAAGAGGAAAGCTTCATCAAAGAACTATCGCAAGGTGAAAGCCCGAGATGGTGCCTCTTCTAGTGGGACCAAAGTTGATCCCGCCAAGCCCTGCTCTAACCCGAAGGAGGCAGAGTGTCACCACTGCCACAAGATAGGACATTGGAAGAGAAGCTGCCCAGATTACCTGCAAGCAATCAAAGAAGGAAAGATCAAGCCATCTTTCGCAGGTATATATACAATCAAATCTAACGATTCTAATCATGTTATTTCTTGGGTTCTTGATACCGGTTGTGGTTATCACATTTGCTCTAATGTGCAGGGACTAAGAAGAAGTAGGGATGTGGAGCAAGGAAGGATCAATCTAATCATGGGGAACAGAAGATCGTCGCCTGTAACCAAGATTGGAGTGTATTCCTTAGTGCTTAGGAATAGTTTAGTTTTAGATTTGAACAATTGTTGCTATTCGCCAGAAATGGCAAGAAACATCATTTCATTTCATGGTTTATTTAGACAAGGATTTAGATTTTCTTTTAATAATGAGAATGGTTCTATTTTGGCTTATCTAAATGGTGTCTTTTACTTTGAAGCTATACCATGTAATGGAATATATGAAACTGTTATGATTGTTGATGACTTTGGAAATGATGTTTTGAATATTGATTCTTCCACTAGTATGGATAAAGCTTCCTTGTGGCATTGTCGTCTTGGACATGTCAACAAGAAACGCATAGCCCAACTCCAAAAGGATGGAGTGTTGGAGTCATTCGACCTTAGGGAAGATGACACATGCGAGTCTTGTTTGCTTGGAAAGATGACTAAGTCGCCCTTCACAAGTACTTGTGAAAGGGGCGAGGATCTATTGGACCTAATACATACCGATGTATGTGGACCATTTAGATCAACCACGAAGGATGGGAACCGCTTCTATGTGACTTTTACCGATGACTATAGTAGATATGGGTATATCTACTTAATCAAGCAAAAGTCAGACACCTTTGAAAGGTTCAAAGAGTTCAAGAATGAAGTGGAGAATCAACTGGGCAGGAAAATCAAGATGCTTCGATCCGATCGAGGAGGAGAGTACCTAAGTCTTGAATTCCACGATTATCTCAAGGAGTGTGGAATAGTTTCGCAATTGACGCCTCCTAGGACACCGCAGTTGAATGGTGTGGCAGAAAGGCGTAATCGAACCTTATTGGATATGGTTCGCTCTATGATGAGTCGTGCTTCACTACCAATCTCTTTTTGGGGGTATGCCTTAGAGACTGCCGCCCATATCCTTAACCGAGTCCCTACGAAGAAGGTTGCCAAAACACCTCACGAGATGTGGACAGGGAGAGCTCCCTCGTTGGCACATATCAAGGTTTGGGGTTGCGAGGCTTTCGTAAGACGAGATACTCACGACAAGCTTGAACCTCGAAGTGAGCGATGTATTTTCATCGGCTACCCGCAGACATCCTTTGGATATCTCTTCTATAGACCGAAGGACAATGTTGTCTTCGTTGCGAGGAGAGGAGTTTTCCGAGAGCGAGAACTCATAAGCCAAGGAGACAGTGGGAGGCAAATCGAACTTGAAGAGATTCAAGAGTCGATGGATGAAGGAACCTCTACCGCTGGCGCTCAACCCGAGGAGGAAACTCCGGTTGAACCAATTGACGAATCCTTACCTCTTAGACGTTCCGATAGAGTTAGAGTTCATCCCCAGTTCTATGGCTTTCATATTACTACCGAAGGGGACACGTATATTAGTGATGGTACACTAGTAAATCTTGATGAACCTAATAGCTACAAGGAAGCCATGGCAGGTCCGGAGTCTGTAAAGTGGAAAGAGGCAATGGATAGCGAGATCCAATCCATGTATGATAACCAAGTTTGGAATTTGGTTGATTACGTGCCCGGACGTAAGACCGTTGGGTGCAAATGGATCTTCAAGAAGAAGACCGACGTGGATGGGAACGTACACACATATAAAGCGCGATTGGTCGCGAAGGGCTTTACTCAAACTCCCGGAGTTGACTATGATGAGACCTTCTCACCAGTTGCGAAGATTAAATCTATTAGAGTGATGTTAGCAATTGCCGCATTTCATGATTATGAGATTTGGCAAATGGATGTCAAGACCGCTTTCCTTAACGGAAAGTTGGCTGAGGATGTTTACATGGCTCAGCCAGAGGGGTTTGTGGATCCAAAGCATCCGGATAGAGTGTGTAAGCTTGAGAAGTCCATTTATGGACTTAAGCAAGCATCTCGCAGATGGAATCTTTGTTTCGATGAGAAAGTCAAAGAGTTTGGATTTGTACGAAGCGAAGACGAATCTTGTGTATATGTCAAAGCCAGTGGGAGTATAGTAAGCTTCCTCGTTCTATATGTCGATGACATATTACTCATAGGAAACGACATCCCGACTCTGCAGGAGGTAAAGTCCTGGCTCGGGAAGTGTTTCGCTATGAAGGACCTCGGAGAGGCCTCTTACATTTTGGGAATAAGGATAATAAGAGAAAGAAGTAAGAGACTAATTGGACTTAGTCAGAATACTTACTTAGAGAAGGTACTAAAACGTTTTAGTATGGAAAACTCAAAGAAGGGAGAACTACCGATACAAAGTAATGCCAAATTGAGTAAGACTCAAAGTCCAAGTACCGAAGCTGAAATAGCAGAAATGAGCCAAGTACCATACGCTTCCGCAGTTGGCTCAATCATGTACGCTATGACTTGTACTCGCCCTGATGTAGCCTTCGCTTTGAGCATGGTTAGCAGATATCGAGGGAATCCTGGCAAAGCCCATTGGATAGCGGTGAAGAATATCCTTAAGTACCTTCGGAGGACGAAGGAATGGTTCTTAGTCCTCGGAGGAAGTGATGACTTGAAGGTGCGAGGGTATAGTGACGCCAGTTTTCAGACCGACAGGGACAACTACCGTTCGCAGTCGGGCTGGGTCTTTACCCTAAATGGAGGAGCAGTGACATGGAAAAGTTCCAAGCAGGAAACCGTAGCTGATTCAACGTGCGAATCAGAGTACATTGCAGCGAGCGAAGCGTCGAAGGAGGCAATATGGCTAAAGAACTTCATCGGTGATCTTGGAGTCGTACCTGCCATAAAGGAGCCAATGGAGATTTTCTGTGATAACGAAGGTGCGGTTGCCTTAACCAAGGAACCGAGGGATCATGGTAGATCAAGACATATCGACAGAAAGTATCACTTCATTAGACATCGTGTAGAAGAAGGACAACTCGTAGTGAAGAGGATATCATCAGAAGATAACCCAGCAGATCCGCTTACGAAGGGACTGAGTAGGGTTAAGCACTTGCAGCATGCTAGGAGTATTGGGCTGAAGGATGATATTAGCATAGATTAGATAGTATTAGAAACGTGTAATAGATAAATGTAATTGACATTTGATGATTAAATAAAGGAGTTTTATTTATGAGTAATGTTGCTATCTTATGTTAATTGTTTAAGCTATTGTTTCACTTTGCATGTTTTGACTTCCAGAATAATTGAGGTTATTAGGAATAATCGAATTATTCAAATGGTCCACAATCGTTCATGTGTTGGGAGTAGATATGAAAGAAGATTGTCATGAATTGGTGTGTAGAGTGTCTAAATGGTGTTAGACATAGCAAAGGATTGCTGCAACGTTCATGAGTGCTTATGAACTAGTTTTGAGCATTGGAATAAACCCGCGCTTGCTGGAATCACCTTATGGAATAAGATATAAAAGGTGATCGCAAGACGATAATATCATATAGTCTTAAAACCTAGATATATGGTTTATTATTTGTTAATTGATTGTACATTGATAATACGAAAACGCATCAGTAACTTGGTGTTATAAAACGTATTGTTGTGTATAGTTGGTAAATGAATAAGTAAATGCATATAAGTCGAAGTTTATCTGTAACTTTTATCTAAGAAGGTAAAAGCGATATCTCGGCCGCTCGATGATTTGATTTGACTTATGTGCCGGGCCCGGTCAGAACTAAATTGATGTGTTCGATTAAGTTCTATGTCAAATAAATCAGAGATCGAGAAACCTAAATGCTTGACTAACCATTCCATAGGATTGTCAGCATGATATCTAACAGAGGACTGTACGTTCCCTTATCTAAAGGACAAGATTGATTAGATCAGAGTTGACAGCGTCTTTGAGAGCTATGATTGCAAACCAAATTGTACTTGTATAGTTACTAGACTTATCCAAGTGGGAGACTGTTGGAATAGTGTCTAAGGCTGTAACTATATTCGGTTGTGCATGGTCCTTTTGGGTTGCCTTCACCATAGCAACTTGATAGGATGATTTATTAAGAGAGAATAAATATTATTAATATATTATGGGAATAATATAATGAATAATATATTTTTTATTTGATTAATATAAGTCATAGAATTAATTAGAATTAATTTGGTGACTTAAAGAGATTAATTAAATAAAGGGGTATAAACTGTCAATTGTTTGATAGTTAAGCTTTAAACTGTAAATCCATTTGGATATACTATGGACGAATTCTAAGAGGATTAGGATAGCTAAAATCGTCCATTAGAGTTATCTAGGAATGGATTTGGATAGCCTTAAGAGAAGATTATCTGATAGGGACTTATCTGTAATCCTTAAGGAATCTACAAGTATAAATAGACCCCATGGCATAGGGAATTCGATACTTCTGAAAAAGCAAGAGAACTCTGGTCGAATTCCTTCCCTCTCCTCTCTCCCAAATCATCCTCCTTGCTTTGGTGTTTGTAAGCCATTAGAGGAGTGACATTTATGACTCTAGAAGCTCCAAGACCTCAAGATCAACAAGGAACTCAAAGGTATGATTCTAGATCTGTTTTAATGTTCTTGTTTAACCTAATTAGTAAATTAGAAGTCTTGGATTCAAAGCATGTCTATTAGAAAGCCTAGATCCAAGCATTAGGGTTTTGCATGCGCACATAGGAAAGTTCTTATGGCTAAAACCCATCAAATGTAACAACCCGAAATTTCATGTCACTTCTTGTACCACAAGTTGTAATCCAATTCGATCAACCAGACGACATTTTCAATTTCGTTTCCAATTTCGCCATTTTATTAAGTCATTAGTTTTTATTAACCTAAAATGACTTAATGGGTGTCTTAATACATTTAGAAATCATTTTAAACACCCAACTTTAGTGATCGGAATATTTCTAGAAATTACCGTATCGGGTTACGGTAACTCAATCGGGTACGACCAAAAGCCTCGTCTAACGCCGGTATCGGGTAGAATTCCTCCGTGTCCAAAACTTAAACACTATATAAACATGTTTAAGACTCCATTTGAAGCCTTTGTCCAATTTCTCACTAAACTCTCACAACCTCTCTCCTCAAGCTAGAATTAAGGTCCAAATTTCAAATTTAAGGCTTCAAATCTCTAAGGTACACTCCTTAGCTTGTATTGTAACCTCCTTAGCCTTCAAATTCAAGTTCAAAACATGATTTATGACCATATTCATGAGTTTACGGCCATGGAGCATTCATTGGCCGTAAACTCATATTAAGTGGGTTTTTAAGCCCTTAAACCCCTCCTTGACAAGTTTGGGACTTAGATATGGCTAAATGGCTTCAAGATATGGACTCTAAACAATTAAAACATGAACTTTGTGAAGTTTGAAGGAGTTTACGGCCAAGGATCATTCTTGGGCCGTAAACTCATTAAACTAGGGTTTTCATGCCCTTAAACCCTTCCAAATCACTTCTATAGCTTAGATATGAATTATAGGACCTTGGTTTTAGCATTTGGACACTTGAAACATAAATTTTGAGGGACTTATGTGAGTTTACGGCCAAGGTGAGTGCTTGGGCCGTAAACTACCCAAAACAAGGCATAAATTCATTTCTAAGGTGTTAGAAAGCCATCCAACACCACCAAAAGCCTTGGAATAAATCAAAGGACCAACCAAAAATAGTTTAAGGGACTTAAACACATCATTTGTGGGATTTCTAAGAGTTTACGGCCAAGGCTTGTTCTTGGGCCGTAAACTCCAAGATTTATGGTGTTAGAATGCAAACTAAACACCCCTAAAGCCTTTAGATGAATTTTAGAAGCCCTTCTATGCAAGTTTTAGACCTTGAAACACTTTATATCACCCTATAGAAGAGTTTACAGCCATGAGGAGGGTCTCATGGGCCGTAAACTCCATAACACCCCTCGAATGTCCAATAAAACTCATGTTAGGTCTTGGAATAATCCTATTAATCACATGTGATTTGTTTTAACAACATTTAACACCATTTTCATGAGGATTAAGGAGTTTACGGCCAGGAGCCTATGCTAGGCCGTAAACTCCCATAAATTAATCATTTTGGTGATTTAAATCCATTCCAAGCATTTAGAACAAAACCTAGAAACATTCCCTAAGTGTTAGAAGTCATTTAGCACCATAAACCACCCCCACCATGAGTTTACGGCCGTAAACTCATGGGGAATGGGTGTTTTAGACCAAAAACTCTTCTATTAGTTTACTCATGGGGAGTAAACTCAATTCCCAAGTCCCTAGTGTCATTTCACGTCCCTAAACGCCACCCGGGTCCCTCCAAACACTTGTATCGGAGTGTTTTCGCGACTTGAAGCAAGTGTCCATATCATATGAATAAACTAAGTCCTAATTAGATACAAATGTGTATCTTTACATTATAATTAGGAACCTCGTGTATTTACAAGCCCTGGATCAACTCTTAGCATCCAAATTCGTCACATTTCTCGTCCGGTGAGTTCATACCCCTACCCTTTTCACTGTTTTTCACTGTTTTCAGGGGGGGAACACAAGCAAAGTACAAGGGTTTTCTTGTACTCAAAACTTATTTTCGTGTGTGTGTGTGTTTCACATTCCATATGCTTTTAATACTGATATACGTAACTGATAATCAGTAGAATATACAGCTCACTTAAACATTTATTTGTGAAATGGATTTTATAAACGGTTATGTTTTATATATTTCACAAATGGTTTCTACATTTTATCAGTTAAAAGCATGACATTATAACACATGAATAATATAATTCGTACACTGACTTGTCCTCGGTAACATTCCACGGAGATACGCGAATGGAGGATTATCCTATTATTACTAGTAAATTTGTTATTCCGTATGATTGGAGACACGTCCTCGGCGAACACTCCACAGAGATACGCGAGTGGAGGACTACGACAAAGTCCTGGTCAAAGTCAACCTTTCCAGGTCAACCCTACTCGCCGAGTCCAATTATTGACTCGCCGAGTTCATATACTCAGGGTCTTTCCATTCGCGACATGACTCTCCGAGTCAGTCCATGACTCGCCGAGTCCAACGATTACCGAGTCCTGACCTGACCAACTCGCTGAGTCTCCAACCGACTCACTGATTTGAGTCTCAACTTGAAGGGTTTGGGGTTTCGCGACCTGACTTGCCGAGTCCAAGAACAGACTCGCCGAGTACCAATCAATCTTCATCTAACTCGCCGAGTTGTTCATCCAACTCGTCGAGTGCAAGCCCAACATCATCCGACTCGACGAGCTGTTCATCCCACTCGTCGAGTTCCTCCTCATCTTCATGGTACTCGCCGAGTCCACTCAAAGGACTCGCCAAGTCCATTCAGATCTCCAAACATGCAGAGGAATTTTAAGTCATGCAGGGACTCCAAACCATAGATCCATACCTTCAAAGCTCAATCCCTACGTGAAGTTGCAAACTTTACGTATAACTAAAGAGATCTAGGCTCAAAACATACTAGGGTTTGGTTTAAGGACAAAAGGGCTTCACCAACTACTCATCTCCTGATGCTTTATGACATATTGGACCAACCCAATAATAGATCTGAAGTGGTAACAACATATCTAAGCCCTTAACCCGATTTGGGTCTCAAACAACCATAAAACCCCCAAATCTCATGACAAAATAGATCTAGATGCAAAGAAGGGAAAATGGCAGCTTAATACCTCCAAGATGAACACAAACTGAAGTAGATCTCGAGCACACACCTCTCCTTTGAAGCAACCTTCTTGATCTTCAAGTTCCTTTCCAAAGTTTCCTTCCTCCCAAGCTATTTCTCTCAAATGATGGAAGCTCACACGAAATATAAGGTTTACAGGTGCTCTGGGATGATATGGGGGCTGAGGTAAGGACATAACACCCTTTATATAAGATACAACTCCCGGATTTAGGGTTTTCCTCGCACAGACTAGACTCGCCGAGTCACCTTGTCCGACTCGCCGAGTCGGTCACTTACTCCTCGACCAGGATCCCGCTCTGACTCGCCGAGTTCCTCCTTGGACTCGTCGAGTCGCCCCTTAACATTAAGGTTTTGTTTCCTTTCTTGGCCTTCAAAACTTTGGATGTTACACAAGTTATGGAGGTTCAAGAGTCACTTCATTAATCATTAAAATGTGTAACCTTAATTAGTTCCATAAGTTACAAAAATAAAGAAAAGTTACATTCTTTTATTAGTTTAAAGTCTTCCATAACTTGTCCTCAAGTTATGGAACTTGAAGAGTCTTTTTAATTAAAACTACTTTAAACACATAAGTTATGGAATTAATTAGTTTTGAATAGTTTCAAAACTTGCCCTCAAGTTTTGGAATTTGAAAAGTTTTCTCTTATGAATACTGTAATTCCAAGTTAAGCCCTTAGGATTTTAAAAGTTAAAATTCAATCCTTATACTTTATAATATTATAAGTCAATAATATTTATATATATGTATAAGAGTAAAAGTCAGTCTTACCGTTAGTAGGCCTTATTCACGAAGCCGGTCTATAAGGGGGGGGGGGGGGGGGGGTTATAAGGTTACTGCCTATAAAATGGCAGTTTAATGGGTGTCCACTCTCACCCACCCCTTCCTTGACTGGTGGAGGGTCGTTAGCCGAACGGGTAGGATAAAGACTATAAGTTCCCCCTTCATTAAAAGTATTAATGATAAATACTAAGTAACTAAACCTTTTATAAATTCCCAATCTTAGTTACTTAGGAAAATGTGAATAAGGTGCTAACCCACGAAATTACACTTTGCACTTTGCTTAAGTCGGTTGGTGAAGCGTGTGTGGTTTACCGACACACTGGATTGATTTAACAAGGTAGGCAAAGGGTTTCTTAAAGTTTATCATAGGTCGGTGGAGCGTGTGTGGTTTACCGGCACATCGGTTGGGTGATAAACATTTATGAGTACCAAGTAATTTGCATGGTTATTTCACACCTTGTTTTGTGATCCTCGACATACCAGTCACAAAACCTGAAGGGCACACTAGAGATTGAAACATGCCATTGAAAAGTTCAATGAATCTCAAAAGATCTAGGAGTTTCAAATCCAATTAAAACTTAATTATATTTCATTTTTCATGGTGGAAATTGGTAAATCGTCATTTACCTACCTTCAACTATTTTATAACTTGGATTACGACATCCCTCTTCCAGTTATAAATAGGTTGTTAGGTCCTAGCCTTAATCTTTCATATTGGGTGTTATATTAAGGACTTTTAAATCAACTAAACTTGAATATCTCCCAAAAGATGTCTAGTTCAGACATCTATGATCTTCCCAAATCTCTTGGAACTTCACTTCATCCACCTCCTCCAATTATTCTCCCTAACCCATAAGTTCAAGGTCACTCAAGCCCTATTGGCAAGGCAAGGTCTAGGTGTGATCACATCTTGGAGATGAAGTCACATATTGACAAGTCGGGAGAGTTGGGTGTCAAAGTCTTAAGAAAGTTGGATGTTCAATCACTTTCTAAGTCACATAGTGAGTTCCTTTGGGTCTCGTATGAAACAGAATATGACAAGACCCTTAATGATCTTATCTATTTGCTTGGTACTGTTGAATCAGCAATGATTTGGAAGGCTAGTAAAGCAAATGTGATTAGGAGATCAACTTTCCAAAACTTTATGGACATGGACAATAGTGACACAGGAAATCCAGAAAAGCATTCTCTTCCCAATGGAAAGGGATTCACCATAGTCAACTTGGTTGACCAAATGGTAAAGAGAAAGCTAACTCTGAGATAGTCCCATGTACAATTACCTAAGGGTCCATATATTTCTATTGCCAAAGGAAGGGGCTTTGGTTACGAAGCTGCCAAACTTACCTAAGGATGGTAAAGTCAATGAGTTTGACTTTATTTCAGGTAAAGTCCATTGTCTAATTCTATTAAGTTCCTATTTGGAGATTCTTTTTACATGATTTAACTGGGTTACATCTTGGTGTTTTAAGAATCAAAGAAAAGTAAAGAAACTTAAAGAAAGAATATGTTGTATCTGATCGCATAGATGGATTTCTATCTCATAGTTTAAAGATTGGATTCTTGAGCTACTTCTTAGGAGTTATGAGATATTTCTTAGGAATAGATAACAACAAGTTTTCATATGGATTGTAAGGATAAGTTCTTCCGCAAAGTTTTTTAAAATAAAAGGAAGATTTCTGATTTTATTTATTTTAAAATATCCTTACAATGGCATCTGTGAAATTTTTTGTTGCTTATAAGATTCCATTAATAGCAAGACTGGAAATATGAAATTGATTCTTTCATTTGTGGTAATGTCTAAATTTACCAAATAATGAAAGATTCTCATCACCCAAGTTTCAATTGGACCAGAACTTGGAATCATGCAAGTTGTATACTATGATGAATGAGAACTTTCAAGCATTGGAAAATTAAGACTAATTACTTGTTCACATGGATGTGTGAGTCAAGTAAAGGACTAAGGGATCGAGTACACATTCTTGTGCACTGATCAAGCCCACCACAAATAATCGATAAGACTATTCGTCATGATTTACTAAAGTTTAGTAAATATGGTTATACTTATAAGTCTAAGTATAATTCTGAAGCATTGGAAAAGTCTCGATGTATAGCAGAACGAATGAGAAGAATCAAATTAGGCAGAAGGATAAAAGTTTCTCAAATCTGAAAAGATGGGGGAGTATTTTATGATATATGATCATCTTAATGATTAAGAGACCTTATCACAATTCATCATCTAAGTGCATTCTGATAGCTAAGAAGAGGAGTTATGAATTGTTGAAGTGGTTAAACTAAGAAGATGTGTCATACTTCGTTCTAAAACAATCCTTAGAGTTATACTCTAAGATTGTAACTTGAGTGACATATCTTAATGAAAGGTTTAAAAACACATGTCAAATTTAAGAGTAAAAGTGTCCTACTCTTGTACATTTGAAGTTGGTAAGTTGTGATGTTTTGGATAAAACAAAGACCAACTTAGGCCAATTGTGTGAAGTGTTTGTCTTGATAAAGAATCCGCACTATCCCTTGAATATTTGACAAGAGAGTCTTATATGTCAAGAGGATAGTGGGAGTCTTAAAGGTCTTGAAAGTCTCAAGAACTAATCAATAATAAAACCTGAGGTTCTTCACTAGCACACGACTTGAGGTTTATAACCTATCCTGTTGACATATTCTGTGCCCATTCCAGTTAAAGTTTGTAACAACCCGAAATTTCATGTCACTTCTTGTACCACAAGTTGTAATCCAATTCGATCAACCAGACGACATTTTCAATTTCGTTTCCAATTTCGCCATTTTATTAAGTCATTAGTTTTTATTAACCTAAAATGACTTAATGGGTGTCTTAATACATTTAGAAATCATTTTAAACACCCAACTTTAGTGATCGGAATATTTCTAGAAATTACCGTATCGGGTTACGGTAACTCAATCGGGTACGACCAAAAGCCTCGTCTAACGCCGGTATCGGGTAGAATTCCTCCGTGTCCAAAACTTAAACACTATATAAACATGTTTAAGACTCCATTTGAAGCCTTTGGCCAATTTCTCACTAAACTCTCACAACCTCTCTCCTCAAGCTAGAATTAAGGTCCAAATTTCAAATTTAAGGCTTCAAATCTCTAAGGTACACTCCTTAGCTTGTATTGTAACCTCCTTAGCCTTCAAATTCAAGTTCCAAACATGATTTATGACCATATTCATGAGTTTACGGCCATGGAGCATTCATTGGCCGTAAACTCATATTAAGTGGGTTTTTAAGCCCTTAAACCCCTCCTTGACAAGTTTGGGACTTAGATATGGCTAAATGGCTTCAAGATATGGACTCTAAACAATTAAAACATGAACTTTGTGAAGTTTGAAGGAGTTTACGGCCAAGGATCATTCTTGGGCCGTAAACTCATTAAACTAGGGTTTTCATGCCCTTAAACCCTTCCAAATCACTTCTATAGCTTAGATATGAATTATAGGA
This sequence comes from Lactuca sativa, assembly GCF_002870075.4. NCBI lineage: Eukaryota > Viridiplantae > Streptophyta > Magnoliopsida > Asterales > Asteraceae > Lactuca > Lactuca sativa. The sequence continues at coordinate 66,386,039 of NC_056630.2, forward strand.
CCTTGGTTTTAGCATTTGGACACTTGAAACATAAATTTTGAGGGACTTATGTGAGTTTACGGCCAAGGTGAGTGCTTGGGCCGTAAACTACCCAAAACAAGGCATAAATTCATTTCTAAGGTGTTAGAAAGCCATCCAACACCACCAAAAGCCTTGGAATAAATCAAAGGACCAACCAAAAATAGTTTAAGGGACTTAAACACATCATTTGTGGGATTTCTAAGAGTTTACGGCCAAGGCTTGTTCTTGGGCCGTAAACTCCAAGATTTATGGTGTTAGAATGCAAACTAAACACCCCTAAAGCCTTTAGATGAATTTTAGAAGCCCTTCTATGCAAGTTTTAGACCTTGAAACACTTTATATCACCCTATAGAAGAGTTTACAGCCATGAGGAGGGTCTCATGGGCCGTAAACTCCATAACACCCCTCGAATGTCCCATAAAACTCATGTTAGGTCTTGGAATAATCCTATTAATCACATGTGATTTGTTTTAACAACATTTAACACCATTTTCATGAGGATTAAGGAGTTTACGGCCAGGAGCCTATGCTAGGCCGTAAACTCCCATAAATTAATCATTTTGGTGATTTAAATCCATTCCAAGCATTTAGAACAAAACCTAGAAACATTCCCTAAGTGTTAGAAGTCATTTAGCACCATAAACCACCCCCACCATGAGTTTACGGCCGTAAACTCATGGGGAATGGGTGTTTTAGACCAAAAACTCTTCTATTAGTTTACTCATGGGGAGTAAACTCAAGTCCCAAGTCCCTAGTGTCATTTCACGTCCCTAAACGCCACCCGGGTCCCTCCAAACACTTGTATCGGAGTGTTTTCGCGACTTGAAGCAAGTGTCCCTATCATATGAATAAACTAAGTCCTAATTAGATACAAATGTGTATCTTTACATTATAAATAGGAACCTCGTGTATTGACAAGCCCCGGATCAACTCTTAGCATCCAAATTCGTCACATTTCTCGTCCGGTGAGTTCATACCCCTACCTTTTTCACTGTTTTTCACTGTTTTCAGGGGGGGAACACAAGCAAAGTACAAGGGTTTTCTTGTACTCAAAACTTATTTTCGTGTGTGTGTGTTTCACATTCCATATGCTTTTAATACTGATATACGTAACTGATAATCAGTAGAATATACAGCTCACTTAAACATTTATTTGTGAAATGGATTTTATAAACGGTTATGTTTTATATATTTCACAAATGGTTTCTACATTTTATCAGTTAAAAGCATGACATTATAACACATGAATAATATAATTCGTACACTGACTTGTCCTCAGTAACATTCAACGGAGATACGCGAATGGAGGATTATCCTATTATTACTAGTAAATTTGTTATTCCGTATGATTGGAGACACGTCCTCGGCGAACACTCCACAAAGATACGCGAGTGGGGGACTACACCCGTAACCAGAATCTCTGGAATTTAGAGAGCGTGACTTGAGTGTATAGATCTATACGGGGCTGACTGCCCCACACCTGGCTGCTAGCTACAGCCGAACCGAAATGGTTCAAGGGTGACGAAAGTCATAAGGATTGTGGACTACTTATTGCCACAAGGCTGTGGACTACTTATTGCCACAGGTTCAGTCTTTAGTATGGTTATGGAACTCGCAACTAGGATAACAGAGATTTACTTATAGTAATAATGAATCACATACCACATTTTACAGATAAGCAGGCTTCGGTTTACATCTTTTACATCTTTTACATCTTTTACAAATGATAACTAACATTCAGGAAGGTATGGGACCTCCCTGGGGAAAAACTTTGTACATAACCAAGTTTAATAGAATACATCTTTCATATTGAAAACCAACATACAGGAAAGCATGGGGCATTCCTGGGTAACATACTTATAACTAGAAAAGTGTAACCAACTGAATAACATTACATCTTTTACAATAACTACCCTTCAGGAAAGTATGGGACTTTCCTGGGAATGCACTGATACATTAAAGAAATAAAACAATGATTTGGATAACCAAACTATACTTTAGTTTTGTGATACAACAACCAACTTTTAAGAAAATATGGGATTTTCTTGGCATGTGTTACATTTTCAGAAACAGAAAGGAAACATAAACATTTTTCACAAAACAAAACTACTTATGAACTCACCAGCGTTATGCTGATTTTCAAACTGCTTGTGTTCTCAGGTCAAAGATAGTACAGGTACCCGAAGACTTACTTGGTTCAGGATCGTGTGCGTGCAAGGCTCGTTCATTTTAATTATGTCTATATTATGTATCACAACTGTATAAACTGTGTCTTTTGAAACAAATTGTAAAACTTTTAATATGTAATGTAATGTTTGTTTCACTTTACTTACTATGTACATTGGATTTGATACTCAACGTGGAGTCAACCCTGGAAATGTTTCCGCCTTCGGTTTTCAGGGTGTGACAAAGTTGGCTTTGCATATGAGTTCTTAGAGTTCTCAATTGGTTGCATAACAACTTGGAAGCAATGGTAGGCCAACTACTGCCAAGTGGCTAGAAGTTAAAATTGCATAAGTTCAGTCCATATGTGTTTGGATTTGTCATTATCCATGTCTTGTGACTAAGGTTTTGACAAATTCATATGGGTAGGAACTCATACACCATAAAATTCTAAGTGTCATAAGGTTTCTATCCGATTCATGAAAATGATGTGAGGAAACACTTCCACTAAGTATATTTGTAAGTAGATAGTAATCTTTGCATTCTCAAAGTTGTTAGTAGGCACACTAACATGGACTTATGAGAAATAGCAAAGGTCTAACCAATTGAGACTATGATTACGGCATTCCTTTTTCATAGTTCTGAAATTGTTTAGACACACATGTGAGCTATCTAAGATAAGGTGTATGATTTTGATAAAGTCTTATCAAGGCAATCTTGTATCAGAAATCTGAACTTTGATAAAAAAGTCAATAACTGATTTTTGAGTACATGTCAAAGCTAGTGGGAGCATAAGTGTTATGCTAATAATCATCATGTTAGTGGGAGCATGATAATTATGATAAGTATTGCAAGTTAACAATGTTAATTATAGAAAACAAAAGTTTCAATTCGTGAGGTTGCAGGGGTTGAAAAAGTTGTTTTGCTATAATTAAGGGAGAGGAAATTATACTTCATTTCAATTATGAAAAGCTTAGATAGAGTTTATAATCATTCTAAAGAGCTTATATTGTGAATTTTAATCACCTTTAGTCAAGAATATATATATATATATATATATATATATATATATATATATATATATATATATATATATATATATATATATATATATGAATTTCATGTTGGATTGGTTCAACTTAAGAAAATTCTATATATTGCGTTCTCAAAATTCGATTATGATTACGACATCCCTTTTCATAGTAAAATTTTGAGAATATGGAAAACAAAAAATATTATGGCAAAAGAGTGGTCTAGAACCATGTCTTTATGTGAAACATCATGAATTGTGTCCCATTTACTTTGGGTACAAGATCGATTACTTGTGCTATAATATTTATCCTTTCTGAATTTTCCAAATGCCTAGGGGCATTAAGGAGGAAAAATTATAGAATTGGATATGACTAAAGTGATTAAGCAATTGTCGAGGGAAATCTAAGGTTTACCAAAGATTGGCTGCTCAAGGACAGTTGGAAGTATAGTGTGAATTTTGGAAGGGCCATATTGACATAGTCTGAAAAGAGGCAACTCATGTTCAGAAGTAGTAGTCAAAATAGGAATATAGAGTTGTCTCTATAGATATAAGCATTCTTTGTAAGAATAGAAAGAACTTAGTGCAAGAAGCATGCTCAAAGCAATGCATACTTTGAACATAAGGCTTTGTGTCCATGGAGTAGGTCTTCATTGGAATAACCTGTAATGGTTGGTGACAAGTTTTTGTGACTTTGTACACATTCATTGCAAGAGGGTAGTGCATTTAAGTTTAAAATCTAATAGATTTTGATTTGGGAGTGTGAAATTAGAATCATTGAATGTTTGGTCAATTGGTTTATTTCACAAAGTAAGGATCATAGATAAACATAGAGTGCATACTTGGTGTATGACAAAGCTATTGTTTAGGAAAACATAGTGTACATGCTTGGAGCATGGGATACATAGTGTTTTTAATTCAAGTATAAAGTTGATAAAACCGAAACAATGAATAATGAGTAATCAGTATGGTGATAAATAGAAGTGGTCTATTTATATTCATAGGGTTTGATACAATATTTGATTCATTTTTTCTTTTGTTTCACTTTGCATGTTTTGACTTCCATAATAACCAGGTTATTCTTCTGGAATGACTAAGTAATTTAAAACCATCCACAATCGGTCATATGTTGGAAGTAGATATGAATCAAGACTGTCATGGGTTGGCTTGTAGAGGTCCAAGTTGGTGGACAAAGTTGTGCTACAACGGTTATGAGTGCTCATAAGTTCTGAGTATTGAATTCAACCCGCGCTCATTTGAATCACTTCATGGATTTTATCACGAGTGATCATGAGACGATAATATCTTATATTCTTCAAACCTAGAGTTATGAGTTGTTACTATGAGTTGGTTATACATTGATTGCACGAAACCGCATTGGTAACTCGATGTTATAAAATGTGTTTTTGTGTATGATTCAGCAAGTAGTAGAACAAGCCATATGAGTCGAAGTTTATCCATTCCTTTTACCTTCGGGATAAAAGCGATATATGTGGGCCCCTCGATGATTTAGCAATGACACATGTGAGTGCTTGACCAAGCCAGGACTGATTTGATTTGTTCAATCAGTCAGTCGTCATAAATCAGAAATCGGGAAACAAGAAATGGACAGAGAGAATGATTTATAATCCATGTCTCAGTCCATATGATATCTAGAATGGAGGAATATATGATCCCTTATCTAATGGACAAGTCATTGACAAAGGTCAGAGATCATCGGCAAGGTCAGAGTTCGACGGAAGCTTTTGAGAGCTACGATTGCCAGTTGGTTCTTGAAGTCATACGCAATAATAGTTTTAGACTTATCCAAGTGGGAGACTGTTGGATTAATGTCTAAGTCCATAACTATAATTGGTAAGACTTGACCCGACCCGGCATGGTCCATTTGGGTTGCATGGCATCATGCATTTGGATATACTATATTGAGAGAAATAACACTTAAGGTTTGTTAATATATTATAAGTTATAATATATTAATAAGATTATTTAATTAGCATTGATCAAGAATTAATCTAGAACTAATTAAGTGATCAAAAGAAGACTAATTAAATATATGGGTTGATTGTGTAAATCATCCATACTTGTATAGTGGGCTAATGCTCCATGGATTATGAAGTTGGGCTAAAACCCAAATGATGCTCCATGGTGTATTTGAACCCATGGATCCAAGGAAATGGAAAGCCATGACAATTAGGGTTTACCCTAATTGTAACAACTATATAAGATCATATTCTTTGACAAAATCGGCCACTAAGTGATGTAGAGAAGGGCTAGCCGATTTTAGAAGTGTTCAAGTTTCTCTCAAGTTATTCCAAGTGTATTTGGTGTTGTGTGAACCATTTGAGGTGTCACACTTGGGGCACTAGGCACTCAAGCTTCATGAGGACATTCTATGTCAAGAGGTATGTATTCTATCTTGTTATATTCATTGTTTTTGTATGCTAGTTAGTATAATACCTTGGATGTTCATATTTGCATGTATAATAGAGAAAACATAGATCCAAGGTATTTAGGGTTGCATGTACACTTAGGAGTGTTAGAATGCTCAAAACCCAACAATATGACCTTCCCAAATCTCTTGAAACAAGCTTTCCTAATGAAGATGATGTCCCGTGTTTAGATCATGGAAATCATACTTCACTTCCTCTACCTCCTCCAATTATTCTCCCTAACCCACAAGTTCAAGGTCACTCAAGCCCTATTGGCAAGCAAAGTTTGTGTGTGCTCACATCTTGGAGATGAAGTCATATATAGACAGGCCGGGAGAGTTGGGTGTCAAATTCTTGAGGAAGTTGGCTATTGACTAGGTTCTTCAATCACTTCCTAAGTCACATAGTGAGTTCTTTTGGGACTACTATATGACAGACCATGAGATGACCCTTAATGATCTTACCTATTCACTTGATATTGCTGAATCATCAATGATTTGGAGCACTGGTAAAACAAATTTGATTGGAAGATCGACTTCCCAAACTTCCATGGACATTGACAATGGTAACATTGGAAATCCAGAAAAGCTTTCTCTTCCCAATGGAAAAGGATTGGCCATAGTCCACCCGGTTGACCAAATGGTAAAGAGAAAGGCTAATTCTGAGATAGTCCCATGTACCAATACCAAAGAGTTCATATGTTTCTATTGCCAAAGGAAGGGACATTGGTTGTGAAGCTGCCCTACTTACCTGAAGAATCGTAAGGACTGTATAGTCAGAATGTATGACTCTACTTCAGGTAAGTCCACTATCTAATTCTATTAAGTTCCTATTTGGAGATTCTTATCACATGATGTGACTAGGTTACATTTCGATGTTTTGAAGTATCAAAGGAAGCTTAAAAGATGAGTAAGTTGCATCAGATCGTGAAGATCAGAATTTTGAGCTGCTGCTTAAGAGTTATGGTATATTGCTTAGGAATAGATAACAACATGTTTTTCATATGCATTTGCATTGTAAGGATAAGTTTTTCCGCAAGTTTTAAATAAAAAAAGTTTTGATTTTATTTATTTTAAGTATCCTTACAATGACGTTTGTGAAAAATTGTTGTTTATATGATTCCATTGATAGCAATATTGGAAAATGGATTTGATTCTTTCGTTTGAGGTAGTGTCATTATTTACCAAATAAGAGAAGATTCTCATCACCAAAATTTCAGTTGGATAGAAACTTGGAATCATGCAACCTGTATTGTATGATGAATGAGAATTTTCATCTTTGGAAAATTAAGATTGATTCCTTGTTCACATGTATGTGTGAGTCAAGTGAAGGACTAGTAGATCAGGTACACTTGGTTGTGCGATGGTCAGGTCCACTACAAAGATTGATAAGGCTATTCGTCATGATTTACTAAGTTTAGTGAATATGGTTATACTTACAAGTTTAAGTGTAATTCTGAAACATTGGAAAAGTTGCAATGTACGATAGAACGAATGCGAATAATCAAATTAGGTAGAAAGATAAAAGTTTCTCCAATCTGAAAAGATGGGAGAATACTTGAGTATCTTGTTTTATGATTGTCTTAGTGATTATGAAACCATATCACAATTGATTCTCTAAGGACATCTTAGTGCATTTGTTTGACTAAGAATAGGAATCATGAATTATTGAATTGGTTAAACCAAAAATATAAATCATACTTCATTCCAAAATTGAATCTTAGAGTGATACTTTAAGATTGTAACTTGAGTGAGATAATATTAAGAAGGTTTATAACACTTTTCAAATGTAGAGTAAAACGTTTTCTTAGTCTTGAACATTTGAAATTTGTATGTTGTGATGTTATGGATAAAACAAAGACCAACTAAGACCAATTGTGTGAAGTGTTTATCTTGATAAGTATCTACACTAACTCTTGAATATTTGTTTTGTTTAGGAATGGTTCTTGACAAAGTGAATCTTATATGTCAAGAGGTTAATGGGAATCTTAAAGATCTTGAAAAGTTTCAAGAACTAATCGAGAATAAAACTATAGTTTATCACTAGCACACGACTTGAGGTTTGTAACCTATCATGTTTACATATTCTTGTTTCTGTCCCCATTCCAGTTAAAAGTTGACTATGCATGTGAGTTCTATAAGTTCTCAGTTGTTTGCACAACTACTTGGAAGCAATGGTTGGCCCTTGTGCTGCTGGGTGACAAGAAAAACTAAGATTAAACAAGTTCCGTCCATATGAGTTTGGATTCGTCACTAACCTTGTCTTGTGATTATGGTTATGACAAATTCACATGGATAGGAACACATACACCATGAAATCTAAGTGTCATAAGGTTTCTCTCCGATTCATGAAAATGATGGTGAGGAAACGCATTCGCTAAATAGATTTTAGGTAGATAGCAATTGTGATATTTGCATTCTCAAAGTCGTTAGTGGAGTGTGTGTGGTTAACTGACACACTAACATGGACTTGTGAGAAATGTCAAAGGTTTAAAAAATTGAGACTATGAGTACGACATCCCTTTTCATAGTTCTAAAAATTGTTTAGACACACATGTGATCTATCTAAGAAAAGGTGTATGATTTTGATAAAGTTTTATCAAAGCATCTCGTATCAAAAATCTGAACTTTGGTAAGAAAGTCAATAAAATATTGATTTCTAGAAGTCCAGGTGATTTTTGAGTATATGTCAAATCTAGTGGGAGCATAATTGTTATGTTAGTAATTATTATGCTAGTGGGAGCATAATCAGTTATGATAAGTGTTGCAAGTTAGCAATGTTAATTTTAGAAATAAAAAGTTTCAATCGGGAAAAGTTGTTTTGCTATAATTAAGGGAGAGGAAATTATACTTCATTTCAATTCTAAAATCTTAGATTGAGATTTTAATCATCTTTAGTCAAGGATATATATATATATATATATATATATATATATATATATATATATATATATATGAATTTAATGTTGGAATGGTTCAACATGAGGAAATTTTATATATATTGTGCTCTCAAAATTTGATTACGACATCCCTCTTCATAGTCGAATTATGAAAACATGGCAAATAAAAAAATATATTGTAGCAAAAGACTAGTCTATGAGCATGTCTTTATGTGAGACATCATGAATTGTCTCCCATATGCTTCGGGTATAGGATCGATTACATGTGCTATAATATTTATCATTTCTAAATTTTCCAAATGCCTAGGGCATTAAGAGGGGAAAAGGTCTAGAATTGGATATGACTAAAATGATTAAACAATTGTCACAGACAATCTAAGGTTTACCAAAGATTAGTTGCTCATGGACAATTGGAAGTATGGTGTAAATTTTTGAAATGGCCATATTGACATATTCTGAAAAGAGGCAACTCTTATTCAGAAGTGATAGTCGGAATGAAAATATGGAAGTGTTTCATAGGTTGGAGTTATTCGTTAAATCTGTGTAAGATTAGAAAACTTAATGCAAGAAGGATGTTCAAAGGAATGTACTTTGAATTTGAGACTTCTTTTCCATGTAGTTGCTCTCCATTGGAATACTTTATAAATGTCTGTTGCCAAGTCTTTGTGACTTTTGTGCGTAGTCATTACAAGAGGATCAATGCATATAAGTTTAGAATCTAACAGATTTCGGTAAATGGTAGGAATTTGGAATTCTTACATTTACGATAAGGATTTGGGATTATGAAATCAAAATCATTGGAATTATGTTTAATTAATCTATTCCACAAAGTAAGGATCATAGACAAACATAGTATGCCTACTTGGAGTATGACATAACTATTGTTTAGACAAACATAGTGTGCATGCTTGGAGCATGGCATGACTATTGTTTCAATTCAAGTATTAAGTTGATTATTCGAAACATTATACAATGAATAATGAGTAATAAATATGGTGTTTAAGTAAAAGATGTTTTATTTACTCTCAAAGGTGATTGGGGCCATATATGATTAGTATTATTCTTGTGTTTCACTTTGCATGTTTTGACTTCCCGAATAAGTAGGTTATTCAAACTCTCCACAGTCAATCATACTTTGGAAGTAGGTATGAATCAAGACTGTCATGAATTGTGAACTTAGATGTCTAAAGTGTTTAGACATAGCAAAAGTTTCTGCAACATTCATGAGTGCTCCTGGAATGAGATTCGAGTATTGGATTAAGCCCACACTCATTTGAATCACTTCATGGATTTTATCATGAGTAATCATGAGACGATAATATCTTATATTCTTCAAACCCTAGAGATATGACTTCTTGACTATGAGTTGGTTGTACATTGATTGTACGAAAATGCATCAATAACTTGATGTTATAAAACGTGCCTTTGCGTATGATTCAACAAGTGGTTAGTACAAGCATATGAGTAGAAGTTTATCCATTCCTTTTACCCTTGGAGGGATAAAAGCGATATCTGTGGGCCCCTCGATGATTTAGTGATGACAAACGTAAGTGCTCAGCCGGACCTGGACTGATTTGATTTGTTCAATTAGTCAGTCGTCATAAATCAAAAATCGGGAAACAACAAATGGACATAGAGAATGATTATAATCCATGTCTCAGTCCATATGATATCTAGAATGGAGGAATATATGATCCTTTATCTAATGGACAAGTCATTGATTAGGTCAGAGTTCGACAACGGCTTTTAAGAGCTACGATTGCTAGTCAGGTTTTGGAGTCATACTTGCAATAATAGTTTTAGAGTTATCCAAGTGGGAGACTGTTGGATTAGATGTCTAATTCCATAAATATTATTGGTGTATACTTGACCCAAGAGTAGCATGGTCTATTTGGGTTACATATCATCAGGACAATTTGTTAGGATAGACTCTTGAGAGAAGGTTATGTATGATTTATTAATATATTATAATTTATAATATATTAATATGAAATCATATGTTTTAATTAGTATTGATCAAGAATTAATTTGGAATTAATTTAGTTATCAAAAGAGACTAGTTAAATCTATGGGGACTAATTATGATAATTAGTTATATTTACATGTGTTGAGCTTATGATCCATGTTGGACCAAGTTTAGGTATGGATACATAAAGAGTTGGGCCACATGAACCATGGATCATAAACCCATGGGTATGGGTTTGGGTTAACCCATGACCTTTGGAATTCCACATATAAATATTGTAAAGCCCGTGTTTCTGGGCTAGACATTAATATTGACATAATGGTCTAGGTTAACCTTTGTAACTCATTTAGAAGAAATGAAAAGGAATTATGTGAATATTATGTGAATTATGTGTTTTCTGCTTAATTATTAGGGCTTAATTAATTAAGAATAAAAATAAGCGTCAAAATTAAAGTGTGAGATAAGCCCGATATCTTTACATAAAGTTGTAGTGGTCGAAACAAGGATTTCGGGGATATAAAGAATACCAAAATCCGAGTTATAACGAAGAAGTTATGACCTGTCGAAGTTTCGCGACAAAACCGGCACGGTGTTGAATGTCGTAAAAAGTGAGTTTTCGATAAACTAATTTTTAGCCTTAGTGATATAAAGGAAAGTCTTAGTATTCGTTAAACCGAGAAGTTCGATAAAAAGAACGCCCAAATCTAACTTCGTATGAGGAAGTTATGATTTTTCGAAGTTTCAGCTTAGCAGTAGACAACTAAAAACTTGAATTTTAGATCGAGCGATTTTTAGCCGACACAACCTAAATGAGAATTGAAGGTCTCGTCATTAGGAGCACAACGGTAAAAAGTCTGACGAAAACGGACGTCGGATGAAGAAGTTATGAATTTTTAACGGATTTCCTGTCCCGGTCTGTTAAAAATAATAATATAAAATTTAAAGTCAAAATTAGCCGACGAAGTCTAAACGAAAGTTGTAGAGCGTAACTTTAGCTACGCGTGCATATAAATAACGTCAAAAACGGAGCTCATATGCGAAAGTTATGGATTTTAGAAGTTTTGGCGCGAAAATCGAGAAAATTCGTATGGTCACACTTTGCCACGTCACCCTCGCCTCGCATGCGTCACGTGTCCTGCTGAGTCACCCGAGCTGCTAAGTCATCCGAGCACCTGGCCTTATCCGAAGCGGTCCAATCAGCGAGTGCCACCGAACCCTCGCACATGCTGACCACCTGCGCATCGGACACACGCCTCGGTCCAATCACAGACTGCTAGTGAGCCTTCGCATGCGCAGACCATGTGCGAGCCACCCCCCCCCCCCCCCCCTGCGAAGCCTCTCAGTCGTCGGATCAGAAGAATCTCAGCCCTTGGATCAGAACTTCGGACCCTATAAATAGAAGGGTACCTGCGAAGGCTCTCGGTTACTTTTGGAGTTTTGCCATATTTAGCCCCTCTCTTCATCCCCAAAGCCCCGGTATCGATTGTAAAGCCCGGAATACACCACGAAGTGCCCGAGAAGCCCGGAAAATTTATTTTTTTCGGTTTCGAAGCCCGAGTTTTACAAAGCCCAGATTCTCAATAAAACTCTCGGTTTTATTAGAAACGATCGTTTTAGGAAACGAATTGCTGCCCGATTATCATCAAATCAAGTGAGTGTATAGTCACTTTCATTTTACACATAGATATGAAGTATTTACCTTATAACACGTGCTATGTGTAAATATATTAATTGTTTATTTGAGGTGACTGTTGAGTTAACATTTTATACAAGTTTTAAATTGTATAAGTATTTTTATCTACAAATATGTTGGGTAGAACATGGGTAGGATGTGTGATAAAATAAAATTGAGGAGAGGCCTCGATGAGTTTTGAGATCCAGTCATCTAGTGGAGTTTGGATGACGACCACGGACTTTCTAGACAGTCTAGTAGGAAACATTAGCAGGTCCGCAACCCGTAGGTGTTAATGAACTGAGAGTGTTCATTCGTTGTACTCCATCCCCCTCATGGTTGCCTTTAGGACATGTATGGATGAGGAAACCCCTTAGCAGTAGTGTCCATCCCGATGATATTCTTTAGGCTAGGTCCCTTGTGATAAGTATTTGGGGACATAAAGTAAGGATAACGGGAATGGGTAATCAGGGTTATTGTTGATTGATGAACTTAGTAAGTTTATTATTATTGTGGGTTGAAAACCCTATATGCTCACCAGGCTCCCAAGCCTGACCCACTCAGCTTTTTATGTTACAGGTAGTGGACCCCAAGCATAGTCGGAGGACAATGAGGGATTTTTGGATTATAGGCCAGTAGGTTTAAATAACTGTTGAAAGGCTTATAATGTCTTGTTTATGCTTTTGATCTGTATCGGAACATGACATCCCGAGGTTTTGATATGAAATGAAACTATACATTTCTTAAAGAAAGTTTTGATAAACTTTTATCATGTTTTGTTTTGGGAACAAATTCCACAACATCTTTTAAAAAGATTTCTCTGATTTTATTTTAAAAAGCATAAATTAAATCGGTCTTTTCTGGCCGAGAAGTTAGGGGATGTCACAAATATGTTACTTCATAGCCAAAATCACCACCAATGTATTCTTGGAGGATATGGACGGTTTTGGTGTGTATGAATTCTCTCTCAAGTTACATCCTTTATCCATGATGTGTTGTGATTCCATTTGAAGCTTCCACACTATTAGGGATAAGCTTTTAAAGGCCAAATTCATCAAGTTTTACAAGCTACACAAAAAGGTAAACTTCTAACTAGTATTTTATGTAGTTTATATCATTTGTATGCTAGTTGTAGGCTTAAAGATTTGGAAACAATATTGCATGTATAATTAGAGAAAACATAGATCCAAAGCTTTTAGGGTTGTATGTTCACCATAGGATGCCGTAATATACTAAAACCCAACACCCAATTCATCTCCCTTGATCACCTGAACCAGTCAATTAGCACCTGACTTAACTAAATTCAAAGAAATCAGACCATTGATCTCATTTCAAGGTAACCATACCACAAGAATCATCTTGTGCATTCCCACACTACCATACTTGCCGCCAAATACCACAACTATCTATCCCTATGCTGGGTCTACATCCTAACTCTTAAATATCAAGTCTGCTCTCTCTTTCCTACGAACACGGAAAGCTGGAAGAACATAACCCTTGTAGTAGATAGTGACACCCCAATCCATCTGCCAATCACTCAGCCTCCGACTGCAATCCTCAAGCCGATCATCACAATCGCTTTCTTCTTGAGTCTTGTGACTCAACTGGCACTACCTCGACTAAGGCCCTAGAGACCTCAAATCACCTAAATCACCTCGGTATTCACCATTCAAATCCAAACTGGCATGACCACTAGGGCCTAAACAATTATCAAGCTCATCCTCATCCTGAACAACCATAACTGATAAAGACAAAAACACATTGCAATGAATCATGGTTCTAAACCATACAATCTACCCTCAATCAGCTCCTTAGAATCCCAAAATTTTTCCTCAATTCGAGTATGGATCCTGTTCTTTAAGTAGTAAATGCCCAATGCTACTTTCCACACTTATCTGTACTTTCCTCAAGAATCATTCTGAATCCTCTAGGTAGCTACTCATGTCCACCTCCGTTCAATCCTATCACATATAACCACTCTTAGACGGTTACACACCGCTACAAAACACACCAATTCCTCTAAAGCACTTCTTATGCTTTCCTTGAATTCCCACATCACCCTACCACCAGCTACTGAAAAACCCCTACTAATATCAATACACTTCACTCGAACGGTAGAGTGTCCTATACGCTAAAACACCTCATAGGATTTCCTAGGGTTCCCTTCACACCACTCTCCAACATCAGCTGGAAAAGAAACTCCCTCTAATGCCTTCTAACTACATCACAAATACATTTACATGCCACATGCACTAGATAATTCTTTTACTGCTATGTCTCACCCTATAATGGTTAGACTCAAACAAGAGCTGCACAATAAGGTTAAACCTAACCTTCTAAAATTATATAATCCCTACATGATGTAACTTAAAGTATTCTCTTAATAGTTTGTTGATATCATTGGGCTCTCTAAAAGTACAAAACAAGCAGCATTCGATCATCAAGTAATCTAGACTAGTGCATCACTTAATCAGACCATTCTATCTAACATTTGAAATCTATACTAGCATGTAGTTCTAAAATCTCAAAAACATGCATATAAAGGCATCTCTCCTAGCATTCTAACATGCAATCTTGAGCACATCCTTAACCCTAATCTAGCATGAAATTCTCATATATTCATACCAGAACAATAAGCATAACGCATGTATGGTTAGTTTGGTAAATACTTACTTGAGCTCGGATAATTGCTCGCATCACACCCCTATCTTTGTAGTAACATTTTTAGAAAAATTAATTTCTCTCTAAAAGTTTAACAATTCCTTAGTTTGAGTTTAGCCACACCCTAGAGTGTGCCCGAATCCTACAAACTAAGGCTTTGATACCAACTGGTAACGTCCTAAAAAATACTAAGTAAAATTTTCATTTTAAATAAGTCAAAACCATTCATTCGTTGTTCCAAAAGAGGGTCAGAGTCAAAGTATTGTCAAACCGTCAGAGTAAAATCATAAAGAGTCAATGCAAAAATAAATCTCCAGGGGATGCAATGTGATCAAATAGGGCCCTTCCTTTTGAAACTAGAACTACTTGAAAATATTTTAAACGTAAATTCTAAGCACAAAGCTTAATGAGTTCCCCAAAATACCGCATACGATACATACATATTAGGTGGAAACTGTAACAGGTCTATTTCACCCCCAAGTTTATTTCAACTCAATCGGGTTTTTTCAAACAAACAGTTCTATTTCAGCCCTAAGTCTATTTCAACTCAGTCAATATATTTCAATCGAATATGTCTATTTCACCCTCGAGTCTATTTCAACTCTACTAGTGTTTTTCAACTGAACGGGTCTATTTCAACCTCGAGTCTATTTCACCCTGCATACATATAGCATACAAGTATACATGCATAGAGCAAGAGTCACAAAGACAACAAGCACATACGACACCTAGTGTCCTATAGTAGAGTGAGAAAGCTCACCTTAATCGGTCAACAAATATATATTACAAACGCGCCGCTAGTGCTAAAGTCTCTCCCACTAAACATATCCAAAACTAAACCTTATTTAGCAATTAAGGTAAATACTTCAACCTAGCAATTCCAAATACCATGAAAAATCTTCACTTGGGTAAAGGACCATCTTGCCTATCTAAGTCCTCAACCCTTAACAGTTGACCAAAAGTCAAACTAGCAAAAAGTTAAAAGTCAAACTAGCAAAATGTCAAAGGTCAACATTTCATTGAATTACGTGCAACATACTTCTTACTCTATGCAGGGTGTAGAGTCTTTTCCCGAAAACGGGCAAACATGAGGCTGCGTTGGGCGTATCCCAAATTAAGCTCTGCAAACGACATCCCTTTCCAAACTTTATTTTAAGCACTTAATACATTAACACCTTTCACTCAAATCATAGATTTGGTTCCTAATACCTCCATAATGGATAAAGTTTCAAAGTTTATCCATTAGGATGGTCCAAAAAACCAAGATCTAGTCTTTAAGTCTCAAAGGGACCAGAAATGCATCTTTCTCAACTTAGCCATTATGATTAAGTCTCCAACCTTTAGATTTTAATCAATATGATGCTTAGATGGATAAAGTTTCCAACTTGATTCATAAAAGGTCACAGACGTTCAAGATCTAAACTTTATACACTAAAAGGACTGAAAATACTAATACAACTTGCATGGTTTAAGGAATAAGCACCAAATCACAACTTTCCAAGTCAAATAAATACCAAGAGTGTTCCATATAGCTTAAAAGGTGTTGGAGTTGCCTCAACTCCCAAAACACAAGCTCAAGGGACCAAAAAGTGACAAGTATGAGAATTAAGATGATCTATGAAACCAATGAGCAAGTTTGAAGCTTTTTACTCACAATGGTCCAGGAATGAAGTAACCTTGCTGGATCTATACTTGAACCCTTTTCTATACACTTTGCCACCACCTTGGTCTTCAAGATTCCACCTTCCAATGGAGAAAGAAGCTCATAAATGATGCCAAGGCTAAAAAAAGTGAGAGGAGGCTTAGGTTTCTCATGGAATGAACTTAGGTGATGGATGTTGGTCATGAGAGGGTTTCCCATAAGTTAGAGCCCTTGAATATGGCTCAAAACCAAAGAATTAGGTTTTTGATCTGCAACATTACACCCCGCATAACCCGAAGTTACATCGTGCATTACCCATTAGTAACACAATCCACAGTTAGGAAGTTACTCCATGCGTAACTTGGCTATGGCTTGCATAACTTTCCTACACCATGCATCGAACAAAACCCCCAATTTCCACAAGTTGGCGAGTACCGCCTTGACCTCCAGTCCTCTAACCCCCTCCTGACTCACTGAGTCATCCCCCAACTCAGCAAGTCTACTCACTGAGCAATTTACGTGAAACCCTAACCCTACTCGCCGAGTCTCAAGAATAACTCGGCAAGTTCATGCCATGCACAAACTCTACTGGCCTCCTGAGGTTAGATATGTTTCCCCAAACCATAGATCTGGCCTCCCCAAGCATGAATGTCACGTAAAGTTCGAAACTTGATGCTTGTATAACCAAAACAAGGCATCAAAAGGAGATTTAGTCCCAAAAATGGCAACCTAAGTCCAATAACCCCAAACTGGTCCATAAACCTCCAAGGGTCAAGGTCTCTGGACCTCTTTGAGTCCAGATCCAAGGCACAAACTCGAAGAGGGACCATTTGCTCCCCATAATCACTCTCCCAAGGGGTTAGAAAACCCTAACTCTGATGATCAACACCAAAACTAAAGGAGGTTCGAACTATTACCTCAAAATGAAGTCTCTGAACTCTGGAATTGCTTGAATCGCACCTCCTCTTTGCTCTTCTCACCTACTTCTTGCTAAACCAAAGGTACAAGGATCAAAAAGTGACTTCTTCTCCCTCACAACGATTTGGCTCACTTAGGGTTCTCTCAAGGGACTGGTAGCCGCAATGGGAGGCTATAAGTGCCCTTAAACAGGCTCCAAACCCGGGGGATTAGGGTTTCATTAAACAGCATGGACTCGCCGAGTCCGGACATGAACCTGGATGAACATCCGCGACCCTACCCGGCGAGTCTTGGATCGAACTCGCCGAGTTCCTCCACAAACTCCAAAATAATAAAATAAAATAATATACCTGGGAAAACCGGATGTTACAAACTTAGGTATCTATCCTAAAATATGCCATCACACACACATCACCATTTTACTTAGCTTCTAAGTTTAAGTCTAGAAAATTATCAAAATTCTTAGTTCGCTTAAACTAATGCTCTGATACCAACTGTGACATCCCCCATTTTTCAGAACCAATTAAAACTTTTTTCTTTACTATTTAAAATAATGAGTTGTCTTTGTTCAAGAAAATCCTAGTTTAATAAAGC
Source organism: Lactuca sativa (assembly GCF_002870075.4). Lineage (NCBI taxonomy): Eukaryota > Viridiplantae > Streptophyta > Magnoliopsida > Asterales > Asteraceae > Lactuca > Lactuca sativa. The sequence continues at coordinate 66,404,034 of NC_056630.2, forward strand.
ATTTTGATATGACAATTATTATTTCATAATAATAAAATAACAAGGATTTCATAATTAATATCTAACATAGATTACAACTTAAATACTTAAATGTCCTTAAAACTATTATAAAATCATCTCTTATTTCACTCGACATCCTAATTAGTTTCCAACAGCCTTAGTTCCGCTACATGTGATGCATATAAATTGTGTGGGTCGGGGTTTAGGAAACCATGGTGAGATACATAGGGTCTTCAAGCCCATAATTATTTAATTATATTAAATGTTATTAATAATCCTGTAAAATAAACATTTCTAAACAATATAGATATATAATTCCAATGTAAAAATCTATCAGGCACTCTACCCATACATACCCAGTCTAACCGATTCTCAGAAATCCTAGTTAAACAATTATCTGGATGAATCACCTTACCTAATGAATCGTTTGAGTAACTATTTGACTACATAGCTAGGGGAAACCTTGGCTATCGTATGTTATTTAAAGGCAACCAATATTCAAAGTGTTTGATAGATATTGTATCTCATTTTTTATACGTCAGTGGGTGATAAATCCACACTAGCAACGTAATTCACAATGTCTAGCATAATCAAGTGTTGTTATCTTACTATGGTAGATGAATCATACATACATGTCAGTTGTCCGACTCAGACACATCATTTCTGGCTGTCTAAAAATAGGAGGACTACTATGCTTCACCTTAATCTCACACTTTACCCAACTATGAGACTATTCAGTTTTTCAACTTACTTTGAACTAAAACATCCTTTGTAAGCCTTAATTTATAATTAAACAAGACTATAATAAAAGAAATCGATATTAAATAAAGTTTCATGATCATACAAATCTATTGTAATGCAATTATATAAAATCAACACACAATACAGATAGTAAAGGCTAAGATATAATTAAACCTCCGAGAAACAAATACTCTTATTATAACTATGCTCTAGAATGTAACTACACACTCACCAGGTTAAAGGTGAAGGATTTTTAGTCAAGTCTGCGATCCGAATAACACTTCAACCTTTTCTTTTAAAAGGACCTAGATATGAATATTAATACGTTCAGTCATTGCTTATATTATTAATGATTATAATTATAGTTTCTCAAATTTATCAATAATACTTAACGAATACCAACTTACAGCTGATAAGAAACAACCATGTAAGATCGTATAAGAGGTAGGGTCTATTTGGCATATAAAGATATATTGTTTGGAAAATCCACTCTAAACACCTCACGCATATGGCCTAGACATCATTCCCATAAGTAGATCGATTAGTATAATATCTAGTATTATTGATAAATCTTATTTAGAAGTTCATAATTACGATTACAAACATAAATATAAGTTATACTTAAAGTACAATATACATAACTCAACTTACAGGTTCTTTAGCGAAAAACCGGAAACTATGTGGATAGAACTTCAAAACCAAAAACTCTATTTCTCTGGGCTTTCTAGTGCACCAGAGCTTCACTACTAACACCTAAGTGATAGGAATTCTAGGTTACAAAAAAAAATCACATGCGGAAAATCTCTTAACACTGTAGGGTACATGCAACCTAGAATTAGAACTATGTCTTTTTCACATCTAATAGCAACATACTTCTGAAGAACACGAACTAAACCCTATGAATTCGAAATTCATGTGACACCTCTAATGGATTACAAACACCACTAGCAAGAGGATGAAAGGAGATATGATGGATGCACTTAGAAATTCGGTTAGGGTTTACAAATGCAAGCATTGGCCGAAAATCATAGGTGGTGTGGTCTTTATATAGTTGTGGGCTGCTAGGGTTTTCTAGAGGAAAGTCCCTAAGTTGCACGGAAGCGGATACGGCAATGGGAAACGGATACGGAACAGAAACGGGAAACGGCAAAACCCAAAAAATCAAGATACGGATACGGCAAAGATACGTCAATATAAAATTGTGTGTGTGTGTGTATATATATATATATATATATATATATATATATATATATATATATATATATATATATATATATTGACGTCAAGTCCCGCAATGGAGGTTGATCTATTGATGTAGTTGATGATCCTTGTGTTTCTTGAGAAGCCATAATCGATGATGTGACTAGGAATTAAGAGAATCAAGAATGATGATGAATGATGATTGACGATCCTAGAGAATTGTGATCGACTAATCGTTTTTGATCGAGAAGACAGGAGACGACTCACGATTGGGGAGACTTTGATTGACGATCGGTTAGGGACTTAAGGGAATACCAAATACGTTGTGAGCCTTAAAAACAGCAGCCCATTATTTTTTTTGGATTTAAACTTAAAAAGCCCATGTAAACCTTAAAATAAAATAGAAACGGCTAGGAAACTTCATCGAAACTTTAAGGAAACTTCACAGAAACGTTTCCATGATATCCGATACTTCCAGGAAACGTTTCCAAGGAGTTTCCATGGAGTATCCGTTTCCATGGAGTTTCGGAAACGGAAACGGCAACCTTAGAGAAGTTTCCATGCATCATAGGAGGAAACCCTAATTTCCTGCTTAAGGCTTAAGCAACCCATGGACTCCTCACCTAGAGGCCTTGGACGAAACCTATAGGGCCTCCCTATAATTTTTGTCCACTACCATCTAAGGAGTCCAATAGCCCATTTTCACAACTATCAATGATTTGCAAAATAGATCATGTTCCTTTAATCAGTTCCTTTAATCCCAAAATTAATTCCATATTAATTTTTGATTAAATACTAATTAAATAACATGATTTCTAATTAATATATTATTTTCATAATACATTAATAAATCAATTTATTATTCCAAATAATAAATTCAAACTCTCTCTCTCTCTCTCCAAAAATCATCATGTCAAGTTGCTAGAGTGAAGGAAACCCAAAAGGACCATACTACTATCAAATCAAGTACATACCAATTATAGTTATGAGCTTAGACACTTAATCCAATAGTCCCGACTCTGAATCTTAGCTCCAACCAACACCTATCCATCCGAGTGACCAAATCCATCAAAATCCCAAAATACCAAAGTACCTAAAATACCCTTTAGGTTAGACTTGGTCAAAGTCCAAAGTTAAAGTCAAGGTCAACAAACCATGTCGACCAAACAAGCCGTGTTGACTTGACAACACGTCGTGTTCCGCCATCATCCAAATAGTCGGGAAACCCCAAACCAACACACTGTGTTGACTTGCAAACACGCCGTGTTTTTCCGAGTTCCAACAACTTAATACATTAAGTTGCTTTCTTCGACTCCAAGAGCTCCAAAGCTCAGATCTAGACCAAAATCTGATTAAGAAGGATAAAGTTTCCAACTTTATCCATTGGGACCACCTAGTTGGTTCAAAAACTCAAATCATAAGCTTGATGATGCAAGGCTTAACCCAAAATGCACTTAATCCTTAAGATCTGAACTTTATCCTTTCCTGAAGTGATTTAAACACCTAAACCATCCCAAAAGTTGGTGCTTTTTAGACATGCATGTCCAATGTATGTATTGAACCTATATTAGGTCAAAATGAGGGTTTAAGACCTAACTTCTAAGCACGACATCATAACACGACTATAGATCAGATCCAAGACACTACTAGGTCACCGTGACCTGGAGATTCATAAAGTTGCAAATTTATGAGATCTAGCCATTCCAACATCCAAGAACAAGAAGAACAAGGGACAAAACTCAAGATCTAGCAACTTTGAATGATAAATATTGAATCTTGAACACTTACAAAGATCCAGAAGAGTGCCAAACTGAAGAATGGGAGCTTGCTTGCTGGATCTTTGCTTCCTCCTTCCTCCTTCCACCTTCTTCATTCTTTTGCTTCAAAAACACCACACTAGCTCAAAAATGAGAAGGAAAGATGATTAGGGTTTCTTTCAGGGCTTGAGGGGCTGATGGAGGCTTAGGGTGAACAACCCTAGCCTCTAATTTCCTTTAAATAGGGGGGAAAACATGGAAAATTAGGGTTTCATTCCCAGCCATCAACACGACGTGTTCTAAGAGGAACATGTCGTGTTGCCTAAATGAAACCCGCACCTTTTCCTTATCTAGACACGCCGTGTTGGTGCCTCCAACACGCTGTGTCAAATTCTCAAAAGGAAATTATACTCAAAGTTGCTTCTCAAACTTCCGGGTGTTACAGAATTCAAGCCATTTGGAAGCAGGTTCCACAACCCGCCTTAAGCTTCTTCTAGCGTTACCCTCCTTGCTCGGAACCGCCTCCTTGATGGTATCGCCGGAGCCCGCTGACGATTGTCTCCACCCTTATGGCCTCACATGATCCACCAAGCTTTCCATGACAAGTTTGATATTCCAAGTTGATATGTTTTCCTTTCCATATTCCAACATGTTTTTTAAGAACGTGTGTAACATCTTGCTGTTACATAATTCAGTTTTTTTAATAAAGTTATTGTAATGAAATCAGCCTGCTTTCTTTATAATAAAGTTGCCCATGCGGTTTTCATCATTAAAGAAATGGGGACACTTGCAGTTCTAAAGAAGTTTATACTCAAGTTGGTATATTCTATTGACAATACAGCTGTCGGGTTACCAATTTATATGCTTGGTTATGGAAGCCTTTTGCGTCCCCATCAAAGTATATGTTAGTTATCAAAACCTGATAGCTATTACAACTTTATATCCATTTCTTGGAAAAAAATGTCATTCGGAACAATAATTTACATTTTGTGGGCTCAAGAAACCAACATCCACAAAATTAAGAGCCAATTACCAATACAAAAAATTATCATTTTTCTTATTTGAGGTCCATGGAATTGGTCAATGATTAGAGCAATGAAATTTCGTCATCTTAAGGACCAGTTCTAGGCACCAACGTACAACGGTACAAGGCCAGTAGGACCTTGTTTAAAAACGAGAATGGGTCATAATTAAAAGATATTTGTTAATATGAGTCAAGTCGTCTAAAACTAAAAGAATTGGACTGGATTGATTTACCAATGTTGTTTTTTCTTCTGATTTTAAGATATAGTTTTATGATAACCCAATTTCATAAGCTCGTAAGCAAATTCTGAACTTTTTTTTTTTTTTTTTTGTTCCATGGGGTATATAAAGATACAAATTGAATTAACCAATCTTTAGAGATATGAGTTAAAATAGGTGTTTTAGGCATGACACAAAGATGTATTAGGATTACGAAAACGGTTTCTACCTTATGAGTTATGATAGGGGCGCCGACGATCAGACTTCTTCTTACCCCATTTTTATGGGATATTATTAGGATAATGTTGTTATTGTATAACGATGTATAATAGCCAATAACAAAAAATTTAACCTCTATCACTACAGATTACAGAAGTTGTTAAAAAAGCAAAGAAAAATACAATAACTATAAGAACAACCAATAATCTAAGTTTTTATGATTAATTTTGTTTTTCAGTTTGTTCTCGTAAACAAGTAAGAGATTATATGAATTTTTAATAGGGAAAATGACTTATATGGGTAACTATGTTTCAAAATTGTTCAAAAAATACCATTCAAGTTTGGTGTGTCCAAAAGACATCATCCAAGTAAAACATTTGTACAAAAAACACCAACGAAGTATATTCTTTGTTCAAATTTGACCTTGTGTAACCGGCAATTACCGGTAAAAAATAAGTAAAGGAAAAAAAACAAGAGGAAATGACTTAAAGAGGTAACTATGTTTCAAAATCGTTCAAAAAACACCATCCAAGTTTGATATGTTTAAAAAACACCATCTAAGTAAACTTTTTGTACAAAAAACACCAACAAACTATATGTTTTGTTCAAATATTACCCACTGGACCTTACAGGTTAAATGATGACTTGACTTAACTATTATGACATGACGTAATAATTATTAACAAAACAATAAATGATATATTCCTCATTTAAAAATCGATTTAGGGTTTCTTAATGAACGAATGACTTCATATTCTCCTATGATTGCTCTTCTTCTTCTAAAGTGATGATCTCAAACTCAAGTCCAAAACCCTAATACTTGATTTAAGGCAAAAAGGGCTCCTTTACCCATGCCTCAATAAGCCTCCCTCCGACTAATGCCCAAATCCGTAAAAAGCCCAAAAAGGCATCCAAGCCCAACTACAAGGCCTCTAAGGCCCAATATGGCCCAAGAACCCCCAACATGGCCTTAAGCCCAAAAAATGACATGCTACAATCAGGTGGGCTTGAGGCCTAAGTTAAACAAGTCCATGCATATGCCTAATATATGTTGAAGCCTCTACGATCTGGATTTCAAGCCAGTACGCTCGACATACTCCTAGCGTACGCCTATTGTACCCGGCTAGGGTCAAGAACCGCCAATCTTCTGAAGACCATAACTTCTTCATTCTAAGTCCGATTTCGTCATTCTTTATATCCATAGGAAGCAAACGAGAAGCTCTACACTTCTATCAACTCCCCCTTGCCTTACAAAATTTCAAACATAAACCTAAACCTCATAAAAGCTCGAATTGATACTTACCGATATGTCCTTGGGCTCCAACACAAACCGAACTGTAACATCCCGAAATATCAAGAGTAGAGTTGAAGGGCTAAAAGAGTAATTTGGGAAAGAGCGACTCGGTGAGTCCATGGATGGACTCGGCGAGTAGAGTCGCGACTTGGTCGCGTGTTAAGTAGCCGACTCGGCGAGTCAGTGAGATGGACTCGGCGAGTAGGCGCTGAGTGGAGAAAACCCTACTCCTCGGGGTTGAGCCCTATATAAAGAACATTATGTTTCCTCCCCAGCCTCCTTATCACCCCTTGAGTCCCAGAAACCCTAATTTCATGGAGAAACCCCATTGTTGAGCAAATTGGAGCTTGGAGAGGTGGTTGTTGAAGAGATCTTAGAGAAGAAGAGGCTTGGAGCAAGGGGCTTTGCTTGGATTCAAGTTTCATTGCAGTTGGGGCGTTCTTTTGAGGTAATATCTCGTTTTTGAGCTGCTATTTCCTAGATGCATCATTTTGGGGGTATTAGAGATCATATCTTTGAATGTATTGGAGTTTAGAGGTTAGATCTGAGGTTGCTACCTCAGATCTGGAATGGAGAAGAGTTGGAATGCATGAAAGTCCCTGTGTTGAGTGTTGGATGAATCTATCATGTCCCAAACCTTAGCCCTAATGTGCAAAATGCATAGATCTCTTTGGATTCACGTAAAGTTTGCCACTTTACGTGATGGATGAGTTGTAGGAGGCTAGATCTATGTTTTGGATCAATTGCATGGCCTGGAATGCTTCTGTATGGATTCAGACCGTCGGTACTCGGCGAGTCACATGGGTGTACTCGACGAGTTGCTTGAAGATGAGCTGGAACTCGACGAGTTGGAAGAACAACTCGGCGAGTTGGATGAAGATGGCCTGGAACTCGGCGAGTTGTATGAACAACTCGGCGAGTAGGTTGAAGATAGCCTTAGACTCGGCGAGTCTGTTCTTGGACTCGGCGAGTCTTGTCGAAGAGTCCCAATATTTTCTGGTTGAGTCGAGAATCGGTGAGTCAAGGGATGACTCGGTGAGTTGTGTGCGAGTGGACTCAGAGTTGTTGGACTCGACGAGTCTCGGGGTGACTCGGCGAGTTAGGTCGCAGATTGAGTGAAGTTTTGAGTACGGGGACTCGGCGAGTCATCGGGTTGACTCGGCGAGTAGAGTCAGTCAGGGGTTGACGTTGACCTTGTCTTTGACCAAGGGTTGACCAGTGGTTTCCAGGGGTATTTTGGTAATTGTTGATTATTGTTTTGAGTTCAGTGCATTGGTGGTTGTCCAGTGGTGGAGATCGTATCAGTGATCGAAGCAGCTTGGGTTATCTGTTCAGTCGGCAGTTTCGAGGTGAGTTATCCTCACTATATCAACAGGGTCTAAGGCACCAAGGCCGGCCCTTATCGGATTGAGATCCGGGTAGTTGTTGTTATTTTGTTGTTGTGATATGTTTGCATCCTGAGAGCTAGGGTGGTATATGTTAGAGACCTGATTGAGATTGGTATCCTGAGAGATAAGGAGATGCTATGCTAGTGACCTGTTAGGTCGGTATCCTGGTTAGGATGGTGGTATGTTATGTGATCTGTTTGATCTGCTTGTTGACTATGAATTGCTATATGATTGTATGTATATGTGCACATGGTTGTTTGGACTAGAGTTGGGTTGAGGCGGGTCCTGCTGTGTGCTATAGGCCAAGATACCCAGGGCGGACCGGTTGTTCTGAAGGCCCAGTGAGCGGTCCGGATAGGCTGTAGGCCCAAAAGGGCGGACCAGACGTGCCGAAGGCTCGGAGAGTGGACCAGACAGACTGAAGGCCCGGGAGCGGGCGGACCAGTCATACTGTAGACTCAGAGAGTGGACCAGGTGGATTGAAGGCCCGGGAGCGGGCGGACCAATCACACTGCAGACTCGATGTATGTGGATAGACTCAGAGGGTGGACCAGGTGGACTGTAGGCCGGTGCGGCGGACCAATCACACAGTAGACCCGAAGTGCATGGCTGTTCTGTGATTAGATATGTTGTGGCATGATATGCGTGTATGGTATTTTGGGGATATCTCACTAAGCTTTCGGGCTTACAGTTGTGGTTTTATGTTTTTCAGGTTCTTCAGGAGACCGTGGCAAGGCGAAGGGGTGATCGTACCGCTCCTCATGATTTTGTAGCAATGTGATTCTGGGAATACGTTAATTGTTTTGTATTGAAAACCTTTTTGTAAAGACTTAATGGAATCGAGCTGTTTTTGAAAAATTTAAAATTGGTTGTTTTTTTGGTCGTTACACGAACACTCGGTCCCCAAAACCTACATTATCCATCACCAAATGGGCATTACAGACACCACGACTTGTTACAAACGAATATAAATTCGAATACATCGTACACAAGTATCCGAACCATATCCCAAGAGACATGCAAAAGAAATGATACAAAACAATAAAATAGCAAGGAAGGGACAAGAGACGTGCCTATCTATAGACCAGATAATAAATGAAGGACCGGTCAAGACTATAAACTCTTCTAACAACGAGCAACCTATTAGGCCTTAAATGCCTTGTAGTTGGGCTTGGATGCCTTTTTGGGCTTTTATGGATTTGGGCCTTAGCGGGGAGGGAGGCCCATTGGAGCCCTTTTTGCCTTAAGTCAAGAATTAGGGTTTTGGACTTGAGTTTGAGATCATCACTTTAGAAGAAGAAGAACAATCATAGGAGAAGATGACGTCATTCGTTCATGAAGAAACCCTAAATCGACTTTTAAAGGAAGAATATATCATTTATTGTTTTGTCAATAATTATTATACCATGTTATAATAGTTCAACTAAGTCCTCATTTGACTTGTAAGAGCCAGTTACCGGTGGATAATATTTGAACAAAACATATAGTTTGTAGGTGTTTTGTGTACAAAAAGTTTACTTAGATGGTGTTTTTTGAACATACCAAACTTGGATGGTGTTTTTTGAACGATTTTGAAACATTGTTTCCCATTTTAGTCATTTCCTATTGTTTTTTTTTTCCTTTACCTATTTTTACCGGTAATTGCCGGTTACCACAAGGTCAAATTTGAACAAAGAATGTACTTCGTTGGTGTTTTTTGTACAAATGTTTTACTTGGATGGTGTTTTCTGGACACACCAAACTTCAATGGTATTTTTTGAACAATTTTGAAACATACTTACTCATATAAGTCATTTTCCCTTTTTAATAATCAATTAAGATAGATATTTTTATTTTCTAATAACAATATACTTTTTCCCACTCAATTAATTATACAAACTACAATCATAGAAATTTCCTTTGTACGTAAAAGCAACATTTTGTACGATGACGACGTCAAATATTATGCGATTGTCACTCGTTGACTATATAACAAATTCCAATCGAAAGAGAGTTTGCCAACATGTTGTTTGTTTTTTATTTTTATTTTGTGACCGTAAACTTCTAAGTCCCAGAATCATAATTATTATTTATTTCATTTTACTTCCGTTCACACTCTTTGACAGTTTTAAATAATAAACCTATATTATAATTTAAAAATTATGTCATTTTCATCAATCTATTTTTTTTTATGAAAAGACTGAAATTTATATTTAAAATCGGCAAGAAGCTAGAGAGAAAAACAATTACATCACAATAGTAGCTAAAGAGGGGTTATTAAGTCATTCAGTTCAACATAACTTAACTTTACTACATCTATTAGAAACCCAAAATAAAGATTTTTCAACAACTTCATCAAAAAGTAAAGACTTCATTGTAACGTTCCAAAAATTGCTATATTGCGAAAATTTCATATGCACTAGAAAGAAGTGATAATGACCGCATCAAACACCTTCCGTTAACCCCTCCGCAACGTAGCATCATCCAGCCAATTGATTAAAGACTGCACTGAAAGCTGACCGAAAAGAGATAAACCCCACCAAATAGCGATCCTAACCCAAATATCTATCAACTCGGAACAACCTTTAAAAGTATAACTAATAGTCTCCACTCCACAAGCACAAATTAGACACATAATTAAGGATGTCATAATGTCCCTATTAGATAATCTCTCTCTTTCGTAGGAATACTACAAAGCTTAACCCTCTAGATTAGAATATTGCATTTTCATCATTCTATTAATTTTATCATCTAATTATATAATTTTTAAAATGATTTAATTTTATCTAAAAGTTTTTTTTTTTTTTTTTTTTTTTTTAAATTAACTAATTTATTTATATCTATCTGAAATGTTCTATAAATCCTTTTTTATTTTTTAGTAATTTTTTAAATACATGTCATAGTTTAATTTATTAAAAATATTACAACACATTGTTTGAAAATAAATATAATACAAACATCCTTTGTAAAAACTAAGACGAAAAAATAATAATGGCATATTCATAAAAAAGTTTAAAAAAAATTATATAATCGTTATAATTTTGTAACTCATAAATGAAATGTGATTTAATATATTTCTTGAGGGTGTGTGCTTGCGTTGCTACGAGTCCGGAAAGAAATTATTTTCTTTTTCTGAGTTGATTTAGATTTCACAATTCATAGTCGTTTGTTGGTTGATTTTTCACAAATAATCCAAAAGGTTTATTCTTTTTCTAAAGCAAACTGAAGGTACAGTGATATTTAAGTTTCAGTAAGGCCATCTGTTATACCCATCACTAACCATTATAGTGGTGGGTGCCACCTAATCACTACATTCAACCACTAAACCTATGGGATACCCACCACAATATTCTTCTTATTTTTTATTTTTAAATTAAAAAATATATATATTTTAATTAATTAAAATGTAGAGAAAGGTAGAGAGAGATAGAGAGACATGGAGAGAGAAAAAAAGTTATTGGATGTTGTCGTCCGTGCTCCCCACCACATTTGACCACGAATTTTTCCACCACTAGCCACCACTAAGAGTATGGGGTGGTGTTCACATTTTTTGTTCGTGGCCACATAGACCACCAACATACTCGTTATGAGTATACCATAAGGCCTAATAGCCACACTCCGTTTTTCAAAAAACAGGGTCAAGAAGGAAATCATTTTTAAAAGACAAAACTTCAAAAATGGTCCATGTGGTTTTCGAAAATCTGAAGGTTAGTCCTTAATTTACAAAAGGCTCACGGATGGTCCCTGTGGTTTCAAAACTTTTAACATATGGTTATTTTCGCTAACTCCGTTAGCTTTTAGCCATTAAATAAAGACATTTATGTCTTTTCACTACCACATGGATCATTTATGAAGTTTTGCATTATTTAAAAAAAATAATTATTTAATATTAAAAGTCTCTCTCTCTCTCTCTCTCTCTCTCTCTCTCTCTCTCTCTCTCTCTCTCTCTCTCTCAAAAAATCAACTTATTATTCCTTGACCTGAAAATTCATTACATATTTCAAAACATCATCAAATCAACATACTAAAATTTGTTCCAGCAACATGGCCTCTTCAATTCAACCCATTAAACACAAACAAGAACTTCATATCAAACACAGGGTATCAAAGTATCATGTCGTTCCAAATTTTTTTCTCAAAATGAACTACAATCAAGTCCAACATCCAAATCGATACTACCATAGAGATTGACAACAAATTGAAAGCCATTAATCAAGATCCAAATGATTTAAACAAACTTGAATATGACAAATTCTGGAAAATGAAAGATACTAGGGGAGGAAAAACAAAATCCTAAAATCGCTGATAATGAACAAGTTCAACCAAGATCTGAAATTGATTAATGATAACGAGATAGTAATTCCAATCGATAACATAAGAAAGATTAATTTCAGATTCACAGTTTCCAACCAAATTCTGGAAAATGAAGGATATCACGATAGTAGTCAACTTTGATGTGTACTGCTCACCTGTTAGCAGTTCCTCCTAGGGCCACCATATCATCTCCGATTGACCGCCCACACTTGTGATACAAAATCGACAAACCGCTTACCTCTATTAATGAAACGATGACCACCTAGGCGCCCAATCAAGTGGGTTTATACCCCTAATGTCTGAAACCTATAGCAATCATCGACCTCATTCTCTCTTCTCTGTATAATCAACCCATTAGGACTATCTCTTACCTTCCTATGTCTATCTCTGATACTCCTAGTGTTCTTTCCCAAACCAGCTTCCTCTCGTTGGCTCCGACCTCTAAACTGTAGTTGTAATTCCTTGCATCCGCTTCATCCCCCATGAGTCGAAGAAACGCCATGTAAACAGGTACCATCCCTAGCTGAAACGCCTCAAAGTGAAAAACAAAAGTACTACCCAAAACAATGGAACACCTACCAAACATAAAACATTACCCCGATAAATAAAATGAAAAAACCCTAAAATCGGAAATCAGAAATCATGGGAAAAGTGAAGGGAACTCACTGTTAGCATCCAGGTAGCATTTTCAACTTCACGGGGGTTGGATTGGACATAACGATGGTTAAAAGTACAGTCTGTGTGCATGTCGACTTTGTGGTCATCTCTAGAGATGGGTAACCAAGGAAAGTCTCCGGTGACTGAACATTCAGATCCGGCGTATGGGCAGTTGTAGGATCTGAAGTTACATAAATCTTCATGCTTGAGTTTGCTGTAATATGGGAAGATTTTTGGGCATCCCAAAGAAAAATGTTTGGTGCACAACTGCACATGTAGAGAGAGAGAGAAAGAGACTTTTAATATTTAATTATTATTATTATTATTATTAAGACAAAACTTCACAAATGGTCCATATGATAGTGAAAAGACAGAAATGTTTTTTACTTAACGGCTAAAAGCTAACGGAGTTAGCGAAAATGACCACATGTTAAAAGTTTTGAAACCACAGAGACGATTCGTGAGATTTTTGTAAATTGAGAACTAAACTTCAGATTTTTGGAAACCACAGAGACCATTTTTAAAGTTTTGTATTTTGAAAAAATAGCGATCGGGGAGTTAAGAGGAATGAAATTATCCACTTTTGTTTTCAACTAAACTTACAATTATGGTCTTTGAAAATGCATCTCTATATCTGATTATACCCCTCTACTAATCTTTGTTATATGTTTACTACCATATTAGTACCATTTGAAAATGATTATCACTCCACTATCGATAAATTTTTTATTTTATTTATTTTATTCTTTTTTTAATATTAAAATACATAGAAAAAACATTATATATTAAAAAAAGAATAAAATAAATAAAATAAAAAATTTATCGATAGTGTAGTGATAATCATTTTCAAATGGTACTAATATGGTAGTAAATATATAACAAAGATAACGTATACCCTTAATAACCAATTACGAATGACTGAACGAAGATGACTATACTCTTAGTAACTATACCCTTAAACTAATTACGAATGACTCCATGTAGCCCTGTAACCTGATTTGACATCTTGTTTTTTCCTCAAAATTTCGTACTTTAAAACTTTCAACAGAACGCAAGTGAAATTGTATGGGAAGCTTCCTAACCTATCCAAACTTCACTTTATTTTGGATGGTTAACAAGAGTTCAAAATGAAGTCAATTAAATAAAGTGTATATTTTTGATATTTCTATAAACTAATATAATAAAATATCACTTAGATAAAAAAAATTTAAATAACATTAGACCGTGATTTCACAACAATGTCAAACTTTAAACTTTGACATAAGATAACAATATATGTATATATATATATATATATATATATATATATATATATATATATATATATATATATATATATATATATATAGGGTTAAGATCAAATATGAATCACAAATATTGTGTGAATGTATGACCAAATGTTAACCATTAGATTAAAAGAATGAAATATTATGATCTTAGGGGATATCTTATTTACATGGACTAGCATATACTATATAATTACATTTAATTAAGTATAAAGAAAAAATATGACATTTAATAAAGAGAGAGAAATGAGAATTATCTACATTTTAGGCAAGTAAGTTAGATTAGTTAATGAAAATTAAATCAAATCTCATATTTTATTCAATGTATTTAAATTAAATCAGATTTTTTTATAAAACGGCTGCATTCAACACATATTTTGATTCATTCATTCTTAAAGAATATGATTTCATTAATTAGTTTTTTGATTCTTTGATTCTAAAAGAATCCATTGAGTAATCTTAATGAATATACCTCGATTATTAGACAATAACCTATCATTCTTTAAGAAAAAAATATATTGCAATACAATCTCTAATACATTCTATAAAGAATATGATTTCATTAATTAATTTTTTGGTTCTTTGATTCTAAAAGAATCCATTAAGTAATCTTAAAGAATATACCTCGAATATTAGACAATAACCTATCATTATTTATGAAAAATATATTGTAATACAATCTCTAATATATTCTATAAAATGAGAATCATTTTTATAACACAAAACAAGAATATATGCAAAAATTAAAAAAATATACATAACCTTTTATACTACATTTTATAAGAATCTGTTATCATTTGTGAAAAATATACATATAATTTATAAAATATAAAACATTCTTAAAGAATTTTTTATCATTCTAAAAGAATATGTTGTCAAATATTTGCTTCGATTCCTCAATGACCATAGAAACGGAAAAACTAAAGTTGTATGGATTGTGATTTATCAACTGCCTCCTTCATACCCTGTTTAAATCTTTGCTTCAATTCCTGTTCCCTTTCGTATTTCTTCTGTGCTTTTCCAACATACCATTCTTTGTTATCAAATTTCTAACCATTAAGCCCTTCCACTGCTTTATCAGCATCCTCAGCATTCTCAAAATTAACAAACCCAAAGCATTTAGAGTTCCCTTCAGCATCCCTCATCACAACAACACTTGTTACAGTTCCAAATTCACTAAATGTCTTGTTTAGATCATCATATGTTGTTGATTCGGACAGGTTTTTGACAAAGACATTAGTAAACTTTGTCTTGCGAAAACTAGTTCTCTTTCTTGTTTGCGCAAAAAGGGTCCCACGTATACTTGTTTGTCGTTTAAAAGCATGTCCTTCAGTTTTTCAATGGCTTTTTGTGCAGATTCTTCAGCGTCGTATTGAACAAAACCATACCCCTTTGATTGGCCACTTGAATCTGTCACAATCCTGCAGGAGAGAATATTGCCAAATGTAGAGAATGTGCCGTGTAAGGCCTTTTGGTCGATTACCTTATCAAGAATCTGTTTTTGTTTAGATTGTTCATACAAGTCAGTAGGTAAAGAAGACTATAAGATAGTGGAAACAGTGATTAATAGATTAAGGTTTTTCTGCTTTGAATACCTTGATAAATATGTTTCCAGAGCCACTTTTGCGTACGCTTGGGTCTCGATGAGAATACATTATTCTGATCGCCTTCCCATTCAAAGGTGTGAAGTTCAGTACCTCCATTTCCCTTGCAGCTGTCATCAACATAACAAGAGGAGTAAGAACTAATGCTTTCAACAATGTTGACATCATAAGGAATTGCAATATCTAACTATGAGAAGGTGAATTTGTTAAACAACACTAACCATCTTGAGGATTCACATAGTTGACATAGCCATAACCAAGCGATCGTCGAGTCGACAAGTCCCTGCAAACTCGAACAGAAACCACTTGACCTAACTAGTTAAACAGATCATACAGCTGCGAATCCGTCACATTCCACTCCAGATCCCCAACATACAATGAAGTCGGCACAAACTGCTGAGCACCAACAGGAGCAGCACCACCAACACCAACACTCACCGCCTGAGGTTGAACTTGAACCTGAGCCGCTATCTCAAAACCCTAGAAATATTTACCTTTTCCCCAAATTTTCTGATTTTTTGGCTTTTTTAACTTCCCTCTCCCTTTATTGATATGAATCCAAACCTAGATAGATAAATAGCCTGCAAATCAGAAAGCCTTTCCAACTCCGAACAAAGCAAACCACAGAAACCCTAGAAACTCCCAACTCTTTTTGTTGTTTTTTTTAAATAAGATAGATAGAGAGATAGGAGAGGGAACGATATGAATATAAGGATAGATAAGTCGGAGATCCGGCGGAGGAGAGAGAGGATGTAATTATATAGTATATGCGAGTCTATGTAAATAAGATGTACCCTAAGATCACAACATTTTATTCTTTTAATCTAGTGGTTAAAATTTTGTCACACATTCACACAATAATTATGGATTATATATGAACCTAACTCTCTCTCTCTCTCTCTCTCTCTCTATATATATATATATATATATATATATATATATATATATATATATATATCCTTCGTATTCCCTTTTCTCTCCTCATAATTCACCCTAAACTCTCTTTAACCTCTCCAAAATTTGAGTCTGGTTTTCTTCCTAACTTTTAGAACATTTTAGTATAGTCTCGGGAATACTAGGAGCCCGACAAGAAGGAGTATTCTGGTCAAAATTTTGTTCGCTCGTTTTTCCCGGTTTTCGGTTAAAAGCTCTATAAGTTAAGCTACGCTCTATCGGTTTCAATGTAACTTTTATTTATAGTCATAAGTCGTTATTATGATCCTATAAATAAGATTTATCAGTAATTCCATGTCAAAATACTGATTGATCTACTTACGAGAGAGGTGTCTAGAACGGTCACGTTGGCTTGGTTGTTGGATTTTAGAAAATCAATATGCCGAAATGGTCCTGCCTCCCTACTGTCTTGCCTGGCTGGTCCTTATTTGACAGCACTCTCAGTATTCATTAGGATTAGTGAGGAATCTAGACTATAATTATTATAGTCACTAGGATTACGAAACTAGACTAAGGCTTAGTACTTTTGTGTCTAGGTCTTTTAAAGTACGAAGCGAAGCGCTGCCAAAATCGACAGTCACCCACTTTTATCAATTGAGTGCATAGTTACTTTCATCTTACACATAATTATGAAGTATTAATATAATTAATTCCTATATGTGCCTATTATCTACAATATGTTTGGATGAAGTTATATGATATGATTTTACTCAATTTAATTAGATAAGTACATACATACATACATACATACATACATACATACATACATACATACATACATACATACATACATACATACATACATACATACATATATATATATATATATCAGTTAGTGATGGGTGATGAGTAACGGGTGATGAGAGATGAAAAATTATTAGGAGATGTCCTAACCCTTACTTCCGACGATTGTGATGTAGTCGTCTACGAGAGTATAGATGAAGACCACAGACTAATCTAAATAGTCTAGTGGATCACTAACATGTTTGCAACATGTAGGTGATGAAATGACGAGTTCAGGCGATGTAAGACCCATTCATTCATGCGATGATAGGTGATCATAATATAAGAAATGGCGATGAAGGTGATGATTCTTTGGAGAGGATCTTAGAATAAATATACAAGAAAATGGGGATGGCTAATTGGGTTAATTGTTTTACAATTATACCTTTTAACTAGATTATTGTGGGTTGAAAATTCTATGTACACACCACCTTTCTCAACCCGACCCACTCGGTTTCTTTGTATCATAGAATGTAGTACAAAGAAATTGAAGTTCGAACCTGATGAGAGTTTCGAGGAAGTATAGGCTATAGAATAAAAAATGATGTAAGACTTATGTTTATGCTTATGTTTCTTGTATCTCTTATGACATCCCAAGATTTTTATAATAAATTAAAAACATTTATTCGGTAATACTTTTACGGGAGCAAATCCATATTAAAAAATAAACTCTGGTTTTGAATAAGCAAAAATAAAAAAGTTTAACATAGCCGTAAATTTGGGGATGTCACATATTACATGATATATACATATGTATTTTTTTAGTATTCATGCATTAATCATTTTTTTTTATTAATTTTCATGTAAATTTGTGGAAAATATTGAAGATATGAAAAATAATAAATTGAAGAAAATATGAAAATTTTGACATGAATACATGAAAACGTTTTTAAATTTTGTAGTATTTTTTGTTTTTAAAATTTTATTTTGTATCGAATAAAATTGTTGTACCATGTAAGACAACCACCCATAAACACTCAGTAAACCCAAGATCATACACCCTCACCATTGAATCAAAAACAATCAGCCCCACCATGGAGAATCAAGAGACTGAAGCAACTGATAAGAGGGTAAGAAAGGAAATAAAATCAATAAGAATCAAGAGACTAAAGCATGTATATGTATCTGTGTATGTGGAATATGAAGGACCTGTAACCTTCCAAATCTAATAAAAGATTATATATAAAAAAATTAAATTTTTTTTTTGACAACGTTAAGGTAGCTTGTATGTCTTCAAAAAAAGTTACTCGTTCTTACCTCGAATCTGGACTGAGGGCTTAAGTAAAACAAGGAGAGAACGCAGACCTTAGGAGGAGGCTTGAACGGCGGAGTAATGAGAGCAGAGGCACGGCTGCTTACACAACCATAGGCGAGGAGAAGGTAACTTGGGGAATAAATTGGATTGCAGATTTGATGTGCGTTGATCGCTGAAGCTTCTCCGGGTTCTCATTTTTTCCTTTCGGAACGACTGAGATACGAGAAGGGTGTGCGATGTTTTGTCGATCTATTGCAAGGAGAGAGAAAGCATCTCCGATTCTCGTCTTCATTTAATCGGGGATAAAAGGAACTCGAGCGAAGCAGGGGAAGAACGAACGGAAGGCAACAACATAACTAGGTCAAATATATTTAGTTTAATTCCTTAATTGAATGATTAGTTTATTTTCTTAATAGAATGATTTCAATTAAATAATTTCCTTAAATAAAAGTACAAAAGGTCCAAAATACTCTTTAATGATTTAATTAATTATTTATTATTTCTTGAATTCTCATTGGTGCATTTAGGCACACAATAATTGCTAAAAACATTTGAACCTAACTCTCTCTCTCTCTCTCTCTCTCTATATATATATATATATATATATATATATATATATATATATATATATATATATATATATATAAACACAGAGAGAGAGAAGGGGGGGGGGGGGGGGTGGGAGAGGGAAAGAGAGAATCATTATTCATCAATGAACCAAAGAACTATAAAAAATATTAAAATTTAAAGCGATTAACGGCAAAAAGAATGATTGGTTATTTTTACAATGGACGTGCATGTTCTGGATTATACCAAAACACACTTCCTTTTTTATTCTAATTTTTTTAGGTCATGCATTTTTTTCTATAAAAAATAAAACCGAATATAACATTTTTCATTATTTTTCGTCTTATTTTCATACAGGTCTATATTGATATATAAAAATAGATGTTTTTTTTCAAAAAAACTCACTTCATTTTTT
Source organism: Lactuca sativa (assembly GCF_002870075.4). Taxonomy (NCBI): domain Eukaryota; kingdom Viridiplantae; phylum Streptophyta; class Magnoliopsida; order Asterales; family Asteraceae; genus Lactuca; species Lactuca sativa. Next base: position 66,423,689 of record NC_056630.2, read on the forward strand.
TCTAAAAGTTAAAGACTATTTTTTTTTCGAAAAAAATTAAGAAATATATCAAAAATTTTATTTTTTTGGTTCTCTTTAAACATAGATTTGCATTGATATAAAAATATTTGTAATTTCAGCTTAGATTCATGTTGTGAATCATCTTAGATTCACAATGTCAATAATAGTAAATCATATTCATAATATGAATTCACAGTGTAAATAATAGTAAGTTACATTCACATTCTGAATTTTGAAAATTAAATTATATAAAGTTCAGATTCACAATGTAAAGAAATTCATTTGTTGATTTTACAAAACTAATATATAAGTAGTCAAAACATTAAAATATTATAAAATTACATGATAATACATTTTGATTCATATGTGAATTTCACTAAATTAATTGTGATAAAAAATTTGAAATAGTAAGTTAGATTCACATGGTGAATGTTAAAATTGAAATATTTACCGTATATAAATTGATCAAGGTATTTTTTAATCGATGTTGATGTTTGTTAATAAATGACAAAAAATTGAGATTTTTGGTATAATTAGTTTTTTTTGGATAAGAATAAACCTAAATATTGAAGAATACAACAAAACCAAGTGAGTATTTTTTTTTTTTTTCAAAATAGAAATGTTTGTTTTTTTATATATATCCACATTGATATCTAAGGAAACATGACGAAAAATTATGAACAACGGTATATTCGGTTTTTAATTTCGATAAAAATATAAACGAAAAAAAGAGGTGAGTTTTTTGGTATAACCGATTTATATGCGTCCAATATACAAATCTATAACCATTTTTTTAGCCGTTAATCATTATGATTTTCGACGCTCACGATTGGTTTTTTAATCTCTTTTTAATAATGATTTTCTAATATATATATATATATATATATATATATATATATATATATATATATATATATATATATATATATATATTCAATTAATTTAAACTCATAATAATAAAGACCAGCTGTGACCGTAAGTATTTTTTTTATTTATCATTAATTTACATGTATTAAATCCGATAGAAGATATAATTATTGTAAATAGGTCTCGGTTAATATTGATGTTATCATTAAGAAAAGAGACAAACATTTCTGTATTGCAGTTTATGTATTGATATATTCACCAAGAAAGAGACTTGACATTTGTTTCTTACACTTTATGTATGCTTATTGATTAATGGTTAATGGACCATTGCTTGGTTTTGCTATTTTGTAACAATCAACTTAATAATTCGTCAACTTAAATGTATCATTATCTTATGAGATGTGTCAACAAACTTAATAATTCAAATTCAATGGAGTATTTAGATGTGTCAACAAACTTAATAATTCAGCTTAAATGGGTCACACGAATGTATTATTAGTTTATTATCTAATCGAATTTGGAGATGTGTTGATTAAGTACTTTTCATAGAGCAAAGACTTTTCCGTGATCCACCTCTTATATTGAAGAACTAGTTATGAGACCCATGTAATACATGAGTTAATTTTTTTTAAAAAAAAAGTCAAATATAAATGTCAAAATATTTGAGAACTTTAAATTTATAAGAAAATAAGAAAAATAATGAATTATTATAATTGAAATGTTTTTTATCTTTTAAATTTAAACAAATAATTTAAATAAATAAACAAAAAAACTAATGAGTTTTAAATTGAGTATTTTGAAATTAAAAGGTAAATTCATTAATGAAATTGATATTCATTTATTACTACATTTATTGTAATTATTACATTAAAATATTATATTGAATTTAATAAAATAGAAAAATTCATAAAATGACATGTGAAAAAAAATTAATTAAAAAAACCATAAAATGACATTTGACAAATTGATTGAGAGTGTGACATATGGCAAAAAAATAACTTTCATTTATTATAGTAGATATTATAAATACAATTAAAATGGTATGTAACGTACACAACTGATTATTACCATATATTTTAGAAGCACGAAATCAATCAGTTATTACCAACTAGTTTATAAGATTATGGGAACAATGGTTACAAAATTAATTAAATTTTCATAGTAAAAAATTAAAATTATTAATCAATTATTTTAAGTAAATTATTATTTAAGAGATATTTTTTTAGTTATATAAACTTAAATCGTTGATTTAAATAAATACGTGACCTTATAATCTGTATTAAGTTTTTTTTATTTTAATGTTATTAATTTAATTAATTAGAGTGAGAAATATAAAATTTAAAATTTGAAATTTGAATTAAAAAATCAATAGGTTGACAAGTAGCATAACATTAATTAGAAGACTTATGGTAACACATCACAAAAAAAGAATAAATCTATCATTTTATTAAAATAAGGAGATACCATATGCACGAGTTATATTGAAACTTTTCATTAATATACAACATGCATATAAGTTTTCTATTATATTGTTCTCGAATAGAAGGTAAAAAGATTTTTAAAATAGAAAATACTTGAAAAATAGTCCAAGTGGTTTAAAAAAAAAATCAAGTTCAGTCGTTAATGTTGTTGTTATCATCAAAAAACTTCCCTATGGTTTGAATGGTCATTAACCCTAACTCTGTTAGTTTTTTACTGGCAAGTCAATTAGGGTTAAGGGCATAATAGTTTTTTCATACTATAAGGACCATTTTTGAAGATTGTTTTTTTTTTTTTTTCTAATTTAGAAAACTATAAAATAATACCTCCCCCCCCCCCCCCCCCCCCCCTCTTTCAACCTATCTTCTACTACTCCTTTACATGCAGACCACCACACACCACAAGTTTAGGATTTATTATTCAAAGTATTCTAATCCTAACGTGTGTATGTTATCCATATAAAGGGTATAAATGACAATATAAACTCCGACTATTTGAAAGGTAAATTATTATCTTCAATGGCCTCATTCAACAACTCAAATTAGTTGAGGGAATCACTGAAAGTTTTGTAGATGAAGAGCATCAGCCACTACGACACAAAGGAGGATATCATCCAAAACATACCAACTATTCCACATTACATGAACTATATCAGTATATTGTGTCCATTCAAGTCCTCCAAGATGCTAAGAAGGCATACGTCAACATGGTAGCCACCATCTCTAACATGTAAGAGACCATGCATGGAGTAGGCAATCACTACCTACAAGAACATTATCAAACACCTTTCTGACGACTACGTGTTTTGCATGTTTCTAGTTAGGTTTTCATGTTTTTAGTTAGGTTTTTATCTCTGGTTTTATGATGTATTTTGGTGGCTATATGATGAAAAAAAGTAATAAAAGGTTTTATGGTTTTGGCATTCTTTTGTGCATGAAAAACAGTTAAATTTTATGTTTTCACCAAATTTGATAACAAACAATAATGGGTAATCAATTTTGATTTTGTTTGTCTCTTTTTTTAAAGAGGAATGGGAATGAGAATAAGAGTTGGCAACATCTGTGTTGGATTAGAAAGAGGAATAGGAATGGGAGTTGGGAGTTGGGAAGGGGATTCAACGATTCTTGAGGTGGATTAGAAAGAGGAATGGGAATGGGAGTTGGCAATATTTGTGTTTTATATATATACCAATATAATGATTTTTATGATATGTAGTTTTTTATTTGTTGTTGATAGATTACTCCAACAAATGATGGAAAGTCTGTGACTATTGAGCTTATTGATGCAAAGACAAATGAGCCAAAAGATATAAAAACAAAATTAAATTCAAATATCTAATAATAAAAAATATGATTTTTTACTATTAATTGTTCACTGGCGGCGGCATTCTGATGGCCAGTGGTGGCGGTCCGGTGGTGGGTGGATGTCTACATGTATAGGAGGAGGTGATAAAGGGTGGGTCAAAGGGTGTGTGTGTGTGTGTGGGGGGGGGGGGGGGGGGGGGAGGGGGGAAGGAGGGGTACTATTTTCTAGTTTTCTAAATAAGAATAGAAAATAATTAAAATCCTCAAAAATGGTCCCTAATGTATGAAAAGTATATTATGCCCTCAACCCTAATTGACTTAACATCAAAAATCTAACAAAGTTAGGGTTAATTAAGGAACATTCATTAAAATTTTTGAAATCACATGACTGCTTGTTTGAGGATAAAAAGAAATAATGAGCTAATTCGATTTTTTTGGAACCATAGAGATCATTTTTGAAGTTTTTTCTTTAAAATATTTAGGTTAGGTAATTAAATGGAAAAGAGACCATTTGGACTTAAAAGAGGAACTAAATAAGAAGAGATTAAATTTGGCAAGTTAGTAAAACTTAAGGGCTAAAATTGAAAATATTATGGGTTTATTTGCTAGAATATTGGTAATTTGATGCAAAAAGCCAAAGCTTGGAAGATCATTAGAATCTAGTGCATTTAATGGCCAATATAAGGGATAATGAGGACTAGAATGGTTTAAGTTGAGCATTCATATATAAGTTAGTTTGATCTCTTTTCCCTTTATTTTGCGTGAAACCATCCAGGTGAAGAGGGACAGAGAAATGACGCTTTAGGGAGCTGTAGATTGAATATTGATTGTGATTGGAAGCTAGTGATTCAATGTTGAGCTTACAATCTCTTTATTTCTCTTCGTAAAATTTAACCTAAGCTTTGGGCTTATGTCAAATTCATATTCTAAAATTCAGTAGGTGATTTTAGTTAGTTCTAATGCATTCATACATTCTAGATTACTGTGAGGTTTCCATTTTATCATTAAATGGTGAAATTCCATCGTCAATTGTGGAATTAGGTGATCTGAGACTTAAACCCTAAGCTCATGATTAAGTTGTACACATGCTTATATTACTTTTACTTTTTCTTCTTATAGTGTTAATGAAGTTAGAATCATGAAACTTAGGCTAATTTATATAGATACTAGTTCATAAATTAATTCTAGTTGTAATTCCATGATTTACTTTGAAGTTGACGTTAGAATTGGCAATGCCAATGATGATTCACCATTGGAATGAAATAAGGATGTTTAGAAAGAAAGTAAATTTTAAAAAAATGATTTGTAATTTGCAAATAAATATAATTATGTGAATCTAGGATGGTTTTGAAAGATCTAAGGTTGTTTTAAAGTTGTAAATGAATTTATAACTTCAAGGAAGGATTCGAGACGTCACTTCTACTTGGAATGACCATGAAGGAAATGAGATTTTTATATAACGCCCATGTTTTTAGGCTAAACATTAGTAGTATGAAATAATAGTTAGGGTCAAAAATTGTAACTTATCTTGAAGTAATGAAGATGAATTATTTGAGTATTATGTGATTAAATATGCATTATACTTGCTATTAACGATATAATAAAATAATAATAAAAATAAACGTAAAAAAATAGACCCAATATCTTTAAAGAAAGTTGAAGTAGTCGTAACAAGGATTTTCGGGATAAAAGGAACGCTGAAATCCGACTTATAACGAAGAAGTTATGACCTGTCGAATTTCGCGACAAAATCAGCATGACGATGTATGACGAAAACTGAGTTTGCGACAAAATACTTTTTAGCTTTAGCAATCTAAACGAAAGTCGTAGTATACGTTAAACCGATAGTGTGCATAAAAAGAACGTATAGTAGTGCACAACCTGTAAATCGAATTTTAGATCGACCAATTTTTAGCCAACACAATTTAAACGAGAATCGAAGATCTCATTAATAGGAGCTCAACGATATAAAGACAGACATAAATGGACGTCGAATGACAAAGTTGTGAATTTTAACGGACTTTTCATGTCTAAGCCTGTTAAAATATAACTTTAAAATTAAAGTTAAAATTAGGCGATGAAGTCTAAATGAAAGTTCTAGATTACGTCGCCACCTACGCATGGATATAAAGAACATAAAAAACAGAGCTCGTATGCGAAAGTTACGAAATCTAGAAGTTGTGTATATGTTGATGCGAAGAGGGTGATGTGGTTGAATCTTGACCCTTGCTTTCTCCCCAGGGTCTCGCATGCGGAGATGACAGCTTCCTCCTCATATATGTAGCGTAGCCCTCATACGTGCAGCGTACTGAGTACGCACAACGTACTCCAAAGCAGCCTCCTATAAATAGGTTCCAGGTTCCCCTCATTTCTTCACACCTCAACCTTTCTTTCTCTCTCAAACATCTCTCTAAACCCCTCCCAATCCCTAGTACTTTGTTGGGTCAAAAATATTGGTTTATACTTTACTTTTCTAGGAAAATGTATATTTATGTAATGTAATACGTGTTTGCGGTTGTGTTTATGGCCCATGTGCAGCACATATATATATATATATATATATATATATATATATATATATATATATATATATATATATATAGTTGTAAGGGCGAGTGAGAATGGGCAGTCTAGAGGAGAAAGAGAGAGAGAGTTTACGGCTAGACAAGGACGGCCAAGAGAAAGAGAGAGGAGCTTAAGTGTGTGTATTCTAAGGTGTTCTAGATAGAGAAAGGAGAGAAGGTGCATGTGTGTGTGAATCTTTTGTATTGTTCATCATTCCAATCTTGAATACATCATAGATTCATATTATTCTTCTCCTCCTTCTTTTTCATCAGATCCAACATCATCCGTTTGATTAGGATTCCGCACCATCAAACGGATCTGATTGATACACAAGTAGATTTGGGACTTCCAGTTGGTATCAGAGCTTGGATTGTATCAATCAATTTTTCCAGATCTGGAGCGTATTTGATCTTATTTTGGAAGAATTTTAGAATGATGCTCGATACACATAGTACACACACTAGTTCTTCTCTCTCTAAAACACACCTTAGAATACACACACTTAAGCTCCTCTCTTCTCTCAGCCGTAAACTCTCTCATGCACTCCTCACCCTATATATATATATATATATATATATATATATATATATATATATATATATATATATATATATATATATATATATATATATGGGTTATGATTAAATGCGAATTGTAAGTATAGTGTGATTGTATGACTAAATTGTGTCCATTAGATTAAAGATAATTGAGGGTTAGGATCAATAATGGCATACTGGTAATTAAGTGGAAAAAATTAATTTCTTTCAATATTGAGAGCTCCAGAAGAGTAAATTTGACGTTATGGTTTTAAACAAATTAGGAATGACAGATTTGAAGGATATATGTTACGTTATAATTTGATTTTAATTTATTTCAATTGTACTTAACATTTTTAAAGAATATAGTATGTTAAATGAATCTACAACATTCAATTTTAATATGATTTCAATTGCACTAAGTATTGGTTTGGCATATAATTCTTTAAGAATACAAAGATATATTATAGCACATTTTAAAGAATTTGAACCATTCTTTTACACGGTACTCACAAATTGTATATCAAATTCATAGATTACATTCTTTGAGAATAAAATAGATAACTTGTATAAGAAATTTCAGCCGATGATAATTTTCAATTATTGAGAATACAAGCATTCTTGAAGTCGGATTTAAGGAAAATCGATATAAAGGTCTGAAAAATTTAAGAATTCGAGTATTATTGAAGAATTGAAGAATAAAAATAGATTTGCAGATTTGTAACGTCACGACATTTGTATACAACCAAAAAATTCTTGAAGAATTCAAGCATTCTTCAAGAATGCTTGAAGAATACAATTAATGTATTTGAAGATACTTATGCGCTTCTTCCCTGTATCTTTATAGTATTTTTTTTTTGTATAATATACAACATTCTTGAAGAATAAATTAATTGTTTTGAAAATTAACTTTTCAGGTCAATTTTCTTGGAGATTGATTTACCCGTTTTCCAAGTCACAATTAGATTTCATTCTTGAAGAATAATTGTTCTCACGTTGTCTCTCTTTTTTGACATGAAACTTTTGCTATCGAAAATTTTTGTCTACGTTGAACTTCTGGAATCAAAATCATCAAATTCAAAATGTCATCGCTCTTTCCCAACCTAAAAAATTATAATCAACAAAATTCCACTTCTAGGCTTGACAACGTGAAGCAGTAAAGATGATTTAAGATCACAAATATAGTTTAAAAAGGGGATAAATTTATATAAAATTTGTAACTGAAACCATGATTTAAGGAAAATATATGAGTTCATTTTTTGGTAATAAATATATATAAACTTCCAAAATTAACTTTTATGTTTTTTATTAATTATTTATTGTTTTCTAAATTTTCATTGGTTCACACATTCACACAATAATTAAGGTTTATAAATGAACCTAACTATATATATATATATATATATATATATATATATATATATATATATATATATATATGAGACATGGACCGTGAACAGGTTCACGGCCGTAAACACAACTGTAAACACACATATAGCCGTACACACCAAGCTGTTTACGTTCCTAGATTGAAAAATATATTTTCCTAGAAAAGCAAAGTATAAACCAATATTTTAGACCCAACAATCTCCCCCTTGGTTTATAGGTTTCTTTTCTAATTGACCCAACAAACTCCCCTAAAAATGTAGTTGACTCTTCTTGTCAATCTTCATTGGGAGCTTGGCTTTAACATTAATCTTCAAATTCTTCACAACTTCAAGATGAACTCGATGAATCTTCAATGAATGACTTTAGCTTGAGCAGTTGGGCTTTCCTTTAGAATTTCGCTTTGAACGCACGTTGGGTGAGGATGCTTCTTGAAGAGATTTTTGAAAATTGATGCTTTTAGCTTGAGAATCTTTAGAGAGAATATCAGAGAGAACTAATCTTCTAAATCACTTCAGCAAGTTCATAGATAGTAGCAAACTGATCGAGGAGGCTTTAATGAAATCTGTCACATAATCTTCAATTGTAGCTTTACCTTGCTTCTTGGGTTGAAAGATTGAATGTTGAAAGAATAGTCTTCATTTCATGCTCCTTCGATTGAGAATTCTTCGATGATCACGGATGAAGCCTTGGCTAAGAAAATCTCGGTACAGTCTCCATGAGTCTCATCTACATCTGAATTCACTTTTCAAGACAAAACAAAACTAAAAGAAAGAGTAAATTACACGAATGGTCCCTATGGTTTGGGGTAATTTGCACGTTTGCTCCCTAACTTATTTTTTTTAACTCGGAAGGGTACCTACTGTTTGCTTTTATTACGTGTTTGGTCCTTACTTTTTGTTTTTGTTATGCGCTTGGTCCCTGTCTTACCTAAAAATACTATTATTTAAATAGGAAAAAATAGTGGGGTTGGTAAGGTAAGGTGAGTGGGTGGGGTTGGGGGTGTGTTTATCTAAATAAATTAAAAAAATCAAGGGCAAAATAGTCTTTTTAGCTAAGACAGGGACAAAACGCGTAACAAAAAAAACAGTAGGGACCTTCCGAGTTAAAAAAATAAGCTAAGGACCAAACGCGCAAATTACTCTAAACCATAGGGACCATTCGTGTAATTTACTCTAAAAGAAAACTTAAAACATAATATTTTTGGATTTTTCATATTTTCTGGAAAAATGAAACAGAAAAAAAATATTTTTGGATTTTTGATTTTTTCTGAACAAGAAATAAAACAGAAATAACACTATTTTTTGATTTTTAATTTTCTGGTTTTTATTTGATTTTTGAATTTTTGATTTTTGGTTTTTTTTTTTTTTTTTTTTTTTAATTCTCCCCCTAAATTTGTGCATAGAGAAAACTATGAACAAATTTAACAAAAACAAAAATATATGGGATCAAAGTTGTGAGACAGTCTTAACTTGTTTATCAGTACTTTCACCTTCATTAATAGATCTGGTCAATTGTCGGTATTGTGGTCCACTTAGACACGAAGGATATCGACAAACTTTTCTAAATAAACCATTTAGCTGACGACTACCACGGGTATTGTTGTCCACTTAAATCAATCAGCGAGATCTACAGACAACCTCTTAAATGGTTCAATTTTAGTTGCACTAGAACGTGTTCCCCCCTTCCCGATATACCCTGGTTATCAAGAACTTCCTAAGGACTCCTTACATTAGGTGAGTAAACAATTATTAAGGAGGAAGTCAGATTTAGAGAAGGATGCATATGTTGTGTCCCAAGTCGGATGTCTTTCAATCACACAGAGGAGACAACATATGGCTAACTAGGATAGAGGGATTGAGAGGATAGGGTACATATGATGTGTCTTAGGTCGGATCTTCCAATCACGCAGAGGGGACAACATATGACTAACAGATAGAAAGATTTTCATAGATAAAGAGATGCGTATAAATAGAGTTGCATATGTTACATTCCAGGTTGGATCCCTTCCAATCACATAGAGGAAGCAACATATGACTGACAGATAGAAAACAAAAAAATAATTTCCTACATACCTACTTTATCAATACCCGCCAGTTGCCCTATCAGAACCAAAATTAAGGACATAAGTCCGTACATCAAGGAAAAGTTAAGCTACAATTATAGATGCGTATTAATTTAGTACATCCCGTGGGTTCCCATGTTTATCTCACTACTCAATATACCTGAGCGTCGTCTGGTCAGTCCAAACAATCCTATCTAAATCAACACCATCAAATCCTTCGTGCCTACCAGCACATTGAACATAGAGTCTAGACAATTTAGATTCAGATTCCGTCCCTTACACATGTTTAGACTGCTCCTTATCACTTTATTGATATCACTTCCCAACAGGCATATAAGAAAAAAAATTGTCTTCAAAATGAATCAATGTAAGAGAGAAACTCGGGAGTATCGAGAAGAAATACATATAAGGAAATTAAAAAATTTGTCTTTGAAATGAATCAATGTAAGAGAAGAAAACTCAAACCGTAAGTCACTGATTAAATTTGCATCCAGAAGGTCTGAGAACAGCACGCATATTTCAATCTCAGAACAGATCCGAAAATTCTTCACATCGTTAAGCACAAACCCCATTTGTGATCCTCTCCTTTCTTCCTTTCTTGCAAAGGACGCATAGTCTCACTTAAAGTTCTGAATGTTGTACAGTTGAGAGATGTCCCTACAATGTGCCTGGAACAGCCACTATCAACAAACCGAAGTCTGATGATATGCCTCCATAGCTGCTCCAGCACAAATTCGAATCAATTGGTCTTTGGAACCCAATCCATTTTGAACCCGGGTTGACCTTTGTCATCAATGCAAGGTACCCTCTCCTATGACATATGTTGTTTATCACAAACAAAAGATGAAGAAATATTATACGCATTAGATGATGTGGGAGATTGAACCTTTGGTACCCATCTGTAGTCGGGTTTAACCCATTTCTTGTTCGAGCGGATGGGTGCCTCGACACTTGATTTAGAACTTGAAGTCAGCCTTTGAGATGACTTTGACCTAACCGGTCTTTGTTTCACCGGAGCATCTTTTGAACTGGACATCTTTGCCGACATTTCCTTCTTGTTCTTGGAAGTTGGATTTTTGGCCTTGTGTGTTTGATTCTTGGTCGTCTACACACTCCAGTTACCATTGCGCGCTTGTGACCTCGAAGGGATTCTTTTGGGATATCTCTCTCTTGGTGCATTCTGCCAGCCTTGTGCGTAGTAGGGAACATATGCACGATTTGGACAGTTTCGGGCAATGTGTCCAGGTGTTCCACAGTGAAAACATGTCTTTTTATTCACTGGGAAGTTGTTTCTTCCTGCCCCTGGTGGCGTGCCTTTGCCTTGTCAGGGATAATTTCAAACTGTAAAAATTATGACTTTTTGGGGGATCATGTAATGTAATTGAAAACAGAAAGAATATTGGGTTTTAACAACATTACATTTTCAGGGATAATTTCAAACTGTAAAAATTATGACTTTTTGGGGATCATGTAATTTAATTGAAAACAGAATGAATATTACCTTTTTTGAAGCCAACGAATTAGGTTTTTTTGGATGGATGATCTGTCAGATTCCAATTAGGGATACAGTCGGTAGCCTTGCGAAAGAGATTGGGGAATCGGTGGATAAGTCGATGTTTACAAGGGAATCGTAGAAGTTGAAGACATCAGATGGATTGAATCGACGTAATGTCGGAAGCGTTGAGTAGAGATTGCGGAATCGGTGGATAAGTCGATGTTTAGAAGGGAGTTGTAGATGTTGAAGACATCAGATGGATTCAATGGACGTGATAATTTGCGTCGATCGGTGAGGGTCGGTTACGTGGCATTTATGGAACCGGGGGTTTTTTTTGGCAACATCTCAGTGAAAGGGTCTTTATATATAGTAATGATATATATATATATATATATATATATATATATATATATATATATATATATATATATATATATATATATAATCATTAACTTTTAATATTATAATAGGATAAGTGTTGAATTTTAAACTTTTAAAATTCTAAGGTTTATTTTGGAATTAAAGTATACATGGGGAGGTAACTTTGTAAATTCCAAAACTTGAGAGCAAGTTTTTGAAACTTTTCAAAACTCTTCAATTTCATAACATATGATTTTAATATAGGTTCTTACAACTTTTAATGAAGAGACTCTTGAACATCCATAACTCGAGGACAAGTTATGGAGTTCATAAAACTGTTTATGAAGAAAAGACTCTTCAAGTTTCTTAACCTATGGTTTTAATAACTTTTTTAATGAGACTTTTCATATAACTTGAGGACAAGTTACGAAAACACATATTATGAATAACTTGTAGATTAATTTGGATTGAAAACAACTATCACAAACATATCTAGCAATATTCTTAATCTTGATTAAACTCATATGAACAAGACAATTCAAATCAAACAATTTTCATGTGATTAGCCTAATCATTAAACTAATGCAAAACATGAAACTTTTGACAATTATATTTTGAATTGGATTAGAATGATCATTACCACCTCAAAAAACAAGTTTAATAAGTCCAAAACAGTTTAAGGTAATGATTCTAAACCAATTCCAGCCTTAAAACTCGAATATATGTTGTCTGGGGGTCCAACTCGTTGAGTGCATGAACCAACTCAACGAGTTGAATGAATTTATGCATGCACTCAGCGAGTCAATCAGTGGACTCGACGAGTCCACTGTCCAGAAAAGCAGAAAATCGATTTTTTCAACATTTTTCCAGCAATTTGCATCAAGTATAATTGAAAACAAGCCTAGGCTCTGATACCACTATTGGGTTTTGAGCATTCTAACACTCCTAAGGTGTTAATGTAGCCCAAAATACCTTGGATCTATGTTTTCACTAATTATACATGCAATGGTGTTTCCAAGGTATTAAACCTATGACTAGCATACAATTTTAAATACCACACAAGAATCTAGTTAGGACAACATAACTTATGGTGGAGATTGAAGTCTTAATGTATCTAGCCTTAAGAGCTTAGCCCCAATAGTGTGGAAGCCTCAAGTGGAATCACAGCACATCATGGACAGAGGAAGAACTTGAGAGAGAATCTCCATGCACCCAAAACCATCATGAATTCCAAGAATACATTAATCTTGATTTTGGGCAATGAAATATGTATTTATATGTGGGATTTCTAGGGTTATGGATAAAACCCAAATCCGTACCCATGGGTCTTATGATCCATGGTTCATGTGACCCAACTCTTTATGTATCCATACATTAACTTGGTCCAACATGGATCATAAGCCTAACACACATGAATATAACTAATTAACATAATTAGTCCCCATAGATTTAATTAGTCTCTTTTTGATCACTAAATCAATTCTAAATTAATCCTTGGTCAATACTAATTAAAACCATATAATTTCATATTAATATATTAGTACTTATAGTATATTAATAAATCATATATAACCTTCCCTCAAGAGTCCATCCTAACAAATTGTCCTGATGATATGCAACCCAAATGGACCGTATTACTCTCGTGTCAAGTACATACCAATAATAGTTATAGGCTTAGACATCTAATCCAACAGTTGCTTCTACCACTTCTGGTGACACTTCTCACTCTTTTAGGTGGCTCTTTTTCGTTTTCTTATGACGAGAAAGGTCTGATATTTCTCCTTTTTTTCTTCTTTTCTTTCTTACAACTCTTTGCTTCGCTGTTTTTTACCCTTGTTTCTGTCTCGCCAGAGTCTTTTGTTTGACTGGTGTGTAGTGAGACTAATTCCCATTCCTTTTCCTTCTAAGTTTTAGATTGATTCTTTCTGCTTGTCGTTTTTTCATGATTTTGAAGTTTTTGAAATCCTCAAATTCCTCAATTTCTTTTTCTTCTTCTTTTAACTGTCTTTGGCATGTTTCCTCTCCTTTTTCTTCTGGCTCTTCAAGCGTTACATTCTTGTTTTTTACTACCGTCATGATTTGTGTCGTTTTTCATTTCCCTCGAGAGTCTACATTCTTGTGATAGAACTCGCATCAACAACTGTGTTTTTGTCGTTGGCTATTTGTTGTTGTTTTAAAGAGTCCCACGGATGACACTACTTGATGTGTCTTTGGATTTGCCTTCCATGGATTCTTAGGATCGTTGCCTCCTTGTTGATATGGAGGGGATCCTGGGCCAATGCTCTGATGGTAAAGTCAGGAAAGGTTTTATAACGATGATAGCGATCTATTGCATAGTGAGGGAACAAATGTATTTAGGATACGATCAATTAAGAATGATCGGTTACGTATATGTACCTTATAGTTTGTTCTCCGTTAACTATGTATAGTTAATGTTGGGAGGTTATAACCTCTTCCTATACTGAGCGAGTCTGCCATTATGTCGCATTAATGGCCATACCCCCGAAGGTATACTTGTGTGTACTTGTTAGTCGTTTAACAATTGTGCTTTGTTAGTTTAAGGACCCATCAGTCACACATCCTTGTACAAGTTGTTTTCTGTGAGTTCCTATGTACTGCTATACTATTGTGATGTATTCTTGTACTTTGTTCACTATTTCATACAGTAGATAACATATCTGGTATATACCGAACCAATCATATACCGAACTAGATATATGCCTGCCTAGGCATAATCCAAATAGGTTATCTACCGAATTAGTTATATGCCAAACCATATGAAATAACGAACAAAGTACAAGAATACATCCAAACAATATAATAGTACATTGGAACTCACAGAAAACAGCCTATATAAGGATGTTTGACTGATGGGTCCTTAAACTAATGAAGCACAATAGTTAAAAGGCTAACAAGTACACACGAGTGTACCTTCGGGGGTACATCTATTAATTCCACATGATGGCAGACCTACTCGGTATAGGAAGATGTTATGGCCTCTCAACATCGATTATCAATAGGTAACGAAGAACACTCTATAAGGTACGTACACTTAACTGATCATTCTTAATCAATCGTCTTCTAAATACATTTGTTCCTTCACTATTCGATAGATCACTATCATCGTTATAAAACCTTTCCTGACTTTACCATCGATGGGTTATCCCGGGATTCCCTCTCGATCAATTAGCTTACGAGTTTGTTTATTGTCTCTAGGTTATCCATATCAACAAGGGTGCAGTGATCCTTATAATCCATGGAAGGCGAACCCGGAGGCGCTTCAGGAGCTTAACCAAAAATTACATTGAGGCTAAGAAAGTTTACTGCGGATGGATTCCTAGGGATGCATAAAATAGATGTGCCTCAAAGTAAGTGGAAGCGTTTATGAGGATCATAAGTATTTTGGGCTTAGGAAGTATTTAGGATATTTTAGACACAAATGCATGCATTGCGGTGATGCATAATTAGTGGGTTCAATTCAGATTGTTTTGTGTGATATTGGTGGGCATGGTTCTTTGTGATATATTATAATAAGATTTAATTAAGGGCAAACAAAAGTCAAGTGTGGGGTATTTTGATATTTTTAGATTTATACATTTATGTAGGCATTATTTTAATACATTTAAGCTATATTTTGGTAAAATGCAAAGATATTTAGTACTTATTAAGTTAAATTGTATTTTGCAACCAAAAATGACACTTTTGAAGAAAAATGACTGAAATGACAATAGCCGGATACTTGGTGTACTGGAGCTGAAACTAGGAGCTTGAGGAAGAGAAAATCGAGCATTATACACTTTCCACGACGTGGAGTACAAAATGTGATAGTATGAATTTCAGAAAATTCTCGATTTGTGCATGAAGATGATGCTCACGACATGACATAACACCTTTCACGTCGTGACCACGTGTCCTTAGAAGATTCTCATACGGTGAAGTACAGTTTCCTTGGTGCATATGAGATAGATACTATTCTCATGACGTGACACCCATATGGTCATGACGTGAAGACCTATTTATGGAAACTTTAAAGAGAAAACATTATATTGACACCCGACTTACTTTTCTATAGTATAAACTAATTAGGTACACTGCCTGTAAGTGCATTAGTTTGTTGAGTTTTGTTAGGTTATTAATTTAAAAATGGTAGGTATATATATGCACATCAATATGCTAGGTAATCTGATCAAGATAACTAGTAAGCTATAATTTGGTAACCAATGGAATTAATCCATTATCTTCAAATAAATCAAAGGAAAAGGGGGGATTCGAGGCTAAACAGAAGTATCTTTTATTCTTGATTAAATCTCATTTTCTAGTTTCCTGCTTTGTTTTTCGTATTAGTATTTGATTGCTTAATTTAAGTTTTTCTTAACTTGAAAAATCAGATAAAAACCCCCTTTTAAAGTTTACTTCTTTAGGTTTAATTTTTAGCATTTATTTTCTTAATTAGAATTACTATTCCCTGTTATCGAGACCTGACTTACTCCACGCTACTATTATGCGACTAGGTACACTACTTATTGTGTTTTAGCTGGTTAGAATAGTTAGGTTTATAAATTTAAAACTTTTAAGCAATAGAAAACACATCATTTGTTATCTCAAATTTTTTTATTAAAATGGGACTTTCCGCAAACAAATACAACATGGTATTGAAGGCATAAAATAAAAGTTCTTTTTGGTTTTGAAAAATAGGGTATGTCACAGATCAAGAAAAAGTTCGATGGAGATTATTTCTCTTTCCTTAAATCATTTTCGAACACAAGAAGAAGATCACTAAAAACTTAAGTGAAATCTCAATCTAAGATGGAATGCAATATGAGGAACAAATCTAGTGCACTACCTTGAAGAAATCAAATTTTGCTGAGTCAATAGTAGAGTTTGGACGGAGTTTGTTATGAAGCTTTTGGAGAATATTACCATGATAAACAATTGTCCAAAATAGTCACCACTTCCTTCCTAGAGACCTATGAGAAGTTAGATTTGATGAAGCAGATGTTAGTGGAAAAGGGCGAGCCCTCGTCCACGAAAGAGGGATACAGAATAAAGAAGTTTTCCTTTAAGATTGTTGTTGAAAAACTCTCTTCTAAAGACGAAGAAGAAGAAAATGTCAAAACTCCCAAGGAGAAATCACCATATCACTCTCTTCCTCCTTCCTTGGAGAAAACTAAACCACCTCCCTCCCCGCTAAAGAAAACCCCCCTTCCTCACCAAAGAAGTCTAATCCTCCAACTCCTCAGGCCCCTACTAAATATCAAGGTAAAAAGATTATCATAGAAAAAAAAAATAAAGACTGAAGTCATGTTCTCTAACTCTTGCAATGGAAAAAGAATAAGAGTTAGAAGAAAGTTAGAGAAGAAAACAAGAAGAATTGTATCATATTGTATCCCTCAAACTTGATAAGAAAAACAATAAAAGTTTTCACGCCTCCTCCTGAAAAAGAAACTATTATTCTTCCAGAAGATCCTCTGACTGATCCTTGGACTTTATTTTTAAGGAAGTTGGTAGATTGGTACATTATTCCACATATATCCTATAATGCTCCTTTTAGCTCAAAATTCGAGTAGGATATACCTAATTCTCCAAACATCGATACTTCCTAATTTTTGAACCAATGAACAGAGTCGGAACCATTAAAGAGTCTCAATATAATAAAAAAGGAAAAAAAACATGACTTTATAAAGACGCACTAATAAGACTTCCTTGTGTGGACCGAGCGATGATTTACAAAAGTCAAAGGGTTCCGGATAACTTCATTCAAATCGTCTCCTTACTACTCTTATGACTTGGTAATGAGTGCCGATACTAAATATTATCTGAATCGAGTTGATTTCTTACGCTAATCTGACAAATTTGATAAGCCTAGGAAAAGAAATTTTCTGAAGAATCCCATCTAATAAAACTGCTAAGCATCCTCTTGCACCTATTCATTCATTCATATATTGTCTAACAATTGAAATTTCTTCGGTTGATTTTGAACTAAACCGCCTCCTCACAATACCAAACTTTGAAGAACTTGATATAAGTCTAGAAGGAATCAATATTAGAGACTTCATGATTATGACTGATTTGGACCTAGGAATAATTTTTTTTGTCAAAAAACTTGAGTAAAAGATGTTCTTCAGATTTAGCCAAAAACATATGATCAAACTCTTTTCTTGAAAGTATCATAAACATTGATCTTGAGTCTCCATAAGCATCAAAAGAAATCAAAATGGAGATCACCAAGTAGATTCAATGGATCTCCGTTATATGAAGAAGCTACAAAAAGGTGAATGGAGTCTTAGAGAAATACAATGAAACTTATTGAGGGCTAATATGACATCCCTAATTTTGAGAGCCGAAAACAAAAAAATTATTGACCCTTTCAAAACTCGTAATATCTTTATTTGCAAAAATTCCCAGTATATTACAATAGTTTGATTACAATTGATTGTACCAAAATATCAAAACTCTGAGGATTTCATAATCAATACAAAACATATGATACAACATAAATACCTAATGGTCCTGAACACTAATGCAAGTCTTCTCTTCATTCACTCAACATCATATTCAAGTCATCAACGGTCTTAACACCGCTACCTGTGATGCATATAAATTGAGTGGGTCGGGTTGGGAAACCCGGTGAGATACATAGGGTTTTCAATCCTATAATAAATTAATGATAATAAATCATATATCTCAATCCTATAAAACCATCTATTATCATCAACATAGATATATCATATCTATAAGACAATCTACCCTATCCCATAGATCCTCACATACCGATCCTGTACAACGACCTTACAAGATTCATATAGAAGGGTCATTATGAAAAACAAGTTGACTATGATGCTTAAGGTATTCCTTAGTAGTAGACGAGGTGATAGATATTAGTGCCCATAGCAATAATAAAGCTCGATAATATTTCTATAAATAACAATGTCCTTTTGGGTTACATGCAAGAAATATGAAAAGAAAATCAATATATATATATATATATATATATATATATATATATATATATATATATATATATATATATATATATATATATATATCTAGGGATTTATTTTTCTAATCAACTACTTGTTTGATTAGTTAATAGTAAATAAAGGAAATATCAAATATTCCAGAATGATTTGAATTCCATAGATAATTACAATTAAGTTTTGTAATTATCTCTATGGTTTCAAATCAGTTCCCTATAAATAAAGGGTTCAAAATCGGTTTTGATACTTATGAAATATACCTCTCAGGAGAAATAGTTATGAATCCTCAAAAACCAAAAGGAATCCAGAAGTGCAGTTCCCACGATGTGGAAAGGTGTTCTATATGTTTTGATCGACAAACAAAATCAAGATATCGATTATTTTTAAAGTTCATAGTTCGAGGATTGCTTGGATCTATTTTTTTTTGCTTCTTAGGTGCTATTATAGAATATGAACTCTATGTTAGGTTCTCTAGTCTAATAAACTTGCTCGTCAAAGGAAGAAACCTACAAAGAAATGAAATGCATGTTCTTACAACTTTGTGTGTCCTATCAAAGTTGCATAGATTAGTTGAGTTAGATCTGTCAAGTTTTTGAGTCTTTGATCAAATATGTTTATGTTTCTGCTGCCCAATTATTGATCTTTGAGAGGCTCGAAACCCTTCAGTGGTATTAGAGCGTAGGTTAACTCAAGTATGTTGAACTTAGACTTTGTCTTGATAAGTATATGGTTTGTATGTGTAGGGTTTTTATTTTAAATCATTTTAAAAGTCTAGAAATTTCCTTGGTTGAAATTAAATCTGTTTATGCTTAAAAAGCAACGTTTTAGTCATTTTGCCTCTTTGCCACGTCGTGGCTAGTCCTCCACCAAGTCGTGGGCTCGGTCTAGAATGGAACTGTCTTCATTGCCATGTCGTTGTTTCCTCTTGGCCACGCCGCGACAAGCTGTTGAGAATTAAAATAATAATTTAATAAATATCACATGTTTTCTGTCTGCTACAATGTGGTTGTTCATTCTCCACGTCGTGGAACCTGATGTTCCAAAATTTTCTAAATTCGTTTTTATTTTTGGTTGCTCATCTTTACGATTTTTTAATACATACAAACTAACCTTTATGCTAAAAGATAAATTATATTTGATTTAATTATAAGATTAATTAAAATTCAAAAGATTAGGAAACTTATAATTTAATTGTTGACTTTTAGTTAATTAAATTAAAAGATATATCAATTCAAATGTGTATATATATTGTAAAACTGTATTTATATGTATCACATCATCTTCAAACATTGTGTCCTCACCTGTTTCTTAAAAATGTGTGTTGTTAGTCTTACCTCGACTAAGCTCATCCGCTTTTATTGTTATAAGGAAGGTTTAATGTAGGTCTCTTAGATTCCTAATGAGGTTGTATGTTAAGTGGAATTCATTTCTCACCACCCTCACTGCTTTATTGAGTTTTGAAGTGGAGTTACCGAAAGGTTTTGATAGGACAATTATGAAAAGTTAACAGTATTAAATCTACAAGTGATAAAAAAAAATTGGGGTTTTATATTAACAATATGAATCTTATGCTTCCAGAAATTATGCCAGTGGTATGTTATTTTTCATGTAAGCGTGCATGGTTTACCGGATCGTCAAACAAAGAACATAGTCAAAGAAAGGTATATGTTGATCGCGATTATCAAGCATTACTTGAGCCGAATCTCATTGTAACTTCGCATGGTCGATTCAACATTTGGATTCATGATCCTTAGTTAATCTAGTCATGATCTTCGAATTAGCATTAGAAGAGATTAACATGCTATTGACATGAGTAAATAAATCTCCTCTTCTAGGAATCCTATAGAGATTGAGATCGAAAATAGTTTGTCCACTTGAATAACTTCATTTTAAATTTTCGGCTAATCCACTTTACATTCTGAAGCTAAATATAGATCTCATCCTTTTGATTAATACTTTGTGTTGGGTAATTATATTAAAAAGGAATTTTCTTGATCAAACAAATTGTGTTCTCTTTTCTTAAATAGGTGGCTAATGGAGCCTCTCCTCCTCCTCTTACACCAACAACTTCATTAAACCTCTCACCACTTTCTCTCCTATCGTGAGATAAGATTATTGGTCCTCACTACCTTGATTGGATTCGTAACCTAAGTATCACTTTGAGGTATAAAAAAATGAGTATGTGTTGGACAAGTATCCTGAATAGCAACTTCCTGATGATGGTACTGAAGAAGAAGCAGCCAAACACAAAAAGCATCGTTATCACTCTAACGAGGTCTCATGTTTGATTTTGGTGACCATATCTTCTGAACTCCAAAAGAGTTTTGAGAACCTTGGGGCGTTCAACTTGAATGAGCATCTCAAAGACATGTTCCAAGAGCAAGATAGGACTGAAAGATTCAAGGTGATTCAATCAATTCTAGGTTGCAAGCAACATGAGGGTTTTTCTGTCAGTACCCACGTTCTAAAGCTAAAGGGGTACTTTGACATACTTGAATTTCATGGCTTCCCATTTACTTAAGTGTTGGCTGTTATTGTCATTCTCAACTCTTTTACTAGTGCATATAAGAAGTTCACCATGAACTACTATATGAATGGTTTGGAAAATAGTATCATGGAGTTACATAGGATGCTCAAGACTGCTGAGGAAAGCATTGTTCCACCTAGGAACACGAATTCAATCACTCTTGTGCTGTCTATTAGGGAAAGTGATGTCAAGAGAAAGATGCCCTCTCATACCAAAGTTAAGGAAAAAGGAAAAGGAAAGTAGGTGCTCCGAATTCCAAACCTAAAAATGATGTTTCTAACAAACCACCAATAAGTGACCCTAAGGAAACCATTTGCTACTACTGCCTAGAGAAGGGCTGTTGGAAACATAGCTACCATAAATATTTGGAGGATCTTAAGAAGAACAAGGTCAAGAGTGTTGGAACTTTTGGTATGTTTAAAATTGAATTACATTCGACATCTACTTTTAATAATTGGAGATATGTAACCTAAATTTTTTATGATGTGTAAAGACTAAGAAGAAATGGGAAGATAACGCATAAAGAGCTTGACTTGATCATGGTAAAAAACAGCAGAGTAGTTGTTACCAAGATTGGATATTACGAGCTTTCTTTACCTTCTAGTTTTTCTATTTTTATAGATTGTTGCTATTCTCCTTACATGGAAAGAAACATTATTTAATTTCAGAGTGCATCATTTTCTCTCAAAGTCTTCCAAGTTCTTTTGGTGAATTGTGATTCCACTTGAGGCATTCACATTATTAGTGCTAGGCTCTTAAAGCTCCAAGCAATCAACCACAAGAAAAGGTATGCCATCCTACTAGTTTTTATATTACATGTACCCCAATCACATGCTAGTTAGGATGAAACCTTGGAAAAAGAAAGTTTGCATGTATAATAGACAAAACATAGATCCAAGGTTTCTAGGGTTGCATGCACACCATAGGAGTGTTAGAATGCTCAAATCCAATTAGTGGTATCAGAGCCTATGCTTGTTTTCAATTTTACTTGATGCAAATTGCTAAAAAAAACGATTTTTTTGCTCACTATTCAGTGAACTCGCTGAGTCCACGGGGGGGGGGGGGGGGGGGGGGGGAGGGGGGACTCGACGAGTCCATGTGAAAACTCATCCTACTCGTCGAGTAGGTTCATGCACTCGACGAGTAGGAGGCCCAGAGTGTAGAATTTCGAGTTTGAATGTTGGAATTGGACTGGGAACATTACCCTTAACTGTTTTTGAACTTATAAACCTGTTTTTGATGTGGTAACAATCATTCTAATCCAATTTCAAAGATAACTATCAAAGTTTAAAGTTTTATAGTAAGATCATATGATTCTTGAAAATTGTTGATATGGACTATGCATGCTTATGAGTTTTGATAGATCATAGATTATTTGACATTGAATGTTAGTTTAATTATTGATCATGAATGCCTTTTAATGGACTCCATAACTTGTCCTCAAGTTATGGAATTCTAGGAGTCTTTTCCATTAAAATTATTAAAACTCATAAGTCATAGAAATGAAAGGTTTTGAATAGTTTCAAAACTTGCCCTCAGGTTGTGGAATTTGTAAAGTCTCACACACATTAATACTTTAATTCCAATCCCTAGAATTTTAAAAGTTATACTTTATAGTATTATAAGTTAATTATACAAACATATATATATATATATATATATATATATATATATATATATATATATATATATATATATATATATATATATATATATATATATATATATATATAAGATCAAGTCAGTCTTACCGTCAGTAGGCCTCATTCACGAAGCCGATCTATAAGGGGGTATAAGATTGATGCCTATAAAATGACAGCTTAATGGGTGTCACTACTAGAAAAACAGCCTTTTACGACGAGCAATATGTGTCGTAAAACGCTCATACGACACGCAAATGTGCGTCAAGGAAGGCTCTGTCATAACGAGAGACGACACGCTTTTGCGCGTCGTCTATAGACGACGCGCATTTATGACATGCAATGTGTATCATTAAAACCCCTGTCAAGAAAGGTCATGTCATAAATGAAGATGATACACATTTTTGCGTATCGTAAATTTAAATGTTTACAAAAAATATATTTATATATTTATTAATTTTCAAATAAAATTTGCATTTAATGTCTCATAATAGAAATAAAATACCATATACAAAAAATACAATCCATTACATAAAATTTAATGTCATACAATTCTATTTTTTACAATATATAAATTTGCATCTATTCTACTCTGTACATCAAATTCCAACTAAGTAAAGTTGCATCTTCCCTTTCATAATTCTTTAAGACTAATGAACCCATGCTCCAATAATTCTTGTGATCTGATCAAATAAAAGTCAAAAAATTAATATGCTAATATAATTATTTGAAGAATGAAACATGGAATGTTGGTTGTGAAAGACGAAATTACCCTTTTCTCCATCCAAAGAATGTGGGATTTGGAATAAATACACTACAATATGAATTACCTGATATCAACAATGACAAGAATACCCCGATACAAATGGTAAATATTACATGTAAAGCTATCAACAATGACAATCCTTGAAAATCTACTCAATGGGAAAGACAAGTGAAAAATGGTTTGTATAATCAGATAAACTTTTGAAAGTAGAATTTACCTCTTTAGCCTCGACAAGTGAATGCAAGACTATGTTGTAAATTGGAGCTCCTGGCATAGTTAATTGGTTTTCTGCCACAAGCAAGTATTGTTCAATCTCACTTATCATCCCTTCTGATCCAAGTGCTTTCAGTTGTAATTTGTAAATCAAACAAAACTATATTTTTAAGTATTTATAACCATCTTAATTTCTTTAAGTAAATAAGTGGATTGTTGTTTTACTTTTATAATAGCTTTTTCTGATCATATTTAACATTTATGAAACTCAAATTAAAAACAAAAAAGTATTGCAAGTCAACCCAACCGAATCAGTTGATATAAATGTAAACAATGCAAATAGCAACTCATATGTTGTAATATTTGGAGCCACTTTCAGCTTCTTCATTTTACCAA
Source organism: Lactuca sativa (assembly GCF_002870075.4). Classification (NCBI taxonomy): domain Eukaryota; kingdom Viridiplantae; phylum Streptophyta; class Magnoliopsida; order Asterales; family Asteraceae; genus Lactuca; species Lactuca sativa. Next base: position 66,448,265 of record NC_056630.2, read on the forward strand.
AAACCTGAATCCCACAATCAGGTTCATCCTGCATGATTAAAGTAAACAAACATAAATTTCTCAAGATAATTAATGATAGTATAATTAATAATTAATGTAAATTGTGTGATATATGGTTACTAACCAGTGTGTCACATGCTCCAAGCAACTGATTATAAGGATAAGCAGTTGTACATTGGCCCATCTCACTCAAGAATGACTCAGCCAAATTCAACTCTAAGTCTTTACTGCATCTTGTTGATAATGTTGCAAGATTTGAATCAAGTGGCTTCATATTCCTTTCTTCCATCAACTTTACCTGATGCACAAAATACACACAAAAAAAAGAAAACATTATAGAGGAAGGGGTAATTTCGGAAAATGTGAGGGGTATAATATAATAAGAATGCAAATACTTAATACCACTTTCATGCCATCATTGAAACCCCTCTCCTGAAAAAACACTCTAATAAGGCCATCGTATGCACCACGCGATGTGTTAAATGCCAAGATTTTGCATCTAAAACACATAAAACAAAATAAAATCAAGAAATGACAAGTTTTCAACTTTAAAAGAAAAAGGTAAAAACAGAGCGAAACACATTGTACTTCATCACTTGGTTATATGAAAACCAAGTAACAGGAAAATGGTGTTTTTTATGTGGTCAAAAAGTATAATGGTTTAATCAATACTGAAAAGAGTGAAGTGTTAAATCAATAAAATGTTGAAAGTACAAGTGTTTTTCTAAACACAAATAATATGTAATTTTCTAATTAAAAACATACTAAATGATGTGGTACCTAAAAGAATAATTGATCTACAAGCTCATGGTTTTTCTCCCATTCGAGACTACTGTAGAAAGGTATCGGTACATCTAATCTTGAAATGACCAATTTACCCTCCAGTATGAAGGCTCTGATAACCATTGGGATTTAGGGTTTCAATGTAGTCTTTCATCTGTCAAAAATGTGTAAATGAATTAGAAAATTAGCTGAAAACCAATTAGAATCAAGGGCAAAATGGTGAAGATACACACTGCTCGAGGTATGGGGGTCCAGATCCCATGTTCCAACCCAAGGACATGGTAGCAAATCTGCAACGAATAGCATTTATATGGAATAATGTTCTTCTAAAAGTTGTGCACCAAGTATTTGGAAAATGTAAACTTTATCACATGTTGTGCATTACATAAAGGCCCTACACCAACACAAACCTTGGGTTTGATTATGATCCTCAGCTGTTAAACCAAATACAAAAAGCATGTCAGAAGAATTAAACTAGATGTAGATGAAACTTTAAAAGAGGTTGATCCATCACCTTACCTGTAAGGTTCCTTACAGACAGAACGCACTTCGGTTTTAACAGTCATAAGGTCTAAGAACTGATCATCTTCAATCTTCTTAATCAAAATTTAATTTGCCTAATAGAGAAAGATAACAATCAGCCAGGAAAACAAATGTAATGATAATAGACTTTAACAAATTTAATTTCACATATGACAATGATTCGATTTTATTACAGGAAAGTACTTCTTTAATTTCTTTCTTCTCTTCTTTACAGAGTTCTGCAACTCGTCTCTTGACTTTAGCATACTCTTGTAGATTGGTACATTCCAAGGAGCTTTGCAATAGGAATAGGTACACTACCGATTCCTTAAGCTTGATCTGGACCTTGAGAGAGACGTCCTATAGTAGCTATATGAAGGAATAGGTGAAGAATGAACATAATTAACCTTCACAACGGATAAATTAATCCCCTGAACCATATCTAAGCTAATCGAAAGAAGAAAAAACCCTTTATCCTCCGCAATACTTGATGACAAAACGAAACCATGCAGCAGAACTTGCAAGACTCCCACATGTGAGATGATGGAAGTTCAAACGAAACCATGCACTAAGAGCTCCAGCATAAGAAACGCCAAACAAACACCATGGATTTTCAATTTTTGTTATGTTGAGTTTTGAGTTTAATGATTCCTACAAGATCATCGAGGCTAAAATGGTATCAAAATAAACCCAATATTCGAATTACTCAAAATAAATTCATCTATAAACCTAATAAAATTGACGGAAAGCAGCTAAGTCAAATAGTTCCTGCTTAGATGAAAGAAATTTGAGATTTTTAGTAGTTAGAGATTTGAATGGAGAAATCTTTCCGTAGTATCGATACTCAAGTCTGGCATGGCGTCTTTTTTCTTTGGAGCCATCGCCGTTGCCCCATAACTTTGGAGATGGAGTGCCCTAATGTTGCCTTGACAGATGTCGACGATCGGGAATGGCAAGCAACGATGGTTGAAGTGCGAGGGAAGAAGCAGGCGACAGTCAATGTCGGGAGGGGAAAGGAAGAGCGTCGATAATTAGGGCAAGAGGGAAAGGAGAAAAAAGGAAGGCGGGGTTTTTAATTTTTTATGATTTCATTTCCCCCCTGCAATTAAAGGATGGAACGCGCGTTTCCATTAAAATTTATAAAGCGACACCATCCGACGACCCACATTTATTATAGGCACCCTTTGTGTTTTTTTTTGTTTAGACACTAATTTAAGGGCACGCAAAAATACGCGTCGTAAATCCTTAAAATTTATAGAGAGATGACATTATTTTTAGGTCACACACTTTTGCATATGGTAAATCAATGCGTATCATAAATTACGCGTCGTAAAAGACTATTTTTCTAGTAGTGTCCACTCTCACCCACCGCTTCCTTGATTGGTGGAGGGTCGTTAGCCGATCGGGTAGGATAGGACACTAATTCTCATCAAGTATAATGATTATTATAAAGTAACTAAATGTTTTATAAATTCCCAATCATAGTTACTTTAGGAAAATGTGAATTTGGTGCTAACCCATGAAATTACACTTTGTACCTTTCAAATTCGTTAGTGGAGCGTGTGTGGTTAACCGACACACCAACATGGACTAGTAAGAGTGGCAATTGGTAACTTAATGTTTATAATACATTGGTGGAATGTGTGTGGTTAGCCGACACATCGATTAGGTGATAAAATTAAGGGTACCAAGTTAATTTGCATGGTTATTCACACCTTGTTTTGTGATCATCGGCATCCCAATCACAAACTTGAAGGGCACAATCGAGATTTAAAAATGCCATTGAAAAGTTCAATGAATCTCAAAAGAATCTACGAATTTCAATTCATTAAAACTTAATTTCGTTTTTCATGGTGGAAATTGGTGAATCGTCATTCGCCTACCTTCAAATATTTTGTAGCTTGGATTACGGCATCCCTCTTCCAGGTTATAAAATATTGTCTTGAGTCCTAGCCTTAATATTATATTTGGGTGACTTATTTAGGACTCTTTATCTAATCAAACTTGTCTTTTCTTTGTTTCAGATGTCTTCCAACAATGCTTCTAGCTTAAACCCTACCGACTCCTTCTCTCTCATGAATCTTTGTGGGAGAGTCATCTTTGATGGTTCCAACTTTAATGATTGCATCATGAACATCAGGATGGTGATACGTTACGAGGACAAGGAATATGTCCTCGACAAGGATCTGAAGGAAATTAATGAGTCTTCTGCTACTCCACAGGAGATCGCTGACTTTAGGACTCATGAGAGAGATGCCACCAATGTAGCATGTATCATGTTTGCCACAATGACAACTGAACTCCAAAATTCCTATGAGGACTTTTACCCTTTTGAGATGCACACGGACCTGATGGATAGATACCATCAGAGTGCTCATTAAGAGAGGTATGAAATCATCTCTTCCATGATAACAACGCGAATGAAGGATGGTGCCAATCACGGGGCCACATGCAGAAAATCAAAAGGTTTGTGGACCGTTTACTGAAGTTGAATGTGAACTTCCCCGTAGAGTTGGCTATTGACAGTGTTCTAAAAGGCGCGCCATGGCGTGAGGCGTGGCTTCGCCGTTACGAAAAGCTTCATAACGTTTCTGTTAGGCGTAACGCGTGGCAAGGCGTGATATGGCGTGCCATGGCGCGTTATGGCGTGTTATGGCGCGTGTTTTTTCGTTTGAGACACAGTTTTTTTCTCTTTGTTATGTCTTTTCAAACCGGAGATACAAGTATTGTGGTTTTTGTTAACTTTTTGTTATTAGTTATTGATTTAACACTTCTAAAAAGTAGTTATATTTAATAAAAATTTATATTTATGTGGTAATATAATTTTAAATTAATACAAAATCGCCGCCTTACATCACGCCTTGAAAAACGCCGTGGCTCGCCATGGCTCGTTAAGCTTGAGGCTTGGCCTTGCCGCCACGCCACGCCTCACGCCATTTAGAACCTTGGCTATTGATATCATACTGCATTCCTTACCTCAATGTTGTGATCAGTTTCGAATAACCTATCATATGAATAAGGAGGAGGTCACACTCAGCAAGCTTTAGGGACTTTTGAAGACCACCGAAAGTGGTCTCAAAGGTAAATCGGTTGTTACCACTCGTACTCCTACCACCGCCCCTGTTCTGGGAATCGGGCAAAGTAAAGGGAAAAAGAGGAAGACCCCTTCAAAGCGTCACAAGGGAAAGTCCCTTAATGGATCCTCTTCAAGTGGAACCAAAGGTGGTCCTGCTACTCCCTTTGCTAACCCTAAAGAAGCTGAATGCTTCTATTGTCATGATAAAGGGCATTGGAAGCGAAGCTGCCCCAAGTACTTGCAGGATGTTAAGGATGGGAAAGTTAAACCCACCCATGCAGGTATTTACACTATGTTGTGTAATAACTCACCACATACTAATTCTTGGGTCTATGATATAGGTTGCGTAATTCACATATGTTCTGATTTGCAGGGCCTAAAAAGAAGTGAGGATGTGGAGCACGGGAAGATAAACTTAATCATGAGGAATAGGAAAGCTTCACCTGTCACCAAGATTGGAGTTTATTCTTTATTACTGAGTAGTGGGTTAATTTTAGATTTGAATAAATGTTGCTCGTCTGAAATGGCGAGAAATATTATTTCTTTTCATGGTTTGTACAAGCAAGGATTAACTTTTTCATTTGATAATGAATGTGGTGGTATTAATGCTTTTTATAATGGTGTTTTTTATTTTAAAGCATTATCTTGTGATGGTGTATATGAAACTGTGTCGGTTGTAGACAACTTAGGAAATAATGTATTGCATATTGATTCTTCCACTATTATAGACAAAGCATCCTTGTGGCATTGTCGTCTTGGACATATTATCAAGAAGCGCATAGGCCAACTCCAAAAGGCTGGAGTCTTGGAATCATTTGACTTAAAGTCGGATGATACTTGTGAGTCTTCTTTACTTGGTAAAATAACAAAGTCACCCTTCACTAGTACTTGTGCTAGGGGTGAAGCTTTGTTGGACCTCATACACACAGATGTGTGTGGACCCTTCAAAACCGCCACAAGGGATGCTTTCCGCTTCTATGTGACTTTTACTGTTTATTATAGTAGATTTTACTATATTAATTAATTAAGCATAAGTCAAAAACCTTTGAAAAGTTCAAAGACTTTAAACAGCAAGTGGGGAATCAGCTGGGCAGGAACATTAAGATGCTTCGATCCAATCAAGGGGGAGAGTATCTTAGTACAGAGTTCCTTGACTATCTTAAGGAATGTGGAATTGTTTTACAATTGACACCTCCCAGGACACCACAGCTTAATGGTGTCGTTGAGAGGCGCAATCGAACCTTTTTGGACATGGTTAGTTCCATGATGAGTCGAGCTTCTTTACCAATCTCATTTTGGGGGTATGTTGTAGAGACTGCCGCCCATATCCTTAATCTAGTCCCTACCAAAAAGGTTGCCAAAACACCTCACGAGATGTGGATTGGGAAAGTTCCTACTTTAGACCACATCAAGATTTGGGGTTGTGAGGCTTTCGTGAGGTGCGAGACTCACGATAAGCTTGAACCTCATAGTGAGCGGTGTATTTTCATCGGCTACACACATAAATCCTTTAGTTACTTCTTCTACAGACCTAGTGAAAATGTGGTCTTTGTGGCAAGAAGAGGGGTCTTTCGCGAGAGAGAATTCATAAGCCAAGGAAACAGTGGGAGGCAAATTGACCTTGAATAGATTTAAGATTCAAGTGGTGAAGGAACCTCAAACCCTAGCAATCAACCTGAGGAGGAAACTCATGTTAAACCAACTGACAAGTTTGTACCTCTGAGGCATTCCACCAAAGTTAGGAATCCACCTGAGCATGACTATGGTTTCCATATTACTGCGGAAGGTGATACATTTACCAGTGATAGTATACTAGTAAATTTGGATGAACCTAACAATTATAGGGAAGCCATGGCAGGCCCAGAGTTTGCTAAATGGAAATAGGCTATGGACAGCGAGATTCATTCCATGTATGACAATCAAGTTTGAAACTTGGTTGACAATGTACCGGGTCGTAAGACAGTCAGGTGCAAATGGATCTTCAAGAAGAATACCAACATGGATGGGAAAGTGAACACTTATAAGGCACGATCGGTTATGAAGGGCTTCACCCAAACTTAGGGAGTTGATTATCATGAAACCTTCTCACCGGTAGCGGAGATTAAGTCTATTAGGGTTATGCTAGCCATTGCTGCATTTCATGATTATGAAATATGGAAAATGGATGTCAAAACTGCTTTCTTTAATGGAAAGTTGGCTGGGGATGTTTACATGAGTCAGCCAGAAGATTTTGTCAATGCAAAGTACCCTGATAGAGTGTCTAAGCTTGAGAAATACATTTATGGATTGAAACAAGAATCTTGCAGCTGGAATCTTTGTTTTGATGAGAAAGTCAAAGAGTTTGGTTTTTCAAGAAGCGAGGATGAGTCCTATGTATATGTCAAGGTTACTGGGAGTATAGTTAGCTTTTTCATACTGTATGTGGATGACATACTACTCATAGGAAATGACATCCCAACTTTGCATGAGATTAAGTCCTGGCTTGGGAAGTGTTTCACTATGAAGGACCTTGGAGAAGCTGCCTATATCCTAGGGATAAGGATATTGAGAGATAGGAGTAAAAGACTAATTGGAATTAGTCATAACACTTACTTGGACAAGGTGTTGAATAGGTTCAACATGCAGAATTTCAAGAAAGGTGATTTACCGATCCAAAGCATTGCCAAACTGAGCAAGGCTCAGAGTCCGAATACAGAGGCTGAGATAGCTGAGATGAGTCGATTACCATATGCTTCTGCTGTTGGCTCAATCATGTATGTTATGACATGTACCCGCCTTAATGTGGCCTTTGCTTTGAGCATGGTCAGCAGATATCAGGGGAACCCTGGCAAGGCTCACTGGACTGCGTTAAAGAAAATTCTCATGTACCTGTGAAGAACTAATGATTGGATACTTACTCTTGGTGGGAGTGATGACTTGAGAGTAGTAGGGTATAGTGATGCCAACTCTCAAACCAACAGAGATAATTTCCGCTCTCAGCCGGGTTGAGTCTTTACCCTGAATGGAGGGGCAATTACTTGGAAAAGTTCCAAGCAAGAGACAATAGCTGATTCGACATGTGAATCAGAGTACATAGCAGCTATAAAGGAGCCTTTGTATATTTTCTGTGACAGCAATAGTGTGGTTGCCTTATCCAAGGAACTGAGAGATCATGGCAGATCCAGACACATTGACAGAAAGTATCACTTCATAAGACAAAAGATAGAAGAAGGACTCCTCGTGGAAAAGAGGGTATTGTCAAAAGAGAACCCAGTAGATCCCCTCATGAAGGGACTGACTAGGGTTAAGCACTTTCAGCATGTGAGGTGCATCGGGCTGAAGGGCGATATTAGTTTTACTGATTGGATAGCTATTTCTGAAACTTGTAAAACGTAATTGACATTAGATGATTAAATAAAAGTTGTTATTTGTTTATGAGTAAAGTCTTACTAACTTGTGTGAATCGTTTACTATTGTTTCAACTTTGCATGTTTTGACTTCCAGAATGATTAAGTTATTCAAACTCTCCACAGTCAATCATACTTTCGAAGTAGGTATGAGTCAAGACTGTCATGAATTGGGCTTGTATGTCTAAGGTGTTTAGACATAGCAAAAGTTGATACAACATTCATGAGTGCTCATAAGTTCTGAGTATTGGATTAAAATCACGCTCACTTGTATCACTTCATGGAATTTATCTCGAATGATCGTGAGACGGTAATATCATATAAGTCTTCAAACCTAGAGATATGAGTTGTTGACTATGAGTTGGTTGTACATTGATTGTACGAAAACACATCAATAACTTGATGTTATAAAACGTGCCTTTGTGTATGATTCAACAAGTAGTTCGTACAAGCATATGAGTCGAATTTTATTTGTTCCTTTTAGTCCTTGGAGGACTAGAAGCGATATCTTGTTCCCTCGATGATTTTTTTTGACCTATGTGTCGAGCCCGGTCAGAACCAAATTGATGTGTTCATTTTAGTTCTATGTCAAACAAATCGGAAATTGGGAAAAAACTACTAGAAAAAAAGTACGACGTTGTTCCATGTATTTGTCCGGCTGATATCTTGAGAACAGAGGATTATATGATCACTTATCTAAAATGGCACTTCATAGTTCAACAGAGTTTTAAGAGCTACGATTACTGGTGGATTCCTGAAGTCATACTTGCAACTATAGTTATCAGACTTATCCAAGTGGGAGACTGTTGGATAAGGTTTCTAAGTCCATAACTATATTTGGTATGTACTTGACCCGACCCGGCATGGTCCATTTGGGTTGCACTTCACTGGAACAATTTGTATGGATAGTCTTTTGAGAATAGTATATTTATGATTTATTAATATATTATAAGTTATAATATATTAATATGAAATCATATTATTTAATTACTATTGATCAAGAATTAATTTGAAATTAATTTAGTGATAAAAAAGAAACTAATTAAATATGGACTCTTATATATATACATATATATATATATATATATATATATATATATATATATATATATATATATATGTATATATATATATATATGTATATATATATATATATATATATATATTATATATAGAATGGGCCAATGTTCATTTAGGATGGGCTAAGCTTGCATGGAAGTACATGGATAGTCCAAGGAGCTTTTAACCCATGGATCCTATGGAAATGAAAGGTAATGGGTATTAGGGTTTACATGGATGTAACCCTAATCCACCATACTATATAAAGAGGTCTTTGGCACTTGAAATAGCACAAGTGTATGAGATAACAAGGGTGGGCTGATTTTAAGAGTGCATCATATTCTCTCAAAATCTTCCAAGTTGTTTTGGTGAATTGTGATTCCACTTGAGGCATTCACATTATTGGTGCTAGGCTCTTAAAGCTCCAAGAAATCAACCACAAGAAAAGGTATGTCATCCTACTAGTTTTTATATTACATGTACCCCAATCACATGCTAGTTAGGATGAAACCTTGGAAAAAGAAAGTTTGCATGTATAATAGAGAAAACATAGATCCAAGGTTTCTAGGGTTGCATGCACACCATAGGAGTGTTAGAATGATCAAATCCCATCAAGTCTTTCATGAGAGAGAGATGATATCTCAAGAAACTAGTAGGAGCCTAATTGATCTTGATGAGAATCAAGAAAGAACCAATAAAGAACATGAAGTTGACACTAGACCCCAACAAGAGGTTGAACAACTTGTTGAGGAATCTAATATACTTCCACCACCACCTCATAGATCTGATAAAGAATGTAGTCCACCAGAGTTTTATGGATTCCATATTACTCAAGAGGATGACAACCTATTACGTGATGGTGAGCCATACAAATATTAGGAAACCATAGCGATCCCAGAGGATGCAAAATGGAAGGAGTTGATGGACGACGAGATTCAGTCTATGTGCGATAACCATGTATGGAACTTGTTTGATCCTACACCTTGTCTTAAAACCATTGGGTTTAGATGATTCTTCAAGAAGAAGGCTGACATGGATGAAAATGTACAGACTTATAAAGCTTGACTAGTTGCGAAAGGTTATACTCAGGCTCAAGGAATTGATTATGAGGATACCTTCTGACGAGTAGCTATCATTAACTCTATTAGGATACATAGTTGCTTTTCATGACTATAAAATAGGGAAAATAGATGTCAAAATTCCTTTCTTTAATGGGAAATTGACTAAGGACGTTTATATGGCTTAGCTCGAAGGTTTTGTACAATCCAAGTCTCCTAATACGGTATGTAAGCTTAAAAAGTCTATTTATGGAGTCAAACAAGCACCTCGCAAGTGGAACATCTATTTCGATGAGGAGTTTAAGGATTTTAGTGTCTTAAGAAATGAAGAAGAACAATGTATGTATGTTAGATCTAATGGGAGGGTAGTTGTTGTTGCTGGATTAATGTCTAAGTCGATAACTATAATTGGTAAGACTTGACCCGACCCGACATGGTCCATTTGGGTTGCATGGTATCATGCATTTGGATAGACTAAAATGAGAGAAATAACACTTAAGGTTTGTTAATATATTATAAGTTCTAATATATTAATAAGGTTAATTAATTATTATTGATCAAGAATTAATTTGGAATTAATTAAGTGATCAAAAGGAGACTAATTAAATATATGGTTTGATTGTGTAAATCATTCATTCTTATATATGTGGGCTTGTGATCCAAGATTCCTTATGTTGGACTAAGTCCATGGGGTGACCCATGGATGCTCCATGGAGGTTAAAATCCACGGAGCATAAGGAATGGGTAAAGTCATGAGTTACATGGTGTAACTCTAATAGCCACCATATAAAAGAATCCCATGGCACAAGAAATCGAGCACTATGTGTGAGTGTGAGGGCTAGCCAATTTTCATGAAGTGTAGAATTCTCTCAAGTTATTTCAAGTGTATTTGGTGTTGTGTGAACCATTTGAGGTGTCCCACTTGAGGCACTAGGCACTCAAGCTTCATGAAGACTTTCTACATCAAAGAGGTATGTATTTTATCTTGTTATATTCATAATTTTGTATGCTAGATTAGGATAATACCTTGGAAAGTTCATATTTGCATGTATAATAGAGAAAACATAGATCCAAGGTATTTAGGGTTGCATGTACACTTAGGAGTGTTAGAATGCTCAAAACCCAACAGTTGTGTTGATAATTTCATGATAACCCAAACGTTTAGTTGAGCCTATATACGTTCTAGTGCATTTGTGGCTTCCTTATTCTAGTGAAATCATGAGACAAAAACACAATCTTGCTCAGCCCGAGGGATGTAATATGTTTAGCAGCCTAAACTTGAAATGTATCCAGGAAAATTGTTATCGTTAGCCAATAAAGGTTGAGATTGAGCGTCCCTGCTTAAGCATGTAGGGATTTGAATAAAAAAAAGTGAGGAATACATGTAAAAAAAGAATTACAAAAGAAATTGTATGAATTTTGGAGCAATTAAAGTGAAGATCAAAAGATCAAAATTCCAAGAAATCCAAAAAAAAATTGAAGATACCCGAAAATCAAACAATAAAGGTGGTGAATTCAAAGAGATCAAAGCAAATATCGAAGAAGAGATGAATTCAAAAGAGCTCCATAGTGGTATCAAAAGTGTAATTCTAGATTATGTATGCTCAGGTTGCTCAATTAAAAATACCTTGAGGATAAAGAGGTTTTCTGCGGATGGATTCGGAGGGTTGCATAAAATGAGCATAGTTCGGGGTGAGTGGGCAAGTATTTATGAGGATTGTGAGTATTTAGAGTATGGGAGGTTTATAGGAAAAATTTTAGACACTAATGCATGCGTTGCGGTCTTGGCATAATGGCTGGGTTAGATTGGAGTTGTTATATATGATTCTAATATGTTTAAAATTCAGTTTTGCTTGGGGGCAAGCAAAAGACAAGTGTGGGGTATTTTGATATGTGCATAATTAGTTCATATTAAGTATACATTTTTATTCATTTATTAGTCTAATTATCGCATATTAAGGACAAAAGGTACTTAAAAGTGTTAAATTATGTTTTTCAGTACAAAGATGAAGCTCGGAAGCGAAAGGAAGCAGGAGAAACAGTTAGAAGATCGAGAATGGAATAAAGAAGGAAAACACTTAAAAAGGCACCTACTCGACGAGTCATATCGTCTACTCGGCGAGTCCAATCGAAGGATCGAGAAGATAATGACTCGGGATTCCAGAGAGTTATCGCAATACGGGGAATGTGAGAGGGACTCGACGAGTCACCACTTGACTCGACGAGTCGATTCGTATATTTATAGATAATTCCACAGATCGATAAGGGGGAGTTCTGGGACGATTCAGAAGTGTCTTTCTACGATTGAGAAGCCTGAAAAACCCTAGAAGACGACGAAGGAAGCTAGAATTCAATTCCGGAGAGTAATTAAGGCAAAATTCCATCATTCCATTTATTATTTTGTTTATTCATCATGATTAAGCAACTTGACTTTGATTGTTTGTTGTTATTTACTTTAATTATGAGCTAAAACCTTTAGACTTCTGTTTGGGGATACAAAGTTGACAATATGGTTTGATTTATTGGTAGGATTAATTCCAAGTTGGTGAATTTTTGTTATTTTAGCTTGCTAAAGAACCTTGTGTGTGAATAATAATTAATTTTCTGTTAATAGGAAGATAATTGATTAGAATGAACATCTATTGATTATTGTCCTCATATGATATATTGTGACCACATAATTATATGTCTAGGATTAATGAATATGAAACTAGAATTAATAAGAAAATTGAGTAAATTCATGTGCAAGCTTGTAAGATGACTATCAAACAAGAGGTTAATTAAAAAGACTAAATTAGTTAACTATTGCAAGTCTAACTTAATCCGAATAATTAATCTAGTAAATATAATTAAATTAGACAATTGGCCACTGTTTGAGTTAGTTTATTTGCTAAGGATTAGGGTAGTGAACACAAATCTAATCACTTGAATCGGTAACCAACGAAAGAATTAATCCATTGCACTATTACCTTGAAAATCAACCATAGAGTTAACCAAGTTGAACTAAACAGAAGTTCCTTTCCAATTATTGAATCTAGTTAAATCGTTATTTTCTAGCTTTAAATTAGTAATAATTAGTAAGTTTCTAGTCTTGTAAAACTAGAGAACAACCCCTGCTTCTTAATTAACTTAGATTAAATTAGTTTTTAGTTTAATTTGCCGTTCCCTGTGTTCGATACCCTGCTTATTTAGCTATACCACAATTGATAGGTTCACTGCCTTTTGTGTGTTCTTTGATAATTAAAAGTAGGTTTAAAACTAAGTGAGTTTGCAAACATCAGGCAGTTTAATGGGTGTCCACTCTCACCCACCGCTTCCTTGACCAGTGGAGGGTCGTTTGCCGAACGGGTAGGACAAGGACTAGAATTCTCCCTTCATTAAAAGTATTAATGATAAATATTGAGTAACTAAACTCTTATAAATACCCAATCTTAGTTACTTAGGAAAATGTGAATAAGGTGCTAATCCATGAAATTACACTTTGCACTTTGTTTAAGTCGGTTAGTGGAGCGTGTGTGGTTAACCGGCACACTAACTCGTATTTAACAAGGTAGGAAAAGGGTAACTTAATGTTTATCATAGTATCGATGGAGCGTGTGTGGTTAACCGGCACATCGATTGAGGGGTAAACACTTAAGGGTACCAAGTAATTTGCATGGTTACTTCACACCTTGTTTTGTGATCCTCGGCATCCCAATCACAAAACCTGAAGGGCACACTCGAGATTGAAACATGCCATTGAAAAGTTCAATGAATCTCAAAGATCTAGGAGTTTCAAAAACCAATTAAAACCTAATAATATATTTCGTTTATCTTGGTGGAAATTGGTGAATCGTCATTCACCTACCTTCGAATATTTTATAGCTTGGATTACGGCATCCCTCTTCTAAGTTATAAAATAGTTTGTTGGGTCCTAGCCTTAATATTTCATATTGGGTGTCATATTAAGGACTTTAAATCAACTATCTTGAATATCTCCCAAAAAGATGTCTGGTTTAGACATTTATGATCTTCCTAAATCTCTTGAAACAAGCTTTCGTAAATGAAGATGATGTCCCATGGAAATCATACTTCTTTCACCTCCTCCAATTATTCTCCCTAGCCCACAAGTTCTTGAAAATTTTAAGGTCACTCAAGCCCTATTGGCAAACTAAGGTCTATGTGTGATCACATCTTGGAGATGTAGTCACATATTGACAAGCCGGGAGAGATGGGTGTCAAAGTGTTGAGAAAGTTGGTGCCTCAACTACTTTCTAAGTCACATAGTGAGTTCCTTTGGGACTCCTATGAAACAGACTATGACAAGACCCTTAATGATCTTATCTATTTGCTAAGCTCAACTTCCTAAAACTTGTGGACATTGACAATAATGACATTGGATATCCAGTAAAGCTCTCTCTTTCCAATAGAAAGGGATCGGCCATAGTCAACTCGGTTGACCAAATGGTAAAGAGAGAGGCTAAGTCTGAGATAGTCCCATTATCAAGGGTCCATAGGTAACTATTGCCAAAGGAAGGGGCATTGGTTACGAAGCTGCCAAATTTACCTAAGGATGTTAAATTCAATAAGTTTGGCTCTACTTCAGGTAAAGTCCATTGTCTAAATCTATTAAGTGCATGCTAATTCTGATCGCGAAGATGGATTTCAATCGCATGGTTCGGTGATCAGAATTTTTGGTATTACTTAAGAGTTATGATATTTATATTGCTTAGCAATAGATAATAACAAGGTTTTCATATAGATTGTAAGGATAAGTTTTCCGCAAAGTTTTAAAATAAAAGAAAAAGGTTTTGATTTTATTTATTTTAAGTATCCTTACAATGGCATTTGTGAAAAGTTGTTGCTTATAAGATTCCACTGATAGGAATATTGGAAAGTGAATTTGATTCTTTCATTTGTGGTAGTGTCTAAATTTACCAAATAAGGAAAGATTCTCATCACCCAAGTTTCAGTTGGATAGAAACTTGGAATCATGCAAGTTGTATAGCATGATGAATGAGAACTTTCAAGCATTGAAAAAGAATTAAGACTAGCTACTTGTTCACATGGATGTGTGAGTCAAGTGAAGGACTAAGGGATCAAGTACACATTCTTGTGCACTGGTCAAGTCCATCACAAAAGATCGATAAGACTATTCGTCATGGTTTACTAAAGCTCAGTAAATATGATTATACTTACAAGTTTAAGTGTAACTCTGAGACATTGGAAAAGGTTCCAATGTATGACAGAGCGAATAAGAAGAATCAAATTAGACAGAAGGATAAAAGTTTCTCAAATCTGAAAAGATGGGAGCGTACTTTAGTATCAGTTTTGTGATCATCTTAATGATTAAGAAACCATAGCACAATTAGTTCTCTAAGGAAATCTTAGTGCATTCTTATGACTAAGAAGAGGAATCTTGAATTGTTGAAGTGGTTAAATCAAGAAGATGATTCATACTTCGTTCCAAAAATAATTCTTAGAGTTATACTCTAAGATTGAACTTGAGTGACATGTCTTAAAGAAGGTTTAAAAAACTTATCAAATGTAAGAGTAAAAGTTTCCTACTCTTGTACATTTGAAATTGGTAAGTTGTGATGTTTTGGATAAAACAAAGACCAACTAAGGCCAATTATGTGAAGTGTTTGTCTTGATTAGAATCCGCACTATCTCTTGGATGTTTGACAAGGGAGTCTTATAGGTCAAGAGGACAGTGGAAGTCTTAAAGGTCTTGAAAGTCTCAAGAACTAATCAAGAATAAAACCTAAAGTTCTTCACTAGCACACGACTTGAGGTTTATAACCTATCATGTTGACATATTCTGTGCCCATTCATGTTAAAGTTGGCTTTGCATATAAGTTTTTAGAGTTCTCAATTGGTTGCACAACAACTTGGAAGCAATGGCAGGCCCTTGAGCTGCCAAGTGGCAAGAAATTAAGATTGAGTTCAATCCATATGAGTTTGGATTTGTCATTATCCTTGTCTTGTGATTATGGTTTTGACAAATTCATATGGGTAGGAACTCATACACCATAAAAATCTAAGTGTCATAAGGTTTCTCTCCGATTCATGAAAATGATGGTGAGGAAACACTTTCACTAAGTAGATTTTAGCTAGATAGCAGTTGCGATATTTGCATTCTCAAAGTAGTTAGTGGAGCGTGTGTGGTTAACCGGCACACTAACATGGACTTGTCAGAAGTGGCAAAAAGGTCTAACCATTATGATTAAGGCATCCCTCTTCATAATTGTTTAGACACACCTATGAGCTATCTAAGGGAAGGTGTATGATTTTGATAAAGTTTTATCAAAACAATCTAGTATCAGAAATCTGAACTTTGGTAAGAAAGTCAGCTGATTTCTGGGTACATGTCAAAGCTAGTGGGAGCATAAGTGTCATGCTAATAATCATCATGTTAGTGGGAGCATGATAATTATGATAAGTATTACAAGTTAGCAATGTTAATTATAGAAAACAAAAGTTTCAATTGGGAAAGAGTTGTTTTGCTATAATTAAAGGAGAGGAAATTATACTTCATCTCAAATCTAAAAGCTTAGATTGAGGTTTTAATCATATTTAGTCAAGGATATATATATGAATTTCATGTTGGAATGGCTCAACATAAGAAAATTCTGTATATGGGTCCATTATTTGCGTTCTAAAATTCAATTATGATTATGACATCCTTTTTCATAATCTGAATTATGAGAACTTGGCAAATAGAAATGGAAATGTTATAGCAAAAAACTAGTTTAGTCGTTATGTGAGACATCATGAATCGTGTCCCATATGCTTCGGATATAGGATCGATTACATGTGTTATATTCATCCTAAAATTTTCCAAATGCCTGGGGCATTAAGAAGGGAAAAGGTCTTAGAATTGGATATGACTAAAAGGATTAATCAATTGTCGAGGACAATCTAAGGTTTACCAAAGATTGGGTGCTCAAGGACAGTTGGAAGTATAGTGATAATTCTGGAAGGACCATATTGACATAATCTGTAAGGAGGCAACTCTTGTTCAGAAGTGATAGTCAAAATGAATCTCGAAATGTTTCAAAGTTAGAATTTTCAATCTATGTAAGATTAAGGAAACTTAATGCAAGAAGGATGTTTCCAAGGATTTGATCTCCTTTGGAATAATTTGTAATGTTTGTTGTCAAGTCCTTGTGACATTGTGCATAATCATTACAAGAGGATCAATGCATATAAGTTTAGAATCTAACATATTTCAGTAAATTGCATGAATTTGGAAGTTTTGCATTTGCAGTAAGGATTTGGGACTGTGAAAAGAGGATCATTGGAGTTATGTTCAATTCATCTATTTCACAAAGTAAAGATCATAGACAAACATAGTATGCATACTTGGTGTATGACATGACTAGTGTTTAGAAAACATAGTGTACATGCTTGGAGCATGGGACAACTATTGATTTAAATTCAAGAATAAAGTTGATAGCTGAAACAGTATACAATGAATAATGTGTAATCATATGGTGATAAATAAAAGGTGTTTTATTTATTGATTCAATTATTCTTGTGTTTTATTTTGCATGTTTTGACTTCAATAATAAACTAGGTTATTCTTCCGGAATGACTAAGTTATTCAAACCATCCACAGTCGGTCATATGTTGGAAGTAAATATGAATCAAGACTGTCATGGGTTGGCTTGTAGAGGTCTAAGATGTTGGACAAAGGGCTACAACACTCCTGAGTGCTCATAAGTTCTAAGTATTGGATTCAACCCACGCTCATTGGAATCACTTCATGGATTTTATCACGAGTGATCATGAGACGATAATATCTTATATTCTTCAAACCTAGAGATATGAGTTGTTACTATGAGTTGGTTGTACATTGATTGCACGAAAACGCATTCGATAACTCGGTGTTATAAAACGTGCCTTTGTGTATGATTCAACAAGTAGTAGAACAAGCCATATGAGTCGAAGTTTTTCCATTCCTTTTACCTTCGGGATAAAAGCGATATCTGTGGGCCCCTCGATGATTTGATGATGACAAATGGAAGTGCTCGGCCGGGCTAGGACTGATTTGATTTGTTCAGTTAGTCAGTCGTCATAAATCGGAAATCGGGAAACAACAAATGGACAGAGAGAATGATTATAATCCATGTCTCAGTCCATATGATATCTAGAATGGAGGAATATATGATCCCTTATCTAATGGACAAGTCATTGACAAAGGTCAGAGTTCATCTACAAGGTTAGAGTTCGACAGAAGCTTTTGAGAGCTACGATTGCTAGTCAGTTCTTGAAGTCATACGCAATAATAGTTTCAGACTTATCCAAGTGGGAGACTCCTGGATTAATGTCTAAGTCCATAACTATAATTGGTAAGACTTGACCCGACCCGGCATGGTCCATTTGGGTTGCATGGCATCATGCATTTGGATAGACTAAAATGAGAGAAATAACACTTAAGGTTTTTTAATATATTATAAGTTCTAATATATTAATAAGGTTAATTAATTAGTATTGATCAAGAATTAATTTGGAATTAATTAAATGATCAAAAGGAGACTAATTAAATATATGAGTTGATTGTGTAAATCATTCATTCTTATATATGTGGGCTTGTGATCCAAGATTCCTTATGTTGGACTAAGTCCATGGGGTGACCCATGGATGCTCCATGGAGGTTAAAATCCACAAAGCATAAGGAATGGGTAAAGTCATGAGTTACATGGTGTAACCCTAATAGCCACCATATAAAAGAATCCCATGGCTCAAGAAATCGGGCACTATGTGTGAGTATGAGGGCTAGCTGATTTTCATGAAGTGTGGAATTCTCTCAAGTTATTTCAAGTGTATTTGGTGTTGTGTGAACCATTTGAGGTGTCACACTTGAGGCACTAGGCACTCAAGCTTCATGAAGACTTTCTACATCAAAGAGGTATGTATTTTATCTTGTTATATTCATAGTTTTGTATGCTAGATTAGGATCATACCTTGGAAAGTTCATATTTGCATGTATAATAGAGAAAACATAGATCCAAGGTATTTAGGGTTGCATGCACACTTAGGAGTGTTAGAATGCTCAAAACCCAACAGTTGTAACATCCCAGAATACCAAGAGTAAAGTTGAAGGGCTAAAAGTGTAATTGGGAAAGGGCAACTCGGCGAGTCCACGAGTGGACTCGGTGAGTAGGGTCGCGACTTTGGTCCCGTGTTAAGTGCCCGACTCGGCGAGTCGGCGGCTAGACTCGGCGAGTTGGTGTTGAGTAGAGAAAACCCTAATTTCGGAGGATGAGCCCTATGTAAAGGACATTATACCCTCTCCCCAGCCACCTTACCTTCCCTTGAAGTCCAGAAAACCCTAGAAACGCGATTGTGAAGGATTTGAGTGCAATTGAGCCTTGGAGAAGAGATTTGGAGGAAGATCTTGGAGGGTTAGGAGGCTTGGAGCAAGGGGCTTTGCTTAGATTCAGATTTCCTTGCTGTTGGGGCTTCCTTTTGAGGTATTATCTCGTTCTTGGGCTGCTATTCATCTAGATTCATCATTTTTGGGATGTGTGGGAGGTTTAGCTTGTGGTATTTTGAGTTTGAAGGATAGATCTGAGGTTGCTACCTTAGATCTGGAATGGAGGAGGTCTAGAGTGCATTAAAGTCCCTGTTTTTGAGTGTTTGGTGAAGCCATCTTGTCCCAAACCCTAGCCTTAGAGAGTAAAATGTCTAGATCTCCTTGGATTCACATAAAGTTTGCCACTTTATGTGATGGATGGGTTGTAGGAGGGTAGATCTATGTTTTGGATCATTTGCATGGCCTGGAAGGCTTCTGTATGGGATGAGATCTAGAGGCACTCGGCGAGTCACAAAGGTGTACTCGGCGAGTTGCTTGAAGATGGATTGGAACTCGGCGAGTTGGAAGAACAACTCGACGAGTAGGTTGAAGATAGCCTTAGACTCAGCGAGTCTGTTCTTGGACTCGGCGAGTCTGGTCGCGAGGTCTTAATCCTTCTTTAGGGTGAGCTGTGTAACAATGAGTCAAGGGATGACTCGGTGAGTCGAGTGAGGAAGGAATCAGAGTTGTTGGACTCGGCGAGTCTCGGGGTGACTCGGCGAGTTGAGTCGCGAATTGTGGGAAATTCTGAGCATGGGGACTCGGCGAGTCATCGGGTTGACTCGACGAGTAGAGTCAGTCAGGGGTTGACTTTGTCTTGTCTTTGACCAAGGGTTAACCAGTTGATTCCAGGGGCATTTTGGTAATTGTTAGCTTTTTTTTGAGTTCAGAGTCTTGGTGTTGGCCAGTGTTGGAGATCGTATCAGTGGTTGGAGTAGCTTGGGTTTATCTGTTCAGTCGGCAATTTCGAGGTGAGTTATCCCCACTGTATCAACAGGGTCTAAGGCACCAAGGCCGACCCTTTATCGGATTAAGATACGGATATTTGTTGTTATGTTACTGCTTTGATATGTTTACATCCTGGTAGCTAGGATGGTATATGTTAGAGACCTGGTTGAGGTCAGTATCCTGATATGTAGGGTGATGCTATGCTAGTGACCGGTTAGGTCGATATCTTGGTTAGGATGATGATATGTTATGTGATCTGTTAGCTCGGCTTGTTGATTGTGAATTGATATATGACTGTATGTTTATGTGCACATGGTTGTTGGACTGGGGTTGGGTTGAGGCGGGTCCTGCTTTGTGCTGTAGGCCAAGATACCCAAGGCGGACCGGTTGTCCTGAAGGCCCAGCGAGCGGTCCGGATAGGCTGTAGGCCCCAAGAGGGCGGAACAGACGTGTCGAGGCTCGGAGAGTGGACCAGGCCGACTGAAGGCCCGGTGCGGGCGGACCAGTCATATTGTAGACTCAGAGAGTAGACCAGGTGGATTGAAGGCCCGGTGCGGGCGGACCAATCACACTATAGACTCGATGTATATGGATAGACTCGGAGGGTGGACCAGGTGGACTGTTGGCCGGTGCGGCGGACCAGTCACACAGTAGACCCGAAGTGCATGGCTGTTCTGTGATCGGATATGATATGGCATGTTATGCGTGTATGGTATATGTGGTTGGTATTTTGGGGATATCTCACTAAGCTTTCGGGCTTACAGTTGTGGTTTAATGTTTTTCAGGTTCTTCAGGAGACTGTGGCAAGGCGAAGGCGTGATCGTACTGCTCCTCATGTTTATGTTGTGATGAGATTCTGGGAATACCCTAAATTAATTGTATTGAAAACCGTTTTGTAATAATTTAATCAAATCGGGTTGTTTTTGAAAAGTTTAAATTGGATGGAAATTTTCGATCGTTACAGTTGTATTCCTTGCCTTATATGTCGATGATATTCTTCTAACATCAAATGACATCCTAACACCAAGTAGTGTAAAAACATGGCTTGGGAAAAGTTTTGCTATGAATGACTAGGGAGAAGCTACCTATATACTGGGTATTAAGATCTATATAGATAGATCTAGGTGACTAATAGGACTTTTCCAAAAACACATACTTAAATAAAATATTGAAGAAGTTTAAGATGGAAAAATTTTAGAAGGGATTTATACCTATGTAATGTGGCATGGTTTTAAATAAAAACCAATGACCCAGTACTATTAAAGAATTGGACAGAACGAGTTGAGTCTCGTACACCTCGGCTATAGGATCGATCATGTATGTCATGATATGTATAAGGCTAGATGTCTCATACGTCATTAGTATGACGAGTTGTTATCAAGACAATCTAGGAGAAAGTCATTGGACCAGAATTAAGAACATTCTGAAGTATCTTAGGCGAACTAAATATATCTTATTGGTTTATGGTGGTAAAGAGGAACTCAGTGTCAAAGGATACGTAGATGCAAATTTCTAAGCTGATAGGGATAATTTCATATCATAATCTGGTTATTTATTCATGTTAAATGGAGGAGCAGTGACTTGGAGAAGTTTCAAGCTTGATACTATAGCTGACTCAACTATTGTAACGCCTGTGTTTCCAGGCTTGCCATTTTTAGCAATGTAATAGTCTAGGTTAACCTTTGTAACCTGTTTTGAAATAATAAGAGTGTATTATTTGAGTATTATGTGTTTTGTGCTTAATTGCTTAATTATGTGGTTTGATTAATTAAGAATAAAAATAAGCGTCAAAATTCAAATGTAAGATAAACTTGATATCTTTAAATAATGTTGTACTAGTTGAAACGAGGTTTCCGAATATATATAGAACGCCCAAATCTGACTTCGTATGAGGAAGTTATGATTTTCTGAAGTTTCGACTTAGCGGTATGCAGCCTGAAATACTCGATTTGAGATCGAGCAGTTTTTAGCCGAAGTAATCTAAACGAGGATCGAAGGTCTCGTTGTTGGTATCAAAGCGATAAAAAGTTAGGCGAGAACGGACGTCAAACGAAGAAGTTATGAATTTATAACGAAAGTTTCTGTCCCGGCCTATTAAAAATTAATAATAAAAATAAAGTCAAAATTAGCCGACGGAGTCTAAACGAAAGTTGTAGAGCGTAGTCTCACCTTCGCGTGGATATAAAGAACGTCGAAAACGGAGTTCGTATGAGGAAGATATGAATTTCCGAAGTTTATTAAATAAATTGTATTTAAATTTAATCTTTAATTCGGATGATTATCCGAAGGAGTCACCGATCTGATCCGAAGTACGCCCCGCTTACTCGTGTACGCCCTGCGTACACTGAGGATGTCGACACTTGCACTTGAGGACTTCGGATGACGAACGCCATGACGTTTCGGAGCAGTACGCCCCGCGTACTCCGAGGCTCCAGCCTCCTATAAATAGGATGCGAGGGCAGCCAGCTCCTTTGCTATTTTTCTCTCTTCTCTCTCCCGTTTTGCATCGTTTTGCGTGCCAGAAATACCCCGAAGCCCAGGTATTATTCTCGAGCCCTGAAGCAAGTCCCGAGATCCCGAAGATCCCGAGAAGTGCGGTTCCCGAGCCGAAGCTCTGCCCGCGAGAAGTTCGATTTTTGTGGAGATCTTCCAGATCTGCTGAGGATTGCTACTTCTGCAAGTCGTAGTGCTGTCCGATCATCTTCTGATCAAGTGAGTGTATACTACCTTTCATAAACACAATAATAATACAAGTATGGTTTGAGTGTATTAAGTAAATTGTGGTTTATATGTGTGAGTGTGTAGTTACTTTCTTCTAACGCATAACTATGAAGTATTTTATACGATATACTTGTTATGTGTATATTTGTTGTTATATGTGTGAATGTATATTCACTTTATTCTATCTCATAGATCTGATTTGTTTCTATGAAATACGTGTTATGTGGGTATGCATCATCTGTTATGTGGAATATATATTGAATAAAAATGCTATACGGGTTTTAAGGTATGTATAAAAATATATATTCTTATCTACTAATATGTTGGGTAGAACATGGGTAGATAGTTGGTGTGTAATAAACAGATGAGAGGCCTCGATGCTGTTGTTGTTGTTGATCTAGTTATTCAGCGGAGTATGGATAACGACCACAGACTCTTTCTAGACAGTCTTATGGAACGCTAGCAGGTTCATAACCTGTAGGTGTTGTGAACGATGTGTTCACCGGTGTACTCTATCCCCCTCATGGTTGCCTTTAGGATATCTATTGTTGAGGAAACCCCTTAGCAGTAATGTTCGTCCCGATGAAAATCCTAGATTAGGTCCCTTGAGATAAATGTTGTTTTAGGGACGTAAAGTGAGGATAATGGGAATGGGTAATCGGGATAGTGATTGGTTGGTGAAATTAAATATAATTTATTTATTGTGGGTTGAAAACCCTATATGCTCACCAGGCTCCCAAGCCTGACCCACTCAGTTTTATTTGTATTATAGGAAGTGGCGCAAGGGCGTAAGATGGATGAATCATCGAGTTGTTTTGTTTACAAGTCTGTATATGTATATATTTGTTGAATGACTTGTAATGTTATCGTTTATGCTTTATGGTTTGTATCGGAACATGACATCCCGAGTTTTGATTATATAATGAAAATGCATCTCTTGATGAAATGCTTTGATAAATATTATTTTATCATGTTTTGTTTTGGGAACAAATTACGCAACTCTTTCAAATCAAAAGGATTTACTCTGAAATTATTTTAAAAGCATAAATGAAAATCGGTCTTTTCTGGCCGAGATTTTGGGGATGTCACAACTATAGAGTAAGAGTATATTACAACCAACGAAGCAACCAAAGAAGGAGTATGGCTCATGAAATTTATCAATGATTTGGGTGTTGTTCCCAGCATAGACGAACCAGTTGCGATCTTCTATGATAATAAGGGTGTAGTTGCTTTAGCTAAAGAACCTCGAGATCACAAGACATATTCAAAAAACGTTTTACTACATCAGGAAACTAGTTGAAGATGGAGACATCATTATGAGCAGAGTACCATCCTAAGATAATCCAGCTTATCCGCTCACTATATCATTATCAAAAATTAAGCATGATGCTCATACTAGTTTTATTGGCATTAGATTTGCTAGTGATTTGGTTTGATTCCACAATTCGTAGTTTTATCATATGGAACATATTGGATATTTTGATTTAGTGGTTATTAATAAATAAAGTGTTATGCTTATTATATGTGTTCCTACTTTTGCATGTTTAGAACCACTTCCAGAATAATTTTATTTTTCAAACTTCCATATACAGTCATACTCTTGGGAGAGAGTAGTGAATTAGGATTGTCATAGAGTTGGTAGATTGTTCATAGGGATAAATATAACATAGTCTTGCGACCAATACTGATGAGTACTTGAAAATGGAGATTTTAATTATTGGAGTAACCACACTTAGAGATTAATTCATGGGTCATGTCATAAGTAAATTAAGATGGTTGAAATTCATATTCTTCAAATGAAGATACATGAGGTCTTGTTCTATAATTTGTTGTGTCTTGGTTTTACCCCACCATTGTTCGTAACTGGCAGCCATACAGGGTTTGACTAGGTATTGCATGGGGAATAGCATTATCCTATGTAGTCAAATTTTCTTTGATCCTTCTGCCAAAGTGGATAAGCAGATATCTCTAGACCCCTCGCTGATTTGGTGTTGACTACAAATGTTTGGCCAAGCTAAGGCAAAGTTGGTTAGTTTTAACAGTCGGTCTCAAAGTCACCGTAACTCGGTATCAGGAAAAATAATTTTGAACCATGATATTGACCCTAGATCCATGTCTCTAGTTCAAAATAAGATATCACGAAGATCAAAGGAATTTGAAGTTATGAGTCTTACGATTGTTTATATGAAATTTGCTATAAGTACAATAGTTGCATTGGACTGCCAATCACTGTTATCTCTAGTAAGTATTGGACCGGTTAGTTGTTGATGTCTAAGTATAACTGTATAAGTGGGAGCTAATGGAGATTAGTGCCCACATCCATAACAAAGCTCAACAATATTACTATAAATAATAGTGTCCATTTAGGTTACATGCAAGAACAAAGAAAAGCATATCTTAATATATATTTATTTGAGGGACTTATTTTGTTAATTAATTAATCTTAAATAAAGAAATATGGAATATTCTATAATGATTTGAATCCCATAGATAATTACAATTAAGTTTGGTAATTATCTCTAGGGTTTCAAATCACTTCCCTATAAATAGAGTGCTCAAAATCTGGTTTTGATACTTGTGAAATATACTTCTCGTGTTTAATAGTTCAGAATCCACAAAAAACCAACAAGAATCTCGGAATGCAGTTCCCACGCCATGGAAAGGTGTTCTCGACATCGTGGTCGACGAAAAAATCAATTTATCGATTTAGTTTAAAGTTCATAGTTTGAGGATAGCTTGGATCGGCTTTTGTTTTTGCTTCTTGGTTACAATTACAGAAGAGGAACTCTACTTTGGGTTCTCTAGTCCAATTAACTGGCTTCTCAAAAGAAGAAACCTACAAAGAAATCAAAGGTATGGTTTCCTACTTTGTATGTCCTATCAAAGATACGCAGATTAGTTGAGTTAGATCTACCTTGTTTTTGAGTCTTTGATCATAATTGTTTATGTTTGCTATGCCCAATGGTTGATTTTTGAGAGTCTCAAAACCCTTCACGAGGATCAATAAAGACAACGAACGAGATGAACGGAGTACTCAAATGAACCACCATTCATTAGCACCACAAGACAGTTATGTCAGGGGTGGTCATCTATACTCCGCTAAATGACTTAGACGTGCCTAGCAGTGGTCTAACCCCAAGGTATTATTGAGCAAAGTTCTACCCTCAAACGCACCTTATCAGGTTGTCTAGATAACTCAGAAATACCTAACAGTGGTCTGATGCAGACACACCCTATCTGGTAGCCTATGAAGCTCATTTGGTCACTTTGTAAATGGAAACCCTAACACATGAAGCACATCAAAAGAAAAAAAAGGGGGGGGGGGGGGAAAATACTAATGCAGTACTCTGGTACGCACCCGTACACCGACATGTAATATTATCGATAGAAGGCTTTATTCATAATAGAACTTTTGGCACATAATAGTATGTCGAAACAAGTAGCACATGACAAATAATGTTGTACTCTCTAACTCAAACTCATGCACAACAAAATATAAACTACCAAATGTCCAAACCTAATTGAACGAGGCATCTCTTTTAAGTCTTATGGTATAACTAAACAAGATTGTGATACCCACAATCATCCCAAAGTTCTTACCTATGTAATATCTTTACCATATAGGGTAAATCTACATCTCTTCATCTTAACTCAAATTAAACATCCTTTATAAGTCCTATATCATCACTACGCAAGACTACAATGTTTAATATCAACTCTCAATACCAACTCTATTTAGGCAACACCATGATAATCTAGCGTATACATCTAACACAAAGTAATATGTATATATATATATATATATATATATATATATATATATATATATATATATATATATATATATATATATGTACTTTCCCAGAAGTAATACGCCTACTATTATTATCATGTAATAATATTATATATACATCTTAACACATATAGAACCATATTTGGTTCACATAGAGTATATTATCAATTATAGATTTATCATAAATTTCAGTTAATAAGCATATAAATCATGTATAAACTCTTAATAGATATTTAATACTTTTAATAATACTTGTATTAAAATCATGTTTATGAAATTAACTATGCATTCAGCAGATTTAGATGGAAGATCCTCAGGGAAAGCTAGCTCATCTCCTAACACTTCAACTTATCCCTTTTAACAACCTAAATACGAATATTACTATGCTTCAGTATTCATTCGTATTACATTATTTTCTAGATTCCTTAACAATCCCAATGAATACATCAAGATCTATCAAATAAGGAACAACCAGGTAAGATCATTGGAGGTAGGATTTGTTTGGTGTGTGTGTGTGTATATATATATATATATATATATATATATATATATATATATATATATATATAATGTTTGGAAATCCATTTTAAACACCTCACTAGATCTAGCCTAGACATCACTCTTGTAAGTAGATCAATCAGTATTATGACATAGAATCACTAATAAATCTTGTTTATTGGTTCATAATAATGATAATGAACTTAAACATAAGTCACACTTAAAGTATAGTTAGTGCATCTTAATTTATAAAGTTTCTAGCAAAAACCGAGAAGTCGTGGACATAACTTTCACCAGAAAGCTTCTATTCGTCGAGCTCTTAGATACCTCAGAGCCTCGCTAAAGTGCTCATAAACTATGAAAACCATACTCAAGCGTAGAAGAAAGACCAGAGAGATTTGGTTTGAATTATGTGAGCAAAAAGGGCTGGATTTTTTTCATATATATATATATATATATATATATATATATATATATATATATATATATATATATATATATATATATGCAGAATAAGGAGGTGCATCGCGCCATAAGCTAGGGGTGCACTGCGTCCATGGCTGGTGTGTCCGGTTCTGGTTGGTGTCACGTGTTGCATGTCCATTGGTCCATGTCATCCAGTCGATTCCACCTTCGGTCATGCTACATGTCAACGTTTCATGGTGCCACTTGCCAAATATCTGTGGTACCACATCATCATGTCGGTCGGGATGCTTGGCCGCCACCTTGCCATGTGGTGCGCTCACTGGCCGCCATGTCATCAAGTCAGGTATTTTTCTGAAATCTTTGAAAATCCATAACTTTCACATATGATCTCCATTTTCGAATTTCTTTATTTCCACAAGTAGGTATTTTCGAGTACTAAAACTTTCCATTAGACCTCAACAACTAATATTCACTCAATTTTAAATTCATATTTTTATAGAGATTACATTGTTAAAGTTCGTGCAAAAAACATAACTCCTTCATATGAACTTTGTTCTCGAGTGTATTTATATCGACTGATTTATATTTACGAGATCTTCAAATCTTATTTACGTTGTTTTGGCTAACACTCAACCAATTAAATTTTTTTTCTGTGTCAAAACACTACTGTACCGAAACTTCGAAAAATCATAACTTCGTCATACGAAATCAGATTTTGGGGTTATTTATATGCATTCTATCACTTTCATGATTTATACGACTTTCATTTAGATTACATAGGCTAATAAGCAACCTATATCCAATTTACTTGTTACGACACACTTTTCCGTATCGGGTTGAACGTGAAACTTCGAAGAATCGTAGCTTCTTCATACAAAGTTAGATTTTTGTGTTCTTTATCTACATGGGGTCATCAACATGACTAGTACATCTTTATTTAAGATTATTTATCCTAAGTAATCTTCTAATTATAATGTTTTTTATTGCTCATAACGCACACAACGAATAATTATCATGCTCAAGGATTTTAATTATAAATAATTGTCATTTATTGTATTCTAGATGTCTAGCCCGAGTTTGCGCAAGTTACAATTACCTACCATTTAGGATGATTACATCCCGAAATCATATAGTAGCAAAATAGCTCTGAATAATGATTCCTAAGTAATTTATGTACCATGAACCCACGATACTAAATCAACTCACTTATTAGACATATATTTTACACAATATCCTTGGTTCCTTTATGACGCCTCATCAGCATGTCGACCTAGTTTCATAATTGAAGCATCAACTTGGTTATTTTAAAATCTTATTATAAACCAAAAAACTCTTTTTTCGTTGAATCTCCTCAGATAACCATTATCTTATTACCGAGGATTAAGATGACAAAGTTTACGATCTTTACTGATTTGTGTTCTCTTTGATTTTTTGACTTTGTCAACCACAACTGCTTCCATATCATCAGTAGTATTCTCAATAAAATCAGATAATAATCAAAACCTTTACTTATATATGATAACGAGTCTTACAAAAACATTCTCATTAGTCCAGTTCTTCATATATGTAATGCCTAGAAAGGCACACTTTCATCACTTAGTCAACTATAACTCATGACACGTTGTGGTTCTACACTATCTTGGGCCACTTGGTGATAAGATCAAAGCTAAGATTGTTCAATTTACCTATTGGCACATATAAAGGTTACAGGTTCCCTCATGATATAAATTTTGTTTTCTTACTTTCCAACTAAAACATCCAATTTATCATCTAGATAGCAAAATTTGAAGCTAATAAATCTCTCTTAACTTCTTGTGTTGCAACTCTACTGGATCTTGACATCGAATCTGGAGTTAAGTTGCCTTTCACATTTTTGAATTAGTGGTCAGGTATTCCCCACTTAGGTTGAATCCTCACACATTTCTAATTATAATCAATCAAATCCCATAAAGGATTTGCTTGTGTGATTTGCAACTTTATTCCTTTTTATAAGAAACTCCTTGTCATATTAATGACTTTATCATCCTTATCGTTATATCAGTACATGTGGCCATAACGAGTAAATGGTCATGAACAACTCACAACCTACCGAAGTGAATAGTGGTCAAGACAAAACTCAATGTGGAGACCTCATCAGTGAGCCAACATCCCTAACACCGTGTCGCTCGGTGTTTTCGCCACCAGGGCGAGGATGTGACACCCTCATTTTGCTTGCATGCCATGATTGATTTTAAGTCTCCTTTACCTTTCCTTAACTGCAAGAAATTATTGAGGAAAGCATATTACAGTTGTTCAAATCTCGAGATGTTGTTGGGTCGTAGTGCATTGAACCATTTTCCTGCATTTCCTGATAGTGTGACGGGGAAGTACATGCAAGGGAACTGTTTCTCAATTTTCAATAATGACATCGTCCATTTGATTTCGATGTGTTCGGCTAGATCATGGTGTCGTTGTACTTTGGGATGTTCGGTATCATGGACGAGTGTGGGATCTCGTATTGTAAGAGTTCCTGGAAGAAAGCAGAGCTAGTACTCCTCATTAGGTTCTCCATGTATGGATATGGAAAAAATCTATCGTGCATCATGAATTTTTGAGCATAATATAGGTTGTTCTACACTTGATTATACATAGTTGATGGTGATACGTAGGACTATTGTTGCGAGCTCATTTGCATGTTTTGCTGCAACTGTGAGCTCGACCTTAGCTGTTGGAGTGTGTATAAATTTGGCCCCTACGACTGTTGTGCATGGGGATTGAGTTTTTGTGCCGATATCGAGTTAGTATTAGACTCCTACGTTGATATTATGTGAGTGGTAAACCCTTGTTATGATGTCTCTTGGGGAATCGATCCATGCTGCTGCTGGATGTAGGGATTGAACATTGGTGGTTGTTGTGCGAAGAGCGGATTGTGTGACATGCCCACTATAGGAGAGAATTGATAGTTCGACATTGGGTGTTGCACAGAGAACAGTATGGTACCTAGGGACCAAGTGTTCGTCCCCGCTTGCTGCAACAATGATTATGACTGAGAAGTAGGTTGTTGTGACTGTTGAGTCATCGTTATCTGTGGCTTTGTGGTCATGGTTGTGACCAGATGCTCTGTGGTGACGGGCAGCAGTTGCCCTAAGTTGGTTATTGACGCCACTGTGGTGTTCGCTGTGGAGCCTGGTGGTGCTTGTGAGATTGGCGTTTGAGTGGAGATTTGTCTTACTGGTGCATATGTTTGTGTACCGTCAAGCGACGATATAGATCTGAGTGGACTCATCTCTCATCCATCGGGTGCCACATGTCCTTCGCCCATCATTGCCGATGTCTAGTGTCATATCAAAGTTGTGTAACGCTGCATACACACCCGAATGGAGTCAAATGTTGTGATATGTGACATGCGATTAACGGCATCTCGTGGTGGTTCCGTCTGAGTTAAACCCTATAATCGCAGCAATGAAGAAGCAGCATCAGTTGAAACCCGGGAGCTGGTCCCAGGACGAAGCTCTGATGGTTTAGTTAGTCTGAGTGTGTACGTGAGAATACATAGGTAAGGGGTTTTAGTTGTAAGGAAACAATCCTCCCTTTTAAAGGAGAAGGATTCCTTTTATATTTGTCATCCATTGAGCCTAATCCCAACGATTTCCTTTGTCCCGTCTGGGCCGATAAGATGTGCATAAGTCCCATTGGTGGATAGTGCACCACTAGTTGTCCTTTACACTATTAGTCTAGAGGGAATAAAGGATAATGCTCTGAGCATTACACTTATCTCCCTACGGAGCAGTAAATTATGTTTTAACTTATTATAGATTGTAGATTTTCGTTTGGAGTTGGACCTGGGCACGAGAGCACCAAGCACCATAGTCCTAGTGCGAGGTCGTGATGATTAGGGTGGATCAGCGACCGTTAGCTAGGTCATCCTAAAGATAGCAGCTTTGTTATCTTTAACATGTTCCTAAAGGAACGCGTTAAAAAATATCTTCAATAATTAATCATAATGATTAAATCAACATCAACATATATAGAAATACAAAAATCCTTTCAAGAACTCCAATCATATACATGGTCTTCAATAATTTCCAGGAATCATCAATCATTAGTTTATCATGATATTCAACAATACTCATCTATGGTTTTCAAAAAAAAAACTTATCACTATTATTCAACAATTATCAGTGTTGTAACTTGCCATAATGGCTCACCACAATCATTTAGCTAATATCAATGATGGTTCTTTCCATGAAGGCTCACCAAAACAAATGGTCTTGCCACGAAGGCTTGCCAAAATTATTCAACAAATATATGCCATAGATTACAGCCACAAAGGCTTACAAATATTATTTAGTAATATCAGCGATGGTTTATCGCGATAAGGCTACCATTATAAATTAACGATATTCAACTATCGTAGTATAGACATAAAGACTACCATTTTTGTTTAACAACATTCAGATATGGTATTACGACCATAAAGGCTACCATTCTCAATTAACACCATACAACTATGGTATCATATCTGTAAGAGCTACCATATTAATACGATACAACCAAATATGATATTATGACCCCAATGGCTACCACATCAGTACAACACAACCAACTATAGTATTACGCTCAATAGATACCATATCAATACAATACAACTAGTTATAGTATTATGACCCCAATGGCTACCATATCATTACAATACAACGAGTTATGGTACTAAAACACTAATGGCTACCATATTGGTACAACAATTACCATTTGTGGTTCTAAATCACAAAAGCTTCCCCTGTTATTCAGGAACAAACACCTATAGTTTCCAGCTACAATAAACTACTACACGTTTTTAGCTATATAGACTTGCTACGTCATAAAACATAGTCAGCTATGGCTATAACTATACAAGCCTACTATTTCATGTAAATATTTATCAACAAGGACATATTCATACAACATAACAATAACAACATATATGGATACCAATTTATCAGGGAGGGAAGCATGGTTACTCACATTTGGTTTATACTTGAGAATGAGTTCACAAGTAGTTGCTTATCAACTATTGTTTCTGGAACTATCTAAATAATATACTATAGTTATGTATCACAACTCAAAGTACATATACATTTGTAAATATGTTTAATTCACTCCTTCCAAATGTATTCATGAGACTTTTGTTTACCTTCAAATTGTGATAACTCAATCTCATTTCCATATTTGAAACAAATCACCCAATTTGAGGTTTGTTTCCATCAAACTCTAAATCATCATAACAAGAGTTATACACCTTATTTTAAAGGTTTTAAGTCATGAAGTAAGCAAATAAATCCACTAATCGTTCTTATTTCTCAAACTATTCATCATAAAAGAAAATTTAGACATTGGCTTCATAAATCCCCTTCAATTTGACCATCACAACTAGTATCATCAAAGAAATAGGAGATTTTACCTTGATACAAGTAATGACCGATTAGTTCTTGCAAATTTGCCTTGATTCCAACATACATCAACTTGGTGTTATGGAGCCTTTAAAGACGTTTTCCAATACTTAGTGAACCTTATGGAGGTGTTAGATGTGTTTATGGGAAACAAATGGTTGACTTAAGATTTTATCCAGCTATGGAAATTTTGGCAGGGTTACATGGTTGTGTAATCCTGTCACACCCTCGAACCAGATGGCGGAAACGTTCGGGGG
This sequence comes from Lactuca sativa, assembly GCF_002870075.4. Taxonomy (NCBI): domain Eukaryota; kingdom Viridiplantae; phylum Streptophyta; class Magnoliopsida; order Asterales; family Asteraceae; genus Lactuca; species Lactuca sativa. Next base: position 66,481,540 of record NC_056630.2, read on the forward strand.
GCTCGTGTGACTAACAATTGAATTATCATCACAATGAATACACATGAAACATAACACATTGATCACCAACATTTCATATTACAACCAATATTGTTCACGTCAAGTACATTGTTATAAATACATAAGTTCAAATTATTAAAAGTACGATAAGTGATGTTGCATAAAACAAAACCATACACACTTGAAAATCTTCCAGCTTAACGATTACCTAAGAATACAAGTTATTTTGAAAATGGTCAACATATATAATGTTGGTGAGTTTATAAGTATGTTTGAGTAAAAGTCTTTATATCTTTCGTAAAAACCCAGAAAATCCGATATTTTCTGAAAATGATGTGGAAATCAAGTATAAATGCATGTGTGAATTTCATAGTTGTAACATATATGGATGTAGTTTAGGTTTCTTGTGTTGTAAGGAATTAATAATTGTGTATGAATATTTCCCCAGAAATCCGATATTTTCTAATTTATAATAATGTTGAGGTTCTTGTATCGTTAAATAAGTTATTTTGTATTGACACAATCGAAGGGTTAATCTTCGCAATGTTAAATTTGGAATTGAATCTCTATATGAGCCGTTATAATCATACATGATAATGACTAGGTTGTCTATCTTGACATTTTTCCAAATGTCTATATTTGCTCAAGGTTTTGTCGCCCTAGGCTGGCCTAGTCTAGCTGTAGCGAACAACTAAAGCGTGAGGGATCACCCCGTATAGATCTATACACAAACTCTCGCTCTCCCTCCAGGAGACTCTGATTATAACTACCAGCTACGACTATACACTCAAGGTGCCAACCGACAGGTCTCACTAGATTCTCAACCTTTCGTACTATGTTTAATGTTTACGTGTATGTTATGTGTTATCCATCCAAAGGTACATTTATAAGTATACAAAGTTCAGTAGTTATGTAAAGGTATAGTTACGATTTACTAAGCATGTGAATTTCATTCCAAGCCCAATTATCATGTAAATGGATCACAAAGGCCTAATAACATTTAAGTAGGTAATTTGGGCCCAATAGGCATGTAAATGGACCACAAAGGCCCAATAAACATGTGACCCATAACTCAGGCCCAAATTAGCATATGAATGGATCGCAAGGCCCAATAAACATGTCATGGAAAAATATTGGGCTCAATATACACTTGAATGGGCATTTAAGGCCCATTGGCCACGTAAGATGAATATTAGGCCCAATAAAATTATTATCGATGTATTCCGTCCATTCGTATTGTTTCATTGTTTATTTTAGCTCATGGTTTACCAAATTTTATTATAAAAAAGTCTCCTTTTCATAAAACAACATTTTTGGTCAAAAGCCTCAAATTTTCAATTAAGGCCCAAAGTTTTGCAAAAATGACACTTTAGTCCATAATTTGTAAAAATTTGTAATTTTGTCCAAAATGTCTAGAAATTCACGGTTTTAGTCCAAAAATATATATTTTGACATTTAAGACCTAGTTTTGTAGAAAAGTGCATTTTCAGCCCTTTGTTTGTAAAAATTTACACTTTCAGCCCAAAAAAAGTTACATTTTTGGTCCAATTTGAAAATAAATGTTATTTTCACCCCTAAATTTGGTTTATTACATTTATGACTCAAATTTTGCTTAAATAACATTTTTAATCCCAATTAAAACTTCATTTTTTCGCAAATTTGGGCCCAAAACCGTGAGGCCCAAATGTTTGGCCTATTAAGCTCAAATTTGCATTTTTGGCCCTTTTTAAAGTATGTTTAACATAAAAATCCCTTTTTATACATGTAGGACCAGTTTGGTCCCTATAAAAACAAAAATGTCACTATTTGCCCATATTTTTTGTTTTCTTGACAATTTTGACCCTTAACAAGGTTTTTGTTTTAACTTTTATATCTTTAACACATAATCACTTTTGGCTTGATAGTATGATGTATATAGTGTCTTAGTTCATGGATCTTTACTCAATGTCACTTAGAATGTCGAGATTTGTTTAGATCTAACACATTTTTACAAAATAAACTAAGAATTCACACAACACATGCATATAACACATAGATCTACACATTTTACTTGCATTCTCCCCCAAAAGTCATGTAAAACCCAAAAACAAGGGGGTATGAACTCACCTTTGCTTGATGTTTTGGTTTTTGAAGAAAGAATGGAAAGGATTTTGGTCCTAGCAACACCTTTAAGTGGATCTCAAGCTTATGAAGCTTCTATGGTGTGATCATGGAATAAAAGTATGTAAGAAGGAGTTTTTCATGTTAAGATGAAAGAAGATACTTGTGTTTGACAATAACTTACCAAGGATTGGAATGACATGATGAAGATCCTTAGAACTCTAGCCAATTTTTGAGATCTTGGAGGAAGGAGGAGATTCTTTGAGAGTGTTTGGAGAGTGCTTGGAAAGTGTTTGGAAGAATGTGTGTGTGTGTGTGTGCTTAGCTCTCGGCGGAGATATCAAGAAGAGAGGGGAGAAAAGGATGAGGTGACTTTGCATGGAGATATGGGAGACCATGTATTGTTACATGGTAAATAATATGGAGCTGGCACCTCCAAAGTTAACCCTCATTTCATTTCCCTTTTTTTTTTGTTAATGGTGTTGGGCCGAAATTTTAGGCCAAGAAGGTAGAAATGGAATAGTTTGAGCCCATTAAACTTTAGTTAGGATTTTTGGAGCCTAATCATAAATTTTTTTGGCTCATTGGGCCTTTAGGGTAGCTCACAGCCCAATAGTATAAAAGAATGGGTTCTAAGGTCCATTAAGGTTAATTGGAGTTGTTATGGCCCAATAAGGCCCATTAGGGTTAGAATGAATCATTCTAGGCCCAAATGGCCCAAAATGTTATAGATTTGTGAATTGGGTCCATTTAGAATCCAAATAGGGTTTCTAAGCCCAAAATGGTTTAATTTGATGTTTATTGGTCCATTAGGCCAAATAAGGAAATCCTAGTCCAATATGGACTCAAACCAGGATTCTTAGGGTTTTCATATTCTTTGTTGAACATACAAGGTGAATTTAAATGAGCACTGAGTGATATCTACTTAGAGTATAGGTTTTTCAATAGTTGAATGATTACACAAGAATAGAATTTCCTAGCTAAAATGCTAGTAGTGACAAATCCAAAACACAGCCTGTCTTTTTGCCAAACATGTCCAAAATAGCATTGCACTTCATAAATCAAGTTTATTCACTTCAATCACATTACACAGTCGTAAATTAAGTATAATCCCACCCCCAAACTTCCATCGATCATATTTTTTCATACGGATTCTGTTTTAGCCGATTCATATTCCCACGTGATCTATGTTATCATGGGTACATCTCAAGATAATAATTAATAATTTTGACTCTTGACTCCTTTTTCTATATATAGTTGTTTTATTAAAATTAAATAATTTTACGAAACAAGAAAATACTTCACTAAACAAAGAGAAACAATGAGGTTTGTGGTAGTACAGTTGAATAACTTTTTAATAATGAAAAAGGACGCAACCAACTTTATCCTAAAATGACGACGCTTACTACATCGTGGTAAGTATTGATAAAAAAATATTCTAAATTACTTTTTAATTTAAATTTAAATTTATAAATTTTTCTAAAATTATTTTAAATTAGATTTGTTGCAACGAGCGTGTTTTGACATTGAGTGTTTTAAAGCGATTAGCAGCTTCTAGCTTCTATGTTTTGACAAAACGCTACTAAGCTTTTTAAACCAATTTTCAAAATTGTCTTTATATATATATATATATATATATATATATATATATATATATATATATATATATATATATATATATATACTTTTACACTCAACAATTGACTTTTTATTATGTACTTTTACATATTTTAAAAGATTTGAGTTATTTTTCAACAAACACTCATATCAAAAATAAAAGTAATAATTTGCAGCTATCAGTTATCTGCTATTGGCTATCTACCATCTGTTACTAGCTACCAGTTAGTCGCTATCAACTACTTTTGACAAACACACCCGAAAGATGTTAGCAACTGTATGATTTTGCTAAAAATAAAAATAATGTTAGTTATCTCCTTAATACAACTACGTGATTGCTTGTCTAGCGTATTGCTAACCATTTTATTAAAAAAAAAAAAAAAAGTTTGTCATTCTAATACTAGTTACTTAAAATAACCTAGAGTAAAACGTCCACTAACAATATATAAACGATTAAAATTAATGTTTTTGTCCAATATATATTAGAGAAAAGCGTTGGCATTTAGAAACCTTTTAATTTCTACTGCTGGTAGTAAATGACGCATCATACTTGGTAATTGGTATGACAAGCTGGCTTACATATACGTGTTGAATGTCTCGAATATATCATACGTAACATTCTTAAACTTTCACAAATGGACACCAATTTAATACTGTATACGTTTACTGATTTGCATGCACTGCTTACGTTATTTAAGCTCAAGAACACCGTGGGCTAATGACATTTGGCATGACACGAGTCAACTTGTGAACAAATGGAGTTGAATGACTCACCAACTTGGCTTTTACATATTAATCCAAACGGTGCATCACCCAACTCACATTACACAACATTGTGCTCTCACGATAGACGGCTAAAGTATCTGGAGAGCTCAAAAAGTTTGTAAGTATTTAATGACACTGTATGTTGCTAGATTTTTATTTTGACTTATTTTGTTATATACATCTGCTTCTATTGTCTATTTTTTAAGTTTTTATGCTTTATTTTTATCTTAAATATATTTGTTTTCATATATAATACTTATCAAAATATATAAATGAAGTATGATTTAAATATTTTTCATTGTTATAAATTTCGTTAAGGAATTTAAAACACAAATAAAAATATTTAAAATCAAAATTAAAAAATACAAACTTAAAAGGTTAAAAATAAAACATAAATATGGGACAGGAGTATAACAATAAAAATTGTTGCCGTTTTCACTTGGTGTATTGTTATCTTAGGCTATGCTAAATATCCAGTTTGCATAAATGGCTTCTAGATTTTTCTTTATTGTTCACAAACTATCCAAATCAAATAACTGATCTTTAGACTATTCCTTTATTATACACAAACTACTCATGTTATATTTCTTTTAAAATATTATTGTTTAGAAAAATTATAATTTTAACCCATAAAATAATTTTCTTTTATATATATATATATATATATATATATATATATATATATATATATATATATATATATATATATATATATATATATATATATATATATATATATATAATTTGTAAATTGCAGAAATAATCAATGTGTATCATAAAGTCAGAGAAATGGCCCTTGCGAAAATATAATTTATAGAAATGGTCTATATAGCGAATTATTAAAAAAGATGTTTTCATAAAATTATGTAAATTGTCCCTAAGTTGCAAAAAGAAAAATTACAGTTTTGTTCTCTACTTGAAAATTAAAAAATAAATAAATAAATAAATGAAAATAATTAATTAATTAATTAATAAAGTTAAGGCAATGTTCCCTACATAGTAAGGAATTTATAGAAATAATCTCTACCTAATAGCAAATTTACACCTAAAGTTATAGAAATTGCCTTGTCTAATAGCAAACTAACTTGAATATACATGTGTTTTACAAAACTATAGAAATAAGCTCTCTTTAATAGCGAATTTATGGACATGGTTTTTGCGTTTCATAGAAATTATAGAAATGGACCCATGTAACGGACAATTATATAAATAGTGTAAAAAAATGTAGCATTAATAAATCACTCAAAACACAACCAATTGCACTAGTTCTATACATTAACTTGTATTCACCTTACTTTAAGAGTCAACTATGATTCTTTTTCCAATATATTTTATGTGCTATTTAAAGTTATACGTTAGTTAAACACAACATCACAAATATTATACTATAATAAACAACATCGTTATAGGACACATAAAAGAACAATAAACATAATATAATCAATAATATAATGAAGAATATGCATTAAAATCATATCGATTTCACAAGTCATCATGTTTCAAAAATATCGTAAAACTATAAATAATTTAAAATTAAAAGATAAAGTCATCAATCTAATTGGTAGCTTCCAGTTAATCATTAGCTCCCTCACTTGTTCTTCCTTTATCCACATAACAGTAGATGTAAACATTATATTGTTGGATTAGCATGGATCTCTAAACACAAAGTAAAGCAATATAAGCATACCAAAATTGCCATCCTAATCAATTATAGGATTTTTGTTCATGGAATAAGCACAAATTAACTACAATGATGATTAAAAGAATACATTGTTTGAATGATCTTTGAGAACCATAAGTAGAGTTTCTCTATTAGTTCATACACCAAAATAAACAATCTTTAAAGCAATAACACCTTCTTGTTCCTCCTAATCTTTTATGATTTCATAAGACACAAGAAGACCAAAACATTAGTTGGTTGAGGCTAGGTTTTGTGGAAATAAAGAAGAGGGTTAGGGAAATTTTGTGGCTTAAGGGGAGTAGAAGGGGATTCTAAAAGGGTATTCTTATATAGACAAACCGTAATGCAAAACTATCCAGCATGCAAACAGTTTAATTAAGGAGATAAATATTTATAACTATTTTTATGATAAGTAATGGGTTTAGTTTGTTATTCATCAATACGTTTATGATTTAATTAGAAACTACAAAATTCCTTTACTTATCATATTATAGTTCATGATGAGATGGTCTTATGAAGTAAGTGGATTGTTCAGAATTAGCATGACGACCAAATCTATATATATGGAGAGATTGTAATCTCTCAAGATGGTCAATGTAGATATTCATCTTCAGAACATGGGTGCCAACTGCTTGACATTCCTCCATTTTGCTCATGAAAATATTTGATTATCTTATATAATTCAATCTTAGCTTTATGTTGAAACATGTTCTTAATCTCACCAACCATCTCGAATCCTACAAAGTCTCTAGATCCTTTTAAAGGTTTTGGATAATGCTTGTTGGCATAAGATATGCTACCTTATTTTGGTTATTGAACTTCCTTGTCTAAGTGCAATTGAAACACCTATCTTTTGATTTTGATGTTTTCAAATACTAAGAGTAATAAACATCGTTTGTGGAAATTTGGTCCCAATATCTTTAAGTTCTCAAAAGAAATAGTTTTAGTTTAAAAGAGGTTTTAGAGGAGGGTCATAAATTCAAATATCATTAGATAAGATAAGTTACCACTACATAATAATGGCCTTCAAAATATCCCAAAGTCCTCTAATCCTCAATCTTTACTTGTACCAGAATACATCTCAAAATTGTAGCTTAGGTATTGGGAAAGCCTAGTGAGTAATATTAGGATTCCATCACTTCTTCTTTTTGGTCAACTCTCCATCATCTTCCTTTGGCTGAGTGGCATGTATTTCCATGGTGTTTCTTTTTCCAATTATGAAGCATGGCTAAGCGATCTAACTCACATTGGGAAAAGTTTCTTACATGAATGTGTGACTTGTAATCAAGGAATCCCTCATTCCTTGAAGTATTATATATATATATATATATATATATATATACACACACACACACACTCACGAAATAATTACTCTTTACTCATTTGAAATATCCATTTTAAATCTTTTATTAATCGAGATGACCCAATTCGCAACTCTTTATATCTAAAATAATTTCATCTTTTCACTTTTAAAACACATTGAAGTCCGTAACTTCTTTTATAAACTCTTTATCTTCTCCCTGTAAACTCATTTCTCTTATCATTTGAAATGTTCAATAGATATAACATTCATATAGCACATAAGCGGAAAGAATGCAATTCACTATACAACTACACCATCCTCGTTCCTCTCATCGTCTTACTTACCGTTTTTTTCATTTTGATAGAAATCAAGACTATGATATAATTAGCATAAAAGCACCTTACATCATGACTTTTCTTGTTTTGTCATTGGTCACCATCAAGGGTATAGGTGAGCTATCACTCATTGGTCTTCTGTATGATGTAGATATCCTTATGCACAAGTGTGGCATGTCTAGCATACCACACTATATCATTGGTCTTCATAAGTCTCGTTTTTAATGTACTTTGGAAGGGCACACTAGTCATTTCACCCTCTCACATGAATGCATATAGATAAATGGAAAGACTCTTAAAATCATTGAAATTGTTTTAATCTTTCTCAAAACTCTTTTTATAATCATTTTCATGCAACGCACAAATAGATACACACATAATGAAAACAAATAACAAGTAAATCATACAATATTTAGATACTTCACATTTTGAAATCATCATAATTCATTTTATGGGAGATTCAGTGGTCAGCTGAAATTCCTTGCTCTTCACCACAGGTGCCTCCGCCTTCCCTAGCGGCCATCAGTAATCCTCAAAGTGGTTGGCGCAGGCGCTGTAACTACTCCTCCGGATAATCGCAGACAATCGAAATTCTGATGGCTAGACTTATTACAATGAAAGCAAATCAGAGCACTCCTAGGGCAATCCCTACTTATGTGACTCGGTTGACCAAAATATTAAAAACACTTTCGTTTAGTTTCGAATCCACTTTTTTCCTATGGTTAGCTCTTATTTATAGATTAATAATGTTGGTTACCAGTTTATATGTAATTAGAAATTTGGTCAAATCTACTAATATTTTCACCAATTCATGTACTACTATGTAGGGTGCTACACAAGCAAACACAAAATTACTTATTATTTATAATTGGGCTATGTAAGATTTTTTTTTAAACGCAATTATGGTCACAATTATGTTCTCTAACATAGTTAAATAATTACTTTTATCACTTAACTAAGATGTGTTCAATCCTAGCTCTAATAATTTAATGGTCACTAAATCACTAGGTAAACAAGTTCATGTAATTTGATGGTCACTAAGCTACATTTAACTTGAATTAAAGCAAAAATGAGAAGCACTTTAACATGCTAGGTAAGTTCATCAAACACACGTTCTAAACCAACTTTTATAAATCCATAAACTAATAAACTAAACCATAGTTATTAGGGTTTCATCTAACTAAACGAAAGTAAAGAAGTTTAGCTACTCATATTTAAAATCAAACACACAAGCTAATGGAAAAGTGACATGATCAAACCGAATGAACTGATGATGTTTTCTTCAAGATCTCTTCAACTCTTGAGCTCCAATTGTTTCCTCCTCTTCTAATGGTTTTCCAGAGGTTTTTTTCATAATACTTCTCCAGAAAGTCACCTCTAAGTCCCCCAATTCGTCATAATGTCCAGATATATATACTTACCTAAAATTTGGCCACCACAACGTGGTATTGGGACCACGTCGTGGTCCTCGTGTTTATCCCATGTTCTCCAAGCCAGCCCCAAGAATCACGAAGATTCCATTCACCACGTCGTGGTGGGATCGAGAGTCAGCATTTTCTCAAAACATGAAAGTTGTTCGAAATTATGTCTAGTTTTCATACCGTTTTGAATCACATCAATCGGAGTTACGAGTCATGAGATATGGCCAAAATACTGACGAGGGGTCATGCTGTCCAGCAACATCCTTCTTGTGTCTTTTTCTTGCCTAAGCTCTTCATTCCTGCTTCCAGCTTCCATAATGCTTCCGAGAATGTCTCCATAATAAGTACCTTTTGTTCTATAATAAGCATAAATATAACTAATAATATTAAGATATGATGTAAAATACATATGTAGATATGCACATATCAAAATACCCCACACTTATCTTTTGTTTGCCCCCAAGCAAAACTAATTTTTTTTAGTCTAACTTTCATCACAACTATCTCATAAGACAATCCACTTCGAACTCAACCTTTATCCCAAGACCACAATGTGTATATTTGTGTCTGAGGCTCCTAAAAACTTCCACAATCCTAGCTACTCACGATCCTTATGAACCGTCACTGTTTAGCTTATACGACACTCATTTTGCAACCCTCTGAATCAATCCTCAGAAATCTTTCTTAACCTCAAGGTATTTTTGGTTAAGCTACCAAAGCATACATAATCTAGAAAAATTACAACTTTATATACCACAATGGAGCTCTCGGAATTCTTCATTTTTTGATATTTGATCTTTGATTTCTTTGAATCCACCACCTTTTTGTTTGATTTTGGTGTCTTTACTTTTTAATTTTTGCTCCATAAATTCTTACAACTCTTTGGTAATTTCTCTCTCTCTCTCTCTCTCTCTCTCTCTCTCTCTCTTAAATTTCTCACTTTTTTCACTCAAATCCTACATGCTTAAGCAATAGATCTTAACTTCAACATTTATTGGTTAGAGATATTATACCATATAAACTACAAGATTACCTTTCATATCTCATAGCTTTTCACTAGGAATAGGAAGCCACAAGTATACTATAACATATGTTGGTTTAGTTAAACATTTGAGCTCTCATCGGATCATCCCACGCGACACTAGCAACTTAAGTTTAAACTAATACTAGATTCAAATTTTAGATTATTATTTCAAATCTATTTCTAAATTTTTCAAAATTTTAAATTTTAAATTTTTTTTAGCAATTTACTTTTTCAACCCCCTACCCCACACTTAAATGATGCAATGTCCCCATTGCATACTAAAAAAATTAAAGAACATAAAAATTTAAAATGGAAGAATTGGAACAGACTCCCCTTGCGTAGTAGTGGTGAGATCGAACTCTGAGACTTGTGTGGAAAGCTTAGACTTCTCGTATAATTGTTGGAAACAGTACTTCTGGACCTTCTTCTTGTGAATGCAAATGTGTCGGATCGAATGAAATCAAAGAATCATTCATAAAAAATGTGTTGAACCGCTACTACGATGTGTTGCTGATGTCCACGTCGTGGTGTCTTCTTAGAAAATCTTCTAAGATTGAAACAAGTGGGCATCGACTCTTTTTTATGCGTAAGACCATTCCCACTCTTTGTTTCAGTAAATAATCTTCAAAAAATTCTCTTCATTATGTGGGAACCCCACACTTATTCAAAAACTTTTTCTTCAATTATGATCTTCAAAAATCGCACAATTTCAAATTAAGCTCCTTCACTGGTTCACTTTCGTTCAGCACTACAAAATAAGATGAAGAACTGGAGAAACACATCATCATTCGGTCAAGGTAAAATAAAACTAACACGAAAAATAAAACTAAAACTAAATCAAATAATAAAAGAAAATGTAAACTCTAAAAACATTGGGTTGCCTCCCGATAAACACTTTTTTTTGTTGGAGTCATGAGTCAAACTCCATGCCGCCTCACATTGAATTTGTAGGATCATTCATCATGAATTGCACCTTCGGTTCCCTCCACCTTTTCTTGTACGCTTGCACTCTCCTAAGATAATCCTTTTTAGAATTCTCTTTTTTAACCTTCGCATCACCCTCCTCAAGCTTTCTTTTCACTCCCTTATTTTTCACAATAATCTCATGTTTCTTCTCTTCTTTTTGTTCACTTTTTAGCTCTATATTGGCAACCTTCCCATTGACAATGGTTGGTGGTTCCAAGACTTGGGTATCTTCTTCCTCACCACTTGACACAAAAATCTTCATAACTTTCCTTGCTAACTAAAGAACTTGGAGTTTTGTAAGATAAGACTTCGAAAATCATTGGAATCAATGTTATAGGCTTTGTACGCTTAACTTATTTAATGGCTTGAATCTCCTCTTCCACTAATTTCTCCAATTCCTCGAGCTCATTTTCTTCATCAATGTTGAACACTTCATATTGAGCATGATTATTCTTGAATCTATCCGCCACTCCAAAGGTCATTTCTTCATCTCCAACTCGCAATGTAAGTTTATACTCGTGTATATCCACCAAAGCTCGAGCAGTATTGAGTAAAGGTCGTCCAAGGATTATTGGTCCATTTTTATCTTCTTTCATATCAAATACGACAAAGTCAATTGGAAAAACAAATTTCCCAATTTTTAACAATATGTCCTCAACTATACCTCGAGGATGAGTAACCGAAAGATTAGCCATGTGAATCTTCATTCTAGTAGCCTTCAAATCTGGAAGAGCCAACTTCTGATAGAATGAATAAGGCATTAAATTTATGCTTGCTCTAGAACCGGCTAAAGCATAAGTCTTCATATTATTTCCAAATTCACATGGAAGTGTAAGACGTCCAGGATCTCCCATCTTCCTTAGTATCCCTTCCATAATGACCTTAGAGCTTTGCTCACTAAGGACAACCTTAGAGGTCCTCTCTAGTTGTTGGCGAGTGTCAATTAAGTCTTGAAGAAACTTTGTGTATTCAGGTAATTATGCCAAAGACTCAATCAAAGGAGTATTGATAGGAATACCCTTAACTTGCTTCATAAACTTTATATGCTCTTGCTCCAACGGGTGAACTCTACCTCTAGAAGGAAATGGTAAAGGAGGTTGAAAAACTTGAGCACACATAGAATTTTTTTTGTTCAGCTCGACACCACGTCGTGGAGATTAAATCTCCACATCGTGATGTCGATGATTCAACCTCAAATTTTTCTTCGACTTTCAACCGCTTTGGTTGTGATTCAGGTTGTTTTGTCTCTTCTTTAAAGGCTTCCAATAAATCAGAAATAGTGTCATCTTCAATTTCCATGGCCATGGCATGTGGTTGTTGCTTTTTATGGGGAATTTGTGGAGATAGTCTTTCATTAACCAAAGTAGTTAATTGACCAAGTTGAACTTCAATGTTTTTGGATCGATGCTTGATGATTTCTAAGTAGAGCTTGTTGATCTCTCATTAAAACTTGCTGGTCTCTCATCGTTGCATTGGTCTCATCATGTTGTTTTTCCGAAGCCTCCATGAATCTAGCTAACATGGACTCAAGGTCAACTTTCTTTTCAGGTTGTAGTTGCTCTTTTTGGTAAAAGCCTTGGCCGGTTTGCCTGTATTTTTCTTCTTTTCGCTTTTTGCATTCATCGTAAGGCAACCATTCTTTCTTTGGATTCCTCCAATCTTCAATGTAACAGTCTCCACTTTAGTAGCATACTTGAGCTTTCTTATTTCCGTTTTCGTCCAAGTGGCAATATTTGGTTAAATGTGGACCATTGCATCTTTCACAACCCACACGAATAGCATGTATAGATTGGTCCATCTTTGTCATTCTTCAGTCCATATTATTAAGCATAACCAAAACAGTCATCATGTCTTCAGAAGTTCCACTCCCAATTCCTTTAGCTCCATCATGTCGAGGGTTGTGATACTCACACAAATGCTTAGAAAATTCTCCTATTAGCTCCTTGATTTCAGCAGGATTTTCCTTCGTTAACAGCCCTTGAGAATCAAGGATTTGCCTTGTCATCACATTTACCCCATCATAAAAGATTGATACTTCTTGTTGCATATTTAGATCATTTTGGGGGCAATTTTGAAGTAATCCCTTTGTAACGCTCTCATGTTCTGTAAAGTGATTCACCCGGTTGTTGCTTAAAGTTGGCTATCGCCTTCTTGATTTTGGACAATTTTGATGGTGGGAAAATTTTCTCTAAGAATTTTTCATGCATTTGTGCCCATATAGTAAATAGCACCAGGTGGGAGTTCCTTCAACCAATCCTTAGCAGCTCCTTTGAAAGTTACCGGAAGCATTCTCAATAACACTATCGTATGTGGAACATTTGGAATGTTGAAATAATCGGCAATCTCACTAACTTCATCAAGGTGTTTGTATGCATCCTCATGATCTTTCCCGAAAAATGGAATATCTTTAAGCGTGGAAATAATATGTCCTTTAAGCTCAAATGTGGCAGTGGCTGGAATCGCGGGTTGCACTAAGCCTGGACTGGTCTCCTCTCGAATTATCTTCTTGTACGTCTCCATTGTCATGTCAGAAATATCCTTCGTATTGCTTACTTGCTAAAACAAAACAAGAAAAACATGCGTAAAAGGAACAAAAACTAAAAACTAACTAGAAACTAACTACAACTTGACCACGATGTGGTTACAAATCAGACAGAAAAATTAAATGTAGAAAAATAACTTTTTGTGGTTTTTACCCCACAAAAAGGATAGATTAACCTAAAGCAATTAAATTAAACTAAAAAGCCTTTTCCTGGCAACGGCGCCAAAAATTTGATTTGCTAAAAATTACCCACTAGTTTTAAATTTATAACCTAACAAACTTAACTAGCTAAAATGCACTTACGAAATGTACCTAGTATGATTGTAGTGTAGTGAAGTAACTTGGGGTCGAACACAGGGAACATATTTAATTAACTAAAATAATTACTCTAAATTAATCTAAAATCAAACAATAGTTTAAAAGGTTTTTATCTGATTTTGCAAGTTCAGACAAACTTAAACACTCAACAAAAACGGTTGTAATCAATATATTAAAAACACTTTCGTTTAGTTTCGAATCCACCTTTTTCCTATGGTTAGATCTTATTTATGGATTAATAAAGTTGGTTACCAATTTATATGTAATTAGAAATTTGGTTAAATCTATTGATATTTTCACCGGTTCATGTACTACTTTGAAAGGTCCTACACAAGCAAACACAAAATTACTTATTAGTTATAATTGAGCTATGTAAGATTTTTTAAACACAACTATGGTCACAATTATGATCTCTAACACAGTTAAATTGTTACTTTTATCACGTAACTAAGATGTGGTTAATCCTACCTCTAGCAATTTAATGGTCACTAAATCATTAGGTAAACAAGTTTATGTAATTTAATGGTCACTAAGCTACACTTAACTTGAATTACAACAACAATGAGAAGCACTTTAACATGCTAGGTAACTAAATGAAAGTAAAGAAGTTTAACTACTCATATTTAAATCAAACACAAAATATCATGGAAAAGTGACATGATCAAACCAAATGAATTGATGATGTTTTCTTCTAGATCTCTTCAACTCTTCAGCTCCAATTGTTTCCTCCTCTTCTAAGGGTTTTCCAAAGGTTTTTTTCGTAATACTTCTCTATAAAGTCACCTCCAAGTCTCCTAAATTCTTCGTAATGTTCGAATATATATATACTTGCCGAAAATCTAGCCACCACGACGTGTTAATGGCACCACGTCGTGGTCCTCGTGTTTATCCCGTATTCTCCAAGCCAGCGTCAAGAATCACAAAGATTCCATTCACCACGTCGTGGTTATCGAGAATTGGCATTTTCTCAAAACATGAAAGTTTTCCGAAATTGTGTCTAGTTTTCATATCATCTTGAATCATGTAAATCGGCGTTACGAGTCATGAGATATGCCAAAAATACCGATGAGGGGTCAAGTTGTCCTACAACATCCTTCTTGTGTCTTCTTCTTGCCTAAGCTCTTCATTCCTACTTCTAGCTTCCATATTGCTTTCGAGAATGTCTTTTATGCTTCATAATAGATATTAACAATAATAAGTACCTTTTTTCTATAATAAACATAAATATAGCTAATAATATTAAGATATGGTGTAATATATATATATATATATATATATATATATATATATATATATATATGTAGATATGCACATATCACCCACTTTGCCCCCTCAAGTCAAAAACTCATCCACTGAGCATTCTCCATGTCGGTGATCCAATGTCGACTAGGGATGGGTCCTTATCCCCAAAGAACTTAGGAGCTCCACAATCCTTCAACTCCCGGAATGAGGAGCTCATATCTGACAGCATAAATCTCAGCTCTAAAAGACCTGAGTCTCTCATCTATCAGCTCCATAATCCTTTCCTTGATGGTACTGAACATCACATGATTGGCATCCAAGATACTGCGAGTAACCTCTACCGCAATGAACTCGCATAGCCTCTCCTCAATCGGTTCCGTTTCTGAGCCAGAATCTGAACCAGAACCTCCTTGAGTAGTCATCACCATATTGAAACACAAACATATAAATAATCAATATATATCTCAAGGATATCTTTACTTTATAGGCCTCCTTAGAGTCTATAGATCTGCTCTTGTCTCAGGTACAGATCATGTGCTTCTAGTAGTATGGGCTCAATATTACCTTTTACACTTACTTGCAGATTCATCAAGAGCTATCATGATTCCTCTAAATATACCTATCATATGCTAAACAACATACATATCCTAGGCTCTCCTAGGAATTCTCAACTCCCACAGCTCGCAATACCGAGAACCTCAATCAACACTGCTGGTTGCATTATGCATGTAAATTATACACAAAATAGGATCACATACACTGTAAAATGATGATTCTACCCTAAGTCCACAACCAAAAAAGGAACAAGAAATATGGCCAAATCGATAATTCTAGGGCTATATAATCCTAATTGTATACAAGTTTGAAAGCATACACTAGCAATTAACTAAGTTGATATCAATCCCAAGTAATACATAGAATCCAGTCCTCCTAGGCTATAATGCATCACACAAATCAAGAAATTCTATTACATGATTCCTAAAGTGTAACGCCCGTAGATCCGGGCTAGTCAATTTAGAGATAATAGGGGTCAAAAACGACTTTTCGACAAAAGATTATTTAGAATAAATAATCTTAACCAAGTTTTATAATAGACAAAACTTCAAAAATGGTCCCTGTGGTTTTCAAAAATATCAAGTTTAGTCCCTAAGTTCAAAAAACCTCACAGATGGTCCCTGTGGTTTCAAAACTTTTAACAAATGGTCATTTTCGCTAACACCGTTAACATTTAACCGTCAAGTCAGGGGCATTTCAGTCATTTTACCACCACAGGGACCACTTATGAAGTTTGCCTTAATTTTAAAAAAAATATATATATATAATTATTTAATATTAAAGGGCCCCACCCTCTCTCTCTCTCTCTGAAACTAGGGAGATCTTTATAACTCTCCATCCCCATGATGCCTTCTAATCACCAACACTAGATCGAAAACCCCATCATTCATCTAATATGTTCTAAAACGTAAAAACACCATATACTCCACCTCTCCTTCCTTTGTTCTTGTTCTGAAACATGCAACTCAAACCGCCATCACCATAGGAGATTGTTGCTTTGTGTGTCTTTGTGTGTTTTCATTTCTAAAATCAATTTGGGTGTGTTTTCCTTTACTGAAATCGAAAAAATAAGACTGTGAAGTAGAGATCAACCTTTCATTCACCATTATTAGACCCCATTCCATTGTCTTTCCTTCCATTTCTCAACAACCATCACACGATGGCACCGACCGTCTAAGAGTTAACAGATCAATGTGCACTCCGACCACCGTCAATTTGCACTCCAACCATAATAGTTATATTTGTTACGAATTTGGGGAGGGTTCACCATCACATCCCTCACCATATCTTCATCGTTTTAATCATACATCACCACTCCTCTACCTCCATTCCCACCATCGTTTTTCTTCAAGTTGTTGGGATACATACGAAACAACCACCATTGTTCTCTGGTAGTGATGAAGAACACCACCACAACATCCCTTGTTCAGCATCACTTTCAAACCACCAAGTTAACTTTCTGCACACAAGACGCAAACAACAAGCACCCTTGACATATAAGCAACCACTAACACCACCATCATCGTTTTCAATATGCAATTCAGTATTCAATTCAATAATCTGTATAGATAAGAAGAAAGGCACACATGAAAGGAATATAACCGAGAGAGAGAAATTACTTTCCATTATCCTCAAATCTGATTTAGGGTTGCTAACAAGAAGGGATTGCGGTGGATCTGTCGATTTAATGTCTTTGGAGGTGGTTCGTGTGTCATGTGTGACCGGTAAAGAGAGGCAATGTAGACGATAGGGTAGGCGACAATCGGATCGGCAAGATCTTCGTATGAGTCACAATCTTGGAGCGTTATTTAGGGAACAAACAGATAGTTTGGGGTCGAGTACATTCCATCAGTACTCAAGCAAGTGGGCAATGCAGAGGGGATGAAGGAAGATGGATATAAGAAATTCAAGTCGACATTGAAGGGGGTGGAAGGAGTAGGGCGGTGGTGAAGATGAAAGTGGAGTCGACCATATTAGGGAGAGAGAGATAGAGAGGGGGAGAGAGAGAGAGAGGTGGGACCCTTGCATATTAAATTTTATTTATTTATTTATTTAAAAAAAAGTAACTGAAAACCTCATAAATGGTCCCTGTGTAGTAAAATACCAAAAATTCCCCTGACTTAACGGTTAAATGTTAACGGTGTTAGCGAAAAGGACCATTTGTTAAAAGTTTTGAAACCACAGGGACCATCTATGAGGTTTTTTGAACTTAGGGACTAAACTTGATATTTTTGAAAACCACAGGGACCATTTTTGAATTTTTGTCTTTATAATATGTCTCAAGGGTTCTATACATATAAAGAACGCCGAAATCCGAGTTATAACGAAGAAGTTATGGCCCGTCGAAGTTTTACGGCAAAACCGGCACGGCACCGGGAGACGTAAATAGTGAATTTTTGATAAAGGACTTTTTAGCCTTATCGATCCAAATAAAAGTTGTATTATATGTTAAAACGATAACATGCAAAAAAAGAACGTCAAAATCTGACTTCGTATGAGGAAGTTATGAATTTTCTAAGATTTAGCATAACAGTGCACGACCCGAAACTCGAATTTTAATTCGAGTGGTTTTTTGCCTACGCGACCTAAATGAGAATTCAAGATCTCATTAATAGGAACTCAACGGTAAAAAGGCTGACGAAAACAGAGTCTGTATGTAGAAGTTATGAATTTTACGCGGACATTTAACAGTATAATCTTCTCGTACTGTTAAATTTAAGATCAGTCGAGAATTAGCCGACGGAGTCAAGATGAAAGTTGTAGATCTTATTTTTACCTACGCGTGGATATAAAGAACGTAAAAAATGGAGGTCGTATGTGAAAGTTACGGATTTTAGAAGTCGGAAGTGTGTTGTGCGAAAATGGGTGATGTGGCACAATCTTGACCATTGTTTTCTCCCCAAGTCTTTCCACTAGATGGTGACATGTGGCACCAAGTTCAGCCATTTTCACCCTATAAATAGAACCTCTCTCACCCTCATTTTCTTCACACCTTTCCCATTCTTTCTTCTCTTTACTCTCTCTCTAGAACCTCTCTCTAGCCCCGAAACCCTCCGAAAAGGCTAGGGAACCTCCCTAGCATGAGGCGGAAGCCCCGGAGTGCCCGACGGCTCCAAGAAGAAGAGCTTTTCAGCTCGGGAACACTGCTCCAAGTAAAGCCCGGTTTTCGATAAAACTCGTTGTAAGTGAGCTACGCCTACGCTATTTTTAATATAGTTTTTATTTAATTATAGTAACGTTATTAGGAACTTATAATAAGTACTTTGGCTATTATTATGGGTTATATAAGTATTGTTTAACGCTTATATAATAGTAATAATAGCTAGACTATTAATTAGTCTCGATAAATAATAGACTAAAATCTACCGGTAATAATACTAGGTTTTGTCGAAGGAAATTATTTTTAAGAAGCGAAGCGCTGTCTGAGTTCGGAATCACCACCTTTTCAAGTGAGTGCATAGTCCCTTTCATGAACATGATTTTAATACAAGTATCGATTGAAGTATTAAATATATGTTTATGTGCGAATTATTTGATGTTGTCTGATATACTTGTTAAAGAACATACCTGATTATATATGCTGATTTAGGATAAAGAGTAAACCTAAATTAATTATGAGGAATATTGGGTAGTGTTTTCTTACGAGAACGAGTCTTAGTATATCTCATTGATCGGGGAGCATGGATTAGACATAGTCATTGTCCCTAGTCCAAGAGTATGGATTAGGCATAATCATTCATCATTAATCCGAGAGTATGGATTAGTCATTCATCCCTAGTCTGAGAGTATGGATTAGGTAAAGTCGTTCATTTCTGATCCGGGAGTATGGATTAGGTAAAACGGCTAATCTTAGGTCCGAGAGTATGGATAGTCTCGTTGTGAGGATCGACGGGGTGGGATAAGAGTTGTTTATATATATGGTGAAATTGTATATTTTGTGAGTTTTAAACTATATATATGGTATAACATTGTGGGATTGAAATCCCTATGTACTCACCAAGTTTCCCAACCTGACCCACTCAGTTTATCTATATCACAGGTGTCAATATGAAGTCACATTACACTGAGAGATTAAGGAGATATAGATCACTAGTGATAACGAATGTAAGTTTTGTTTATGCTTATGTTTCTGTATTGACGATGACATCCCAATGTTTTAAATGAATAAAAATACATTTATTCGGAAATGCTTTGGTAACGAATTTATCATGTTTCACTGGGAACAAATTCCGCACATTTTTATTAAAAAGAGGTACTCTTATTTTTATAAAGCATAAACAAAATCGGTTTTTTCTGGCCGTGAAAATGGGGATGTCACATAAAGGTATCCTTAGCCTTAATCTAGCACGTAATACACATATCAAGCCTACTACTCATAATACATAGGTATGGGTAATCTTGGGAACCACTTACTTGAGCTCAGCTGATTGCACGCATCGTACCCCTTTTACTTAGTAAAAAATATTTTTACAAGTTCAATTTCGTTTTTCTTTAGAAAGATTATCATTTTCTCAGTTTGAGTTCGGACACACCCGAAAGTGTGCCCGAATCCCTCAAAACAAGGCTCTGATACCAACTTGTAACAGCCTAAAAACAGTTATAAAATTTTTAATTGAAAGACTATCAATTCATTCATTAATTGTTTCAAAATCCAACACCAAATCATAATATCCAAAACACCATAGTACAATTATTCAAAATGCGGAAATCGTGAGGGGAGGATATTATGCCATCACGTCGGGCCCTTCCTTTTCGAATCAGAAGTACCAAGAAACCATAAACATAAATCGTAAGCATTAAGATCGGTGAGTTCCCCAAAGTACCACATATCAAAACATACAATTGGGTTTAACCCTAGGGTATAACCAACATAATATACATATATAGGCCCAGCCCTGGGTGTATTTCAACTCGGTCAACACATATGGGCCCCACTCGGGGGTATCTTTCAACCCAATCATACAATAGTGGACCTCGCCACGGGATTTATTTCAACCCGAACATGCAAACACATATAAGTCACATAACATCTATCATCCTACGTAACACAATAATGGGCCAACATTGGTGCCTTCAACCCATGGATACGGTGAGGAAAATCACCTCACAAACAGATGAGAAAACTGAAATAGCATGCTTCTTTGGAATCAACTCCACCAGACACCTTTATAACAATAACCAAATCTCAGAAAACATATCAAAATACCCAAAATACCCCATAGGTCAAACCTTAGTCAAAATCCAGGTCAAAGTCAACCAACTCAATCGAGTCAACTCGGTGAATACGTTAGGTGTACTAAACACATACGCAGGGCGTACTGCGTGCTTGGCCAAACATCGAAGCCCTGACCACATACGTGCGACGTACCCTTTGGTACACCCAGCATACGCGACTGTCATCAACTCAACCCATTATGTGCTTAATCCTCAAGCACTTTCATCTAAAATCCAGATCTAGACCCTAAAAGTTGTTCTTAACCATAAAGTTTCCAACTTTATGGTTTTTCATGGCTATTAAGACCTTAACATCAAAAACCCTAGCTTCTTGAACCATTAAGACAACCTAGATCATGAATTGAAAGAAACTAATGTCCAAGATCACATTTTTATGACTTAACACACCCTAAAACGTCTAAAAGGACAACTCAAACATCTTGGAGTATTCCATACTCACAAGGATCAAGATTTAGGACAAAAAGGTGCCAACTTTAAGCTAAAATTAGATCTAAATGAAATACTCATTGAGGTTGGAGATTTATACCCCAGAAGGTATACAATAAAGTGTAGATGTTGGATCCAAGGCCTTGAGTAAAATAACACCACTTCTAGGTTCTTCCTTCACCACCAAGATTACCAAATGGCACGAAAATGACTCTCCAAGCTTCAAAATACACTCACATATTTTAGGGTTTCAAAATTAGGTCAAGGAGGAATAAAGATTGGAGTTAAGGAAGGGTATGGGGCTATAAGACCATCTCCAACCCATCTCCATTTTCCCCCAATAAATGGAGTAAAAAATGGAGTAAATAGTGTTTCATCTCCAACCCTACTCCATTTTCTACCTCATTTTTTACCCCAAAAAGTATATTCCTAGAATATTCCATTTTTATAACTTATATATATTGTCAAATATACCTCTCTACTAATTAAACTCTATATTCATGATTAATTAATATAAATTAGTATATAACATGATATTATAAATATTAAATATTGCATTTAAATTATAATTAGTAGATAAAAGAAACTAGAAATATATAAAATAAAAATGAGAGGGGCCAAAATTGGCAACCAAACTTCTCCTCCATTTTTGGAGATATGAATAGTATTCCCCCATATATGGGGGAATACTATTCATATCTCCAAAAATGGAGGTGAAAATGGGATAGGGTTAGAGAAGAATGGGGGAAGAAATAGATTTTAGAGGTGGGTTGGAGATGCCCTAATAATGCTTAAATAGGGTCTTCCAAACCCTAAAATTTAGGGTTTGCACCCTGGTACGCAAGTCATACTCAAAAAAATACGAAATTGTTATTAGGGACCAACTTTGCAATACAATCACTAACCAATGGTCAAAAAGGAAATACCTAAAAATCAAGATGTTACAAATTATAAATAACAACATATATGTTATCAATTTCTCCATTATGCAGAGGGTTTTCAATGATTGATTTTTTTTAGTGGTCGAGGAAAATCATCAAATTCCAATGCTAGTCAATGAACTTCTTATAAGTCAATTTGTCATTTTCAATACGAGAGTGGAGAGACGAGTTACATGTGAATGTTCTGTCAAAATATAAAATAATTTAAAAGTTTAGTTTTTAGTATTTATGATATCAAGTCCCTTTGAAATTGATCAACATTTTTATTGTTAAAAAACTTGGTTATAGAAACGTCATGATCCATGTCGAATGATTATTATCATGTTTTCATGTCGAATGTAATCATACACATAACAATAAGTTCAAGTAGTAGGTAACAAGTATGAACTATATTCATATACAATTCTTAGATCCATATGATTTTTGGATAATGCTAGTGTCTAAAATGACATGCTTAGTCTCATCCTTGCTATAAGTTTAGGTAAGACGAGGTCCGGTTAAATTGTCTAATTTTGAATGTATGAATTTTTTTACGTCAGGCCAAAAAGAAAATTTTACCTTCATGTGGCAATATGGGTTGGTCCGACAACTCCTAAAATTTGTTTAATTTAAGGTGTTGATAATATTTATATAATCCTAATTTTTACAAAATTATTTGTGCTACAAATATATTGCATGCATAAAAAATATCCTTCTAACAAGTTTTAGTAATTTTAAAATAATTATCATCTTTGTTAGCACAAAATTTTAAAACGAAGAAGATCTAAAATTAGTTTTATATATTTTCCAAGTTTTTAGTAAATAAACCATTTTATTTATTAACTTGATATTGATGTTTTTAATATGGTCCACAAATAACATTATATGGTAAAAGATTAGAAAATAATAATGTGTTGTTATCTTATTCTGGAAAATTGTGATTAACGGTTTCAATTTATTATTAATGAGTGATGACCCAAATGTAGTTCTTAGGGGTTAAATTTTTAAGAGGGTCCGAAATTTTAAGAGCTGAATGTTTAACATGCTGTTTGGTTGGGACCTCTGAATTGTTGTGCTAAATTATTAAAATGACTATTTTACCCTTCTGTTTTATTTTTTATTGAATTCAACTGTTTGTTTAGAAAATAACCTAATAAATTTCTTAAATACGTATTAAAAAAATATAAACACTATATAAAATCCAAATTTAGCAAGTTTATTCTTACATTATGCATAAAAATGCAAGTTTATTCTTACATTATGCATTTAACTCTTTTAAAACTACGACATAACAAGGATTTATAAACAAGTTTACAAACTACCATAACTTATACATCCTCTGATGTCAAACAGTGTTTATAACTTTGTATCAAGTACAATATTTTTTTCAAAACTTTAAAAAAAATTAAAAATCGAATCAAAATCTTTACTTCTTTCTCAAAGAAACCCGAGAGATCAAGGCTCCAAGACATTCCAATGAGCTCAAAAAGCATTGACATGGGTAGGTAATTCTTGATTTTCTATAGCCTGCAGCAAGAAAATTCAAGAACTTGATGAAAAGTTTCAACTTTTTTCAAAATAAAAAAAAATAAAAAAAAAACTAGCATTTGATTTCTTACATTCTCTTGTATTGACAAAACTTCATCTTCATTAGGTTTTGTAGGAGTGTAATCTTGTTTAAACCATTCATCTACTTTAATAGCTGCCATTGTTATCCTTGTTTTCGGGTTTGGATCAAGAATTCTCTTTATAAGACTCTGTCCTCCTTGAGTCATCCATTTATGCATTCGCACATCCCCTTTGCAAATCTAGAAAAACCCCAAATTATTACAACATTAAAGAATCAATAAAGATTACAACTACATGCATTTTTACCTTCTGATAAATCAAAGCTAGGTTTCTATCATCAAAAGGTAGATACACTGTAAGCATTGCATACAAGATGAGTCACATGACACCACAAGACCAAGTATCAGATGCCTCTCCATCATACCCTCTGTTAGATAACACCTCATGAGCTATAGCCTTGGCATATGTTAGATAAATCACAACTAGGTTTCTATCATCAAGTGTAGATTTTAATAAAACGATCTGACAACCCTAAAAACCATTTGTCTTCAAAACGATTTCAAGAATAGAGTTAACAAAAATTGATTTTTGGAAAATTAGAGAAAAACAAACTTGGTGCGTGATGGAGGTTCAGTGGCAGTCGCCGACTATGTTGAGGGAGGATACAAACACTGAAGAAGGTGGTGTTGTTGGAGATTGGCTTCGGAGGTCTGACCTTGGTGGTAGGAGTCGATATCAGAAGTTGTGAGAAACTCGTGTGTATGAGATCGACGATGGGGGCGGCGATGTTGTTCGACATCGACGATGGGAGGAGGTGAGAGGAGATTATCGGCACTGGAGATGGTTGGATGTGGGATGAAATCGGAGGGATGATTAAGGCGGGTGTGTGTTTGATGGACGAGCGTACGAGGGAACACCGCATTTTTTTCAGATATGAGCTGAAGTCTGAAAGTTTAAGAGGCTATCAAAATATTAAGTTGCTTTTATTCATACCCAACCAAACACTTTTAATCTGAATAATTAAGAGGTTGCCTCTTAATTTTTCAATTAGGTGGAGAGTTTACGAGATGTTAACTGTAAGTTTGGAACTTAACGATATAGAATTTAATTAATAATATTTTATAAGACCTCAATTATATATATATATATATATATATATATATATATATATATATATATATATATATATATATATATATATATAGTCCGGTTCCGGTGAAGACTTAAAAATGTAACATAAATGTATATAATTAGTAACTTATGTTTTTTATTTTGTATACATATGACCATTATATATATATATATATATATATATATATATATATATATATATATATATATATATATATATATAAAGTATAATAACATATAAGTAACTAAATTTGTAAAAAGAAATTAAATAAATAAATGACTAAATATGTATAAAAGTAAATAACTAAATATGTATACAATCTAAACTATGTTACTCTTTTAAAATATTATCGGTATTTGTTATATTAGATTTATTTTTATAAAACTAATTTGCTAATTATACTTATTTAAAATTATACAAAATTATTTATTAAAGTATATATTAATTGATATAATGTATATTGCAACGATATACATATATTTATGTTAACACTAATATATTATCAAATTATAATTATCATTATATTTACACTAGTAGATATATAAATAATTTTATATTAGTGGCTATGCATTATAAAATTACATTATAATTATAAATATATTTTCTTTTACAATATAAAATTACTATCAAATTAATATTTTAGTAAATATTTATTAATTAGAATAATTTAATATGCATAAATATATATAAAAACAACTATTGACAGGGTCATGAGACGCTTGGTAAATTTTGTCAGCAAAAAAGTCAACTCTCTAATAGTCATGAGACGCTTTATGTTTGTGAAAGATTCAAGGTCCGTTTGTATAGATGATAAAATGGGACAATGAGTGGGTTGGGTGGGTAATATGTAAAAATAAGTAGATATTAAGAATAGTCTAATTCTATTAGTTTGATACGGTAATCTTGTTTTAGTTTATAAATAATTGATATAATCTTTACAAAAATCAAGAATAACATAAAGGTTTAAGATAATTACTTAGAGAGTGATCTTGGATATGAAATTGAAGGTATATGACTTGGAGATCAAGGATAAACTAAATGGCTTATGTTAATTGGTCCGGGTTTATATATTTCATATAAATACCGGGTACTTAAGATTGTCAAGATAGAATCCTACATAATATTGTTTTATTGTTTTCCAAAATCGTGATCGTAATATTGAATCAGGATTGACATATCCTACCAAAATGAACTCATATTCAAATTTATTTGTAAGGTCTTAGATGTACAATATATATTATTAGTCGATGTCGATTAAGACGTTAATATGGAGCCAACTTTAAGTTTTTTAAACATAATATATTTTTTGTTGCTGCAAACCGTAAAAATTAGGAATAAAACATCTCAATTATAAAAAGGAACAATATCATTATGATCTATAATTAAAGGATTAAGATCATAAGTAAAATATCATGAGTGTAACATGCGTAATACGTGATGAATTGATAAAGTGATGATGCTCTATGATGTTTTTTGCAACCTAAGATGTTCGATTTCAAGTTGAATATACAATTTTTTCATATTTGATTATATAATAAAATAAATATGTGGGATCGGATTGTATTAAGATCTTAAGATCTTAGTCGAGTTCCTAAGATCTCACTATAGATCTTGCTTCATATAGATCGTATTAAGATCGGGATCGTTGTTGGCTTTTAAGATCTTAAAATCGTAATATCTTAAGAACAAAATCGAGATCTTAAAAATTTGAACCTAAAAGTACCGAATCCCGAAAAGTTATACAAAAACCGGATACCTGACCTTTGTATGTAATTGGTTCTGTGTCGGTTCTGTTGGAATATTTGGTTTGGATCGCTTATCCCTATTTATTGAGATTAATTTCAAAGATCATTTTTAATAAAAATGTTAGACATCTCTCACATTGAATTCTTTTGTTTATGTAACCACGTGCACGGTCTTTTTCTT
The DNA here is from genome assembly GCF_002870075.4 of Lactuca sativa. Taxonomy (NCBI): domain Eukaryota; kingdom Viridiplantae; phylum Streptophyta; class Magnoliopsida; order Asterales; family Asteraceae; genus Lactuca; species Lactuca sativa. The sequence continues at coordinate 66,508,617 of NC_056630.2, forward strand.
TCCCTCCCATTGAATGTATACATCAGTTGCCATTTTAAGGAGTTTATTACCAGAAAAACTTGTTTAAGCACCTATATATGGGTATACCTTGGACCATATGTTTGGCTAAAAGAACAAAGATTCGTAGGGCAGATCTCCTTAAAGGCCTCGAAATATTCAAGATTGCAACATACTAACATATAAATCCACTCAAATGAAATGTAGTTATCGTAATTTCTTTAGATGGTCACAAATAAAGAATTTAATTCCACTCGTTTTTATGATAGGCTTGCCAAATCAGTAAAAAGCCTTTGGTTTGCACTTCCGTGCTCACTTTGAACCATTTGTGCGCGATTTGTTCGGGAGTCACTTTCTAAATCCTTACACGAAAAACAGTTACTTCGATTAAACGAGTTGACGTTACTATATCCATTTTAGCTATAATATAGGAAAAGATAAGACCATTTACGACGTTACTTTATCTATTTTATGTTTTAGCTTTTTTTTTTTTTTAAATTGCCGCATTTATTGATAAGTTTTTATGAGTTTATTTAATCTTTAAAAAGACGTAAATGAAACTCAAGAAACAAAGAAGGAAGAAGAAACGATCGATATCTTTCTTTGATCACTTAAAGGCTAGACAAATGGACCAGCAGATTTAAGACACCTATATACGAAGAGGATGTTGACATGGACACCTGACTGTACTTACACTTGACCAAGTGGCATAATAGGAGCTTGACAAGAATTAGTGTATGTATGGTTCACCTAATGCCTGTAAAGGACACAAAAAGTTTATCTGCAATGGACCCTTTCACGAGTTCATCCATAGGTGCACACATAAATCTCATTAATTATCAAAACCTTAAATATGTAAAACCTAACGATTATCATGTTAACTTTCTTGAATCTTAAAGCGGTAGCTAGAATTTTCTTTAATCCCCCTCGATCAAAATTTTTATTTAGAATCACAATGATATTAAATTTGTATAATTAATTTAATTATTTATTTTGTGGTTTTCCTAAAAAAACCATGCAAATAATACATTTTTATTTTTAATATAAAAATTTATTTTCTTAATATATATATATATATATATATATATATATATATATATATATATATATATATATATATATATATATATATATATATATATATATATATACAGAGAGAGAGAGAGAGAGAGAGAGAATAAGACCAAATAAAAAGAAATTTTTTGATAGGAAAGTAAGAAAATTTTTATATACATAGTTTTTTATCAAATAAACTAAATGAATCATTATATGATTCAAAAATAACATGATTCATAAGAAACAATTTCGAAAAAAAGATTTTCATGATTCATTTTTAAGTAAATTAAGAAAAAAAGTTCAAACTTATGACAACTTTAATGAATATCAATAAAATCATCGTAAAAATGAATAATCGAAATGTTTTTCGGGAATTTTTTTGTTGAATCTTATTATTATTCACTAGATGTGAGACCCGGGTATTACACGGGTTGATTTAAAAAAAATTAAACATTAAATTAAAGTGTAAATAGAAAATATTTTTTAATGTACAATTTTAAAATAAAAATGAAATAAACGTATTTATTGCAATTTAATATCATATATATGATATTTAATACTTTACATATATAAGTATATGACTTTAATTTTAAAAATTGTAACAAACCAAAAATTGACAAATAGATAATATTTACTTCAAAAATACCACAAAATGATAAGTGTCAAAACTCATGAGAGATTGACATGTGACAAAAAAACCTTCATTTATTAAGAAGGATTTGTTTTGTTTGCCAAAAAAATAAGTCGAAAAAAAAAATTTCTTACTTGATATATATATATATATATATATATATATATATATATATATATATATATATATATATATATATATATATATATATATATATATATATATATATAAAATTGTGTGTATGTAGTAAAGAAAGCAAAGCAACGCTTGTTTGCAACTACAAATAATTGTTGTTTTCTTGTTGGATAATGGAATATTGAGCCAACCTTTTCCAATTGGTTTTAAGTGCAGGCAAAGTCGCTTACAATGGTTTCATAGAAGTCAAACACTGGCTGCTAGATGAGTTGCAAAGGCGTAGACAAAAGGAAAGGTTTTTACCATAGTCTTCTCGAGTTATAAGTAGGAGAATTATTAATAAATGGTTAAGAGTTTAATGTCAAAAAGTTAATTAGATATTATCTAGATAGAGCTAAAAATTTGTCACAAAAGGGCAATTAGATACTTGAAAATTGATTAGGTAGAAAGCTGCATGCCTTTAGTCCATAGATTCTTTATATGCGCAAGCATCATGCATGGCCCATGGCATTGAGTGCGATATTTGTAGCCTATATAAAGAAACCCTCTCTTTTGTTAACTTCCATACCTTAAAACAGTTTTTTAACAAGTTTAATAGCTACTAAAAAATGGCTAAAATCATCAACTCTTACTTTGCTTTCGGGTTCATCACTTTTCTTCATATTCTAACCGTGTTCACTCCTTTTGGAGTTGTTCATGGTGCTACTCCTACCACCACCTTTTCATTGTGCAGTCAAACCCCTCATCCCGAAATTTGCACTTCCTTAATTGGAAAGAGTAGTAGTAAAGAAACCCCATTAGTGGTTCGTGAAGCCACCCTTATGTCTACTTTGGCTCAAGCCGAGCATGCACATAAGCTTGTTTTGGCTATGGACTTGAGTTCCTTTGAACCAAGGGCTAAGTCGGCTTGGGCTGACTGTTTGGAGTTATATGAAGACTCTGTTTATCAACTAAACCGTTCTCTTGGTTCTACCAATAGTCACGATATCCTAACGTGGCTTAGCTCTGCCTCTACCAATCATGAAACATGTCAAAATGGTTTTCTTGACTTCAACTTGTCTTCGCATCTTCAAACATTTCAATCTTCTTTAAGTGGCTTCTCAAAATACCTTAGCAACTCTCTTGCAATAAACAAAGCCATAACTCTATCACATGTAACTTTTTCTAAACAACTAAAAGGGAGAAGACTCATGACAACGAATGATTTCCCAAAATGGTTGTCAAAAAGAGATAGAAAGCTTCTTGCAACACCCTCGGGTGGCACCTCTGCTGATATTGTGGTTGCCCAAGATGGCTCTGGGAACTACAAGACCATATCCGAGGCCATTGCTGCTGTGCCTAAACTTCGGAGTGGAAACTCAAGGTTTGTAATACACGTGAAAGCTGGTGTGTACAAGGAGAATGTAGAGATCAAGAAGACAATGCGCAATTTGATGTTCATTGGAGATGGCATGGGTTCTACGGTTGTTACGGGCAACAAAAATGTGCAAGATGGTTCCACAACTTTCCGTTCAGCAAGCTTTGGTGAGTTAACTTGTGGCGTATTTTTTTTTTTTTTTTGACCACATCATATATAATTATTAACGAGTTTTTCAACTAAACATCATTCTCATGGTATAATTTTTTTGCATGTCATTTAGTAGTTAATTTTCTATATTCCATTTAGAAAGACTTTAATACCATAGCATATGGACTAAAGGAAAAGAAACATGCATCAACCCATACCATGCATAACATAAGAGCATCACATAGTAAAGATTTTTTTCCACATAGGATTTTTAATAACTTAGTTTTTATAAATCTATATTTAAATATAATTTTCTATGTAACTTTTTTTCAAAAAATTATTTTAATTTACAATTGTATATTTATCCATACTTATTAATTTAAAATATTTTGTAGACCCCCATCTAAACTCTTTTTTATAACATTTGTCCTGTTTGATATTGTTCGAGTATATAAAAATTGTTCATTTATATTTTGTAAATTTAATAAAGTTGATTAATTAGTCAAATAGAATAACGTTTTAAAATTTATAATATAATTAAAAGGATCAAATGAAAATCACATGATATTGAGACGAGATAACATATCGTTACATAATAGAAGAAATACCAAAAAGAACAGAAAAATTGCTTTCAATTCCAAATTAACCTTAACAAAAACTTATTTTAATAGTAATAAGCTATAAAATAATTTCCGTTCTATATGTTTTAAGATTATATATTAAATGGACAAAAACATATCAATCATATACTTATATTTATAATTAGACGTATTATCCAAAACATTTTCTTTCTTTTCATTGTACTTAATTTGTTCTATGTCACTTTGTATCTGACGTAAATACGCTTATATTATATAAGAATAAAACGAATAACTTATCATCGATAGCGACCGTAAACACACGAACATCGATTAATTTTGTTTATTCATCGAGTACGTTACTTATTGTTTTTCACATATCTATTTTTCTTTTTTAATTAATTTATGTTTAATCAAATAATATATATCACGACTTTGGAATAATAGAGATCCCCGAAGGTGGATTAATTATAGTCATATTCACACTTTATATATATATATATATATATATATATATATATATATATATATATATATATATATATATATATATATATATATATATATATGGACAGTGTTACCTAAACTGAATACAAATCCATGCAAATTTATATTCATTTCATAAAAGTAATATTAAAGTTGATATGAAATGGATAAATTTCATTTTTATACAAAAACGTGAAATATTCTTGGCAACTATCATCATGATTTTTTAATCAAAATAGTAACCCCTATGTCGTGTCGATGTCTTTCATAAAGGTTCACTGTCATCCTTACATATAATTTTGTTTTGATTCATAAGGTTGTTATATTTTATCTAATATCATATCATATTTCCAATAGTTTGCAAAAAACTGTTTCAATAACTTTTAAAGAATAGTCAAATATCATTGATACAAATATAATGTCGATCTTATCTTAATTATTAATTAATTTAATAATTGAACACACACGCAAACTTAAATGTCAAGTAGTTCTAGATGTCTTTCCGATATTATAGTTTATTAGTTACTTCAATGCTTCGATTTATGAAACAATAGGAACATATATCCACTCCATGCAATATTAATGACATCTTTGTCAACGCTCTTTCGAATATTTTTTTGAACGAAGCTATAGCTTTTATCTTTTGAATTTTGCAAAAAAATTGATGATGAGTCTTTGAAAGCCCCCAGTTTTTCCAAAATTTATTTATAAATACAGAGTGTTTAGATTTTAGTTTAAATAAAAAAGTTCCGATGTTTAATTAGTAGGATCCTTTGGATATTAACTTTTGAAAGTTATTTTTCTAAACCTAAGTCAATAACTTAGACTCAATCGAAACACAACACCATATCAATAAGTTTCATTTAAATAAAGTTTTCTTTTCTTTATATTATCTCTTCTGAAAACTTCATGACTTCTTCTATGTGATACGTCAACCAGCGGTTTCTGGAAGTGGGTTCATTGCTAGAGACATGACGTTTGAGAACACCGCCGGACCCGCAAAACACCAAGCTGTTGCTTTTCGCTCTGGGTCAGACCTATCAGTCTTATACGGATGTGCTTTCAAAGGCTACCAAGACACTCTATACGTATACTCCGGACGACAGTTCTTCCGCAACTGCGATGTATACGGGACACAAGATTTCATATTCGGAAACGCAGCTGCGGTTCTCCAAAGCTGCAATATCTACGTACGAAAGCCGATGGGTGGTCAAACGAACACAATCACAGCTCAAGCGCGAACTGATCGAAATGAAAATACTGGGATCATTATCCACAATTCGGTTGTCACAGCGGCTTCGGATTTAAAGGGCTCAGGGGGTTCGGTCAAAACGTTTCTTGGTCGACCATGGAAGCAGTACTCAAGAACAGTGTTCATGAAGTGTTCTCTTGATAGTATAATAAACTCCGCCGGTTGGCTGCCGTGGAGTGGTAGTTTTGCTTTGAGTACACTGTACTACGGTGAATATATGAACACCGGGGGTGGTGCCGGAACTGGTGGTAGAGTGAAGTGGCCGGGATATCATGTTATCACAAGCGCAAGTGAGGCAACGCAGTTTACGGTTGGGGATTTCTTGGATGGTGGTTCATGGATTCCGGGGACTGGAATGCCGTATACAGCAGGGTTATGAAGGTGTACAAAACTATAAATGATTGATAGGTTAAAGTTAAAAACTGGTTGTGTCATTTTCAAAGTTATAGGAATGTAGGGGAGATAATTGGTGCTTGATGTTTAAGATAAGGACTTGTAATAAATGCCTAAATAGAGGGTGAAAAGTCAATTACTTGTAGTTTGTTTGGTACTAGTTTGTATATTTTGAAAATGGATTATGCTGTAGCATTGAATATATGAAATCAAAGTACATTTTGCTATCAATACAATTTAAATCTTATATATATATATATATATATATATATATATATATATATATATATATATATATATATATATATATATATATATATATATATATATATATATATATATACACACACTTGAATCTGATACATAAGACAAGTGGTTACCTAATGACCAGAGTAAGGGAAGTTATCTTGTATTTTGTAGATATTGTGATTTGGCACAATTAAAAAAAAAAAAAAAAAAAACTAGCATTGATAAACTGTTGTTTATTTTATGATTTCTACTTTTTAATGATGATTCAAATTAATGTAATTGTTTTGTGAGCAAAACTTGTTGATATATATAATAATTAACAGCCGGTTAACTGCATATGATTAAGACATATTATAGTAATACGATGGCTTGACTTAGTATATCCGTGAAAGAGAAAAGTTTCATAACCTTGGTGAGACGATGTTGATATGTATGGCATTAAATATTGTTACCATGTTGATATGTATTACATTGAATATTGTTAGTATATGTAAAATTTTAATGTCGCTTGGATTGGAAGGAATCAAATTCAAAATAAAAATGAATTCAAATTAGGCTTTATGACTTGTTACATATATTTTTTTAACAAGAATTTTATTAAAGTATCGTGTAAAACAAGAAAAGAAAAAGTAGAACTTTGTAAAGTGTAGTGTAATGCATGGTTGTTAAAATCACAATTATGATCAAAGGATCGTACGATCCTACGATATCACCTAGGTAAATCGATCCCAATTTTACTTCTATCGTTTTTCAGTATGATCATAGGATCGGATCGTAAGATCGTTGGATTCGTTAATTTATATTTTTTTTTAAAAAGTCAAATATATTTTTTGTGTTAGAATATTATTTTGAATTGTTTATCATTAAATAATGTATTATAGATGTATTTTTTATGTTTTAAAGTATTTATTCATAACGGATGGTTAACAGATGGATGATTACGTATTTTTTGTATTTTAAAATGTTTTTGGTTGGATTTTACAATCTGATTCGATTTTACGCTCACGATCTTGCAAAGCGGAAACGGTCATATATAAGATCCCGATCTTAACAATCTTGGTTTATTGGATTGTTTTATGAATACTTTTATTTTTCATACAAATTTAGTATTTAATTCCTACAAAATATTGAACTTTATTCAATGAAAAACACACACACACACACACACACACACACACACATATATATATATATATATATATATATATATATATATATATATATATATATATATATATAAACTAAGCAAGACCCAATGTTGGCATGCATTATTTAAAAAATGATGTTAAATGAAGTTGTTATGGCTTGGTAGATTAGACAAAATACATCTCCATAAGATAAATAAATAAAGCATGACTTTATAATGTTTAATCATGTAAAAAATATGTTTGTATTTGTTACACACAACTATAACTAATGTTATACCCATCCATTGGTCGGGTTGACGGATTTTAAAAAAATAGATCGACTTTATTTTTTACCAAATTGTAACATTCAGTGAGCAATTGTCAATCTAAAATTCAAAGGTTTTGCCTTACTCACGACGTGAGATATGTATGTTATGTCGTGAGGAGGTTAACAAACTCGCACATCATCTTTGGGGCTCACAACGTGAGCACTTATGGCTTACGACGTGAGACCAGCCTGAGAGGAAACCATAATTTTAGAGGTTTAACTCCGTATTTAAAGGAAGTGAGCACTTAGGGTTAGCCCACCCTCAGCCTCCATGTAACACCCGTAAAAATCCAAGCAAATTTAAAACTTTTCAAAACATTTAAAACCAACAGTTATTACAAATTCATTTTCAAAATAGTCTAATATCAAAGTTTTCCCAGAAACATAAACAAAACATGAGGAGTTGTACGATCACACTTTCGCCTTGCCGCAACCCCCTGATGTACCTGAAACAATAAACTGAAATTGTAAGCCCGAGGCTTAGTGAGTTCCTCCCAAAATACCGATACACTGCACATAACACATATACAAATAACAGCATGTACTAGGTCTACAGCTTTACAGACTGGATTACCCCTAGGCCCACAGTGTGAGTTTGGATTGCCTTTCGGGCCCACAGCTCACATCTAGATTGCCGTTGAGCCCACAGTACGAATCTCCCTCAGCTCGTAACCGGAATGCTCCCGAGCCCATAATACGAGTCTAGCATGCCCCACATGGCCCTCAGCTCGTATCTGGAATGCTCTCGGATTTGTTGGTTAACGCACGGAGCAGTATCACCTCAATCCACCCCACATAATATGTCGGCATATAACACAACTAATGCACATACAGATAATCACATAATAACACAGGTAGTCCTACAAATCTACCTAACTGGAATAGCAACTATCATGCAACACTAACTCATACTCAACATACTACCAATTGCTAGGATATAATATCCAATGGGCCGGCCTTGGTGCCTTAGACCCCTTAGTATAGTGAGGTGACTCAACTCACGAGTAGTGCTGAAATACTGCAAAGCTCTGACTGCTGTCTCACCGGGAATCTCGAACTGTAACATAATAATAAATACTAGGTTAATACCCAATATTACTCCCATGATTAAGTGTCCTCATAACTCATTAAGTCCATTCCCTTTTGTTGGGCCAAAGCCCCACACCAAGTCCTTAACTTGAAAGTCCATAAGCATAAATCCACTATTTGGCCCAATTTACTAAATTGGACCCAACCTCCTTATTGGGCCTAACCCCATGATCCACTACCACCAACTGGCCCAAAACATCCTATTTACAAAGTCCAGCAAAGGCCCAAATCCAGATAATCCATAAACAGCCCAGTACTCGAAGCCCGTTAGCCAATGGCCCAATAGAGGACATACGTAGGGCGTACTCCTCTGGTACGCGGGGCGTACTCATCAGACATTGACCACCATCGGGGTGTTTGACCCAATACGCTGGGCATACTGGATTTACGTTGGGTGTACTGGACAGTTTGCCAAAACCTTGTTAAGTGCTTAATGGCTTAAGCACTTAAGCCCAAACTTCAGATCTAGAGATCTAACATGCCTAGGATCTATAAAGTCGTGAACTTTATCACTTTGGACGTCCATAAAGTTATAAATGTTTGGTCTTAATCCATTAAGACATTATCCTTCCATGCATGGGACACCTTCAGCTAATGGGACCTCATTTTTATCACTCAAGTTCCCTTCAAGAGTCCAGAAGGACAGTCCTTTTCGTCCAAAACACAACATACACCACCTTGTCGTTTTTGGGACAAGAAATGGGTCTTTTAAAGTAAAATGGAGAGATCTAATCATATAAGCATAAAGTTTGGAACTTTATACCTTATGGAGCTTCTTGTGCACGAGCTAACTTCAGATCTACAAGCTTGGTCTCTTCCTTCAACTCTTTGATGCAATGGTTTCCTCCTAAGGCACTCAAGAACACATCAAAATGAGCTTAACACACAAAGGGGAGGCTAGGGTTTAAGAGAGACGATTTTGATCTGTGGAGGCTGAGGTAAAAGAGGTGTTAGTGCACATTATATTGCTTATATAGGCCCCAAACGCTAAATATTAGGGTTTCACCCAGACATTAGTACGCCCAACGTACTAAGGCGGACCTTAATACGCTTAGCGTACTCTTATGTACACGCGGCGTACTCCCTTTTTACCCAAGTTTGCAAACTTGGTCCTTAAACTTATCTTGGCTCTTCATTTCTAACCCCAAGGACCATAAATGGCAAGGTAATAATAGAAGAGGGTTCGGGAATACCTACCAAATTCTCGGGATGTTACACTCCATCACCTCTTTGCACTCTCCTTTTGAAAACCTAGCACCCACATTTGATCTAGTTTTTGGTGATTTTAGATAAGGAGAAGAAGAGGAAGAGCATCTAGTCCATCATTTTTGCATTCAAGTCCCTCCATCAAGCACACTCACACCTTTTGGACCTTTTGAGTATCAAGTTCATTGCTTTATGAGTCCAGAAGCTTAGATCTATGTTTTTATGCTTAATCTTTCATATACAAGATGATGTAGTGTTTGGAATCCATAAAATTGCCAACTTTATGGATCTTGAGTGTCCATTAAGTAGTATAGTTGTTGGATCTGGAATATGATTGAGTTTTAAGACTCTTGCATGAACTTTGGTGTTCCTTCTTTGTTCCCTAGTTGGTGTTTGGGACATGCATTAGACATGCATGTCCAAAAAGTCACGACTTTTATGATGTTCTGGAGTAAATAAGACACTATGGATTTGGTTGCTTGGCCAAAAGGGGGATTAAGAGCTTCATTAAGAACTTCTGATCAGAGCGTTCTCACGAAATGAGGATGGCATTCCTCGACTGTTTTGGACTTATTAGGTCACGACATGACCATTAGGGGTCATGATATAACTAGTGGATTGTGGGATTTTTGAGTATGGATTGATTTTGACTTTGACCACGGTTGACCTAGGGTAGTTAGGGTAATTTAGGTCTTTTGGGATTATTAGCTAAGTTTAGGTGACCGGTCTCGTTGAGGTTGTCGATAGAGTTGGTGTTGGATTTGTACTCGGTGTTGTGTACTTTTCTACTACTCGTTGGAATGCAAGGTGAGTTTTTCTCACTGTACTTGTGGGTCGAAGGCATCAATGTCGCCCCACTAGGTTATGTATCCTGGTTTATAAGATGGTGTTATGCTAGTTAGATGATTGATTAGTAGATCTGTATGATTATCTGTGTTTGCTAGATATGTGTTTATGTTTATTCGTTACATATATCGACATCTTGTGGTTGGTTTGAGGTGGTCATGCTTGTACTGAAGGCCAAGACACCTGAGGCGGTCCAGATAGGTTGTAGGCCCTAAGAGGCAGTCCAGTCATGTCGAAGGCTTGTAGAGCGGTCAGATAGGTTGTAGGCCTTGCGAGGCGGTCCAGTCATGTTGAAGGCTCATTTTTACATGTCATTGTTTGTTATGTTGTGTGATGGTACTTTGGGGGAAACTTACTAAGCTTTGGCTTATGGTTGCAGTTTATTGTTTCAGTTACTTCAGAAGATCGTGGGAAAGCGAATGTATGATCGTGCACATCTTCCTGTTTTTATGAACATTGAATCTTGGGAAATATTTGTATTTTAATACTTAATTTTTAGATGGGTTTGCTTGAAAACAATGATTTCCTTTAAATTAAACATGAAAAATTTTATCATGTTTTTGAGATGTTACACAAATGAATGTTTTTCTAACATATTTACTGAAAATATTTAGATAAGTAAGAAAAATCTTTCTTACTCAAAAATACATACATTGTCAATGAAGATCATCAAATGAGTTTTTCCTTGCACATGGTTGAAGTAAAGAAATAAAACTCATAATAGACAAATCATTATAAAACGTCTTTAAACATTATAGTAACATACAATTTCTTTCCTATTATAACAATGTATCTACACCATTTAGATATGACCAAGAGATAAAGAATTAATAAAAAAAATGTATATTTCATTTGCAAATGATAGTAAAAAATTAAAACTACCCAATATTAACAAGATACACATAATAATCTCTTAGTGCTAGTGACATCACCGGTTCATAGAGCCAAATCATAGTGCCCACAACCAATATAGAGCTTCATCGCCGTAATGTAGAGCTCACTACAAGAATACATTAGGTTTTAGTGTCAACATCAAACAAATGCATTTGGTGTCGCCGCTAATGATCAGACGTCGTCGCTAAAAGTCAACGACATTAGACCCCTTTCATCCTCACTTTCTTTCCCATGGATTGATTTTTCCCTTTTCGTCCTCAGTTCTCTATGCTCACCACCGAGACCTTTGCAAAATCATCAACTTGTACACTGCCAGTAGTCCACCTCATCACCAACGACGACTTAGCTTATCATCGACGACGCCATGTGATGTCTTCACTACTTTTTTTCGTTTCCTTTTCTTCTATCCCTATTGAATCCTCATATATGTTCACATCATCATAAGTTTTGGTGTATTTTAAGATTTTCTATAAACTCTTTATATATATATATATATATATATATATATATATATATATATATATATATATATATATATATATATATATATATATATATATATATATCACAAATGTGAATATCATAATAAAACATAAGTAATTTATGTTTATCTGCTTTGTTTTTGTGTATGCAATAATGTATTAAGAGTGTGAATTGTTCTTGCCCTCGAGTTTTATGTTCACGTTGACTAACACTATCAATGAATATCTACAATTCTTAGGTTGGGAGTTAAACTCCTTTCAAATTTAATACTACATTTCATATATGAGCAATGTCTGTTTCATATGATATAATAGAACATGACAATCTTATATTATGTTTGTTATGTATTACATTGAGAAAAAAAAAATCCACTTAATTAGGCTAAATTTACAATTTTTTTTTTTTGGCAAAAATTGTAATAAGGTGGTACCAACGAAGAGCGTGAATGTTTTTATAAGTATCAATCTTCTTTTTATCAAGTATGACAAAGACATTTGATGAATTTAGAATATGATTGTATAGTTTATATAAAAAATTGCTTGTTTACATAATTTGCTAAGAACATCTCCAACCCACCCTCAAATGTCATTTTTTCTCTATTTTCTCTCCCATTCTTCTCCAACCCTACCCCATTTCTCCCCCCATATTTGGAGATGTGAATAGTATTACCCAATATATTGGGTGATACTATTCATATCTAAAAATATGAGGATGAAATTTCAATTGTCGGGTTTAATCCCTAATTTTATATATTTATACATTTATAGTTTATTTTATCTATTAGATTTAATTTAAATATAATGTTTAATATTTATAATATTATGAAATATAATAAATTATATTAATTAATCAAAAATATAAAATTTATTTTTATTTGTTAAAACAAAATTAATAGAGGGGTGTGTTTGACAATCTATCTAAGTTGAAATAATATAATATACTAGGAATATACTTTTTGGGGTTAAAAATAAGGTAAAAAATGGAGTACGGTTGGAGATGAAACACTATTTACCTCATTTTTTACTCCATTATTAAGAGAAAAAATAGGAGTGGGTTGGAGATGGTCTAAAATAAAAACAAAACATGGTTATATAAATAAATAGTACGTATCTAACAAGAATAAAGTCACATGGTTTGGTATAAATATGAAATATAGGAACACATGAGGGATCGAATATGGAATATAGCATTTGTATGTATATCTATATTTTGTATGTGTATTATGTATGTATATGTGTGTTTGTATTTGTATTACATATGCATATGTATCATGTTTGTATATGTGTTTTCTATGAGTAGTATGTATGTATATGTGTATGTTTATGTATAAAAAATTATATATGTAGTTTGAGTATTTGTAAAGTACAATGTTATAATGGAAAAAATAAGCATGCCGTTATTTTGTGAAGTATAATGTTATAATAATCACGAACTTAATTTGTAAAGTACAAGGGCTTAATATGTGTGTATTTGTATGTAATTTGGAAAGTACAATGCTATAATGAGAAAAATGAAAAAAAATAGTTTGTGTATCTGTATGCAGTTTTGAAAGTACAATGTTATAATGGAAAGTGCAATGTTAAATTTTATTCATATTGTGTTTCTATATTGTACATCTTGTAATTTTGTAGGCTATATATAGGGGTTAGTTGGGCAATACTCTTTTATATGATGGCGGATGTTACGGGCCTAAGACATGGAGGTGATGGAGTCGGGGATCCACCACCTCCAGTAGGCTTTGGTCACGGACAACACGAACAGGATGGTAAATCTTATTATGATATATTTATTAGTTATTTTTATTCATTTATTATAAGACATCGTGACTAATATTTTTAATTATATTTTTCACTTGAGTTTCGTTTCCTACAAAAAGAAGAGGTCTATCTCTCGATCTCCAAGCAATTCTCCTTCCAATGATGTTTTGTGCACTTTCTAGACTTTAAATTCGGTTTCTCAGAATAATTCTCTTCCAAAAAAACTCTCCAAAAACCTTTCAAAAAAGTCTCCTCAAAACGTAACAATGAAGGAGTATTTATAGTTTTGAAAATTCCGTGCTCCACGACGTGAACAAGGATGTGATGGCATGACTTTGGTACAATCCTTATCGGGCAAAGATTCTGACTTCCCGCGTTTTTATCTTTCAGAATACTCACTCCACGTCGTGATTTTGATGGCCAGGTCGTGATTTGGGTTTTTCGCTGGAATTTTCTTCTTTTAAGCTTCCATCCTCCAAAGTTCCAATTCTTGTCAATTCTGGCCCCTATTCTTCAAGAGTGTTTCTATTGGCTACAAAATACAATTTAATTCAATAAGTACTATATATATTTGCATATAACCAAAATATTAAATAAAATGTATTAAAATATTTCCTAAAAATGTGTATAAATATAGAAATATCATTTACACATGATATTAGGATGTATATATGGGAGAACGTCCCTTTTAGTGTATCTGATTCGGACAATGTTTCCCCTACTTTAAGGAATGCCAAAGTCGTGCATCTAAAGGTAACTTAAATAACATTTTAAGTTTAGTTGTAATTAGTATTTAATTAACTAACTTTTTTGTATTTATAGAGAAATTTTGATTTGGATAAGGTTAACTTGGATCACAAGCATATTTCAAAGAAGTAAGTTACGATATATTTAACTGTTTATTTAAAGTATAATTAATCTAATTTTTAATGTTAAATAAGACATCACTCGACTCAAAGCAATTTGTAAGCCTAATACCGATCGTCAAGGGGTATTTAGTAGCCCAGTAGTCGAGCAACAATACCTAAATGGTTAATTTGTAGTTTCATATAAGTGTTTGTATCGTCAAGGGGTATTTAGCAATCTAATTTTATGATGTTTATCATTTTTTGAAAATACGGAATCTTTTACTCCAAGAGATCAATCAACAAACTCAAGCTTCTTCTAAAGCAAGGGGTATAACACTAAAGGATTTAAAAAATATTTTGAAAGAATATTGGGTTATCAACGCGGCCAGAGGCATCGAGCGTGAACCTTCTAAGGTTGTATCTATGTACGATCAGGAACAACCACTGACACAGCCACTACCACAATCACAGTAATTGTTAGTTTAAGTGTATTTTAAAATTACAATGTTATAATGGGGAAAAAAAAGTAAGATGCTATAATCATCATGACCTTAATTTGTAAAGTAGTATGCTATAATGATATGTTGGTAACTGTTAGTTTAGTATAGTACAATGTTATAATGGAAAAATGAAAAAAAATATAATGTTATAGTGTATATAATGCTATAATGTATATGCAATATTGTGTAGGACGTAGTTTGGTTAAAGTTTTGATATGTTGGTATTTTGTATTTTGGTCATTTCTAGAAAGCACAATGCTATTATGAGATGTTGGTAATATATTTTGTTTTCTTTATAATGTCATGATTATAGGTCACAAGAAAAAATTAACAAAAAATAGAAACATGGTTGCTCTAAAGTACATGACGCAAAATAATAATAATAATAATAATAATAATAATAATAATAATAATAATAATAATAAAATCAATTGCTCTTCAAAAGGTACAATTTCAACCCCTTCAATCACATCAATCTCAAAACCGATTTTGAGGTTGCTTATATGAAAGAAATCAATATTAGTTTGAAGTTAAATCAAAATTGTAATTAAAAGTCACAACAAAGGGCTTTTTTGTGTATGATTCAAAAACTATTGGGTTGGATTTATAAAGCTTTTTTTAATATTTAAATAAAAAAACACTTTGTCTTAAAATTTTCCGATTGCCTGGAATTCATTTGTTGGGTTGATTATGGATATAAAGATTCTTGATCCTGCAAAGATGTAATCGGAAAATTGTTCATACTGATCAAAACTTTTCAATTGTACTTTCAACAATCTTGGAATCTGAGCATTAGGAGACTTGATTCAGATTAAAAAATTTCATCAAGATTAGTAAAATTCGTTACTTTTTTTTCAATTCGTTACTTTGAAAATACACAAAATGGCAAAAGAAAATATGCATTCAATTAACCAAAAGTAATAGTCCTACGTATTATACATATAATTATCGAGAGTTTATTTATTTTTAGCATTCCTTTTCCCATGAAATTAAACCTAAAAACCATATCAAAACAAGATGTGTATATATAGATTTAAGAAACAACACTAAGCTTGAGAGTTAAATTATGTATAAGATAATCACTGAAAACTCAAATCAAAATATTATAATAATACTCGCCTTCGACTATAACGTAATTCTGATAGCTATAACACAACTATTATAAAAATGGAGCATATTATTTTCCCTTGCAACAAAATTCATCAACTATGTTCCCATTTTACTTCAAAAAATCAAGATTCTAAGTGAACTTAGAAACAAATTTGGATGCTTTAGAGTCTAAGATAATGATCCCAATTTCAAAACAGTTATTTCCATGTTCAACATAGTTAAAAATTAAAACCTTGAATTATTAAGATGCTTCAAAAGAGATTTTACCTCAAATCAACATCTTTCATCAGTTTCGTGGTTACCCAACTGGGGTTTAATGTTTCTATTTTTTTTTCTTTTCGATTTTGGGAATGATCATCAAGAATCAGAAGAAGAAAGCAAGAAAATGAAGATGTGAGGCTGAAGTGCATGTGCGATTTCCGACTCCAGTTTGTAATACCTGCAAAACCGACAAAGGGAAGTCCAAAGACTAAAACAATCGTATCACTTTCCGATGAAGAAACGCAAAAATTACCTTAGCATTCGATCATAGTGCTCTAAAATCCATGTAAGCATATGAATCATGTTGATTAAGAACCTGAATTGGGATAAGATGCAATAGTTTTTCTAGAGAGATTAGGGTTTCGACCTGATAGCATATGAAATTGATTTTTGGCAAGGGCTTAACAGAAAATATGAAGATGGGTGAGTAAATGGATCCATAAACCCAATAGTTTGGGTCAACAGAGAAAGCCCAAAATATCAATTAAGATTTAAGAGTCCTTAAAAAATTTATATTATTTTTTAAATTTTGATGAGGTTTATTGTTGAATTGCTAGGTGTCAACCTCGTGAAAAATCATCAAAAGCATTAGAAAATCTATAGAAATCATCGAAAAACCACTTTTCTTAAATTTTACGCCATAGGCTTTACTTATATATACTAGGTAAGTTTCGGGGTCTGCTGCGTAGAAAGTAAATTTGGCATTTCATGCATCATTATAAATGTTTGTAAAAATATACATACAAAGCTAATATGGTAAGAAATTCCAAGTCTTGGAGATGGCATCTTAAGCATATTGGTTGTTAAAAGTCTTGATCAAAACACCACAACATGCATTGATCTTGATGAAATAGTTCTTCGTGCATGATTATTAACGTTTGCACATTGATCGATGACATAGCGCTAAGTAATTCTATAATATGGAATTATCATATCTCTTAAAGTAAATTTAGATTTTAATATAAGATTGTTAACTTGAAAGTATATGACATTTAGCGGAAAGCTCCATCTCATTTTTGTTCTACTTGACATCTGTGATGAAAAGTTGTCGTAAGGTAAATCATGAGTTAGTAATTTATATTTCGTTATTTACACTTTATTTAATGTTATATATGTGGCCAAAGTAGTTTCTCAAAGACTCAAATCACAAAACAGTTCCATGGGCTCCTGAATAGTTGGAACGACTTTGGATCTCCAATAAAGTTCTTCAGCCAAGCCGCTTCATTTGATGCTTCGCTTGCCACAATATACTCAGACTCACATGTGGAATCATCCAATGTGTCTTGCTTGGAACTTTTTCAAGTAACCGTTCCTCCATTCAGTAAGAATACCCAGCCAGACTGCGAACAAAAGTTGTCTCGATCTATTTGAAAACTGGTGTCACTGTAACACGTACTCTTAACGTATCACTTCCCCCAAGAACTAGGAATGTCTTGAATACTCTTCACCGTAGTCCAATGGGCTCTGCCAGGATTTCCCTAAAACCGACTAACCATGCTCAAAGCATAATAAGACAGATCAGGGCGAGCACAAGTCATTGCATACATGATCGATCCTACAACCGAAGCATATGGGACTCGAATCATGTCAGCTATTTCTTCATCAGTACTTGGACTTTGAGTCTTACTCAAATTGATAGTATTATGTATGGGCAATTCCCCTTTCTTTGATTTCTCTATACTAAAATGCTTTAGTATTTTATCCAAATATGTACTCTAGCTAAGACCAATAAGACGATTCTTTCTATCCCTATGGATCCTTATTCCTAGAATATAGGACACTTCCCCTAGATCCTTCTTAGTGAAATACTTCCCAAGCCAAGACTTAACTTCTTGCAGAGTTGGAGTGTCGTTTCATGTAAGGAGTATGTCATCAACATTCAAGACTAGGAAAGTTACTATACTCCCACTAGCTTTGACATATACACATGACTCATCTTCACTTCTAGAGAATCCAAACTCTTTGACTTTCTCATGGAAGCAAAGATTCCAACTATGAGATGCTTATTTCAATCCATAAATGGATTTTTCAAGTTTACACACCCTATCAGGAAACTTGGCATGTACAAAACCCTTTGGCTTACTCATGTAGATGTCTTAAGATAGCTTCCCATTAAGGAAAGTGGTTTTAACATCTATCTGCCAAATTTCATAATCATGAAATGCAACTACAGAAAGCATAATACTGATAGATGTTATCTTAGCTACTGGTTAAAAGGTCTCGCCATAGTCAATCCCTTGAGCTTGGGTAAATCCATCTGCAACCAACCTAGCTTTATAAGTGTGCACATTCTCATCTATGTTGATCTTCTTCTTAAAGATCCATTTGCACCCGACTGTCTTTCGACCAGGCACATGATCAACCAAGTTTCATAATTGGTTATCATACATGGACTGAATCTCACTCTCCATTTCATCCTTCCTTCTAGCAGCCTCAGGTCCTGTCATCGCTTCCTTGTAGTTAACTAGCACATCCAAATTTACCAGTGTTATATCACTAATAAATGTATCACCATCCGACGTAATATTGAAACCATAGAACGCATGTAGTGTGCTAATCCTACTGTATTGACGAAGGGGTAATGAGTTTTCTACTAGTGTAACTGGAATTTCTTCCTCAGGTTGAGTGCTAGTGTTGTCAGAGGTTCTTTCATTGGATGACTCTTGAATTTATTCAAGATAAAAATCACTCCCACTATCCTCTTTAAAGATGAGTTCTCTCTCACGAAATACTCCCCTTCGAGCTACAAAGACCACATTCTCATTGGGTCTGTAGAACTAGTATCCAAAGGATTTTTGTGGGTAGCCTCAAGACCTACCATTGCTTCCTTGTAGCTAATAGGTTCATCCAAATTTACCAGTGTACGATCACTAACAAACATGTCACTATTTGCAGTAATATGAAAACGATAGAACTCAGCTGGCATGCTAACCCTACTAGAACGACGAAGGGGTAATGAGTTGTCAATTGGCTCAAATAGAACCTCTTCCTCATGTTGTGTGCTAGTGTTGTCTGAGGTTCCTTCATTGGATGACTCTTGAATTTCTTCTAGATCAAAACCACTCCCACTATCCTCTTTGAATATGAGCCCTCTCTCGCAAAAGACTCATCTTCGAGCTACAAAGACCATGTTATCACTGGGTATGTAGATCAAGAATCCAAAGGACTTCTTTGGGTAGCCAATGAAATAACACTTCTCGACTCTGGGTTCAAGTTTGTCATGCGTCTCTCATTTTTCGAGTGCTTCACAACCCTAGACCTTGATATGTGCGAGTGAGGGAGCTTTCCTTGTCCACATCTCATGAGGTGTCTTGGCAACCTTCTTTGTTGGAACAAGATTCATGATATGGGCGGCTGTCTCTAAGGAATACCCCTTAAAATGATTAGGAAGAGAAGCTCGACTCATCATGGAACGAACCATATCTAAGGTTCGATTACACCTCTTAACCACACCATTGAGTTGTGGTGTTCTAGGAGGGGTCAGTTGTGAACCGATTGCACATTCCTTGAGATAGTCGTGGAACTCGATACTAAGATACTCACTACCTCTGTCAGATCTGAGCATTTTTATCTTCCTTCCTAATGGATGCAGTTAATAAGTTATACCATGGACCCACGCTCCTTGTTGCGCGGAGGTTGCTGTTTTAGTTTGAGGTTGGTAACACTATCTTACATGGCCACAAACACAAAGCGATTTTACAAATTTACCCATCATCTTCCGTATAACTGTCCTATCAACTATTCCTACTTGCATTAGGTTGAAGAAGTCAACATACATGCACAACCATTGTTTGAGATGGATTACGAATGGGCCAAGCAATATGAAGGTGAGATGGATTCAAGTTACCACACCAATCACCTGTTTTATAGCATTGCTAGAAAAAATGTAGAATGAGAAGCACACCGAACATGCAAAAGTCAACATCCTTAAATAAAGAATTTGTCTTTCAAAGTTCGAGTAGAGAAGTAAAAAAAGAGAAATGTAGCCAAGAGAGCACCAATGAATAGAACACCAAACATAAATATTGATTTAAGTAACCATGTAATAAACCAAAGTTTTATGAATTTTCAGAGAAAAAACTCAATCTGTAAAATTGGGAAAAAGGTAAGTTGTTATAATCAATAAAAATTCAAATTTATTTTCCAAAATAAGAGTCGTAAGAAGGGACAAAGTCATACCTGTTGTAAAATAAGGACATAAAAGTGGGATGTTGTAAGGTTCACATCAGATTCTTCTTCACTCTTTACATTTAGTACAATTAGTAATATGGTTAAACGATTGAAAATTGATTAAAATCAAGTTTGATGGTGTTGAAAACTTTAAAAAAACATTATAAATTAAAACAAAAACTTACCATTAACCAAAACAATTACTTCCTATCTATCTAATTTGCACCTCTGTAAAGATTCACATTACAAAGAGATTCAGATAAAAAAATAAAATCAAATTATGGTACATGTGGGGTTCAAAAAGAAAGTGAAATGGTGGAAGAGAACAGAGGCTGCAAACCACTAAAGCCATCGGGGTCATACTTTTAAGTGTCATTTGCTTATATTTTAGTAATTTATACAGGTTGAAAACCAATAAAGCCAGCAGGTGTAAAGTATTGAAAGAAATGAATAACGACAATCATTATTAGTTCACAATGAACAATTAGATGATAGAGAAGCATAACAACATACAGCCTAACTGATCAAGTAAGCAAGAAAGTACTCCATTACGACCTTCTCCCAAAAGAAAGAGACACCCCTATTGTAATCATAGTGATGTCATCTCCAAAATCCTTGTTATCATAAAAATAATGATTTACTTTAAATTATTTCAAAACATTTTAAAAATGGATTGCTGGATTTTTTAGCAAGTTTATTTGTGCCATTGGTATTGACGATTGTTTAAGTGGTATAAAGTAATCCCTTGAATTACCATTTGCTTCAAAACTATTCGAACAATTTCAACTGGAATAAACCTTTTTGCATAGAGTTGTTGTAATTTCATGTTCAACAAAGTATAACGGGATTTTAAAACAACACACAAAACCAGAAAAAGGAAATTAAATCAAGACAAAGTCTTATCCATTCATGCTACATTTATAATCTATGGAATCAAAAAGTGAATAAAAAATTAGAAAAGAAAATCGGGGTTGCTTACATTCTCGAAATCCAATTAGATCCTCCAATTTCATCCCTTTATAATGAAACAATCAACAACGGGAAAACTTATGAAATCTAAGGATTATACATCGAGGAAAACGCACCTGGTAGACTTTGGTTGTCGGTGTTAACAACAATATGATCCACAACCAAAGAGAAAAGGGAGAATCAAAGAGGTTTTTTCAATTCTATGTTTCCACAGAGCATCAATGCATTCGGTAGCACCATCTCTCCACTCTGTTACTTGTTTATCCATTCGTGTGAAACTCTGTGACATCCCTAATTTCACGGCCAGAAAAGATCGATTTGTTTATGCTTTGTTTTATAAAATCAGAGTAATCATTTGATTAAAGAGTTGTGGAATTTGTTCCCAAAACAAAATATGATAAGAATTTTATCCAAACATTTCTTTAAAGAAATGTATTTTCATTAAAATAACAAAATCTCGAGATGTCATGTTCCGATATAGACCAAAAGCATAAACCATATAAAATAGACCTTACAACAATTATTTATAACTACTGATCTATAATCCAAAATCTCTCGTCAAGTCCACCAGCTTATACTCTTGTGCCATTACCTGTAATGCAAAGAAAACTAAGTGGGTCAGGCTTGGGAGCCTGGTGAGCATATAGGGTTTTCAACCCACAATAATATAATTATTATATTCAATCATCAAACAATCAACCCAATTACCCATCCCCATTATCTTCTTTATTTCTTAAGGTTTTACCCTAAGAATCGACTATCCTTCCTTCATTCGTTCCTAAGGATTAACCTAAGGAATTGGCACAAAGTTCATTGCTGCCCGAGGTTCCTATAACAAACACTTAGTCTATAGCTGTCAAGTTTCATCTATACAGTACTAAATCCATAGCTACCAAGGTTCATCTACACTGTACTAAATCCATAGCTACCATCGTTTTCTTATAAGGCACTAAATCTATAGATGTCAGGGTTTTTAGAGTACACCGGTGAACATCAAGTCCACAACACCTACAAGTTACGAGCTTGCTAGTGTTCCACAAGACTGTCTAGAATAGTCCGTGGTTGTCATCCCTACTCTGATGAATGACGGGGGCCATCGTTTAGGTAAAGGTTTCACTCATTTTTCACCTGTCACTATCATCTCATGATCTATATCATCTTTTGTCTCATCCTCAAACTCATCTTTCATCACACACCAACTATATCATCTACCCATGTTCTACCCAACATATTTGTAGATATAAATTACATATATAGTCTAAATCATTTAAAAACCTGTATAAAACATTCATTCAACATTCATCTCAAGTAAACAAACAACGTATAAACACATAGCATGTATTTTATAGCAAATACTTCATATCTATGCGGTAGAAGAAAGTAACTACACACTCACTTGATAAGACGATGATTAGACAGCACCTCGTCACTTAAAATAATACTCTTCGCTGAAACCGGGATGTTTTCTCCAAAACCGGGGTTCACGTGGGCAGAGTTTCGGCTCGAAAACTATTTTTCTCGCGATCTCCGGGGCTTCGGGACTTGCTTCGGGTGTCAGGATTAACACCGGGGCTTCGGGGGTATTGCTTGCCAAGTATAAGAAAGATAAAGAGGAGAGAAGTGAAAAATGGTGCAAGGAAGTTGGCAGCCCTCGCTCTCTATTTATAGTCGCGACCTTCAGACGAACGTTGGGCGTTCGGCAAGTCTACGTGGGGCTTAGCTTCGGATAAGGCAGACAGGTGGTGAAGTCTTGGTGGTGCGACGTGGTCGCTTCTGGACCGAGGAAAGCAGATATACGCGACGCGTTCTGAGCTTTGTATGCAGGGCGTACCGAAGGCGGTGTGTCTCTGTAACGCCTGTGTTTCGGGCTTGCCATTTGTAGCAATGTAATAGTCTAGGTTAACCTCTGTAACCCGTTTTGAAATAATAAGATTGTATTATTTGAGTATTGTGTGTTTTGTGCTTAATTGCTTAATTATGTGGTTTGATTAATTAAGAATAAAAATAAGCGTCAAAATTTAAGTGTAAAATAAACTTAATATATTTGGTTAATGTTGTAGTAGTTGAAACGAGGTTTCCGAATATATATAGAACGCCCAAATCTGACTTCGTATGAGGAAGTTATGATTTATCGAAGTTCCGGCTTAGCGATATACAGCCTGTTTTACTCGATTTGAGATCGAGCGGTTGTTAGCCGAAGCAATCTAAATGAGAATCGAAGATCTCATTGTTGGTATTGAAACGATAAAAAGTTAGGCGAGAACGGACGTCAAACGAAGAAGTTATGAATTTATAACGAAAGTTTCTGTCCCGGCCTATTAAAAATAATTAATAAAAAATAAAGTCAAAATTAGCCGACGGAGTCTAAACGAAAGTCGTAGAGCATGGTCTCACCTTTCCGTGGATATAAAGAACGTCGAAAACGGAGTTCGTATGAAGAAGTTATGAATTTCCGAAGTTTATTAATCATTTTGTATTTATATTTAAATCAAAATTCGGAAGCATTATCCGAAGGAGTCACCGATCTGATCCGAGGTACGCCCCGCGTACTCGAGTACGCCCAGCGTACTCCGAGGGATGTCGACACTCGCACTCGAGCACTTCGGATATGTAAGCAATGACGTTTTGGGCAGTACGCCCCGCGTAACGCAGTACGCCCCGCGTACTCCGAGGCTCCAGCCTCCTATAAATAGGATGCGAGGGTTCCGGGTATTTTTGCCAATTCCCTCTCGTTTTCGTGTCGAAGCTCTGTGCAAAAACCCCCGAAGCTACCCCGAAGTCCCGGTATCATACTCTAGCCCCGAGGCAAGTCCCGAGATCCTGAAGATCCCGAAAAGTGCGGTTCCCGAGTCGAAGCTCTGCCCGCGAGAAGTTCGATTTTCGAGAAGATCTTCCAGATCTGCTGTGGATTACGACTTCTATAAGCCGTAGTGCTGTCCGATCATCTTCTGATCAAGTGAGTGTGTAGTTATTTCTTCTAATACAATAATACGAAGTATTTTATATAAACATACGTGCTATGTGTATATATTTGGTTGTGTTATGTGTGAATGAGTATTCACTCTCTTCTATCTTATAGATCTGCTTATTTCTTTATGAGATACGTGTTATGTGTGTGTGTGCCTCATCTGTTATGTGATATATGTGTTGATTAAAGCATGCTATACAGGTTTTCTTTAAACTATGTATACAAATGTATATTTTTATCTACTAATATGTTGGGTAGAACATGGGTAGACAGTTGGTGTGTAATAAACAGATGAGAGGCCTCGTTGTTGTTTGATTGAGTCATCTAGCGGAGTTTAGATGACGACCACTGGCTATTCTAGACAGTCTTGTGGAAACATTAGCAGGTTCGCCACCTGTAGGTGTTAATGAACTTGGGTGTTCATTCGCTGTACTCCATCCCCCTCATGGTTGCCTTATTTGACTTATATTGCTGAGGTACCCCCGAAGCATGTGTTGTCGCCCCGATGAAATATTCTTAGACTAGGTCCCTTATGTTAGTTGTTTTAGGGACATTAAAGTGAGAATAACGGGAATGGGTAATTGGGTTATTGTTGGTTGGTGAAAATTAAATATGATATTTATTGTGGGTTGAAAACCCTATATGCTCACCAGGCTCCCAAGCCTGACCCACTCAGTTTTAAATTGTATTACAGGTAGTGGCGGAAGGGCATGAGATGGATGAACCATCAAGTTGTTTTGTTTACAAGTCTGCATATGTTTATATTTGTTATATGACTTGTAATGTATTCGTTTATGCTTATTGGTCTGTATCGGAACATGACACCCCGAGTTTTGATTATAATGAAAATACATTTCTTTTATGAAATGCTTCGGTAAACAATGTTTTATCATGTTTTGTTTTTGGGAACAAATTCCGCAACTCTTTCAAATCAAAAGGATTTACTCTGAAAATATTTAAAAGCATAAATGAAAATCGGTCTTTTCTGGCCGAGATTTTGGGGATGTCACAGTTGGTATCAGAGCATTAGTTTAAGCGAACTAGGAATTTGTAGGATTTCTAGACTTAAACTTAGAATGCTAAGTGAAGTTTTGAGATGTGTGTCTGTTGTGATTTAGACACGAGCACTAGTTTATTTTAGGAAAGTTGCCTAAAATGATTTATGTGCTAAATGTTATATGTTGCCATATATGATATTATTTGTTCGGATCTATGGTCTATTGCCGACCGGATCTAGAAACCTTATGTGTGTAGGATTCTAAGCGTACGTCTACGATATTAGAACTAGCATGTAAACGTTTCGGAGTGATAAGGATGATTTGAATATCTATCATGATTGAGGATCTAATTTCACCTTATTCGGTGTAGATCAAAATGGTGAGAACAAGAAGTGGAGTTGGAAATGCTGACGAAAACAGGAATCAACCACCAGTGATTGAGCCAATACCTGTCGTAGCAGCAGCACCTGAGCCAATAACCATGGCTGGTGTGCAATTGATGATTCAGACGATGTTGGATCGTCAGATGGATGAAACTAGACGGTTGCTTCAGCAAAATCGTGAAGAACTGTCGATTCGTGTGGAAGAGCCTGAACTGAATGAAGGGCACTCGGAAAGTGGAAACTTCAGTGGGTCTGTTGGTCCAGCCAACCCACCGATAGTTAGGCAAGATAACCATGATGGAAGGAATGATGGAATGGGATGCAAGTACAAGGACTTTTTGACTTGTAAACCATCGACCTTCAATGGAAAGGAGGATCCGATTGGGGTTATGGATTGGATCTCCGAAATGGAGTTAGCCTTTATGACATGTGGCTGTAGAGGCAAGTTGCAGACTATCTATGCCGTGCGACAATTCCGAGGTGGAGCCGTTCGTTGGTGGAACACTCTAGGGAAGACCTTAAGCCCTAATGAGCCACTGCAATTGTCATGGGCAGAGTTCTTGGTGCAGTTTAAGCGCAAGTTCTGCTCGGCTCAAAATCTGTTGGAGTTGGAGAACAAGTTTCTGACATTGACGAAGGGTAGCATGTCAGTAGATGAATACACCAATAACTTCACCGATAAGATGGAGTTTGCCTTGCGTATCGTTCCAGACGAGCTGACAAAGGTGGATCGGTATGCGAAGGGACTTCCATGGGAGTATGAGGTGCCAGTACGTCAGGCACTTACTCTAGAGGCAGCTATCTGGGCTGCCAAGTCTGTGGAGAACATGATAAAGGGAAGAACCACCGACAAGGTTGAGGTTGGTGAGAAAAGGAAGTTTGAAGGAACATCTGGTTCCAGTAAGAAGAGTAAATTTTCGAAATCTGATTCGAAAAAGTTTGGAGGAAAAGGAGGCGAAGCGAAGTGGTGTGATAAGTGTAGGAAAAAGCACTTTGGGAAATGTAGCGAGGATGTAACCTGCTACAAGTGTGGAAAGGTTGGACATTTTGCCAATGAATGTCCGAACAACAAAAGGATGTGTTTTGGGTGTAATGAAGAGGGGCATATTTTGAAAGACTGTCCGAAGAAGAAGGAGGCAGCTAGGCCCAACATTCCACCAAAGCCGAAGGCGAGAGCCTTCCAGATGACACTTGAGGCTGCGAAAGATGAAGCTGATGTCGCTTCAGGTACCTTTCTCGTAAACGAATTACCTGCTCATATATTGTTTGATTCTGGAGCCAACTACTCCTTTATTTCGCATGAGTTTGGTAAAAAGCTAGCTTTGCCTGTTGATAGACTAAATAATGCTTTATTAGTCGAAGTAGCTAGTGGCAAGTTTGTACCTGTTAGCCATCGTATGAAAAACGTCTTGATCGACCTTAATGGGAATAAGTTTCTCGAGGAATTATTGCCTATCGAACTAAATGGTTTCGACATCGTCTTGGGAATGGATTGGCTTAGCCCCAATGATGCCGAAATTTTGTGCAAGAAGAAGATAGTTAAAGTAAACCCGCCTGGGAAAGATTCGTTTATGGTGTATGGGGACAAACGCAGAGTGAATTCTGGAATCATTTCTCTAATGAAAGCCAGAAAGTGTTTGACCAAGGGATGTACATCATATTTAGCATTCGTGATTGATGCTAAGAAGGAAAAGAAGGTGATGCAGAGCATTCCAGTGGTGTGTGATTTTCCGGAAGTGTTCCCCGAGGATCTTCCTGGATTACCACCTGATAGACAAGTGGAGTTCAGAATAGACTTGTTACCAGGAACCACGCCAATAGCAAAAGCACCGTATCGATTAGCACCGACGGAGATGAAGGAGCTGATGATGCAACTTCAGGAGTTGTTGGACAAAGGTTTCATTAGACCTAGTTCATCGCCCTGGGGAGCTCCGGTGTTATTTGTAAAGAAGAAAGATGGAAGTATGAGAATGTGCATCGATTACAGAGAGCTGAACAAGGCAACAATAAAGAATAGATATCCGTTGCCGAGGATTGATGACCTGTTTGATCAATTGCAAGGTTCGAGCTATTTCTCGAAGATCGATCTTAGGTCACGATATCATCAGCTGAAAGTAAGAGAGCAAGATATCGAGAAGACTGCATTCAGAACTAGATATGGACACTACGAGTTCTTGGTTATGTCGTTTGGACTAACCAATGCTCCAGCAGCGTTCATGGATTTGATGAATAGGGTTTGTAATCCTTTCCTTGATAAATCCGTGATAGTGTTCATAGACGACATTCTGATCTACTCGAAAAGCCAGGAGGAGCATGGCAGACACTTGCGAGAAGTGTTAGAAGTTTTGAAGAAGGAGAAGCTTTATGCAAAGTTCTCCAAATGTGATTTTTGGATTCGTGAGGTCCAATTCTTGGGTCACGTGGTCAACCAAGAAGGGATAATGGTTGATCCAGCGAAGATCGAAGCTGTGACGAAGTGGGAACAACCGAAAAGTCCCACGGAGATTCGAAGCTTTTTAGGATTAGCCGGATATTACCGAAGGTTTATCCAAGGCTTTTCTTCGATTGCTACTCCATTAACAGCTTTGACCCACAAAGGAGCTACTTATGCTTGGAGTGAGAAGCATAAAGAAGCATTCGAGAAGTTAAAGAAGAAGCTATGCGAGGCACCGATACTTTCTCTACCCGATGGAGTCGAAGACTTCGCTGTTTATAGCGATGCGTCTGGTGTTGGATTGGGTTGTGTTTTGACCCAAAGAGAAAAGGTGATAGCATATGCGTCTCGACAGTTGAAAGAGCATGAAAAGAATTACCCGACTCATGATTTGGAGTAGGCAGCGGTAGTTTTCGCTCTGAAAATATGGAGGCATTACCTCTATGGCACGAAGTGCAAACTTTTCACTGATCATAAGAGTCTCCAATACCTCTTTAATCAGAAAGAATTGAATATGAGGCAACGACGCTGGCTAGAATTACTTAAAGACTACGACTGCGAGATACTTTACCACCCCGGTAAAGCTAATGTTGTTGCTGATGCTCTCAGTCGGAAAGTCAATCTTGAAAGGAAGAGGCCAAGAGCGTTGAGAATTGAAGTTGTCTCGACTATTGTGGAAAGTATAAAGAAAGCTCAAGAGGAAGCTTCTGAGAAAAATGACCGAAAGAAGGAACGTTTGGGTAAAACGTTGGTGTTTGGTACTAACGGTCATGGACTGAAGGTATTCCAAGATCGTATTTGGGTACCTAAGTCAGGAGGAATTAGGGATCTTCTGATGGAAGAAGCTCACAAGACCATGTACTCGATTCATCCGGGTAGCACTAAAATGTATAGGGACCTGAAACCCTACTACTGGTGGCCGACGATGAAGCTTGATGTTGCAAAGTATGTGGCCGAGTGTGTGACTTGTGCGAGAGTCAAGACACAACATCAGAAACCTTACGGGAGTTTAGAACCATTGCCTGTGCCTATGGGTAAGTGGGAAGACATTGCTATGGATTTTGTCACTAAACTGCCCAGAACAAAGAATGGTCACGACATGATTTGGGTGGTCGTTGATCGATTCACTAAGAGTGCGCATTTCATAGCGGCCAGGGAGAAATGGTCTATGGAAAAGCTTGCGAATTCTTACGTGAAGGAAATTGTGAGGCTTCACGGTGTTCCGTTAACGATTGTATCGGATCGTGATAGCCGTTTCACCTCAAGGTTTTGGAAAAGTCTACAAGAGGAAATAGGTACCAAGTTATGTTTAAGCACAGCTTACCATCCGCAGACTGATGGTCAGAGTGAAAGAACAATACAAACACTTGAAGATATGCTGAGAGCATGTACCTTGGAATTCCTAGGTAATTGGGATGAACATTTACCGTTGGTAGAATTTTCCTATAATAATAGTTTTCACTCGAGCATTAAGATGGCACCTTACCAAGCTTTGTATGGACAAAAGTGTCGTACGCCGTCTTGTTGGCTTGAGGCTGGGGAAAAGCAGTTTATGGGACCGGAGTTGGTTCATCAAACTGCTGAAAAGTTGAAAATAATTAGGGAAAGAATGTTAGCAGCTCAAGATCGTCAAAAGAGCTATGCTGACAAGAAGCGAAGACCGATGACTTTTGAGGTTGGAGATTCGGTTTTGCTTAAAGTCTCGCCGTGTAAGGGACTTATAAGATTTGGTAAAAGGGGAAAGTTGAGTCCAAGGTTTATTGGACCTTTTAAAGTCCTTCAGAGGATTGGGAATCAAGCTTACAAGCTCGAATTACCCGAAGAACTGAATGGAATTCACAACACCTTTCATGTGTGTTATTTGAGGAAGTTCACGGGAGAAGTTCCCGATATAATTCCAATTTCTGAATTGAGAATTGATGAGAACAAAAGGTTGATTGAAGAACCAGAGGCAATTGTTGACCGAAAGACTAAGAAGTTGCGACGCAAAATGGTTGGGTTAGTGCTTGTCCGATGGAAACACACGAATGGGCCGAATCTCACCTGGGAGACGGAGAGTGACATGTTGAGTCGCTATCCGCATTTGTTTGTTGATGTGTGATTCCGGGGACGGAATCATTCTAAGGTGGAGAGAATTGTAACGCCTGTGTTTCGGGCTTGCCATTTGTAGCAATGTAATAGTCTAGGTTAACCTCTGTAACCCGTTTTGAAATAATAAGATTGTATTATTTGAGTATTGTGTGTTTTGTGCTTAATTGCTTAATTATGTGGTTTGATTAATTAAGAATAAAAATAAGCGTCAAAATTTAAGTGTAAAATAAACTTAATATATTTGGTTAATGTTGTAGTAGTTGAAACGAGGTTTCCGAATATATATAGAACGCCCAAATCTGACTTCGTATGAGGAAGTTATGATTTATCGAAGTTCCGGCTTAGCGATATACAGCCTGTTTTACTCGATTTGAGATCGAGCGGTTGTTAGCCGAAGCAATCTAAATGAGAATCGAAGATCTCATTGTTGGTATTGAAACGATAAAAAGTTAGGCGAGAACGGACGTCAAACGAAGAAGTTATGAATTTATAACGAAAGTTTCTGTCCCGGCCTATTAAAAATAATTAATAAAAAATAAAGTCAAAATTAGCCGACGGAGTCTAAACGAAAGTCGTAGAGCATGGTCTCACCTTTCCGTGGATATAAAGAACGTCGAAAACGGAGTTCGTATGAAGAAGTTATGAATTTCCGAAGTTTATTAATCATTTTGTATTTATATTTAAATCAAAATTCGGAAGCATTATCCGAAGGAGTCACCGATCTGATCCGAGGTACGCCCCGCGTACTCGAGTACGCCCAGCGTACTCCGAGGGATGTCGACACTCGCACTCGAGCACTTCGGATACGTAAGCAATGACGTTTTGGGCAGTACGCCCCGCGTAACGCAGTACGCCCCGCGTACTCCGAGGCTCCAGCCTCCTATAAATAGGATGCGAGGGTTCCGGGTATTTTTGCCAATTCCCTCTCGTTTTCGTGTCGAAGCTCTGTGCAAAAACCCCCGAAGCTACCCCGAAGTCCCGGTATCATACTCTAGCCCCGAGGCAAGTCCCGAGATCCTGAAGATCCCGAAAAGTGCGGTTCCCGAGTCGAAGCTCTGCCCGCGAGAAGTTCGATTTTCGAGAAGATCTTCCAGATCTGCTGTGGATTACGACTTCTATAAGCCGTAGTGCTGTCCGATCATCTTCTGATCAAGTGAGTGTGTAGTTATTTCTTCTAATACAATAATACGAAGTATTTTATATAAACATACGTGCTATGTGTATATATTTGGTTGTGTTATGTGTGAATGAGTATTCACTCTCTTCTATCTTATAGATCTGCTTATTTCTTTATGAGATACGTGTTATGTGTGTGTGTGCCTCATCTGTTATGTGATATATGTGTTGATTAAAGCATGCTATACAGGTTTTCTTTAAACTATGTATACAAATGTATATTTTTATCTACTAATATGTTGGGTAGAACATGGGTAGACAGTTGGTGTGTAATAAACAGATGAGAGGCCTCGTTGTTGTTTGATTGAGTCATCTAGCGGAGTTTAGATGACGACCACTGGCTATTCTAGACAGTCTTGTGGAAACATTAGCAGGTTCGCCACCTGTAGGTGTTAATGAACTTGGGTGTTCATTCGCTGTACTCCATCCCCCTCATGGTTGCCTTATTTGACTTATATTGCTGAGGTACCCCCGAAGCATGTGTTGTCGCCCCGATGAAATATTCTTAGACTAGGTCCCTTATGTTAGTTGTTTTAGGGACATTAAAGTGAGAATAACGGGAATGGGTAATTGGGTTATTGTTGGTTGGTGAAAATTAAATATGATATTTATTGTGGGTTGAAAACCCTATATGCTCACCAGGCTCCCAAGCCTGACCCACTCAGTTTTAAATTGTATTACAGGTAGTGGCGGAAGGGCATGAGATGGATGAACCATCAAGTTGTTTTGTTTACAAGTCTGCATATGTTTATATTTGTTATATGACTTGTAATGTATTCGTTTATGCTTATTGGTCTGTATCGGAACATGACACCCCGAGTTTTGATTATAATGAAAATACATTTCTTTTATGAAATGCTTCGGTAAACAATGTTTTATCATGTTTTGTTTTTGGGAACAAATTCCGCAACTCTTTCAAATCAAAAGGATTTACTCTGAAAATATTTAAAAGCATAAATGAAAATCGGTCTTTTCTGGCCGAGATTTTGGGGATGTCACAGTCTCCATCCGAAGCGAGTACCGAGATCAACAACGGACGATTGGGATCTTGCCACGTCATCATTCTTGCAACAGACTTCGCAATTTCTCATTCTGACTTCACAAATTCGTATCTTTCGCATACGAGCTCCGTTTTCGACGTTCTTTATATCCACGCGTAGGCGGGAACGTACTCTATAACTTTCGTTTAGACACCGTCAACTAATTTTGAATCTATTTTAAAAGATATATTTTTAACAGGCCAGGACACAATTGGTCCGTTAAAAATTCACAACTTCTTCATCTGACGTCCGTTTTCATCTGTCTTTTTATCGTTATACTACTATTAACGTGATATTTGATCCTCGTTTAGGTTGTTTCGGCTAGAAACCGCTCGATCTAATATTCGAACTTTGGGCTGCATACCACTAAGTCGAAACTTCGAAAAATCATAACTTCCTAATACGAAGTCAGATTTAGACGCTCTTTTTATGCACACTCTCGGTTTAGCATATTCTACGACTTTCGTTTAGATCACTAAGGCTAAATATCTCTCTATCGTAAATTCACTATTTACGTCACGCAGTTTCGTACCGGTTCTATCACGAAACTTCGACAGGTCATAACTTCTTCGTTAAAACTTGGATTTCGGCATTCTTTATATATATGGAATCCTTGTCACGACCACTACAACCTAGTTAAGATTGTTCATTCTAAATAATCTTTTATCAAAAAGTCACTTTAATGCTTATCGTCTCTAAATTAAATAGTCCGGATCTACGGGCGTTACAAACTCGTCGTCATAGCCTCCTCCCATTCTAATAATTATAAGCCATCAAAGACATAGTGAAGTTTGTTGAATATAACCCCTAAATTGATGCCATAATAAGACCTAATCGATGGTTGTCGATCGAAGAAATTACTACCTCGTTCCTTTTAAGAGTTAAAGTTAGGCGGCGACCTTTTGATTGGTTGATGAACATTGGTGGAGAAAGTTGTGGTGAAGTGGCGAAAAACATTCTTGACGACGCACTACGATTTGACCGATGAGCTCAGAAGCCCCAATGGAATACAGAAGCAGTGAATGGCGGTGGAGGAAGCAGAGGGTAGAAGAAGGTTACAGGAGGTTGGATGGAGCAGAGGGTAGAAAAAGCTTCGAGGAGGGCGCTGGAAAGAATGAAGAAGCGGATTGGTATTTAAGGCAGTGATTTAACCCAAGTAAATAACACTAGTTATGAACAATACCTTGAGACCAGAGTCGACGAACAACATCACCGATGGCAGCAAAGGACGGTGGAATGGTCGTCGACGGTAGCTGGTGTGGCCGATGCAGTTGGAGGTAAATGTCGATGTAGGTGAATCTATTGAAAGCAGAAATGAAATGGGAAGAGATAGAGTGGAATAGATAAGGGGTAAGACGGTGGGAAACATGGAGAAGAATCTGGAAAAAGATTATAAAGGAAGAGATAATTATCGGGAAAGAAAACTCACCGATTGAAAAAAAAGAAAAAAGAAAAAGAAAATTGATGTTGCTATGAGTTACTGTTTACAAAGAATCTAATAAGAATGAGTTACAGTTCACAAAGTGTATATATATATATATATATATATATATATATATATATATATATATATATATATATATATATATGAAAAAGTTCAATAGAGAACCATAATTATGGGTTCTTCAAAGAAACCAAATCTTTTTTTCAATTTCTAGAGCTTATTCTTTATCGAAAAAAAAATATAAAAATATCTAAATTCATATATTAACATTGTGAATGTGAAAAATATTTTTCGGATTCACCGTGTGAATCCGGATTCACGTTGTGAATTTGACATAAAAAAAATCGAATTTTATATCATTAGAAAAAAGGATAAAAAGTTAAGAATTTTTGTATTTTTAGTTTTTTTTTTTTTTTTGATAAAAAATAAGTTCTAAAAGTTGAAAAAAAAATTGGTTGCTTGAAGAACCCATAATTATGGTTCTCTATTGAGCTTTTCCCTATATATATATATATATATATATATATATATATATATATATATATATATATATATATATATATATATATATATATATATATTGCATTCTATTTTTTGTTTATGTTGTCTTTATTTATGATTATAGGAAAATATCTAATTATTTAATTCCATTTTTTTGTGTGTTATTCATTTGGGAAGAGTGTTATAATATTGTTATTTATTCGATGTGTTTTAGTCAATTATGTCTATAACTGTATTGTTACTTTTTTTCTTTAATGTTTATTCCATAATGATTACAACCATATTTTTTTATGATTACATATACGTTTTATTTATATATGGTTATAAGTATCCGGATAAAATGATAAAACTAAGGAATAATAATTTTTTTATTTACATATAAAATTTGGTAATATTTTTTGCCTTTCATTAATTATAAAAATATATGTTTATTCGTTTTTTTCAAGTAACTACAATTATTTTGCTAAATCTTAGAAAATTATCATTATATATATATATATATATATATATATATATATATATATATATATATATATATATATATTATAATACGGATGACATCTATTATGTAAATGTCACAACTGGCATTTTGCTATGTAATTCTATCTCACATTGGAAAAGCTTATATTCTATTCTCGCTCAAATACATCTCATATGTTCAAATAAGGATTGGGAATCTTAGAAATCTCGGTTCAAGATTTTTGTAACAGCCCGGAATTTCAGATATTGATATAATTATGTTTTTGGGGGTGATTTAAGAGGGGACTCGGCGAGTTGGAGCCTAGACTCGCCGAGTAGGATCGCAGACTTGGTCGCGGGTTCGCGACTGGACTCGACGAGTCCAGATATGGACTCGGCGAGTCGACGCTGTTCAGCAGAAACCCTAACCGTTCGGTTTTGGATCGTATATAACGCCCCTTAGGCCGTCATTGTCCGTCTTTTGGTCGATTGAGAAGAACCCTAATCGTTGTGGACGTCTAGAGCAAGGGAGAAAGCTATTGGAACTTGGAAGAACTTGTTAGGCAAGAAGAAGAAGAATTTGGCCAAAGGAATATCAAGGAGGATCGAGTCCTGAGGTTTGGGGGACACAGAGAGTGCGTTTTCAGGTAACACTCGGACCATTTCTGTTATTTTGATGTGTATACGAATCTAGGGTTTATGAAACCCACTTAGTGATTAGATGGATTATTATGTTATTACCCAGACGTTTATACCCCAGTAATAAGATGTTTAGAAGTCCAGAAAGTCCCATGATTGTATATCTCGGGACCATACGTAATTCAGGAAGCAGTTGCTCGTCTGCATGACATGGACTCGCCGAGTTGTTCTTCAGACTCGACGAGTAGCTTGAAGATTAACTGGGACTCGTCGAGTCGTTCTTCAGACTCGGCGAGTTGAGTCGGGGTGGCCCCACGATTCTTCCAGGAGGAACTCGTCGAGTAAAAAGGGGATACTCGACGTGTAGAAAGGGAATCTTAAGGAATCGGTGAGTCAAGGGCGAGTGGACTCAGAGTCGTTGAACTCGGCGAGTCTTGGGGTGACTCGGCGAGTTAGGTCGCGGGGTAAGCGAAGTTCTGAGTATGGGGACTCGGCGAGTCATAGGGTTGACTCGGCGAGTAGGGTCAGTCAGGGGTTGACTTTGACCAAGGATTTGACCAGTGGTTCCAGGGGTATTTTGGTAATTGTTGTTTATTGTTTGAGTTCAGTGCATTGGTGGCTGTCCAGGGGTGGAGATTGTATCAGTGATCGGAGCAGCTTGAGCTATCTGTTCAGTCGGCAGTTTCGAGGTGAGTTATCCTCACTATATCGCTAGGGTTTATGGCACCAAGGCCGACCCTTTTTATCGGATGGAAATCCGGGTAGTTGTCATTACATGTTATGGGCCGGAAGGCATTGCTATGTGGACCGGAAGGTCATGGCCTGGAAAGGCGTATGTATGCATTTAGTATGTTGACTGATTCATAGGGTGATGTTATGCTAGTGACCGGCCAGACCGGTATCTTGTTTAGAGTAATGCTATGGTATGTGATCTGTTGATCGATTGTTGTCTATGAACTGCTATATGATTATTTGGTATGTTATGTATGCACAATATGCTTATGGGCCGGAAGGCAATATGTTATGGGCCGGAAGGCAATATGTTATGGGCCGGAAGGCAATATGTTATGGGCCGGAAGGCGATTATGTTGTGTGATGGACCGGAAGGTCGGCGTGGGTAGGACCGGAAGGTTTACCCAGCAGGGACGGAAGTCCCCTGAGACACATGGACCGGAAGGTCAGGGCCTGGAAAGGCGTATATGTGGTTGGTATTCTGGGGGTATCTCACTAAGCTTTCGGGCTTACAGTCGTGGTTTTATGTTTCAGGTTCTCAGGAGTCTGTGGCAAGGCAAAGGCGTGATCGTACCGTTCCTCGCGTTGGTGTTTTATGATATGAACCTGGGAAATTACTCTGTTAAATAATGTATTGAAAACCTTTTTGTAATAATGTTAATAAAATGGATGATTTTGAAAAGTTTTAATTGTTTTGAAATTTTGGATGTTACAATTTTTATGGGATAGGATTTCCTTATTGGGCCTAATGGGCCAATAAGCTTCCAACATGACTATTTTGATCTTAGAAATCTTAAATGGGCCCTAATTGGACCCACTCCCATTTATTTTAGCACTTTGGACCATATTGGGCCTAGAATGAAATAAAATACCCTAATGGACCTGATTGGGTCATAACTAACCTAATTAGCTCTAATGGACTATGAAACCCATTATTCTCGACAAATTGGGCTGTAAACCTTCATAGAAGCCCAATGGGTCGGAAATCATCAAAATGGGCCCATGGTATGGAATTAAGCACCAAGGGCCCAAAACTCTTTTCTTTCCTTCCCTTTTCTCGGCTCAAATAAGTAAGTAAATAAATAATAAAAAGAGAATGGAAGAAAGAGGGATTAGAGCATGACAACTCATGATTATCTAACATGTATTTAGGCAATCTCATGCATCTAGAACACTATTATCCATTATGCAAAATTCTTTGATATTTTTCCCCTCTTTCTTGACTTATGGCCAAGAGCCATTTCCCCACCACCACACTCCTTCATTTTTTTCAACACCTTATACTCTCAAATATTGTTCTTCTTCTTCCTCCAAACTCTCGAAAATATTGTTGGTTTCAAAAGGATTCTCACTAGAAAATCATCATTCTTTGGTAAGTTTTTACATGTTTAAGTTATATAACTCTATTCTCTTGCAAGATCACTTCTTCTAAACAAGCTTTTGGTGATCATACTCCTAGAAAACTCCTTAAGCTCGAAATTTACAACAAGGTGTTGCTAGGGCCGAAAATAGCATCAAATTTCTTCCTTTTCTTCTTTAAATCGAAATCATCAAGCAAAGGTGAGCTTCATACCCCTCTATTTTCGGTTTTCATATGTTTTATGGGGGAGAATACAAGAAAATGTGTAGATCTATGTGTATGTGTATGCTATGTGTGATTTTATGCATGTATGTGTGTGATGTTATGTGTTTTTGTGATAAATATGTAACAAAAAGGGGTAATAATTCGAGATCTATGACATGAGAAAAGAAACAAACAAAAAATAAGTTCTTTTACACTAAGCTAGTTAAGAAAAATAGCTTATAAGGTTATGAGGAACATACTTTAACATAAAACCCATTTTAGGACTTAAAATGTTAAAAATACAAAACTTGGGGTAAAAATTGTCAAGTCACGGTTTCATGAGGATCAAAAGAGTCAAAAAAGTTTTTGTAATCATTTTTCTGAATATTAGAATTTTCAAAGGACTTAAAATGCAAAATTTTGAGTTATTGGGCTAAATATGGGCTTTTCGGCCCAACAAGCCCAAAATTGCGAAAATTGAAGTTTTTAAGGGGCTGAATTGTAATATTCTGTAAAACAGGGGATTTAAAGTGAAATAAAACTATTTCAAAGGTCAAAAATGCTTTTACAATTCAAAAAGAATCAAAAATGTAACCTTTTTATATTTTGGGCCAAAACTGTAAAAGTTGCGAAATTTGGGGTTCTAATCGAGAAACATCATTCTGGAAGGGCTAAAACTGTTTACTAAATATACTTTGGGTTAAAAATGTCTTTTTAACAAGTTTATGATACAAAAGTGTCGAGAAAATGTTTTTAAGGACTAAAAATGAAATTCTTTTATATAAAGGACTAAAAGTGTTATTTTTATAAAAGAAAGGTAGTGAAAAGGTAAGAGTCATACTTCTAAACAAATTAATTCATTAAGACGAATTACAAGATATCCGACTAGCGACAAAGCGAAAAACAAATACACCTTCAATACCCAATATCGTTATAAACGAGTTGATTCGGTCTCGAATCAATACAAAACAACAATCGCTAAAACAAAACTCTCAAATAGATATGTGATGACTAAAAGGATTAAATCTACAAACTTTGGGCTTATGAGTTTCAAATCATGCTTGTTGGGCCTAGCAAGCCCACCAACATGATTTTTGGGCCCAAAGGGATAACGTTTATATGTTATTGGGCCTTATATGACCCAATATTTTATAAAATGACTTTCAATAGCTTTATGTGCTAGTGGGCCAAAGTGTCCCGCTAGAAAAGCTAGTAAGGTCAATGTAATCAAATGCGAGTTGGACCACCGTGTCTATCGCATCCATGACAACTTAAGGTACTTACGATAGTAGTGGGACATAATGCCCCCTTCTCTTCGTTCGCTAAGGCTTACGAGAAATTAAAGTAGACATAATTAGGACGTTATACAATGTGGATTAAGCAATATTCATTCGTTAAGGCAATACAAAAATCCGTAATCATGAATACATTTCATTATCGGAAAACATCGGGTTTTCCGGGGGAAGTCAATACTACTCGTTCGAAATCTTATAACTATAATACAAAATACCCTTCTTATATATATGTCTTTTTTTAAATCATTCATGCATCAACTTATGGATCTCACACTTTGACAAACAAAAGTCTTTTCTGAAAATATCGAATTTTCTGGGTTTTTACAAAACTACACAAATCATTTTATCACAACATTGCTTATGAACTCACCAACATTTCATATGTTGACGTTTTTTCCAAAATAACTTGTATTCTCAGGTAACAGGTAAACGAAAGAGTATTATGAAGTAACGTTAGATGTTATGTTGTTAAAAACACTCGAACTATTTATGTTATGAATGTGTAATGTAAAAACAATGTACTTGATGTGAACAATTCCAATTAATATATTGATGCATGGTGACGTTTATGTTATGATTCATGTATATTCATTGTGATGATATTCAATTTAAGTCACGCGAGCCCTCGGACGTTTCCGTCGTCTCGTTCGGAGGTGTGACAGTAAAATGTATGGATCAATTTAGATTAATAGTTTTGGTTATTTTAAAAAAATTGATTTACCAAGATTATTAATTTAGAGAAAATAGAATATATATATATATATATATATATATATATATATATATATATATATATAGGGGGAGAGTTCAATTGAGAAAAAAAAAAGGTTGAGAATTGGGGAATCATTCTCAGCCACTCATTTATTTTTGCCGCAAAAGCCTCTGTCGTACCAGCGAAATTGGGAAATGAATAGACATGTGTTTTTCAACAAAACATATTTTCTTAAACTATCCTAATCATTACCTTAATATATATACAAAAACATAGTTTTTTTTTCGTTTTTTTTTTTAATTTTTAGAAGTTATTTTTATCAAAAAATGATTTTAAATATACCAAATTTCATGATTTTTTATTCTCTACAAATAGACATCCATATTGATATAGTTTTAAGATAATGTAAAAAAATTATTTTTTTTATATTTTTAGTTATCGTTATTCATAAATGAATAAAAATGCATCATGTTTTATTACTGTACATTCGTTATTCACTTATGAATAAAAAATATGATTTTTTTTACAATTTAAGTATCATTCATATATGAATATAACATATAATAAACATAGTATATTCATATTTAAATATTGGACGATCTATTCAGCTGTGAATATTAACATAGTATATTCACTTGTGAATATTAGATGGTATATTCACTTATGAATATTAAATGATATTCAATATGTGAATATTACATAGTATTACATGGTATATCACATGTGAATATTACATAGTATACTCACATGTGAATATTAGATGATATATTCACATATGAATATTACAGTACATTCGTTATTCACTTATGAATAAAAAGTATGATTTTTTTTACAATTTAAGTATCATTCATATATGAATATAACATATAATAAACATAGTATATTCATATTTAAATATTGGACGATGTATTCACTTGTGAATATTAACATAGTATATTCATTTGTGAATATTAGATGGTATATTCACTTATGAATATTAAATGATATTTCATATGTGAATATTACATAGTATTACATGGTATATCACATGTGAATATTACATAATATATTCACTTGTGAATATTAGATGATATATTCACTTATGAATATTACACAGTATACTCACATATAAATATTACAAGGTATATTCACTTATGAATATATTCACTTATGAATATTAGAAGGTATTTTGACAAATATATACAATTTTTATATGTTATTCACATATGAATAACATACAGACTTGCATATTTGTTTTATGTTTTTAATAATCATATACTGATTCAGGTGAGAAAACATATTCATATGTGAATATA
This sequence comes from Lactuca sativa, assembly GCF_002870075.4. NCBI lineage: Eukaryota > Viridiplantae > Streptophyta > Magnoliopsida > Asterales > Asteraceae > Lactuca > Lactuca sativa. The sequence goes on from NC_056630.2 coordinate 66,550,220, forward strand.
ACATGGTAATTTAGTTTATGCATTTCATTAAACAGTTGGAGGCATACAAGTTTACTATTTTATAAATGTTAAAAACATCAAGTTATCAATTCCAAATCATCATATACTTCCGATTTCGACTTCAGATGCGACATCCTATGTCTGATCGATTTCTCATTTTGATTTTGATTTCTGAAAATCCAATTAGGAACCTGCGAGTACCGATTATGAGTCCTTCAATGTCGACTGTGACTGCGAGTCTAGAACTTCGATTCCAATTTCATGAATAGCAAAGAAATTCTGATTCCAACTGATTTTGTTTGCGAATCTGGGAAATTCCAGTTCCAAATCCGTTATGAACTTTAACAAATGCTTGCAAGCTACGAACATTCGGAGTATTCAACAAAGAAATCGATGAAATTGATGAATTTGGGTTGCGAATCTGTCTTGAACGTCGAACCTCCCAACCACGAATATCGATGATTGATTAACACTGGATGACATTGATGATGGTTTAGTTGAAGAAATCTGGATGATTGTTGAAGGTTGGAGGAGAAATTTTGATGATGAACGAACTGTTATCGAATTCTCTATAGTTACGTATTTGAGATTGAAGGTTATTAACATATTTACAAGTTTGCCACCATGTCTTTTTATGCTTAGATTAAATGAGTGACTGAGAATGATTCCCCCATTCTCAACCTTTTTTATTTTTTCAATTGAACCCACCTATATATATATATATATATATGTGTGTGTGTGTGTGTGTGTGATTTATGTAAAATAAGGGTAATATTGTATATTTGCATTATCTTCAAACTAGGAAACAAATTTTAATTAATGAAATTTTTGGATTTTAAGGGATATTTTATTTTATTAGTTTTGAATTCTAATTTTTTTTTATTAATTCAATTCTAATTCTAACATAAATTTTTTGATTTTACCTGATATTATTTTGTCATAATGACATTCTAACAGAATGATATTCTATGAGAATGTCAACCGTAAACTACATTATTTTTTTCAAATATTAGATCATTCTCCAATAACAAGACTGATAATATAACTTCTAATGGTAAGAATATTAACCTGAAATATTTTCTTATAGTATTTGTTAATTTTTTATGACAGTCCACTTAAAATACAATAGAAACTCAAATGCATTAATACAATATTTTTTTCCTTTACAGAATCCCCCTCTCGTTCTTTGTTCATTTCTAGGAGGTATATAATTAAGCAAAAAAAACAAAGCTTCATTTGTTAAAGAATACTCTGTCATTCTTGAAACCTTTTGTAAAAATATATTTTCATTCTTGAACGAATCCCCATTCTCATTCTTTGTCTGTTCTTAGATGTCTTGTGTATGATTGACCCTTATGCCCCTTCGAAATACAATGAGATTATGTGGTGGCTGTCACATTTAGGGTTGAGAGAACGGGGCTAACATCGACATAACTTTAAAAAACAAACCTTGTTCTTAAAGCCACAAACCAAAAATTACCCCCTTTTAGTTTCTTCTGGTCAAACATAATCCTGAACATGTTTTTGAATTTTTTCTATGAAAATAAAGGCGTGTGGTGGTTGGTTAATCATGATACTAACTCTAGGTATCTAGGATTTAACCAGCGATGTCGATAGGGGAGATGGGGACAGAGACGGCTATGGTTTGGAGATGGTGGTGATCAATGGGTCATGAAGGCTATGAGGGATCAACAGGACATCGACAAGTTCTACACAAAAATGTAGTCGCCAAGTGCAAATAACAGGTTTGAGGGAAAAATAAGGAGGATTAAGCTTTTTTATGAGCCATGAGGTTGACGTATGCATCGGAATACCTAGATAAAAATGGAGAAAACTAAGTTAAAAAAACTCAATGTAGTTAGCATAAATGTAGGGAAGTATATGCGGAAGTTATTATTATCTTAAATGAAATTACTAAATTACCCTTAACTATTAAATTAATGATTTAATTTTTATTGAACTCTTATTGGTTCCTACGTCCACACAATAATTGTTCATCTACATTTGAACCTAGTTCTATATATATATATATATATATATATATATATATATATATATTAACGTGAACCGTCTTTATAATAAGGTTTTGTTATGTAGTTAGTCCCTAACAAAGATAAAAATATTGTTATATCCTTTTTTATTTTATCGAATATTTCTTTTTTATTGTTTAATTATTTAATAATATTTTCGGCATAATAGTGTCTTCTCCGGTGAGACAATGTCTTTTACGACAAGTCTGTAAAAAATGTCTGTAAAAAACATATGAATCATCCAAACCAGATGAAGAATAAAACTCTTAAGCAAATAAGTTGTTGCAAGTAAAACCGACTAATGCAAGAAGAACCTGATCCAAACTAGTTGAAGTATAAAACTATACACTAGATACACGAGCAATCATATGAAAAATAGATACAACAAACCAGATTTATCAAACTCACTAACAATCTGATGAAAAAGTTAGATCTACTCCAGATGCAAGAACAAAGATGTAACACCTTATCTCGAAGGGATTAAGAAACCCTAATTTTAGGGCGTTGCGCCCTATATAAACACCTTAAGTCATTAGGGTTGGACTCTTTATCAACCTCTAAGCCTCTAAAACCCTAAAAGTCATCCCTTAGCCTCCATTGTTATGAATTTGAGTTCTTAAGAAGATTTTGGTGGTTGTTCTGCTCCCTGTCAAGGAAGTATAGAAATTAGAAGGTGCTTTGCTTGGTGAGAAGGTTATAGATCCAGAATCATCACCCTTGTTGCCATCTTATTGAGGTATCAAGTTCAAACCTTGTCTTCTCCATGATTATATCTCTTCATTTCATTGTCTTGATGCTTTTGGTCCATTTTTGGGTTGGTTTGAGGAGTTAGGTCATTTTCAGGACCTATTCTGTTAGATATGAGCTTGTTATGGACTCTTATGGCATAAAGGTGCAAGCTTTATGGGATTTTTGTTACATGCATGCATTAAGTCACTTGTTAATTCCTATTGAGCTTTAAGAGCTTCATTAAGCCATACATGAACGTAAAGTTAGCAACTTTACTTGATAATTCAGCCCAAGGAAGTCAAGCCTATGATTTGGAGCAATGCCTTAAGGGATTAAGGGCTGAATGTGAAAGGTGGCCGAGCGGGAGGAGTATGTTGGGCGTACAAGCTAGTACGCGCAGCGTACAAGCCCTAAAGCATGTACACCAGAATGGGCCTCAGATCTTTTGGTCTTCAGGTTGGGCCATTTTTGGGCTTGGATGTTTGGGGCTTTGTTGGGCCATCTGCTTTCTGGTGTTTTGGGAGGGGAATATTATTGGGCCTTGGGTTAAGGCCCATGGAAGGGGTTTGGTTCCAATTTGGAAAATTGGGCCATGCTTAGGCCTTGGATGTTTATTTGGAATTTAGGCTTCCAGATTGTTGGATTGGGCCTTGGCTTTGAGCCAAGTTATGAAAAAAGTAAAGTGTCTTTTACCCTAGTTTGAACACTTAGCTTGGGTCAGGATCTGATTGTTGACTGGATGATTAACTTATGATTGATAGCGTGGGGATTCTTGCAGGCCAGCATCCAGATATTCTTTCAATGAGATTCAACAGTGCGAGGTGAGTTTTTTTCACTGCACTTGTAGGTCAAAGGCACCAATGCCGGCTAATTGGATTGACATCCTGTTATGCATGTTATCGTGTTGTAGTGGTCTGTTACATCAGTATCCTCGTATATAGGATGATGTCATGCTTAGTGATCTGTAGATCTGCCTGTCTACCTATAGACTATTTATATGTTGATTTGTTATATATGGGCACATATTGTTGGTGGTTGAGGTTTTACTGCTATGTGCGTGAGCCAATAGACCGGGGGCATTCCAACCTAATGGTTGATTAGACTCGAGGGTATTCCATCCTGAGGATCACTGGAACCTTTGTATATTGGGATTCCAACCCGATAATTGATTGGGCATGGGGTATTCCAACCTGATGGTTGATTGGACCCGATATGGTATATGGTGAGACTGGACCACTTTGTACGTTAGTCAATAGGCCTGGGAATTCAAACCTAATGGTTAATTGGACCCGACATTTTTGGTATTCCAAATCGATGGTTGATTGGAAAAAACTACTTAGTATGCGAGGGTATACCATCCCGAGGATGAGTAGGCCCATCGTAGACATGCCTGGTATTCCAATCCGAGGCTGATTGGGCCAGGCGTGAAGTGTTTTAGCATGCTAGTTGTTGTTATCTGTTGTGTGGTGGTAATTTAGGGGGAACTTACTAAGCTTCATGCTTACATTTTGGTTTATGGTTTTAGGGACCTAGGAGGACCGTGGCAAGGCGATGGCGTGACCGTACATGCGTTTTACGACTGAAGGGATCTTGGGAGACTCTAATTTTCAATAATGTTTTGGAAATACTGATTTTGTAAACACTTTATTAGTAAATGGGTTGTTTTGAAAAGTTTAAATTTGTTGAAAATTTTGGGATGTTACAAGTTGGTATCAGAACCTTGGCTTGAGTGAAGTGGAGAAACACTCGTGTGAATCCAATCTCAAAATAAGAAAATAAAACAGTTTTAAAAAAGATTTTCAAAATAATCAAGAAAGGATGCGATGTCTACGATCAGCCGGAGCCGGTAAGTTTGCCCCAAGTTACCACATTGTTATTTGATGTTATGATATGTTAGAACTGCATGCTAGTGATAGGCTGAGGATCTTCAAGAATTGCATGATAGAATTGCCTGATTATATGATGCATGATAGCCTAGGGTCTTCCTTATATGAAATTGACGTCATTACTATAGTTACTTAGTGTGCACATCATAGTTGTACATAATAAAGATTCTATAGCCTGAGAATGCTTGATTTAGCTTTATTTCCTATTCTTGTCTGATTAAGGGCTTATAGTAGAGTCATGTATTAGACTATCTGTGGGATCCAATGTTATGTATGATTAGCATGCATGAGTGGTTGCAGGGTTGGTGGAAGTTTCTTGAGTGGGTGTGGTTCATATCAGGTCAGCGTGAGGAATGATTAGCCACTCTTGAGAGTGTGAGGGCATGGTGAAGGTGCACCTGAGATGCTAGGAGATAGAGATCGAGAGTTTCATATCAGGATCTGTCCGATTTTATTATGTTTTAGTGTCAGTCAGCTCCTCTGCTTGAATGCTTCTTGCTTTGTGCTTTGTGGGACCTATGTCAATGTGAGTTAACCATCAACTGAATACATTAAATTACATGCTATGAAGGTTAAATCATCTTAGAATGAAGGACTTGGACCTATTGCACAACTCTTGTCTGATTCCAACCGTTGTAGGGTCGAGTCCTTTAATCGAAAGATTATTTAAGCTTTGTTACATGTAATTGTATTCATGAAGTGGTTAGCTGACATTAGTAGGGGTTCTTTAGCAGCTGATGGAAGGGGAGGTGGGTGGGAAATCTAGGAGAGCCTAGGTAGTATTTTAGTGTGGTTATTTTGCTCTGGAGCAGGTATCGGGAATATTATTATGAGTATGTCTTAGAGGACTTGAGTTGATTCTTGAGGAAAGTATGGATAGGTGTGGAAGGTATTATTGGGCCGTACTACTGGAAGCACGTCATCCATACTCGAATCAAGGAGAGCTTCAGGGAATCTAAGGGATGTTCGGGGGAGATAGCATGGCTGGATACCATGATTCGCGGCGGTAGCTCTGCATTTGTCTATTTTTTGGCTATGGTTGCTCGGGCATGAAGTCGGGCATGGAAATTGTTTTAGACCCCAGTGGCGAAATTGATTTGGGTTGTTTGGTGCAAACCCAGATGAACTTGTTGGTTTTAAGGTCTCGAAGGTTTTACTCGAGGCCGTATATTCAAGTCGCGGGACTCAAGAAAGGAATGGCCATTATAATCGGCTTGGGAATTACAGTTGGGAGTAGAATGGTTGGGTGATGGTTTGGTATGTCGCTATCCATGGTGGGGATTTTTCCTTTTCCATTTTTCAAGTTTTGGGAAGGAGTGAGTAGGCTTGTAACTTTCAGGGTCGGGATGTAAGCCCAGCTTGGGGTCTGTTGGTCACAAGGTTTGGCGACAATACGTTAGTACATGAGTGTGCAGGTGGATTGATGTGTTATGGATTCTTTGTGATGTGATTAATGGTCCATGTTTTTTGGTTATAGCAGGACAGGTATCGGATCGTCGATTGGGTTTGTAGGTAAGGAGGGTACATTTTGGATCGTAAGTTTGTAGTTGCTTATGCTTTTGTGCGAAATCCTTAATGATAAAAGGTCATGATTGGAATATTTTTAGAGGTCTTCAACTGAAATTCAGGATTCTCTTAGGATTTGTTTGATCCCTGTCTGGAAGGTCATCCTGCGTGTGTTATTCATTCCATGGTTAGGAATGGTGGTACCTGCTTAAGCCGGTTTGAGTTATGATTTGGTTTCAACACCAGTAGGTGGTGGTTCGAGCCCTAAGTGGGGGAGAACTGGGGATTTTTCTTGGAGGATCATCGATCTGTTCAGGTTTGTGGAAGGGGAAAAACAGTCTTATGGGATTCTCAGGTTGAGTATCAGTCGTTGAGGGATTTTTCAGTTTGTTGTTTGGATTGTTGTTTTCAGTTTAGTTTGGATAGATGTTGATCGGTAAATCATTTCCAGAGATGGGTATGTTCAGTTCCGTGTGGGTTTTGATTCTCTAGACTAAGTGCCAATGTGTTCTCGACCATTGGTTGTTGAGTTCATCATTCATTGGACATTCTCCGAAAGATTCAAGTGGTGACAGTTAAAGTTCGAGAAATGTGTCAACCTATCATCAAGTTCGGTCTGTTTTATTTTCCTTTGGCCTCGGGGTATGTTTACCCTCAATGGTGGTGTGAAATTTGAGTTTATATCAGGCTTAGCATTTTGGTAGCATTTAGGAAGCCTTCGTGAGCTAGATGCGTATTTGTGGAATCTGTTCTGTCTCAATCAAAGTATGAGGTCTTATTCCAATAGTTCATGGGAATGTCTTCTGATTTTGTTTGAGAGTTGCCGTTTCGTTGGAAATCTAGTATTTCTTCCTTGTTTGATTGAGGTTATGGGTTTCCTAAGGATGTGCATTGTGGTAAATTCATGATATGTTGCTGAGAGGGGTGTTTTTAGGCTGTGGGTCTAGTAATCATGATTGTTCATTTCTCCATCTTGTGGTACCTTCGGTATTGGCTCGTTGATGGAATTCGGGAAAACTCTCAAATCAGATGGTTTGATAAAGGGAATAGTTAAGGGTTATTGGGAGTATCGGTCAGGTATCAGAAAGTCTTTGCGGAATGTATGGATTATAATCCCGTTTGTTCGCAAGCTGTTGTTAGGGGTTTGATTATCAAATTGAGATTCGTAAAAATATGAAGTCTTGAATCATAAAGCTCTTTATGAATGCCTCGAGTGGTTTTCCAGGTGGGGGTACACCTGAGCTGATAGGGGTTGGATGCAATGCGGAAATTTTTGGATTGATCATCTTTGCTCGTCGGAGTAGTGGTTGGTAATGGCTTGGCAGAGAGTCAAGGGTCATTTAAGGTTTTGGTACATCATATGGATTTTGATTTGGATGAAGTTCGCGATCGATTTGTTTTGATGATCATTTCGACATGTTTTTGGTGGTGTCTCCAGTTGTGGACTAGGGGTAGATTCATGAATGGATGCTCATCAGTCTTAAGGAAGGGTTTATGAGTTTCCATTTTCAAGTTGGCTTTTGGTGGAAACTCGCATTAGAAATCGAGAGTGTATTCGTGCAAGGCCTGTATTTCAGTGAGATGTGGGTTAAGGAATCTGTATGACAAGGGCATCAGCTGTAGGGTTCATGGTAAAAAGGGATGTTTTCAGTTCAGATGGTAGAAAAAGGCTCTTGTGACTGTGCTTTGGAATGGTTCTACCTATGTGAAGGTCGAGCAAGTTATGGGGTTTCAGAATTATAGCAGCAACGTATCAGTCCGACAATTAACGAAATTAGTATCTTGTAGCTCATTGTGTTCTTGGAATTGTTATCATCAGGATGAGTCCTCTCTCGAAGGAATATCTAATGCCTTTTGGTCAAGCGAAAGGTTGTCGGTAGTCGCAGATGTTCTGCGATTCTGTTTTCTAGTAGGAACTTCATGTAATTAGAAGTTGAGTAGACAGTTTGATGGATATGTGAAATAGAATTGGCATTGGTTCAGTATGGGCGGTATGTCGGGGAGTCAGACCAATTCGAGACTTTAGATTTCAAGTTAAGTAAGATGTGGCTGTTCTGCATGAGATTGTTTTAGGTTGGGAAAATATTCGTTCATTTTCGGGTTTGAAGAACCCTGCTAGGGTTGGGCTCGGTCGCCTTGGGAATAGGGTGTTGTGTGCTCAGGATTGTGGTTGTGTCGCACAAGTCGCCTGGCGCCTAGGTTAGTAAGGAATGATTTCGAGGACGAAATCTAATCTAAGTGGGGGAGAGTTGTAACACCATGTTCCGAATCGTTCCCATTTGGGTGTGGATGATGTACTATAGATGATTTGGGTGTTCGGTTTGTGTTTTAGAGCCAAGGGGTATTTCGATAAAGTGTTAGTTCGGGCATTTATGGAAAACTGGGTTTTCTCGGGAAATTATAAGGTATGTATGAGTTGATTAAAGCATAGAGCTTCTCATTACCTTTTCATGGATATAAGGATCGTCGTAATCCGGTTTACAATGAAGAAGTTATGGCCTTCGGATGAATTTAGGGTTTAAGGAAAAACCTTAGTATCCAGGGCGTACATAGGTAGTACGCGGGGCATACTAGTGTGAAGTCTTTACACGGGGCGTAATTTGATGTACACTTAGCGTACTGCAAAGGGTGGATCAGGAGTGCGAGGCCTCGTACGCTCGACGTACGAAGGGATTAAGAATCCCTAAATTTAGGGTGTTGCACCATATATAAACACCTTAAGTCATTAGGGATGGCCTCTTTACTAACCTCTAAGCCTCCAAAACCCTAAAAATCGTCCATTATCCTCCATTGTTGGGCATTTGAGTTTTAAAGAAGATTTTGGTGGTTGTCTTGCTCCTTGTGATGGAATTATAGAAATTGGTAGGTGCTTTGCTTGGTGAGAAGGTTATAGATCCATAATCATCACCCTTGTTGCAAGCTTATTCAGGTATCAAGTTCAAACCATGTCTTCTCCATGATTATATCTCTTCATTTCTTTGTCTTTATGCTTTTGGTCCTTTTTTGGGTTGGTTTGAGGAATTGGATCGTTTTAAGGACCTATTTTTTTTTTTTTTTTAGATTTGAGCTTGTTATGGACTCCTATGGCATAAAGGTGCAAGCTTTATGGGATTTTTGGTCACATGTATGCATTAAGTAACTTGTTAAGTCCTCTTGAGCTTTAAGAGCTCCATTAAGCCATGTATGAACGTAAAGTTAGCAACTTTACGTGATAATTCATCTGAAGGAAGTCAAATCTCAGTTTTGGAGCAATGTCTTAAGGGATTAAGACTTGAATGTGAAAGGTGGCTGAACAGGAGGAGTAAGCTGGGCGTACAAGCCAGTACGTGTAGCATACAAGCCCTAAAGCATGTACGCTTAGTGTACAGCTGAGTACGCCCCGTATACTCAACAAAATGGGCCTTAGATCTTTTGGTCTTCGGTTTGGGTCATGTTTGTCGCTTGGATGTTTGCGGCTTTGTTGGACCATCTGATTTCTAGTGCTTTGGGATGGGAATATTATTGGGATTTGGTTTAAGTCCCAAGGAAGGGGTTTGGGCCCAATTTGGAAAATTGGACCATGCTTGGGCCTTAGGTATTTATTCGGAATTTAGGTTTTTGGTTTGGATTGGGCCTTGGTTTTGGGCCAAGTTATGAAAAGGGTAAAAAAGTATTTTACCCTAGTTTGGATACTTAGCTTGGGTCCGGATCCGATTGTTGACTGGATGATTAACTTGTGATTGACAGCGTGGGGATTCTTGCGGGCTAGTAGCCAAAGATTATTTTTGTAAGATTCAGCAATGCGAGGTCAATTTTCTTCGCTGTACTTGCAGGTCGAAGGTACCAATGTCGGCCCATTAGATTGACATCTTGTTATGTATGCTATCATGTTGTAGTGATATGTTAGATCGGTATCCTGGTATATAGGATGATGCTATACTCAGTGATCTCTAGATCTATCTGTTTGCATTTAGACTATTTATATGTTGATCTGTTATATATGGGCACATATTGTTGGTGGTTGAGGTTTTACTTTTATGTGTGTGTGTGAGCCAACAGACCGGGGGAATTCCAACCCGATGGTTGATTGGACCCGAGGGTATTCCATCCCGAGGATGACTGGACCCGTTGTATATTGGCATTCCAACCCGATGGTTGATTGGACCCGATATGGTATGTGGTGAGACTGACTGCTTTGTGCGTCAGTCATTAGGCATGGGGTATTCCAGCCCGATGGTTAATTGGACCCGACATGTTTGGTATTCCAACCCGATGGTTAATTGGACGAAACTGCTTAGGATGCGGGGGTATACCATCCTGAGGATGATTGGGCCCATCATAAACATGCCTAGTATTCCAGCTCGAGGCTGATTGGGCCAGATATGAGTGTTTGATCATGCTAGTTGTTGTTATTTGTTGTGTGGTGGTAATTTAGGGGAACTCACTAAGCTTCGCACTTACAATTTGGTATATTGTTTCATGTACCTCAGAGGACCGTGGCAAGGTGATGGTGTGACCGTACAGTTCCTTGGTTTTACGACTGATGGGATCTTGGGAGACTCTGGTTTTAAATAATGTTTTGGAAATACTAATTTTCGTAACACCCAGATTCTCAGGTATTAACTTTACATATTTATTCTTCATATTTGAAAGGTCTACTCGAAGAGTTGGATTCCTTGACTCGTCGAGCAGGAATGTTTTTGCCCATGTGTTTAAGTGACCAACTCGCCGAGTCGGAGGCATGACTCGACGAGTTGGAGCTAGAGGATGAAACCCTAAATTCCAGAGTTTTTGCACCCTATTTAAAGGATCATTAGCCTCCCTTGGCCTCCCCTCACCGTACCCTTGAGCTCTGAAACCCTAATTCGCGTGTGTGCTCCATTTTGTGTGATTTCCAAGCTTGGAAGGTGGTTTGCAAGAAGAAGACTTGAAGTATAAGAGGATTGGTGCATAAAGGAGCTGGTGGATCTGACTCTTCTGCTTATTGGGATCAGTTTGAAGGTAACAAGTCGTTACCTTGACTTTCCCTCCTTCTAGATCTCTTCATTTTTATGATTAGGGCTTTTCTAGCATGTATAATAACCATTTTTGGGTATGGGCTAGGATTTGAAGTTGCAACTTCAGATCTGAGCTTATCTTGGTCTCTATAGCTATAAAGTCTCCAACTTTAGCAAGTAGGAACCTTCCCTTTTGAGTTAAACCCCATTATAAGCTTGGATTTGATATTCTAAGCCTTTAGAGCCTTGCATACACGTAAAGTTTGCAACTTTACGTGATAAACATGCCTTGGGAAGCTTGATCTACAATATGGAGCTTTGGGGTGGCATAAAGGCTTTTGAATGGAGAAAGGACTGAAGGGACTCGACGAGTTGGATCGTCACCTTGGCGAGTCCGATGAAGATTGTCGTGCAAGGGTTTCTGCATGGACTCGGCGAGTCAGTAGGATGACCCGGCGAGTTAGCCAGGCTTTTCCCCATGTTTGGACATGCATGGACTCAACGAGTTGCAGGGAAACTCGATGAGTCAACTGGGATCTTCACGACTTTTCGAGTTCTGGAAGGACTCAACGAGTCAGTAAACTGCACTCGACGAGTCAGGTCAACATGGACTGTTTAACTTGACCACTGACTTTACCTTTGACCAAAGGTTGACCAATTTGACTTCTGGGGATATTTGGTAAATTGGAAATTTACACTTTATGGTAAATATAGGTGGTGGAGTCCTTGGTTGCGATTCAAGAGTTTGAACTTATCTTTTCAGTTCGACATTTGCGAGGTGAGTTTTCCTCACTATACTCAAGGGTCTAAGGCACCAAGGTCGGCCCTTTGGATTGTTATCCTGATATGTTCTGCTAGTATGATCTGTTAGATCGGTATCCTGGTAGATAGGATGGTATATGCTATTATGATATGTTGGATCAGTATCCTGGTAAATAGGATGCTATTATGCTACTATGATCAGTTAGATCGGTTTATCTGTCTATAGAATGTTATGTGATTATTTGTTATATGTGCACATGTTTGATTAGTGGTTGAGGCTTGTCTGCTTTGTGCGAAAGCCAATAGACCTAGGCATTCCAACCCGATGGTTGTGGGCCGTGAGTATTCCACCCCGAGGATGATTGGACTCGTAGTATGTGGGCGTTCCAACCTGTTGGTTGTGGGCCCGGGGTATTCCATCCCGAGGATGATTGGACCTATAGTATGTTTGTGACATCCCCAAAATAACGGCCATAAAAAACCGATTTAATTTATGCTTTTAAAATAATTTTCAGAGTAATCCTTTGATTTAAAAGAGTTGCAGAATTTGTTCCCAAAACAAAATATGATAAATAAAATTTATCACAACATTCCTTAAAGAAATGTATTTTCATATATAACAAAACTTGGGATGTCACGTTCCAATACAGACCAAAAGCATAAACGGCACATTATAAGCCTTACAACATTTATATACAACTACTAGCCTATAAACAAAATATCTTCACAAGTTGTCCAACTTATGCTCTTGTGCCACTACCTGTAATAGAAAGAAACTGAGTGGGTCATGTGACATCCCCAAAATCTCGGCCAGAAAAGACCGATTTCATTTATGCTTTTTAAACATTTTCAGAGTAAATCCGTTTGATTTTAAAAGAGATGCGGAATTTGTTCCCAAAAACAAAACATGATAAAATAGATATTTATCAAAACATTTCATATAGAAATATGATTTCATTTCATAATCAAAAGTCGGGATGTCATGTTCCGATACAGATCACAAAGCATAGACGATTACATTACAAGTCATTCAACAAATATATACATATGCAGACTTGTAAACAAAAATGACTTGATGATTCGCCCATCTTAAGCTCTTGCGCCACTTCCTGTAATACAATTAAACTGAGTGGGTCAGGCTTGGGAGCCTGGTGAGCATATAGGGTTTTCAAACCCACAATAATTATATTTAATTTCATCAATCAACAATAAACCCGATTACCCATTCCCGTTATCCTCACCTTACGTTCCTAAAAATAACGTCTATTACAAGGAACTTATTTCAGGATTTTTATCGGGACGGACATTACTGCAGAGGGGCTTCCTCAACAATAAGTGCCCTAAAGGCAACCATGTGGGGGATAGAGTACACCGGTGAACACGTCGTTCACAACACCTACAGGTAATGAGCCTGCTAGTGTTCCACAGGACAGTCTAGAATAGCCCGTGGTCGTCATCCATACTCTGCTGAATGACTAGAATAACACCAATAACACCGAGGCCTCTCATCTGTTTATTACACACCAATTATCTACCCATGTTCTACCCAACATATTAGTAGATAAAAATATACATTTTTATACACTGTTTTAAAAAAAAACTTGTATAGCATGCTTTAATCAATACATATTCCACATAACAGATGAGGCATACACACATAACACGTATTTCATAGAGAATATACATTCACACATATAACCACAAAATATATACACATAGCACGTATTTTATATTAAATACTTCATAATATTGCGTTGGAGAGAAAATAACTACACACTCACTTGATCAGAAGATGATCTGACAGTACTACGGCTTATAGAAGTAGCGTCTCTCCGTAGATCTGGAAGATCTTCACAAAAACCGGCTCCTCGCGGGCAGGGCTTCGGCTCGGGAATAACGCTCTTCGGGATTCTCGGGGCTTCGGATCTCGCTTCGGGGCTCGGGAATAATACCGGGGCTTCGGGGTACAATCGGCACGCAAATCGAGGCAAAAAGGGCTAGAGAGAATGAGGGAATTGTAAAAGAAAAGAAGCTGCTTCGGACCTCCTTTTATAGGCTGATCCTCGGGGTTACGCGGGGCGTAACTTCGGGCGTACGCGGGGAGTAATGCTTCGCAGATCGTCAGCGCTTACGTCATCGGTCCCCTTACGTCACTGCATACGACTCACTACTCCGTAGAACTCGAGTGCCCTACGCTGTACGCGGGGCGTACAGCAGTACGCGCTGCGTACTTCGGATAGACCGCCTCATCCTTCTCTTCGGATAATATCGGAGTTAAATTAAAATAAATATTAAATATTTATTAAAACTTCAAAAATTCATATCTCCTTCATACGAACTCCATTTTTGACGTTCTTTATATCCACGCGAAGGTGAGACTACGGTCTACAACTTTCGTTTAGACTCCGTCGGCTAATTTTGACTTTTATTTTTATTAATTATTTTTAGAAGGCTCGGACAGGAAAACTTCGTTATTAAATCATAACTTTTTCGTCCAACGTCCGTTCTCGCCTATCTTTCCATCGTTTCGCTACTAACAACGAGATCTTCGATTCTCATTTAGATTGTTTTGGCTAGAAATCGCTCGATCTCAAATCGAGTATTCGGGCTGCCTACTGCCACGTCGAAACTTCAGAAAATCATAACTTCATCATACGAAGTCAGATTTGGGCGTTCCTTTTACGCACGCTCTCGGTTTAACGAAATCTACGACTTTCGTTTAGATCGCTAAGGCTAAATATCGCTCTATCTTAAATTCATGATTTACGTCACTCGGCGTCGTGCCGGTTCCGTCGTGAAACTTCGACAGGTCATAACTTCTTCGTTATAACTCGGATTTTGGCATTCCTTATATCTCCGGAATCCTTGTTTCAACCACTACAACTTTATGCAAAGATATCGGGCTTATCTCACACTTAAATTTTGACGCTTATTTTATTCTTAATTCATTAAATAAGAAAATAAACACATAAATCACATAATTCACATAATTCACAAATAATACATTTTATTATTTCAAATTGGGGTTACAATGGTTAACCTAGACTATTACATTGCTAAAATGGCAAGCCTAGAAACACGGGCGTTACAATTCTCTTCACCTTAGAATGATTCCGTCCCCGGAATCACACACCAACAAACAAATGCGGATAGCGACTCATCATGTCACTCTCCGTTTCCCAGGTGAGATTCGGCTCATTCGTGTGTTTCCATCGGACAAGCACTAACTCAACCATCTTACGTCGCAACTTCTTAGTCTTTCGGTCAACGATTGCCTCTGGTTCCTCAATCAACCTTTTGTTCTCATCGATCCTCAACTCCGAAAGTGGAATTATGTCGGGAACTTCTCCCGTGAACTTCCTCAAACAACACACATGGAAAGTGTTATGAATTCCATTCAGTTCTTCTGGTAGTTCGAGCTTGTAAGCTTGGTTCCCAATCCTCTGAAGAACTTTAAACGGTCCAATAAACCTTGGACTTAACTTTCCCCTTTTACCAAATCTTATAAGTCCCTTCCACGGCGAGACTTTAAGCAAAACTGAATCTCCAACTTCAAAAGTCATCGGTCTTCGCTTTTTGTCAGCATAGCTCTTTTGACGGTCCTGAGCTGCTAACATTCTTTCCCTAATTATTCTCAACTTTTCAACCGTTTGATGGACTATCTCCGGTCCCATAAACTGCTTTTCCCCAGCCTCAAGCCAACAAGACGGCGTACGACACTTCTATCCATACAATGCTTGATAAGGTGCCATCTTTATGCTCGAGTGAAAACTATTATTATAGGAAAATTCTACCAAAGGTAAATGTTCATCCCAATTACCTAGGAATTCCAAGGTACATGCTCTCAGCATATCTTCAAGTGTTTGTATCGTCCGTTCGCTCTGACCATCAGTCTGTGGATGGTAAGCTGTACTTAGACACAACTTGGTACCCAATTCCTCTTGTAGACTTTTCCAAAATCGTGAGGTGAAACGACTGTCACGATCCGACACAATCGTTAACGGAACACCGTGAAGCCTCACAATTTCCTTCACGTAAGAATTCGCAAGCTTTTCCATAGACCATTTCTCGTTGGCTGCTATGAAATGCGCACTCTTAGTGAATCGATCAACGACCACCCAAATCATGTCGTGACCACTTTTTGTTCTGGGTAGTTTAGTGACAAAATCCATAGCAATGTCTTCCCACTTACCCATAGGCACAGGTAATGGTTCTAAACTCCCGTATGGTTTCTGATGTTGTGCCTTGACTCTTGCACAGGTTACACACTCGGCCACATACTTCGCAATGTCGAGCTTCATCGTCGGCCACCAATAATAGGGTTTCAGGTCCCTATACATTTTTGTGCTACCGGGATGAATCGAGTACATGGTTTTGTGAGCTTCTTCCATCAGAAGATCTCTGACTCCTCCTGTCTTAGGTATCCAAATCCGATATTGGAACACCTTCAGTCCGTGACTGTTTACACCGAACACCAACGTTTTGCCCAAACGTTCCTCCTTTCAGTCATTCTTCTCAGAAGCTTCGCTTTGAGCTTTCTTGATACTTTCCAAAATAGTCGAGACAACTTCAATTCTCAACGCTCTTGGCCTTCTCCTTTCAAGATTGACTTTCCGACTGAGAGCATCAGCAACAACATTGGCCTTACCGGGGTGGTAAAGTATCTCACAGTCGTAGTCTTTAAGTAATTCCAGCCAGCGTCGTTGCCTCATATTTAATTCTTTCTGACCAAAAAGATATTGGAGACTCTTATGATCAGTGAAAAGTTTTCACTTCGTGCCATAGAGGTAATGCCTCCATATTTTCAGTGCGAAAACTACCGCTGCCAACTCTAAATCATGAGTCGGGTAGTTCTTTTCATGCTCTTTCAATTGTCGAGATGCATACGCGATCACCTTATCTCTTTGGGTCAAAACACAGCCCAATCCAACCCCAGACGCATCGCTGTAAACAGCGAAGTCTTCAACTCCATCGGGTAGAGAAAGTATCGGTGCCTCGCATAGTTTCTTCTTTAGCTTCTCGAATGCTTCTTTATGCTTATCACTCCAAGCATAAGTAGTTCCTTTATGGGTCAAAGCTGTTAATGGACTAGCGATCGAAGAAAAGCCTTGGATAAACCTTCGGTAATATCCGGCTAATCCCAAAAAGCTTCGGATCTCCGTGGGACTTTTCGGTTGTTCCCACTTCATCACAACTTCGATCTTCACTGGATCAACCATTATCCCTTCTTGGTTGACCACGTGACCCAAAAATTAGACTTCACGAATCCAGAAATCACATTTGGAGAACTTCGCATACAACTTCTCCTTCTTCAAGACTTCTAACACTTCTCGTAAGTGTCTGCCATGCTCCTCTTGGCTTTTTGAATAAATCAGAATGTCATCTATGAACACTATCACAGATTTATCAAGGAACGGATTACAAACCCTATTCATTAAATCCATGAATGCTGCCGGAGCATTGGTTAGTCCAAACGACATAACCAAGAACTCGTAGTGTCCATATCGCGTTCTGAATGCAGTTTTCTCTATATCCTGCTCCCTTACTTTCAGCTGATGATATCCTGACCTCAAGTCGATCTTTGAGAAATAACTTGAACCTTGCAGTTGATCGAATAGGTCATCATTCCTCGGCAACGGATATCTATTCTTTATTGTTGCCCTATTCAGCTCTCGGTAATCAATGCACATCCTCATGCTTCCATCTTTCTTCTTTACGAATAACACCGGAGCTCCCCAGGGTGATGAACTAGGTCTAATGAAACCTTTGTCCAATAACTCCTGAAGTTGCATCATTAGCTCCTTCACTCCGTCGGTGCTAATCGATAGGGTGCTTTTGCAATTGGCGTTGTTCCGGGCAACAAGTCGATAGGAAATTCTACTTGTCGATCGGGCGGTAATCCAGGAAGATCTTCGGGAAATACTTCCGGATAATCACACACAACAGGAATATTTTGCATCACCTTCTTTTCCTTCTTAGCGTCGATCACGAATGCTAAGTATGATGTACATCCCTTGGTCAAACATTTTCTGGCTTTCATTAGAGAAATGATTCCAGAGTTTACTCTGTGTTTATCTCCGTACACCATAAACGATTCCTTCCCAGGCGGGTTCACTTTCACTATTTTCTTCTTGCATAAAATTTCAGCATCATTGGCGCTAAGCCAATCCATTCCCAAAACGATGTCGAAACCGTTAAGTTCGATAGGCAATAATTCCTCGTGGAACTTATTTCCATTCAGATCAATTAAGATGTTTTTCATACGATGGCTAACAGGTACAAACTTGCCACTAGCAACTTCGACTAATAAAGCATTATCTAGTCTATCAACAGGCAAAGCTAGTTTTCTACCAAATTCATGCGATATAAAGGAGTAGTTGGCTCTAGAATCAAATAAAATTTGGGCAGGCAATTTGTTAACGAGAAAGGTACCTGAAGCGACATCAGCTTCATCTTTAGCAGCTTCCAGTGTCATCTGGAATGCTCTCGCCTTTGGCTTTGGCGGAATGTTGGGTCTTGCTGCTTCCTTCTTTTTCGGACAATCCCTTGAGATGTGCCCCTCTTCACCATAACCATAACAAACATTTTTGGTGAAGGTGCAGTCGTTGGCATAATGCCCTAGCTTTCCACATTTGAAGCATGTGGTTTCCCCGCCACACTTCCCATAATGCTTCTTCTTGTACTTGTCACACCATTTCGCTTCTACCTTTCCTCCACTTCCCCTCGAACTAGACTTCGAGAATTTACTTTTCTTGCTGGACCCTGAAAATCCATCGATTTTCCTTTTCTCGCCAACCTCTGACCTTTCCAGACCTTTTTCCCTGATCTGGGTCTCAACATTTCTAGCAGCCCAGATGGCGGCTTTCAATGTGGTTGCTTGCTTAACCATTGGACCATAGTCCGCTGGTAGTCCAAGGGCAAACTTGTTGACCTTAGAGAGTTCTGTAGGCACTAAATATGGGATAAACTTCATCTTTTTCGTGAAACTTGTAGCGTATTCAGTAACGCTCAATTTCCCTTTCTTCAAATTCTGAAACTCATTACTGATTTCCAGCAGGTCCTGCTCGGAGCAGTATTGCAGTTTTAGTTATTCCACAAAGTCTTCCCATGACATTTTGCTTGCTTCTCCCTTGGGCATAGAGTCAGCTAACAGCTTCCACCAGCTCAACACGCCAGATTTTAGCAGAGGGATCGCAAGAGCGGTCTTCTACCTGTTGCTGCATTCGCAACTTTCAAACATAGTCTCCATTTCGGAGACCCAGTCCATAACTTGCACCGGCGTCGGGCTTCCGGATAGACATGGTGGTTTGGATGCCATGAAATCCTTATACTTGCACCCACGACCATCATTTCCTCCATACTGGTTATTGCGTCTGACCACTGGTTGTTCGTCCTGACCAATGATCCCACTAAAGTTTTCTCCTTCAGACTTCCCTCCATTCTCCTCGGGCTCTTCCGCTTGAATTGACGGTTCTTCACGATTCTGCCTAAGCAGGCGTCTTGTTTCTTCCATCTGACGATCCAACATCATTTGAATCATCATTTGTACACCAGCCATTGTTATCGGCTCAGGTGCATCAGCTACGACAGGTACTTGTTGAATTACAGGCGGTTGATTCCTGTTTTCATCAGCATTTCCAACTCCGCTTCTTGTTCTCACCATTTTTGATCTACACACCGAATAATTTCACCTTATTACTCCAAACGATTACATGCTAGTTCTAATATCGTATACATACGCTTAGAATCCTAAACACATAAACCTTCAGATCCGGTTGGCAACAAACCGTAGATCCGAACAAATAATATCATATATGGCAACATATAACATTTAGCACATAAAAGCATTTTAGGCAACTCTCCTAAAATAAACTAGTGCTCGTGTCTAAATTTATCAGACACACACCTCCCAATCTCCATTTAGCATCTTAAGTTTAAGTCTAGAAATCCTACAAATTCCTAGTTCGCTTAAACTAATGCTCTGATACCAACTGTGACATCCCCAAAATCTCGGCCAGAAAAGACCGATTTCATTTATGCTTTTTAAACATTTTCAGAGTAAATCCGTTTGATTTTAAAAGAGATGCGGAATTTGTTCCCAAAAACAAAACATGATAAAATAGATATTTATCAAAACATTTCATATAGAAATATGATTTTATTTCATAATCAAAAGTCGGGATGTCATGTTCCGATCCAGATCACAAAGCATAAACGATTACATTACAAGTCATTCAACAAATATATACATATGCAGACTTGTAAACAAAAATGACTTGATGATTCGCCCATCTTAAGCTCTTGCGCCACTTCCTGTAATACAATTAAACTGAGTGGGTCAGGCTTGGGAGCCTGGTGAGCATATAGGGTTTTCAAACCCACAATAATTATATTTAATTTCATCAATCAACAATAAACCCGATTACCCATTCCCGTTATCCTCACCTTACGTTCCTAAAAATAACGTCTATTACAAGGAACTTATTTCAGGATTTTTATCGGGACGGACATTACTGCAGAGGGGCTTCCTCAACAATAAGTGCCCTAAAGGCAACCATGTGGGGGATAGAGTACACCGGTGAACACGTCGTTCACAACACCTACAGGTAATGAGCCTGCTAGTGTTCCACATGACAGTCTAGAATAGCCCGTGGTCGTCATCCATACTCTGCTGAATGACTAGAATAACACCAATAACACCGAGGCCTCTCATCTGTTTATTACACACCAATTATCTACCCATGTTCTACCCAACATATTAGTAGATAAAAATATACATTTTTATACACTGTTTTAAAAAAAACTTGTATAGCATGCTTTAATCAATACATATTCCACATAACAGATGAGGCATACACACATAACACGTATTTCATAGAGAATATACATTCACACATATAACCACAAAATATATACACATAGCACGTATTTTATATTAAATACTTCATAATATTGCGTTGGAGAGAAAATAACTACACACTCACTTGATCAGAAGATGATCTGACAGTACTACGGCTTATAGAAGTAGCGTCTCTCCGTAAATCTGGAAGATCTTCACAAAAACCGGCTCCTCGCGGGCAGGGCTTCGGCTCGGGAATAACGCTCTTCGGGATTCTCGGGGCTTCGGATCTCGCTTCGGGGCTCGGGAATAATACCGGGGCTTCGGGGTACAATCGACACGCAAATCGAGGCAAAAAGGGCTAGAGAGAATGAGGGAATTGTAAAAGAAAAGAAGCTGTTTCGGACCTCCTTTTATAGGCTGATCCTCGGGGTTACGCGGGGCGTAACTTCGGGCGTACGCGGGGCGTAATGCTTCGCAGATCGTCAGCGCTTACGTCATCGGTCCCCTTACGTCACTGCATACGACTCACTACTCCGTAGAACTCGAGTGCCCTACGCTGTACGCGGGGTGTACAGCAGTACGCGCTGCGTACTTCGGATAGACCGCCTCATCCTTCTCTTCGGATAATATCGGAGTTAAATTAAAATAAATATTAAATATTTATTAAAACTTCAAAAATTCATATCTTCTTCATACGAACTCCGTTTTTGACGTTCTTTATATCCACGCAAAGGTGAGACTACGGTCTACAACTTTCGTTTAGACTCCTTCGGCTAACTTTGACTTTTATTTTTATTAATTATTTTTAGAAGGCTCGGACAGGAAAACTTCGTTATTAAATCATAACTTTTTCGTCCAACGTCCGTTCTCGCCTATCTTTCCATCGTTTCGCTACTAACAACGAGATCTTCGATTCTCATTTAGATTGTTTTGGCTAGAAATCGCTCGATCTCAAATCGAGTATTCGGGCTGCCTACTGCCACGTCGAAACTTCAGAAAATCATAACTTCATCATACGAAGTCAGATTTGGGCGTTCCTTTTACGCACGCTCTCGGTTTAACGAAATCTACGACTTTCGTTTAGATCGCTAAGGCTAAATATCGCTCTATCTTAAATTCATGATTTACGTCACTCGGCGTCGTGCCGGTTCCGTCGTGAAACTTCGACAGGTCATAACTTCTTCGTTATAACTCGGATTTTGGCATTCCTTATATCTTCGGAATCCTTGTTTCAACCACTACAACTTTATGCAAAGATATCGGGCTTATCTCACACTTAAATTTTGACGCTTATTTTATTCTTAATTTATTAAATAAGAAAATAAACACATAAATCACATAATTCACATAATTCACAAATAATACATTTTATTATTTCAAATTGGGGTTACAATGGTTAACTTAGACTATTACATTGCTAAAATGGCAAGCCTAGAAACACGGGCGTTACAGGTCAGGCTTGGGAGCCTGGTGAGCATATAGGGTTTTCAACCCACAATAAATACTTATATTTAATTTTCACCAACCAGCAATAACCCGATTACCCATTCCCGTTATCCTCACTTTACGTCCCTAAAACAACAACTATCACGAGGGACCTAGTCTAGGATTTTCATCGGGATAAACATTACTGCAAATGGGTTTCCTCAACAATATATATCCTAAAGGCAACCATGAGGGGGATAAAGTACACCGGTGAACACATCGTTCACAACACCTACAGGTTCTGAACCTACCAACGTTCCACTAGACAGTCTAGAAAGAGTCCGTGGTCGTCATCCATACTCCGCTAGATGACTAGATGAACAACAACATCGAGGCCTCTCATTATTTTATTTCATCACACATCAACTATCTACCCAAGTTCTACCCAAAATATTTGTATATCTATATATATATATATATATATATATATGTATGTATGTATGTATGTATGTATACAGTTTAAAACATGTATAGAACATTCAATCAATACTCATTTCACTAACAAATAATATAAAACCATAGCACGTATTTTATGGAGAATATTTCGTATTTATGTGTTAGAAGAAAGCAACTACACACTTACTCAAAACGTAAACTTAATACATTCAACAATACTTGTATTAAATCGTGTTTATGAAAGAGACTATGCACTCACTTGATAAGACGATGCTCAGACAACACTACGACTTTTAAAGTAGTATTCTTTAGTGAAACTGTGATATCTTTACACATCGGGCTTCTCGCGGGCAGAGCTTTAGCTCGAAAACTCTTTTCTTCTCGGTATCTTCGGGGCTTCGGGACTCGCTTCGGGTCTTGGGATGATATCGGGGATTCGGGGGTATAACTTGCACGTAAATCGAGGCAATATGAAGTGAGAGGAAAGAAATTGGCAACCCTAAACGGCTGGCCTCACTTTCTATTTATAGGAGGCTAAAAAACGATGCTCACGTCGTGAGCCACTTATGCTCACGTAGTGAGCTCAATAGGTCACTGCGTTCGTCATGGCCACTTGCTCTGGAAGACGTCTATCGCCTGCTCACGTCGTGAACACTGTGCTCACGTCGTGAGCTCTGACACAGGTGGAAGTTCGTGCCCCGAACTTCAAAAATTCATATATTTCGCATACGAGCTCCGTTTTCGACATTCTTTATATGCACGCATAGATGAGATTATGCTCTACAACTTTCATTTAGACTCCGTCGGCTAATTTTGACTTTAACTTTTATTATATTATTTTAGTAGGCCGGGACATGAAAACTCTGTTAGAAATTCATAACTTCTTCATCTGATGTCCGTTTTCGTCTGTCTTTTCACCGTTGGACTACTATCGACGAGATCTTCGATTCTCGTTTAGATTGTTTCGGATAGAAATCACTCGATCTCATATTCGAACTTTGGGTTGCATACCGTTAAGTCGAAACTTAGAAAAATCATAACTTCCTCATGCAAAGTCAGATTTAGACGATCTTTTTATGCACGCTCTCGATTTAACTTATTCTAAGACTTTCGTTTAGATTACTAAGGCTAAATATCGCTCTATCATAAATTCACTATTTACGTTACGCAGTGTCGTATCGGATCTGTCGCGAAACTTCGACAGGTCATAACTTCTTCGTTATAACTCGGATTTCGACATTCTTTATATTTTCGGAATCCTCGTAACGACCACTACAACTTCATGTATAGATATTGGGCTTATCTAATATTTATTATTACGCTTATTCTTGTTCTTAATTCATTTAAGTCACACAATTAAGCATAAAACACATAACACTCAAAATAACACATTTTTATTATTTCACAACGGTTTATAAAGGTTAACCTAGACTATTACATCATCATTAATGCCTAGCCTAGAAATACGGGTGTTACAATGTTGACATTCCAACCGGATGGTTGAGGGCCTGGGGTATTCCAACCCGATGGTTGACTGGACCCATAGTATGTTATTTGTGATTATATGTGTATTATTGTGTGTATGAGTATTTTGGGGGAAACTCACTAAGATTTGGGCTTACAGTTTCAATTTTTTGTTTCAGGTACATCAGATAATCGCGGGAAAGCAAATGCGTGATCGTACAGCTCCTCACTTTTATGTTTATGTTTCTGGGATACTCTGATATTATGCTATTTTGGAAAACAAGCGTTGTAATGTTTAATGATTTTGAAACGTTTTAAAAATTTTAAATTTGACACGATTTTTATGGATGTTACAATTTTGTAAACACTTTTATTAGTAAATTGGTTGTTTTGAAAAATTTAAATTTGTTGAAAATTTTGAGATGTTACAAAAGAACAACATGATCCAAAAAATCAAACCCAAGCTTTAACATCCTGATCCGATCCATTAAACCCAAAAAAAATGTGAGGAGAAAGAATGAGAGAGGTTGTGCGAACATTATTTCGGTAAGCATCATCTTCTTCGACGACTTCCTAGTTCGCATTTTTCGATATTGGCAAGTGACGACAAGGTTGTAGAGAAAAATAAGTGTTTTTTCGTCAAGAGAGCTTTCAAGATCTACAAAACTAGTCACCATTAATGCTTGGTTTTTACGGCAAAGCCGTCGGAGTTGAAGGGCGCCGACGAGGGCGCCAATGAGGTTGAAGAACGCCGCTGAGGGCGAAAGGAGCTGATCGTCAAGGGGGTGTCCAGAGGGTAAGTGGCGGCGATTCCTCTTCGCCTAGGAAGAATACGATGGTTAGTGGTATGGTGATGATGGTCGGCGGAGGCCGATACATGTGAGTGTCATTCGTAGAGTTTCTTCATTTAGGTAGGGTTTTAATCTTAGGAAATGAGAGAAGAAAAGAAAGAAATTACTAAAAGGCTTTAGTGAGGTGAGGGTAAGGTACCATTTATTTTAGTTTTTTAATTAAGAATAATATATAATTAATAAAGGTAAATTAAAAAAAAAAAGACATAACGATATTGTTGTCATTTCAATTTTTATAGGGATGAACCATCTAACAAAATCATGTAATAAGAACGGTACGAGATAAAAAAAAATTAAGTTAAGTCCAAACACAAAAATTACTGATCAGGACCATAATAATAATAATAATAATAATAATAATAATAATAATAATAATAAATAAATAAATAAATAAATAAATAAATAATAATAATAATAATAATAATAATATTATGCAAAAGGCACCGTTATTCTGTTTCTCGATTTGTCGTATACTTAAATACGGAAAGCGAAATGACTCGTATGGCCTTTATTTTTCTTTTTTATCTTACGTAATGTGAATACCTGTTTTTGGAACAAATAGGTGCTCCCTTTATTTGGTTAGCTACTATTTGTGCTATTGTGGTTAAATCCTAGTGTTATTCTTTTGCCATTTAATTGTATATTTTTATTTAATAAATGTCATTGAATATTGCACTCATGGCATGCTTTATTTATTTATTACTTTAGAAAATGCATTTGCTTTACGTAATCATACTTATCATCTAAATCAAAATAATTGTTATTATCACTTGTTAAACTTTAGTTTTATTTATTTATTCATTTTCTGTAATGGCAAACACACAACTTTCAATTCTACTCTTAATTATACATTTTTGTTGGCCGCAGAATTTAAACCAAAAATATCTTGAAATTGGTTTATAAAAGAACCACGTAATATTTTTTATGGTCATTTTTATGATTATCCCTAACTCAAATTTGAAACAAAATATAATAAAGATGTAAACTAAAATTTGAATAATTAACATACTCGATGATTTATTGAATATAGTTAACTGTTTTTAGTATAGCTGTCGAGTGGCCCTATTGTGGAATTAAAATTTGCTATTCTAACATTGTTTTGAATCTAAATAAACGTGTGAATTATGCAAATACGTGGGTATTGTTTAATTACTTAAGCGCACAAGATAATTGAATCGAAGTGAGAGCCTTTACGATTGATGAAATAAAATATTTTACGAGCTTTTGAATTTAAAAAAGTAGTATATACGTATAGCAAAAAAGCAACAATCGTTTTTTCTAAACTAATGCATTAGGTCAATTAACTTTTTTGCTAAAGAAATAGCACGTAAAAGATGCATTGTCAATAGTATTAAAGTTGTATTAAACTAACAAAAAATATTATTTTACTCTATCGGTATAATTAAAAGTTCGAACAAATTCCACAAAAATCACTAACTTTACATAAAAATTCGATTTTGAAACTGTGTTGTTTTTTTTATCTCAAATTGGATATATTTTTTTTAAAATTGTGAAAATTTTGATCATTTAACTAGTCAATCAAATTGTGTGATGTGTCATTTTTAATGACATGATATGCTTATATTACAAGATGACATGACATTTGTGACATCATATTTTGTGTGACAAAATTAAAAAATAAAACTAAAATATAATGACTTTAATGATAATTTACTAAATATAGTGATTTTTGTGCAATTTCATATAATTATATATTTTCCAAGAAATTATTATCATTTTCCTTCTCAAAGTACATACATATGAAAGTGTATAGTATAAACATGATTATTCGGAGTAATTGTTAGATTAGGGTGTCTAAGCCAATAACTAAATTAATATATTCGTGAATTAAAAGCAAAGTCCTTTTTGGATTACGCATAGAATTAGCAACCGGGAAGAATTACATTTGGAGAGAGACAATAATTTATTAATATATTATATGATTAATATATTAATTAGAAATAGTTATAACTAATTTAGAATTAATCAGAAATTAATCGGAATTAATTTCAGGCTAATTAGAATTAATTAGAAGTATAGATATTAAGCTATAATCGTTCAATAGTTGAACAAGAGAGAGATTCTAGAATCCTCATTGCATGGTCGATTTTGGTTGTGTATTAAGGACTTTAGAATTCTCCTTATTGATAATTAAGGAGTTTGATAATTTTCATATTTAAGATTATATTTAAATTAGGGTTATCCAAGACTTCCTTGTCAGCCATAAATAAGACCCTAGGGTCTCATATTTCCGTTCATGCTTCCTTAGCCTCCTATAGCCAAAATTCCGATCCCTTCTCATCTCTCCTCTTGTGTTCTTGTTACTACGGTTTGGGTACAAACCATTAGAAACATCATCTCTTTGGTGTTAGTCTTTCCAAGCTTCACAACTACAAGGATCGGTGTGCTTTGTTTGCAATAACAAATCAAAAGGTATATAACCTCAAACTTTGCAATTTTTTTTTAAATATACTAGGGTTATTCTAGTTAAGTTGTTCATTGTATGTTGCTATCAAGGTGTATGACATAGATCTTTTATAAGATGTATATACCATATTAATTGTTAATTGTTTTCTGTATTGTATAATTTTGTTTCTATAAAACCCAACAGTAGTATCAGATCTTAACTATGTCAAACATTTATTGCAAATGAGTTGAATCAAACTAAACCTTTTTTTTTTTTTTTGCAAAACACTACTCTCACAACAATGGTATCTTCCTAAGCTGATTCATGGTATTATTTTTGGTAATTATCCTGTCTTAATTTTGTTTAATTCTGAATTCTGAATGCATTGTGTGATAATTAATAAAGCCCTAAATATTAGGAGATATCCTTATCTGATAATTTTTAATTAGATAAATTAAATTGAATTATCTCTTATGAATTTAATAATTAATTTGATTATATGAATAATTAAAGGATAATTCTAAATTCATTATAGGTTTAAATTGATTAATTAATTATATGATAATTGAGATAATTAATATTTAAACCTCGTGTTTTGAAAAGATTTGAAATACAGGCTATACTATATAAGATTAAAAGTCTAATATATTATATATATAAGAAAAGTCAGTTAATCGTTAGTAGGCCTCATTCACAAAGCCATGTTATAATGGGGGTATAAGAAAACGACCTATAAAATGACAGTTAATGGCTATGTATTCTCACTCACCACTCTCTTGCGTGGTGGAGGACTGGAGGGTCTTTATCCGAACAGGTTTATCGGACAGAACCTCTTAAAATTATAATGCTATTAAGGTATTATAACCTTTTACAAATCCCAACTCCAGTTACTTTAGGATAAAATGTGAAATGTATGCTAATCCATGAAAACACACACCACTATTTATATGTTGTTAGTGGATCATACATGATTAATCGGAACACTAACTTGTGACTATAAATTTGAGTGATGGAAAAATAAAAAATTATCATTGTTGATGGAGCGTGTGTGGTTTACCAGCACACTAATATGAGATGATAAATGACATCGATGTTGTCAAGCAGGTTTGCATTGTTATTCACATCTTATTTGTAATCCTCAACATCTCAGTCACAAATTTAAGAGCATAATATAAGATTAAACATGTCATTTTATAAGATTTAATGAACCTCAAAAGATCTAGGAATTTCATGTTAGATTGGAATCGGTAAATGTATTACATACCTTAATAAATTCGCAATTAAATTATGACATCCCTCTTCTTTGTTGTGAATTGTATTTTGGGTCCTAGCCTTGAATATTTATTTTGGTTTAAAATATTAAGGATTTTTATCACTAGCTAAAAACTATGTCTCTTTATATAGATGTATGGAAATGGTGAACTCGCAACTACTCTAACTGGCTTCTAAAACTCAAAATTCTCCCTACTCTCGATTTTGTCACACCCCAAACCGGAACGGCGGAAACGTTCGGGGGCGGATGACTTCATGTGGTAACGTAACAAATGAATACATAGTAAAGAAAGCAATACAACCATCATATATATAATTGAAAGTTTACATTGTTAAAAGGTACATGTTCAAAACCAATTACAATATGATGCCAAAATATGAATTTAAACTGGCGCCGCAGCGTCCCTTCTTCAAAAGGTGTTTGTTACCTGTAATTACTGAATCCTTGGGACACACAAGTAGTTTTGAAAGAGTAGATCAGCATTTAAGCTGGTGAGTTTCATAAGTATTAAATGACAATGTTTGTATGAAATGAAATGTTTTGTTCTTGTTTGTTTGCTTCTAGAAAATCCTATATTTTCTACTAGTATAAATGTAGCCTTCTCTCAAGACCAATGTTTGTTTCTAAAAATGTATGTAAGTATAAAATTTCCAATACATCTGAAAAACCCCATAAATCAATGTGTTTTCAATACTCCATGTGAGTTTTATAACCGTGCTATTGACTAGAAATGCCTATACACAACGTTCTTCAGGCGTTGGAATGTTCTGACGTTTGTCACCCCAAATGGTGGACTGTAGCTAACAGTCAGGGCGCGGGTTGTCAAGCCCGTATAGATCTATACACAAACACCATGCTCCCCCTCCAAGGGATTCTGGTATATAATATAGGACTTGAAATGCGTACTCGAACGTACATGAAGTTGATGTCTCACAAAACTTAGTATAAAATAGATTTACATGAAAAAATGTTCGTTTGTTCTTGTATATGAAAGTAAACTTCTTGAAATAGTGTTTCTAGTATGTAAAAGTTTGTAATGTTCTCGTAAAACTATACCTATTATAGTTTTCTAAAAATGTGTCTCGTTTGCATAGTAATCCCTAGTAAAATGTTCACTTGTTATGAAAAGTGTAATTTTTGATGTAGAAGACAAGTTTGTAAACAAAACATATATATGTATATTTTCGATGTAGAAGACAAGTTTGTAAACAAAACATATATATGTATATTTTCGATGTAGAAGACAAGTTTGTAAACAAAACATATATATGTATATTTTGGATGTAGAAGACAAGTTTGTAAACAAAACATATATATGTATATGGTTATATATATGTATAAATTTTAAAAGATGATTTGGTATGTTTCGTAATTGTTGTTCATATTCTTACGTTTTTATTAAAAACTTTGCATGAAATAATCCTTAAGTTTGATACTAAAGACTTTTTTGTACTTATCACTTTTGTAAAAATGGTAATTAAACATATTTAAATGATTGTGTTTTAACTTCCTTAATGTATAAACATTGCTCAAAAATGTTAGAAGGTGTTAATAAATCTATAAACCACTTTTGACAGTTTTACCCTTTACTGTCCCTGTTTTTAGAAAACTCATAGAAAAATCCTCGTAAGTCAAAAACTGAATCCGTCACCTCTGAGAGTTTATAAAATGAGTCTACTTTGTTTCTAATTTTTATTATGATTTTTAGTGGTCTCAAACTAGTGTGAAAATTAACATCTTCACAAACTGGTCCGAAATCACTTCTGAAATGACAGACAGTTTTATAAAAATCGCCATAAATTGTAGAAAAATCGTATAAACGCGTGCGAGTAGTCATTAGAAAGGTATAAACTTGGACTATTTTCATATTATACAGTTTTGAAAGATATTAAGTTTAAGATGGTCAAAACAGTCCGTGAACAGGACTTAACTTTTCTGTAGAAAGCTGTCATTTAAATTTAAGTTATGTTTAGTGTTCTAACTTGTATTCCCCTCCTTAAAACTTGAAGAAAACATGAAAATGTAGGGGTATGAACTCACCTTATGTGAATACTTGAAGAATGGAAGGTTGAAGATGAACTTTTGGTTGTTGGTTTGATGCTCCAAAACAGCCACTCTTTTGGCTATGTTGCTGTCACGAAAATTTCACAGCAAAAGAGCAAGAAAAAGGGTAGTTTACTCACTGTTTTGAATCAATAATTTTGAGTATCATAAAAAGTAACTTCCAGGGGTATTTGGTGGTAAAAATATCAAGCAAAAGGAAGGTGTAGATGGGTGAAATGGTGGCTGAAACACAAAAGGGACAACAACCCTTTAGTTCATGGTTTTGATGGCTTTGGAAGGAATTTTTTGTGCTTGAAAATGAGATGAAGGTTGAGAGTAATTCCCTGGAGTATTGGCTGGTCAAATGAGGGTAAAATGAAGATGAAATTTCGTGATTATGAAGGAGGAAAGAGTGGAAGAGGATAAGGGGACAAAACCTAGACTAGCTTGTGATGGGATGTGAGTTTAAGTGATGTGATCTTGTCTAGCCACTTGCTTGGTTGGTTGCTTAGAGATAGAGTTAGTTAACTAACTAACTACTAGTTATTTAGTTAGTTAGGAGTTCTAGTTAAGGAGAGGGAAGGTCTTAATCTCAAAAATTAGAAGAGGGATTAATAAGCATTCTTAGTAAAATGTCTTAAGTGATTAAGCACTTATTAGTTAAGTTGGCACATATCTCCACCAATTCTCTTAACTTAATTGATTTAGAAATCATATTCCTTACATGAAATCACTTAAATCATGACCCATTACTAGTCATTCACTAGATAATAATACATATGTACAAATACATACATGTATACTTAGTATAAAATAACAATGTAGTTTTTGTGTATTTGAACTTTAATGTTTATGTTTTATTCTTTTTATTCAAAAACACTTAAATACATTTTAATTATACCTTATAATAATTCATTTTATATTTTAATTTATTTAAATATAAAATTTATTGACCAATGTATAATTTCGTGACATTTAACCGGTTAACCATATCGTTAAACACGTTTTGTCACTTTGGTTCGTATATTTGTTAAATTTAGATCCTCCACAACTATTAAGCACACGTTTTACATAGAAACTAACTTAATTATCAACTAGATATATGTTGATACAAAAATTAAGTTTGTTGCGTTCAAATGATGTTATATGCTAATTTTCACAAACCGGTGATGGTTCGTAGTCATACATCATAACGAAATTATCATTAGTTACTTGTTTTATATTTCACAAGAACTTATTTAAATAAAAGAGGTTAAATTCCTTCAACCATTTTTGCTTAATAATCCAAACATAGCATCGAACGATCGTTCCTATTTTTACCAATTGTTACATCACTGGTCCTAAGTACATGGACTAGATGAGAAACTTGAAGATGACTCTTCGATAAGAGGGCACAAAATATTTCCTCAAAAAGCCTCTTGTTGAAATTGACCATTCCACCGCTACTCCTGAGAAAATTGCTTCCTACAACAAACATTTTGATGACGCCACTAAGGTTGCTTGCATCATGGTGGCCACTATGGCACCTGACCTGGCCAAGTTTTATGAGGACTATTGGCCATATGAAATGAGTCTTGACCTTGCTGGAAAGTTCCAAAAGAAGGCCATATAAGAGCACTACGAAGTGGTCAAGTCTCTTATGGCATGCAAACTAAAGGAAGGAGAATCCGTTTATGCTCACATACAGAAAATGTGAAGGTATGTGGAGCGACTTCGGAGGCTCAATGTGTCATTCGACGAGGATTTGGCCATTGATATGGTCCTTAACTCTTTGCTTCCTAGTTATGATCAATTTGTTTTGACATATCATTTGAACAACATGGAGACGACATTGATCCAACTCCATAATTTGTTGCAAACTACTGAGTCGGGGATGGAGAAAAATCATGCTCCTGATTCAATAAATGCTTTTGTCTTAGCCATTGGATCTGGCAAAGGTAAAAAGAGGAAGGCTCATTCCTAATCCAACATGAAAGGGAAGGACCATGCTAGAGGGTCTAGCATTCAGTCTAAAGACAAAGCCTAAATTTGATGTTCATACGATCAGTGATCCAAAAGAGGGCACTTGCTTCCATTGTGGCGAAAATGGTCAATGGAGAAGAAATTGCCATAAATACTTGCAGGACTTAAAGGATGGAAAGATAAAGGAATGCTCATTAGGTATTTACACTATTCAAATCAATAACACACAACTTTCTCATTCATGGATTCTTAATACATGACGTGGTTTCCACATTTGTTCTGATTTGCATGGACTAAGCGAAAAAGAGGAGGTGGAGCATGGAAAGCTCAATCTGGTCATGAGAAATAGGTGATCTTCACCTGTAACCAAGATTGGGACTTACGGGCTTATGCTTAGTAGTAATGTTAGGATTGATTTGTTAAATTGCTGCTACTTGTGACATCCCCAATTTCACGGCCAGAAAAGACCGATTTGTTTATGCTTATTTTTAAAATCAGAGTAATCGTTTAAAGAAAACTGTTGCGGAATTTGTTCCCAAAACGAAATATGATAAAAATTTACCAAAGCATTTCTTAAAGAAAAGTATTTTCATTATATAACAAAATCTCGGGATGTCAAGTTTCGATACAGACACATAAGCATAAACATAACATACATTTATTTACATTAATGATTTCCATCTCCTTTAATCCCTCAGTGAAATATGTCTTCGTATTGATACCTGTGATACAAAGAAAACTGAGTGGGTTAGGCTTGAGAGCCTGGTGAGCATATAGGGTTTTCAACACACAATAATACATTTATTATTCAATCATCAAACAATCAACCCAAATACCCATCCCCATTATCTCCTTTATTTCTTAAGGTTTTACCCTAAGAACCAACTATCCTTCACTTATTCATTCCTAAGGATTTACCTAAGGAATTGGCACGAAGTCCATTGCTGCCAAAATTTATCTATCAGATACTAAATCCATAGCTATCAGGCGCTAACTCCATAGTCACCAAGGTTTACTCAACAGGCACAAAGTCACATCGTCACCAAGGTTTATCAAATAGGCATGAAGTCACATCGTCACCAAGGTTTATCAAATAGGCATGAAGTCGCATCGTCACCAAAGCTTACTCAATAGGCACGAAGTCGCATCGTCACCAAGGCTTTACTCAATAGGCACGAAGTCGCATCGTCACCAACTATTCCATCTACCCATGTTCTACCAAACATTTTTGTAGATATAAATACAAACACAGTTTAAATCATTTAACACCCGTATAAAAACATCAATTACAAGCCTATCTCAAATAGACAAATAATATATAACACATAGCACGTATTTCATAGCTAATACTTTATATTTATGTGTTAGAAGAAAGTAACCACACACTCACTTGATCAGAAGATGACCGGTCAGCACTACGACTTGTAAAGGTAGTATTCTTCGGTGAAACCGGAAAATCTTCACAAAAACCGGGCTTCTCGCGGGCAGAGCTTCGGCTCGGAAATTTTACTTCTCGGGATCTTCGGGGATTCGGGACTTATTCGGGGCTCGGGAATGATATCGGGGCTTCGAGGTATTTCTTTCACAAAAATCTAAGCAAAACGGGAGAGAGAGAAGAGAAAATGAGCAAAGGAATTGGCTACCCTCGCAAGGTATTTATAGGGGCTGATCTTCGGATCTACGTTGGGCGTAACTCGGATAGGAGGGCCACGTGGCGAGGTCTCGGTGGTTGATCGTGGCTCTCTATTGGACCGCATAAGACCGAGGTATGCTGGGCGTACCTAAAGGTTACGCGGGGCGTAACTAGGATCAGACCGGTGACTCCTTCGGATTCGGATAATATCCGAATTAAATTTTAAATAAATATATTTTAATTATTTAGAAACTTCATAAAATCATATCTTCCTCATGCGAGCTCCGTTTTTGACGTTCTTTATAACCACACGTAGGTGAGACTACGCTCTACAACTTTCGTTTAGACGCCGTCGGCTAATTTTAACTTTATTTTTATTATTTATTTTTAGTAGGCCGGGATAAGAAAACTCCGTTATAAATTTATAACTTCTTCATCCGACGTCCGTTTTCGTCTGTCTTTTTACCGTTACCCTACTATCAACAAGATCTTCGATTCTCGTGTAGATTGTTTCAGTTAAAAACCGCTCGATCTCAAATCGAGTATTCGGGCTGCATGCCACTAAGTCAAAACTTAAAAAAAATCATAACTTCCTCATACGAAGTCATATTTGGACGTTCTTTTTATGCACGCTCACGATTTAACGAAATCTACGACTTTCATTTAGATCGCTAAGACTAAATATTGCTCTAACGTAAATTCACTTTTTACGTCGCGCTGTGTCGTGCCGGTTCTGTCACGAAACTTCGACAGGTCATAACTTCTTCGTTATAACTTGGATTTCGGCGTTCTTTATATGTACGGAATCCTTGTAACATATAATACAACTAAGTTAAGATTATTCCTTCAAAATAATCTTCCATCTAAAAGTCATTTTTGACGCTTATTGTCCTTAAATTAACTAGCCCTAATCTACGGGCGTTACAATTATCTCCCCCTTAGGATGATTACGTCCCAGAATCATCAACGAAACAGGTCTTGAATAATGATTCCATACGTTAAATTTCCTTACTAATTAATAAATGTGATGTTCAATCTTACATCTGCTCTTCATACTATGTTGGACTTTCAGTCGTAACCTTCAAGTTACAAAATAAATCCTTATTGTGGACTCCTTCTTCTTCTTAGGATAAATACATTCCTTTATCTATTGTAACAGACTGATGGGTCATGTCCCGATGACCTCTCATCATAGTCGGACTCAATTTGATATGACCACTAGGGTCGAAATAACAACCGTCCTACTAGTCATTACCGAAACAATGGTAATGACATACTTGAATAAAACAAAATCAATTACTAGCACCTTGGTAACCTTGTGACTTTCCCTGATCCAAGCGCGAGTCCTGTGCTTACGGTAGTATAGATCTCTACTACCATTCACACCTACTCATACTCATCCCAAGTATTGTCTCGCAGTCAGCCACGTCACCATACATAAATCATAATCATTCAACACAACAGATAACAAATCCAGGGTTTATATTATTTCTTGAAATGATTACACAAAGGTTCAAGTTCACCCTATACTATGCCTCTAATAGGCTACACTTCCTGATGCAGACTTTATATATAGAAATGAAGTCTTCATCTTTTAATCCTCCCATCGTTTTCTGCTTTGTCGAGGAGCATGTGGAATGCCCTTGGCTGTGGTGGTGTGTTTTTCTTTGGAAAGTCTCTAGAAATATGCCCTTCTTCATTACATCCGTAGCACACCTTCTTGTTAGTTGCACATTTGTTGGCGAAATGCCCTGTCTTCCCACATTTGTAGCAGGTCTTCTCCTTGCTACACTTCCCGAAGTGTTTCTTTTTACACTTCTCACACCACTTAGCTTCATCTCTTCCTCCAGATTTCGAGAATTTGGTTTCTTTGTTGATCATTGAAGATCCTTCATGTTTCCTTTTCTCTCCAACTTCCGCTCTCTCCAGACCCTTTTCTTTTATTTGGGTCTCAACATTTTTGGCTGCCCAGATGGCGGCTTTCAGAGTGGTTGCTTGCTTAACTATCAGACCAAAGTCCACTGGTAATCCATTGGCAAACTTGTTGACCTTGGAAAGTTCAGTTGGAATTAGGTATGGAGTAAGCTTCATCTTCTCCATAAAGCTTGTAGCGTATTCAGTGACGCTAAATTTTCCTTTCCTCAGATTCTGGAACTCATTGTTGATTTCCAGAAGATTCTGTTCATAGTAGTATTGCATTTTCAGTTGCACCACAAACTCTTCCCAAGACATCTTGCTAGCTTCCCCCTTGGGCATCGAACCAGCTTGTAACTTCCACCCAGCTCAGTACTCCAGATTTTAACAGAGGAATTGCAAGAGCGGTCTTCTGTCTGTTGCTACACTCGCAACTTTCAAACATTGTCTGCATCTCGGAGATCTAGTCCATGACTTGCACCGGTGTCGGGCTCCCAGAAAGATACAGTGGTTTGGATGCCATGAAATCCTTGTACTTGCATCCATGTCGGTCATTTCCTCCATCCTGGTTGTTTCGGCGAACTATTGGTGGGTTGGCTTGACCAACAGTCCCACTGTAGTTCCCTCCTTCCGAATGCCCTCCATTTACTTCGGGTTCTTCCGCTTGAATTGACAGTTCTTCATGATTATGTTGAAGCAACCGCCTGGTCTCCTCCATTTGACGATCCAACATCGCCTGCATCATTTCTTGTATACCAACTGTGACATCCCCAATTTCACGGCCAGAAAAGACCGATTTGTTTATGCTTGTTTTTAAAATCAGAGTAATCTTTTAAAGAAAATAGTTGCGGAATTTGTTCCCAAAATATGATAAAGATTTATCAAAGCATTTCTTTAAAGAAATGTATTTTCATTATATAACAAAATCTCGGGATGTCATGTTCCGATACAGACACATAAGCATAAACAGAACTTACATTATTTACACTAAAGATTTTACATCTCCTTTAATCTCTCCGTGAAATATATCTTCGTATCGATACCTGTGATACAAAGGAAACTGAGTGGGTCAGGCTTGGGAGCCTGGTGAGCATATAGGGTTTTCATTCCACAATGTTATATCATATAAATATATATAGAACATCCAAAATTATATAGTTTCACCATATAAAAGCAACTCTTATCCCACCCCATCGATCCTCACAACGACACGATCTAAACTCTCGTATCTAAACTTTTCCTCTTTATCTGATCCCTACTCACGGATCTAAACTAATCTCTCCACCTGATCCATACTCTCGGACCTAAAACTAACCTCTTGGTCTAATCCATACTCTTGGATCTAAACTAATCTCTTGGTCTGATCCATACTCCCGGATCTAAAACTGTGCCTAATCCATACTCCCGGACTAGGGACAATTAACTATGTCTTAATCCATACTCTCGGATTAATAACAAGTTTACCTATTGGTCTGATCCATACTCCTGGATCTAAAATTGTGCTCAATCCATACTCCTGGACTAGGGACAATTAACAATGTCTTAATCCATACTCCCGGATTAATAACAAGTTTACCTATTGGTCTGATCCATACTCCCGGATCTAAAACTGTGCCCAATCCATACTCCCGGACTAGGGACAATTAACTATGTCTTAATCCATACTCCCGGATTAATAACAAGTTTACCTATTGGTCTGATCCATACTCCCGGATCTAAAACTGTGCCCAATCCATACTCCCGGACTAGGGACAATTTACTATACCTAAATCCTGCTCTGATCCATACTCCCGGATCTAAACTGTGCCTAATCCATACTCCCAGATTAGGGACAATTAACTATTTCATAATCCATACTCCCAGATTAATAACAAGTTTATCTCTTTTCCTATTCCATATTCTCGGATCTAAATCCAATCTCTTGATCTAATCTATACTCACGGATCTAAAACTAACCTTTTAATCTGATGCATACTCACGGATCTAAAACTAACCTTTTCCCCTGACCCATACTCACGGATCTAAAACTAACCTTTTCCCCTGATCCATACTCACGGATCTAAAACTACCTGATCCATACTCACGGATCTAAAACTAACATTTTCCCCTGATCCATACTCACGGATCTAAAACTACCTGATCCATACTCATGGATCTATAACTAACCTTTTCCCCTGATCCATTCTCACGGATCTAAAACTACCTGATCCATACTCACGGATCTAAAACTAACCTTTTAACCTGATCCATACTCACGGATCTCATCTACCCATGTCCTACCCAACATATTTGTAGTTACAAAATAAATATACAGTTTAACTCATTAAAACCTATATAGTTCATGTATTCCACCAACATCTCAAATAAACAACAATATATAAACACATAGCACGTATTTCATAGCAAATACTTAATATTTATGTGTTAGAAGAAAGTGACCACACACTCACACATATAAACAACTATAAATATACACATAGCACGTATTTTATAAAATACTTCATATCTATGTGTAAGACGAAAGTGACTATACACTCACACCAAACATATACTTAATACATTCAAACAATACTTGTATTATAATCGTCTTTATGAAAGGTAGTATACACTCACTTGATCGGAAGATGATCGTACAGCACTACAGCTTGTAGAAGTAGTATTCTTCGGTGAAACCGGGATCACTTCACACACCGGGTTTCTCGCGGGCAGAGCTTCGGCTCGGAAACTCTTTTCTTCTCGGGATCTTTGGTTCTTCGGGACTTGCTTTGGGTCTCGGGGTTGATACCGGGGCTTCGGGGGGTTAAAATAGGGCTTAGAGGGTGTATCGGGAGTGGGAGAGAAGGAATGGAGCAACCATAGTCGGCTGGCCCTTCAAATCTATTTATAGGGCAAATTTGGCCCTTGCCACGTCGTGGGATCCTTTTGCCACGTCGTGGGATTGATCGTCACTGAATGCGTCATCCCAAGTTGCATCTGGGGGACTCCCGGAGGTGTCAGGAGACTTGCCACGTAGTGGCACTGCTTTCCACATTGTGGTCTCTGACAGTTTAGGGGTTTCACGCCCCGAACTTCAGAAATTCATAACTTTCGCATACGAACTCCGTTTTCAACGTTCTTTATATCGACGCGAAGGTGAGATTATGCTCTACAACTCTCATTTAGACTCCATTGGCTAATTTTGAATTTATTTTTAATATATTATAATTATATTACTTATATAATATCTTTAGTAGGCCGGCATAGGAAAACTCCGTTCGAAATTCATAACTCCTTCATCTGAACTCCGTTTTCGTCTGCCTTTTTATCGTTGGACTACTATCGAAGAAATATTCGACTCTCGTTTAGATCACTAAGGATAGATATCTATCTACCTTAAATTCACTATTTACGTCGCGTTGGGTCGCGCTAGGTCTTGCCGGTTCTGTCGCAAAACTTCGTCAGGTCATAACTTCTTCGCTATAACTCGGATTTCGGCGTTCTTTATATGCACGGAAACCTTGTAACATATACTACAACTTGGTTAAGATTAATCCTTCTAAATAATCTTCCATCAGAAATTCATTTTTGATGCTTATTGTCTCTAAATTGACTAGGCCTAATCTACGGGCGTTACAATTATCTCCCCCTTTGGATGATTACGTCCCAGAATCATCAATGAAACAGGATTCGTATACTGACTCCATACACAATCTCTCCATCCTAAGTAATAACCGTAACTTCTATGTTTTCCTCGAAAGAGTATTTAACTCTATGGCTTTCTTGACCGCAGACGATGCCCAATCTTGCATCTGCTTATCGTACTATGCTGTACTTTCAATCATAATTTCCAAGTTACAAAATAAGTCCTTATTGCAGACTCCTTCTTCTTCTCAGGATAAATACTTTCATTTATCTATTGTAACAAATCGATGGGTCATGTTCTAATGACCTCTCATCGTATGATGCAACGCTTAGACTCAAGTCTCTTAGAGTCAAACTTCTTTCATATTCTAACATGATATAATCACATTTTTATTTGTAGCATTTCTAGCTACAAGCTTCCTTAACAACGAGCGCGATGCTATCGATCGCATTGATTTCAATCTTTTGACTTAAGTCAGATGTTACATAGAACTTGGTTCCAAGAACCACGTAACAAACTCCTCATAGTCGGACTCAATTTTTGATATGACCACTAGGGTCGGAATAACAATCATCTTACTAGTCACTACCGAAACAAGGGTAATGAGACACTTGAACAAAATGGAATCAATTACTACCTTCTTGGTAACCTTGTGACTTTCCCTGATCCAAGTGCGAGTCATGTGCTTTCGGTAGTATATGCATCTACTACCTTTCACACCTACTCATACTCGTCCCAAGTATTGTCCCGCAGTCGACCAAGTCACCATACAAGAAAATCACAAAACAATTTAACACATATGAATGTGTCCAAATAATCATAAACAACTTCCCTAGACTCTACTAGGACTTCTTCATTGCTCAATCTTCAATCATTAACTCTAATTCAACTCGATTGGTGATGGAAATACCAGACGATGAGACAACTTCAAGAATTTCACCAATCGTTCCATCATCCTGCCAATCAAATTTGTACTTCAGACATACCGTACTCCTCTAAACGTTCCGTTATTTTATCAGACATAAAATAAAGGCATGACACCACTCTTACGATATCTTCCGATAGGTGTCATTCACTATCATAATCCCTTTTCATTTCCTTCATTTACTCAAATCTCTACAAGTCTTCACCATGACCTCTTGTACATCCAAGCAGACATTTGGTGTACCAAGCGAGAATTTTTAAGTTTTTAATTACGATAAACGTATAAATCTCCTTATCACCTCGAAACGTTTACATGCTAGTTCTAATTTCGTAGTCGTACGCTTAGAATCCTAAACACATAAGGTTTCCAGATCCGGTCGGCAGCAGAACATAGATCCGAACAAATAATAGCATCAATTTAGCTATCACACAAAATAATTAGCACATAAAAGCTTTTTAGGCATCATTCCTAAAATAAACTAGTGCTTGTGTCAATTTAGGTGTACTACCTAACATATTTTAGACACACTCCTCACAATCATTACTTAGCATTCTAAGTTTAAGTCTAGAAATTTCCTACAAATTCCTAGTTCGCTTAAACTAATGCTCTGATACCAACTGTGACATCCCCAATTTCACGGCCAGAAAAGACCGATTTGTTTATGCTTGTTTTTAAAATCAGAGTAATCTTTTAAAGAAAATAGTTGCGGAATTTGTTCCCAAAATATGATAAAGATTTATCAAAGCATTTCTTTAAAGAAATGTATTTTCATTATATAACAAAATCTCGGGATGTCATGTTCCGATACAGACACATAAGCATAAACAGAACTTACATTATTTACACTAAAGATTTTACATCTCCTTTAATCTCTCCGTGAAATATATCTTCGTATCGATACCTGTGATACAAAGGAAACTGAGTGGGTCAGGCTTGGGAGCCTGGTGAGCATATAGGGTTTTCATTCCACAATGTTATATCATATAAATATATATATAGAACATCCAAAATTATATAGTTTCACCATATAAAAGCAACTCTTATCCCACCCCATCGATCCTCACAACGACACGATCTAAACTCTTGTATCTAAACTTTTCCTCTTTATCTGATCCCTACTCACGGATCTAAACTAATCTCTCCACCTGATCCATACTCTCGGACCTAAAACTAACCTCTTGGTCTAATCCATACTCTTGGATCTAAACTAATCTCTTGGTCTGATCCATACTCCCGGATCTAAAACTGTGCCCAATCCATACTCCCGGACTAGGGACAATTAACTATGTCTTAATCCATACTCTCGGATTAATAACAAGTTTACCTATTGGTCTGATCCATACTCCTGGATCTAAAACTGTGCTCAATCCATACTCCTGGACTAGGGACAATTAACTATGTCTTAATCCATATTCCCGGATTAATAACAAGTTTACCTATTGGTCTGATCCATACTCCCGGATCTAAAACTGTGCCCAATCCATACTCCCGGACTAGGTACAATTAACTATGTCTTAATCCATACTCCCGGATTAATAACAAGTTTACCTATTGGTCTGATCCATACTCCCGGATCTAAAACTGTGCCCAATCCATACTCCCGGACTAGGGACAATTTACTATACCTAAATCCTGCTCTGATCCATACTCCCGGATCTAAACTGTGCCTAATCCATACTCCCAGACTAGGGACAATTAACTATTTC
Source organism: Lactuca sativa (assembly GCF_002870075.4). Lineage (NCBI taxonomy): Eukaryota > Viridiplantae > Streptophyta > Magnoliopsida > Asterales > Asteraceae > Lactuca > Lactuca sativa. The sequence goes on from NC_056630.2 coordinate 66,592,632, forward strand.
ATAATCCATACTCCCAGATTAATAACAAGTTTATCTCTTTTCCTATTCCATATTCTCGGATCTAAATCCAATCTCTTGATCTAATCTATACTCACGGATCTAAAACTAACCTTTTAATCTGATGCATACTCACGGATCTAAAACTAACCTTTTCCCCTGACCCATACTCACGGATCTAAAACTAACCTTTTCCCCTGATCCATACTCACGGATCTAAAACTACCTGATCCATACTCACGGATCTAAAACTAACATTTTCCCCTGATCCATACTCACGGATCTAAAACTACCTGATCCATACTCATGGATCTATAACTAACCTTTTCCCCTGATCCATTCTCACGGATCTAAAACTACCTGATCCATACTCACGGATCTAAAACTAACCTTTTAACCTGATCCATACTCACGGATCTCATCTACCCATGTCCTACCCAACATATTTGTAGTTACAAAATAAATATACAGTTTAACTCATTAAAACCTATATAGTTCATGTATTCCACCAACATCTCAAATAAACAACAATATATAAACACATAGCACGTATTTCATAGCAAATACTTAATATTTATGTGTTAGAAGAAAGTGACCACACACTCACACATATAAACAACTATAAATATACACATAGCACGTATTTTATAAAATACTTCATATCTATGTGTAAGACGAAAGTGACTATACACTCACACCAAACATATACTTAATACATTCAAACAATACTTGTATTATAATCGTCTTTATGAAAGGTAGTATACACTCACTTGATCGGAAGATGATCGGACAGCACTACAGCTTGTAGAAGTAGTATTCTTCGGTGAAACCGGGATCACTTCACACACCGGGTTTCTCGCGGGCAGAGCTTCGGCTCGGAAACTCTTTTCTTCTCGGGATCTTTGGTTCTTCGGGACTTGCTTTGGGTCTCGGGGTTGATACCGGGGCTTCGGGGGGTTAAAATAGGGCTTAGAGGGTGTATCGGGAGTGGGAGAGAAGGAATGGAGCAACCATAGTCGGCTGGCCCTTCAAATCTATTTATAGGGCAAATTTGGCCCTTGCCACGTCGTGGGATCCTTTTGCCACGTCGTGGGATTGATCGTCACTGAATGCGTCATCCCAAGTTGCATCTGGGGGACTCCCGGAGGTGTCAGGAGACTTGCCACGTAGTGGCACTGCTTTCCACATTGTGGTCTCTGACAGTTTAGGGGTTTCACGCCCCGAACTTCAGAAATTCATAACTTTCGCATACGAACTCCGTTTTCAACGTTCTTTATATCGACGCGAAGGTGAGATTATGCTCTACAACTCTCATTTAGACTCCATTGGCTAATTTTGAATTTATTTTTAATATATTATAATTATATTACTTATATAATATCTTTAGTAGGCCGGCATAGGAAAACTCCGTTCGAAATTCATAACTCCTTCATCTGAACTCCGTTTTCGTCTGCCTTTTTATCGTTGGACTACTATCGAAGAAATATTCGACTCTCGTTTAGATCACTAAGGATAGATATCTATCTACCTTAAATTCACTATTTACGTCGCGTTGGGTCGCGCTAGGTCTTGCCGGTTCTGTCGCAAAACTTCGTCAGGTCATAACTTCTTCGCTATAACTCGGATTTCGGCGTTCTTTATATGCACGGAAACCTTGTAACATATACTACAACTTGGTTAAGATTAATCCTTCTAAATAATCTTCCATCAGAAATTCATTTTTGATGCTTATTGTCTCTAAATTGACTAGGCCTAATCTACGGGCGTTACAATTATCTCCCCCTTTGGATGATTACGTCCCAGAATCATCAATGAAACAGGATTCGTATACTGACTCCATACACAATCTCTCCATCCTAAGTAATAACCGTAACTTCTATGTTTTCCTCGAAAGAGTATTTAACTCTATGGCTTTCTTGACCGCAGACGATGCCCAATCTTGCATCTGCTTATCGTACTATGCTGTACTTTCAATCATAATTTCCAAGTTACAAAATAAGTCCTTATTGCAGACTCCTTCTTCTTCTCAGGATAAATACTTTCATTTATCTATTGTAACAAATCGATGGGTCATGTTCTAATGACCTCTCATCGTATGATGCAACGCTTAGACTCAAGTCTCTTAGAGTCAAACTTCTTTCATATTCTAACATGATATAATCACATTTTTATTTGTAGCATTTCTAGCTACAAGCTTCCTTAACAACGAGCGCGATGCTATCGATCGCATTGATTTCAATCTTTTGACTTAAGTCAGATGTTACATAGAACTTGGTTCCAAGAACCACGTAACAAACTCCTCATAGTCGGACTCAATTTTTGATATGACCACTAGGGTCGGAATAACAATCATCTTACTAGTCACTACCGAAACAAGGGTAATGAGACACTTGAACAAAATGGAATCAATTACTACCTTCTTGGTAACCTTGTGACTTTCCCTGATCCAAGTGCGAGTCATGTGCTTTCGGTAGTATATGCATCTACTACCTTTCACACCTACTCATACTCGTCCCAAGTATTGTCCCGCAGTCGACCAAGTCACCATACAAGAAAATCACAAAACAATTTAACACATATGAATGTGTCCAAATAATCATAAACAACTTCCCTAGACTCTACTAGGACTTCTTCATTGCTCAATCTTCAATCATTAACTCTAATTCAACTCGATTGGTGATGGAAATACCAGACGATGAGACAACTTCAAGAATTTCACCAATCGTTCCATCATCCTGCCAATCAAATTTGTACTTCAGACATACCGTACTCCTCTAAACGTTCCGTTATTTTATCAGACATAAAATAAAGGCATGACACCACTCTTACGATATCTTCCGATAGGTGTCATTCACTATCATAATCCCTTTTCATTTCCTTCATTTACTCAAATCTCTACAAGTCTTCACCATGACCTCTTGTACATCCAAGCAGACATTTGGTGTACCAAGCGAGAATTTTTAAGTTTTTAATTACGATAAACGTATAAATCTCCTTATCACCTCGAAACGTTTACATGCTAGTTCTAATTTCGTAGTCGTACGCTTAGAATCCTAAACACATAAGGTTTCCAGATCCGGTCGGCAGCAGAACATAGATCCGAACAAATAATAGCATCAATTTAGCTATCACACAAAATAATTAGCACATAAAAGCTTTTTAGGCATCATTCCTAAAATAAACTAGTGCTTGTGTCAATTTAGGTGTACTACCTAACATATTTTAGACACACTCCTCACAATCATTACTTAGCATTCTAAGTTTAAGTCTAGAAATTTCCTACAAATTCCTAGTTCGCTTAAACTAATGCTCTGATACCAACTGTGACATCCCCAATTTCACGGCCAGAAAAGACCGATTTGTTTATGCTTGTTTTTAAAATCAGAGTAATCTTTTAAAGAAAATAGTTGCGGAATTTGTTCCCAAAATATGATAAAGATTTATCAAAGCATTTCTTTAAAGAAATGTATTTTCATTATATAACAAAATCTCGGGATGTCATGTTCCGATACAGACACATAAGCATAAACAGAACTTACATTATTTACACTAAAGATTTTACATCTCCTTTAATCTCTCCGTGAAATATATCTTCGTATCGATACCTGTGATACAAAGGAAACTGAGTGGGTCAGGCTTGGGAGCCTGGTGAGCATATAGGGTTTTCATTCCACAATGTTATATCATATAAATATATATATAGAACATCCAAAATTATATAGTTTCACCATATAAAAGCAACTCTTATCCCACCCCATCGATCCTCACAACGACACGATCTAAACTCTCGTATCTAAACTTTTCCTCTTTATCTGATCCCTACTCACGGATCTAAACTAATCTCTCCACCTGATCCATACTCTCGGACCTAAAACTAACCTCTTGGTCTAATCCATACTCTTGGATCTAAACTAATCTCTTGGTCTGATCCATACTCCCGGATCTAAAACTGTGCCCAATCCATACTCCCGGACTAGGGACAATTAACTATGTCTTAATCCATACTCTCGGATTAATAACAAGTTTACCTATTGGTCTGATCCATACTCCTGGATCTAAAACTGTGCTCAATCCATACTCCTGGACTAGGGACAATTAACTATGTCTTAATCCATATTCCCGGATTAATAACAAGTTTACCTATTGGTCTGATCCATACTCCCGGATCTAAAACTGTGCCCAATCCATACTCCCGGACTAGGGACAATTAACTATGTCTTAATCCATACTCCCGGATTAATAACAAGTTTACCTATTGGTCTGATCCATACTCCCGGATCTAAAACTGTGCCCAATCCATACTCCCGGACTAGGGACAATTTACTATACCTAAATCCTGCTCTGATCCATACTCCCGGATCTAAACTGTGCCTAATCCATACTCCCAGACTAGGGACAATTAACTATTTCATAATCCATACTCCCAGATTAATAACAAGTTTATCTCTTTTCCTATTCCATATTCTCGGATCTAAATCCAATCTCTTGATCTAATCTATACTCACGGATCTAAAACTAACCTTTTAATCTGATGCATACTCACGGATCTAAAACTAACCTTTTCCCCTGACCCATACTCACGGATCTAAAACTAACCTTTTCCCCTGATCCATACTCACGGATCTAAAACTACCTGATCCATACTCACGGATCTAAAACTAACATTTTCCCCTGATCCATACTCACGGATCTAAAACTACCTGATCCATACTCATGGATCTATAACTAACCTTTTCCCCTGATCCATTCTCACGGATCTAAAACTACCTGATCCATACTCACGGATCTAAAACTAACCTTTTAACCTGATCCATACTCACGGATCTCATCTACCCATGTCCTACCCAACATATTTGTAGTTACAAAATAAATATACAGTTTAACTCATTAAAACCTATATAGTTCATGTATTCCACCAACATCTCAAATAAACAACAATATATAAACACATAGCACGTATTTCATAGCAAATACTTAATATTTATGTGTTAGAAGAAAGTGACCACACACTCACACATATAAACAACTATAAATATACACATAGCACGTATTTTATAAAATACTTCATATCTATGTGTAAGACGAAAGTGACTATACACTCACACCAAACATATACTTAATACATTCAAACAATACTTGTATTATAATCGTCTTTATGAAAGGTAGTATACACTCACTTGATCGGAAGATGATCGGACAGCACTACAGCTTGTAGAAGTAGTATTCTTCGGTGAAACCGGGATCACTTCACACACCGGGTTTCTCGCGGGCAGAGCTTCGGCTCGGAAACTCTTTTCTTCTCGGGATCTTTGGTTCTTCGGGACTTGCTTTGGGTCTCGGGGTTGATACCGGGGCTTCGGGGGGTTAAAATAGGGCTTAGAGGGTGTATCGGGAGTGGGAGAGAAGGAATGGAGCAACCATAGTCGGCTGGCCCTTCAAATCTATTTATAGGGCAAATTTGGCCCTTGCCACGTCGTGGGATCCTTTTGCCACGTCGTGGGATTGATCGTCACTGAATGCGTCATCCCAAGTTGCATCTGGGGGACTCCCGGAGGTGTCAGGAGACTTGCCACGTAGTGGTACTGCTTTCCACATTGTGGTCTCTGACAGTTTTGGGGTTTCGCGCCCCGAACTTTAGAAATTCATAACTTTCGCATACGAACTCCGTTTTCGACGTTCTTTATATCGACGCGAAGGTGAGATTATGCTCTACAACTCTCGTTTAGACTCCATTGGCTAATTTTGAATTTATTTATAATATATTAGAATTATATTACTTATATAATATCTTTAGTAGGTCGGCACAGGAAAACTCCGTTCGAAATTCATAACTCCTTCATCTGAACTCCGTTTTCGTCTGTCTTTTTATCGTTGGACTACTATCGAAGAAATCTTCGACTCTCGTTTAGATCACTAAGGATAGATATCTATCTACCTTAAATTCACTATTTACGTCGCGCTGGGTCGCGCTAGGTCGTGCCGGTTCTGTCGCGAAACTTCGACAGGTCATAACTTCTTCATTATAACTCGGATTTCGAGTTCTTTATATGCACGAAAACCTTGTGACATATACTACAACTTGGTTAAGATTAATCCTTCTAAATAATCTTCCATCTAAAAGTCATTTTTGATGCTTATCGTCTCTAAATTGACTAGCCCTAATCTACGGGTGTTACACCAGCCATCGTCATTGGCTCAGGTGTTGCAGCTACAACAGGTATTTGCTCAATCACTAGTGGTTGATTCCTGTTCTCATTTGTGTTTCCAACTCCGCTTCTAGTTCTTGCCATTCTTGATTTGTATACTGAATAAGGTGAATTTAGATCCTCATTCACGATAGATACATATATCATCGTTATCACTCCGAAATGTTTATATGCTAGTTCTAATATCATAGACATACGCTTAGAATCCTAAACACATAAGGTTTCCCGATCCGGTCAGCAACAGACCATAGATTCGAACAAATAATATCATATATGGCAGCATATAACATATAACACATAAAAGAATTTTAGGCAACTCTCCTAAAATAAACTAGTGCTCGTGTCTAACATATAACAGACACACATCTCAAAATCTTCACTTAGCATTCTAAGTTTAAGTCTAGAAATCCTACAAATTCCTATTTCACTTAAACTAATGCTCTGATACCAACTGTGACATCCCCAATTTCATGGCCAAAAAAGACCTATTTGTTTATGCTTATTTTTAAAATCAGAGTAATCGTTTAAAGAAAAACTGTTGCGGAATTTGTTCCCAAAACAAAATATGATAAAAATTTACCAAAGCATTTCTTAAAGAAAAGTATTTTCATTATAGAACAAAATCTCGGGATGTCATGTTCCGATACAGAAACATAAGCATAAACAGAACTTACATTTATTTACACTAATGATTTACATCTCCTTTAATCCCTCAGTGTATTATGTCTTCATATTGATACATGTGATACAAAGAAAACTGAGTAGGTCAGGCTTGGGAGCCTAATGAGCATATAGGGTTTTCAACCCACAATAATACATTTATTATTCAATCATCAAACAATCAACCCAAATACCCATCCCCATTATCTCCTTTATTTCTTAAGGTTTTACCCTAAGAACCAACTATCCTTCATTCATTCATTCCTAAGGATTTACCTAAGGAATTGGCATGAAGTCCATTGCTGCCAAAATTTATCTATCAGATACTAAATCCATAGCTATCAGGCGCTAACTCCATAGTCACCAAGGTTTACTCAACAGGCACGAAGTTACATCGTCACCAAGGTTTATCAAATAGGCACAAAGTCACATCGTCAGCAAGGTTTATCTAATAGGCATGAAGTCGCATCGTCACCAAAGCTTACTCAATAGGCACGAAGTCGCATCGTCACCAAGGCTTTACTCAATAGGCACGAAGTCGCATCGTCACCAACTATTCCATCTACCCATGTTCTACCAAACATTTTTGTAGATATAAATACAAACACAGTTTAAATCATTTAACACCCGTATAAAAACATCAATTCAAAACCCATATCAAATAGACAAATAATATATAACACATAGCACGTATTTCATAGCTAATACTTTATATTTATGTGTTAGAAGAAAGTAACCACACACTCACTTGATCAGAAGATGATTGGTCAGCACTACGACTTGTAAAGGTAGTATTCTTCGGTGAAACCGAAAGATCTTCACAAAACCGGGCTTCTCGCGGGCAGAGCTTCGGCTCGGAAATTTTACTTCTCGGGATCTTCGGGGTATTTCTTACACAAAAATCGAGGCAAAATGGGAGAGAGAGAAGAGAAAATGAGCAAAGGAATTGGCTACCCTCGCAAGGTATTTATAGGGGCTGAACTTCGGATCTATGCTGGGCGTAACTCAAATAGGAGGGTTACGTGGCAAGGTCTCGGTGGTTGATCGTGGCTCTCTCCCGGAACGCATAAGACTGAGGTACGCTGGGCGTACCTAAAGGTTACGCGGGGCGTAACTAGGATCAGACCGGTGACTCCTTCGGATTCGGATTATATCTGAATTAAATTTTAAATAAATATATTTTAATTATTTAAAAATTTATAAAATCATATCTTCCTCAAGCGAGCTCCATTTTCAATGTTATTTATATCCATGCGTAGATGAGACTACGCTCTACAACTTTCGTTTAGACTCCGTCAGCTAATTTTAACTTTATTTTTATTATTTATTTTTAGTAGGCCAGGACAAGAAAACTCCGTTATAAATTTATAACTTCTTCATCCGACGTCCGTTTTCGTCTGTATTTTTACTGTTGCCCTACTATCAACAATATCTTCGATTCTCGTTTAGATTGTTTCGGCTAAAAACCGCTCGATCTCAAATCGAGTATTCGGGTTGCATACCGCTAAGTCGAAACTTAGAAAAATCATAACTTCGTCATATAAAGTCAGATTTGGACGTTCTTTTTATGCACACTCACGGTTTAACGAAATCTATGACTTTCGTTTAGATCGTTAAGGCTAAATATTGCTCTAACGTAAATTCACTATTTACGTCGCGCTGTGTCGTGCCGGTTCTGTCGCGAAACTTCGACATGTCATAACTTCTTCGTTATAACTCGGAATTCGGCGTTCTTTATATGTACGGAATCCTTGTAACATATAATACAACTTAGTTAAGATTATTTCTTCAAAATAATCTTCCATCAAAAAGTCATTTTTGACGCTTATTGTCCTTAAATTAACTAGCCCTAATCTACGGGCGTTATACTACTCATCAGAAATGACATGAAAAATTAATTATTTTCATGTATTGTTCAGAAAAGGTTTTAAATATTCTTATGATAATGATATTGGTTTAATTTCTTCTTTCAAAAATGGTGTTTTATGAAGCTTCACCTTGAAATGGAGTGTATGAAACTAAAATTTTGTGTTGATAACTTAAGCAATAATGTGTTTCATATTGATTCATCCAATGGTATGGACAAGTCATGTTTGTGGCATTGTCATCTCAGGCACAGAAACAAGAAACACATTGCTCAACTCCAAAAGGATGGAGTGTTGGAATAATTTGATCTTAGGACATATGATGAATGCAATATTGTCTTTTGGGTAAGATGAAAAAATCACCTTTCACTAGAACATGTGAAAGAGGTGAAGGGTTGTTGGACCTCATCCATACAAATTTATGTGGCCCATTCAGATACACCACGAAAGATGATAATCAATATTACATGACATTTACGGATGATTATTGCAGATATGGTGATATCTACTTGATCAAACATAAATCATATACTTTTGAAAGTTCAAAGAGTTTAAGCACGAAATTGAGAATCAATTGGGCAGAAAGATAAAGATACTCAGATCTGACAGAGGTGGTAAGTAGCTTAGTGTTGAGTTCCGTGACTATCTCAAGGAATGTAGGATTGTTTCACAATTGACTCCTCCCAGAACACAACAACTTAATGGTGTGAATAAGAGGCATAATCGAACCTTACCATATATGGCTCGTTCCATGATGAGTCGAGATTCTCGTCTTATTCATTTATGGGGGTATGCCTTAGAGACAGTCGCCCATATCGTGAATCTTGTTCCAACAAAGAAGGTTGGCAAAACACCTCATGAGATGTGGATAAGAAAAGCTCCCTCACTCGCACATATCAAGGTCTGAGGTTATGAAGCAGTCGTAAGACGAGAGACACATGTTAAATTCAAACTAGAGCCAAGAAGTGTTATTTCATTGGCGACCCACAAAAATCCTTTGGATACTAGTTCTACAAACCTAGTGAGAACGTGGTCTTTGTAGCTCGAAGGGGAGTCTTTCGTGAGAGAGTACTCATCTTCAAAGAGGACAGTGGGAGTGCTTTTAATCTTGACTAAATTCAAGAGTCATCCAATGAAAGAACCTCTTACAACACTAGCACTCAACATAAGGAAGAAATTCCAGTTGCGCCAGTAGAAAACTCATTACCTCTTCGTCAATACAGTAGGTTAGCACACTACATGCGTTCTATGGTTTCAATATTACGTCGAATGGTGATATGTTTATTAGTGATAGAACACTGGTAAATTTGGATATGTCGGCTAACTACAAGGAAGCGATGGCAGGACTTGAGGTTGCTAGAAGGAAGGATGCAATAGAGAGTGAGATTCAGCCCATGTATGATAATCAAGTGTGGAACTTGGTTGATCACGTACTCGGTCGGAAGATAGTTGGGAGCAAATGGATCTTCAAGAAGAATACTGACATGGATTGGAAGGTACACACTTTAAAATCTAGGCTGGCTGCAAAGGGCTTTACTTAAACCCAAAGGATTTACTATGATGAGACATTTTCACCATTAGCTAAGATAAAATCTACCAGGATTATGCTTGCTATAGCTGCATTTCATGATTATGAAATTTAGAAGATGGATCTTAAAACCGTTTTCCTTAACGTGAAGTTATCTAAGGGCATTTACATGAGTTAGCCAGAGGGTTTTGTACGTGCCAAGTTTCCTAATAGAGTGTGTAAGATTGAGAAGTCCATTTATGGATTGAAACAAGCATCTCAGAGCTGAAATCTTTGCTTCCATGAGAAAGTCAAAGAGTTTGTGTTCTATAGAAGCAAAGATGAGTCATGTGTATATGTCAAATTTAGTGGGAGTATAGTGACTTTCCTAGTGTTGTATGTTGAAGACATACTCCTTATAGGAATCAACATTCCAACTTTACAGGAAGTTAAATCTTGGCTTGGAAAGTTTTTCTTAATGAAGGATCTAGGGGAAACGACCTATATTTTGGGACTAAGGATTCATTGGGATAGAAAGAATCGTCTTCATATTTGTGTTTGTTCTTATTTTCCGCATCTTGTTCATCAAATCTCAATTAGGGTTTTAATCCCAACAAGTGGTATCAGAGCGGGTCTTTGAAGATCCATTGATTTTTGAAGTATCGGTTCTTGATTTGATGATTTTCTGCACAAGTTATTGAAGATCATTGTTTGTCGTTTTGGAATCAAAATTTTTTTCAAGCAACTGTTCACGAAGATCTATGATTTCCTTCTACTGTTCATCTGGGTAATTTTTTTTAATTCGATTCGTATCTTGTATGTGTTTTCTTTTTGGATCTGATCATTAGTTTTATCCAAATTCAACGTATTGTCGATGATAAGTTTCATTGTTATTAGGCCATTAATTCGTTCCTTCACTGTATTGTCGATCAAAATTAATTATTGGCTTCGTGGATAAATTTCATTCTTTTTCCCCCATAAATCCAGTTCATTGCTGTACATCTGGTTCAAATTGGGTCGTGATCTTAAATGTTTTTTTTCTTGTCGTGATACGTCTCGAGCACATTTTTTTCGTTGACCTAAATGGCAAAAGTTTTGGGGATTGTTTCTGTTTTCCGCTCTCACGTTCTTATCGCATCTTCTGTTTATTGAATCCATTCCTTAAATCACAAAATTGTTATTTTCAATAATCGAAATCAAGTCTTGTTCAAGTTTGATAATCGAATCCAAATTGTTTGATTTGTTCAACATCGATTTTGGTCGATCGTTTGACATGGTTGTGATAAGTTTTGTTTCGGGAATCAATATTGACTTTTCTTGATCTGGAATCGATTGGAAGAAGTTGTTCTTGGTGGTCAATGCTTAAATGTCAAAAAAAATTGTTGTTTGGAATTCACAGGGTCTTGCAATCGGGGCTTATGACATTGGAACGAATGAAATTGAATTCACAATCGGAATCGCAACCAATGAAATCAGAATTCGGAATATGGTTGTGTACCCGTTCACAATTGGCTGTCAAAGATTATAGTCAAAATAGGAGCGAATGGACTCGGAATCGGAAGAATTGGATTGTGTTCGGAATCACGCACCGTTCGGAATTGCGATGCTCGGAACCGATTGATTCGGAGTCTGGAACCTTTGGATTTGGGGATTGGCTTTGATTCACATTTTTGTGCTCGGAACTAAAGTCTAATTCGTGGATGTCGATTTCTTGGATTCGGAATTTAATCGCGTGAATGTTGTCGCTGTACTCTTTCAATACACTGATTTAATGGGGAAGATGACTCAAGTTACAATTCTGGTCCCTGAAACTTCAGTGATTTAACAGTTATGGTCCCTGTATATTTCATGACTTTGGCAGTTTTGGATCATATTCAGAAACTGTTATAACTGAAGGGAAATGTGATGCAGTTTTATTATTTTAATCCCTATCTTTCAGCAATGTGACAGTTTCAGCCCATCTTACGAAAAGTTTGCAAATTTGAGGGCTGGTGAACACTTTTGGATTTTTTAACACACATATTTTTTTTTCGTGAACAGCAAATTAAGGATTCCATCAAGTCTTGGCGGGTCGGAAAATCGTTTTTCATGATAACGACAAGTTTTCACGACTTTTTCGGATTTTATACGTCATTGTATATATCATTTTGTCGTGGGGGAGCACAATAATTTTTATCCATTCAAGATCATTCTCATGACCATAAGAAGGCTTTATAATCACGTTTTCGATTATAAATCGGGGGAGAATTTGGTATGACCATTCGAAATTGGATTTGTAATTTTTCAAATTTGAAGATTTTTTATAAAGCTTGTGGTAGAATTATGAAGGTAGCTTTTACAGTGGAAGTTCTTCATCGAGCTCTGCTAAAGCTTTTATAGAGAAGTATCCTTTACAGCGGAAGTTCTTTATCGAGCTTTGCTAAGGACTTGTTATATCTCCGACTTCTAGTATTTTCTCGATCAAGCGGCATTACGAATCTTAAAGTTTGGGTTGTTACATGATATTTTTTGATGGCTTATATCATTAGCTTATTTGAAGATCATTGTGACTTGGAAGGGGAGCTCTTCAAAGACAAGAAGTGATTCGCTTTCTTTGTTTTGAAATGGGTTTTTATGGCGGGTTTGGTTTTCATGAAGATTTTTTGGGATTACATTCGAAAATGAAGTTTAAAGACATTACTTCAGTGCTTGATTTATATATCCTAGAGCCCGTGTTTGAAGACTATTGAAGAATCAAGATTGGTGGATTGCTTCATCTATTCCTCGTTGCAAGATCTTTTTATTTGCTAGATGCTTGTTTTACAAGTTAAAGCATTGTCATCCATTACATACTTTGAGGGGGGGGGGGGGATTGTAGGGTTTCAAATCACTCCATGGATGATGACAATGGGCCCCTTGATGAAGTGTAGGTTAAAAGCCCAAGACTTGTCTTTTCCCTATAAATAGTCATGTATTGTTCATTATTAGGGTTAAGAGTGAGGCAAAATGTAGCCGCCACGGTGTGAGTTTCTTATGTAGTGTTAGATTCTTTAGTCTATGCTTAAAGTGTAATTCATTCCTCATGTTTTCAATAAATCGAGTGATCATTTGACATAATCTTCATATTTGTGTTTGTTCTTATTTTCCGCATCTTGTTCATCAAATCTCAATTAGGGTTTTAATCCCAACATGTAGAGATATATTACATGAGTCGAGTCCCATATGCTTCGGTTGTAGAATCTATCATGTATGCAATGACATGTACTCACCCTTATATGTCTTATTCTTTGAGCATGGTTAATCGATTTCAAGGAAATCTTGGTTGAGCCCACTGGATTGTAGTACTGAAGAATATTCTTAAGTATCTATGGAGAACAAAATACATGTTCCTAGTTCTTGGTGGCAGTGATACATTAAGAGTGACTGGTTACAGTGATACCAACTTTCAAATATACCGAGACATCTTTTTTGCACAGTTTAGCTGGGTGTTTATCATTTTCCAAAACAATCCCAAGACAATAATTGTTTAGAAAAAACATTGTTTCAAAAGTATAATTCATAAATTAGAGCATCCTAAAATCTAATAACAAAAAATCCAAAGGTTGTGCATGATCACACCTTCGTCGTGCGACAATTATCTGAAGTACTTGAAATAATAAACTAAAACTGTAAGCTAAATCTTAGTGAGTTCCCCAAGGTACCACCACACAAACATATAACCAGACAAATACTGGGTCCACAACCTCTTGGTTGGATTACCCTTGGCCCACAACCTTCCGGTTGGAATGCCCTGGCTCACAACCTTTCGGTTGGATAGCTTAATACATACTAGGTCCACAACCTCCTGGTTGGATTACCTCTGGCCCAAAACCTTCTGGTTGCAATTCCCAGACCCACAAACTTTCGGTTCGAATGGCCTGGTCAGTTGACTGAAAGCACAAAGTAGTACAGTCTCAACCCTACTACACCATGTCGACATATGCATAACAAATAATAGATATCCATCAAAATATAATCATATAACCAATCATCAGACAAACATGCAAATTTGCAGATCACTACAGCGTAGCAACATCCTATATACCAGGACACAGATCTAATAGTTCACTACAGCATAGCAACATCCTATATCAGGATACATAAACTAGTGGGGCGACATTGGTGCCTTCAACCCACAAGTGCAGTGAGGAAAATCTCACCTATTAGTCTTAACTGATAGTTGAATAGGTTACTACTTCGAATATCAGCTCTACCAGTCACCTATACATCAGATAATGACAAATCTCAAATACAACTCCAAATACCCTTAGGCCAAACTTATTCAAATCCTGGTCAATTTCTAAAAGTCAAAAAATGTCAATCGAGTCAACTCAGTTAAGTATGCCAAGCATACTCATCTTGTATGCTTAGCGTACTCATGTCTTAATCAGAAATGAGGTGATGATCTCGTACGCCTATCGTACTCATCTTCTAGGATCACTAAAATGCACACTCAAGGCACAAAAATGCTCTCAAACAGATTAGGGTATGCAAAGGGGTCGAACTGGGCTGGAAGGGGATGAAAAAAAAGGTTAACGGGGCTATAAAGGTTTTTAAATAGTTTGATATTAGGGTTTGGAACACTGCTATGTACGCCCAGCGTACTCATGTAGTCCCCAAAAATTATGAAAATGCCACTAAGTACCAATTTTCAAAACACTTTCATATCAATGGCATAAGTGGAATACCTAGAAATCAAGATGTTACCATTCTCCTTCACTTGAACTAGATTTCATCCTCGAAGTCCGTCGCTGAACGACTCATGGTAATGCTCCCACATCTTTGCCTTAAGTTCCCAAGTCCACTCTGAACCCTTCCGATGTTGCCACTGTACTTTGACCAAAGATACCACCTTGTTACACAGGCCTTCGTCTTCCAATCGAAGATCGCCAATGGTCTCTCAACATAATTCAGGAGATCATCAACCTGAATATCCTCTAGATGAAAAATTCTTGAATCATCAGCCACAGACTTCCGAAGCTGAGAAGCATGGAAGGTGTTGTGAATATGGCTAAGCTCCTTAGGCAAACCCATCATGTAGGCTACCTTGCGAACCCTGGAAATCACTCGAAATGGTTGAATATACAAGGGGTCCAAACTTGCCCCTTTTCCTGAAGCGTGTTACACCCTTCCAGGGTGATACCTTCAGCAAAATCATTTCGTCGACATGGAGCTCCAACTCCGATTGACGCTTGTCGGCATAACTTTTCTGTCGACTCTGAGCTGTCTGTAGTCTCTGTCTAATCTGCTGAATAAGCTCTGTCATCTGAAGTACTACCTCAGTCCTTCCCATGACTGTGTGACCAACCTCTCCCCAAAAAACTAGGGTATGGCACTTGCTCCCATAGAGGAGCTTGAATGGTGGCGCACTAATACTGGAGTGATAGCTATTTTTTAAGAAAACTCAGCTAAGGGAGGGTAGGGGTCCCAACTCCCACTGAAATCTATGAGGTAGACTCTCAACATGTCCTTAACTATCTGAATGCTCCTTTCACTCTGACCGTTAATCTGCCGATGATAAGAAGTGCTAAGATGCAACCTTATACACAATTCCTCGTGGAACTTCTGCCAAACACAAGATGCAAAACGACCATCTCAATCAGACACAATGGAAAATGGAATATTATGTCGAGCAACAATCTCGCACATATATAAATCGGCCAATTTCTCGGCTGATGAGTTCTCTTGAATGGCTAGAAAGTGGGTGCTCTTGGTCAGACGTTCCACTATAACCCATATCATATCTAATACCTTAACCGATTGAGGTAACTTGGTGATGAAATCCATGATAATATGCTCCCATTTCTAGCATGTATAAAAAATCTAGACTTGTGTGCCTCTTGCAGCACAGTCCACCTGATCTCACCAAAGTTTGGCACTTAAACCTAACCACACTAGGTCAGTAATCCATGATTTTCGATAGAAAACTTGTCAATCTCACCCCTGATTCGTTCCTGCTTCCAGTTCTCTTTTTTGAGTCCCTCAGTCTGAGCCTCCCTAATCAAATCCAACAATGAAAAATCAATCAAAATCCTCATACATGAACTCCCTACTGAGGAACTAACCGACTTGCGGCTCAAGGCTATTAGTGATTAAGGGTTTAGGCCCAAGCCCTTTAGGGTTTATATTAGGTCTCTTATGTATCCTTATTTATATGAGGTTTAACTTCCCAATTTATTCTTATGTATCCTTATTTATATGAGGTTTAACTTCCCTATTTATAATTGAAACGATCTATTATCTTACATGGTATCAGAGCTCTAGGTTAAAACCTTACTTCTGACCACAACCCGTAGCCGCCGCCCTACACCTCCGACGACCTTCTCTAATAGCCGTTGGAGGTGCCGTCATTATGTTCCTTATTTTTCTATTTCTACTCTTCTCCACCTAAATAATAAAACTATCAGATGAAACCAAACCAGAGCCCTTTCATCGGCTTCTACTGCCTCGTCTACTTCTGCCTCCTCACCTTCTGCCTCCTCCTTGGCCAACCACTTCTTCGGATCTCTATTCTGATTTAACCCCTTCTGATGTTGCAGCTGCCTCTCTCCGATGGAACTTTCTCTATCGGGCAGCCTCTGATCTGCAGTCGTTTCTTTCTCTATCAACATTGTAGTCGCCGATATCGCTGGTATTGGCTTCGTCCGCCGTAGCTCGAGCCCTCTTTCTTTCTCGCTGCCTTTCTCCGGATCCCTCTGCCACCGGTTGCATGATCGTTATTGTCGCCGCCGCTCCTATTTTCTTATACAAGGAACTGCTTCTGGCCTTTGCTTATTCTCTCTCCTTCTCCGACAAGTAGTTGTTAGACGTCATCGTTATAGCTCTGCCACCGCCGTTGCCGTTGTCTTAGTTTATGTTATGTTTTATGTTTTATTTTCCAGTTTAATTGTCCCCTCCCAATCAAACTGCGGGGGGATGTTAGTGATTAGGGTTTAGGCCCAAGCCCTATAGAGTTTATATTAGGTCTCTTATGTAACCTTATTTATATGAGGTTTAACTTCACTATTTGTGAATGAAACAATCTATTATCTTACAAAGGCATCAACAACCACATTTGCTTTTTTCGGATGGTACAAAATCTCGCATTCATAATCCTCGAGCATGTCAAGCCACCTACGCTGTCTCATGTTCAGATTTGGCTGATCCATGAGATTTCTCAAACACTTGTGATCCGTGTAGATAGTACACCGGAACCCATACAAATAATGCTTCCAAATCTTGAGAGCAAAAACCACTGCTCCCAACTCCAAATCATGAGTTGGATAACGAACCTCATGCGACTTCAGATGCCGAGAAGCATAAGAAATAACCCTCCCTCGCTGCATAAGAAATTCCCCTAGGTCGGTGATAGATGTATCACAAAATACCACAAAATCCTCAACACCCTCAGGGAGGGTCAACATTGGGGCCTTACATAACTTCCACCTCAATGTCTCGAACACATCCTACTGCTCAGGGCCCCAACGGAAATCCACGCTCTTCGTCATCACATGAGTGAAGGGTAAAACAATCTTAGAGAAATCTTGAATGAATCTCTAACAATACCCTGCTAATCCCAAGAAACTCCTGATCTCTAAAGGAGACTTCAGAACCTCCCATTGCATCATGACCTCAATCTTGGCTAAGTCGACCCAAATATTGTCCTGGTTAACAAGGTTTCCTAAGAAATAGACCTCTCATAACTAAAACTCACACTTTGAGAACTTCGCATATGGTCGTTCCCGCCTCAAAACTCCCAGAAGCGCTCTAAGGTGCTCCTTGTGCTGCTCCATGGTCTTGCAATAGAATAGGATATCATCAATAAAAAATGACTGATCAATCGAGCATTGGCCTGCATAACTGACTCATCAAGTCCATGAATGCTGCTGGCATGTTAATGAGCCCAAACGACATAACCTCAAACTCGTAAAGACCATAACGAGTCTGAAACACTGTCTTCTCCATGTCCTCCTCTCTAACCCTCATCTGATGATACCCTAAGTACCTGACATCAAATCAATCTTAGAGAACCAAGATGCACCTTGCAACTAATCGAAGATGTCATCAATCTGCAGAAGTTGGTAACAGTTCTTCACCGTTAGCTTGTTCAACTCCAAGTAATCAATGCGGATCCAGTGTAAGCCATCCTTCTTCTTGACAAAAAAATCGATGTTCACCACGGTGAACTGCTTGGCCTAATAAACTGCTTGCCCAACAGCTTCTAAAGCTGTGAGGACAACTCTTTCATTTCAGGTGGTGCCAATTGGTACGCCACCTTAGCAATTGGAGCCGCACCTAGAACAAAATCATTCTTGAACTCAACCTGCCTCTTAAGAGGCACATCGGGTAACTCCTTCGGAAACACATCAGCAAACTCTCTAACAACAGGTACATCCGAAAGTAAACCCTCCTTCCTAACCTAGGTGTGAACCACATAAGTAAGATAACCCATACACCCATGTTGCAGATACTGCTGATCCCTGACAGTAGAATAAAAGGTTGATCCAATCCAAGTACCCTCTCCATAAATAACCAGTTCTCCCCCACTTGGGGTTCGAACTACCATCCGCTGACCCTCGTAGTCAATCATAGCCCCAAACCTGCTCAATTAAACAATCCCTACTGTCACGCACTCATCCCCCATGAGGATAGGAATTAGATCAATCAGATAAGGCACCCTAAAAATATCCAAGACACAATCCTGATAAATGCTCGTTGCAGAAATCCCATGTTCCTTGGTCATAGAAACCCGCGACGGACACTCCAACTCTCCAAGAGTCATATCAAAACCCCTAATAAATGACTGAGATACAAAATACTATCTCGAACCCAAGTCAAATCACATAAGAGCCAACAAGGAGTTCACTAGGAAGGTACCTAACAAATTTACAATCATAAGCATACAAATACATATATCGACATAATAATAAATAGGAACATACCAGTAACGACGTCCGGCGCCGCCCTGGCCTCCTCTGTCGTAAGCTGGAAAGCCCGAACTCGGGCCCTCGGGGGCTCCACCCTACCATGGCGTCTATCTGTGGTCCGAAGGATAGAAGTAGCCAATGCCTGCACGAGCCTGGAAACAAACAAAGGACACTGGGCCATCACATGGACCTCCTGCTCATAGTGATAACACATCCTGCTACTCGGCGGAGGAGCCTGCTGATGATAGTCCTTGGCTTAATGCCCCTCTTTGCCACATTTGTGGCACCCAGTTGAAGAAGATCGGTAAAGCCCATCATGAACCTTACCGCACTTTCCACAAGTGTGGCCCCTCGGACCTCTTGATCTTTAATCAATGTGTAACATCCATAAAAATCATGATAAATTTAAAATTTTTAAAACCAAACCAATTCACAAATTGTTTACAAACATAGTTTTCAAAAACTTTTCAACATTAGAGTTCTCCAAAAATTAAAAGTCAAAACATGAGGATGTGTACGGTCACGCCTTCGCCTTCCCACGTTCATCTAAAGTACTTGGAAAATAACCCAAAAACTGTAGGCCAATGCTTAGTGAGATGCCCTAAAGTACCAACACACAAACAAATAACATATACAATAACTGCATGTCGAGTCCAATCATCCATCGGGTTGGAATACCCCAGGCCGATCAACCATCAGGTTGGAATGCCAATACACAACGGGCCCTGTCATCCGAAGGATGGAATACCCTCGGGCCCACTCAAACATCGGGTTGGAATGCCCCCGGTTTATTGGCTCATGGACAAAGTAGTAAATCCTCAATCACTAACCATATATGTGCACATATACATAAAAGATAAACATATAATCAGCCAACAGCCAACAGACAATAGACAGGTCAACTGATCACTAAGCATAACAACATCCTATATATTAGGATACCAATCTAACAGATCTCTATAGCACAATAGCATACATAGCAGGATATCAAATCCAAAGGGTAGGCCTTGATTCCTTTGACCCGCAAGTACAGTGAGGGAAACTCACATCGTAAACTGGACAAAAGCTGATGAGGTGTCGACTCTAAATCTCAGTTCCAACCGACTCCTATTCCAACCAAATGACCCCAAATCTCAATCAAATTCCCAAAATACCATTAAGGTCAAACTTATTCAAAGTCAACTGGTCAAACTAACTAAGTTAACCGAGTCAACCCATCCGAGTCAACCCAACCGAGTCAACTCAACCAGATTCACCCAGTGCGAATACGTATGGCGTACTCCGAAGGTACCTTGAGTATACTCCAAGTCCTTGGATATTGACTACCAAGAGGTGGTTGAACTCGTACGCAGGGTGTACTCCGAGTACGTGGGACGTACTCTCGCAAACTTTAAAGCTTAATAAGAGCTTAATGGCTTAAGCACTTACATCCACATTTCAGATCCAAGGCTAAAATACACACTAGAGTCATAAAGTTTCCAACTTTATGACTTCATATGCCCATAAAGTGATTAACTCAAGGTCTTAATCCATCAAGACCTTCTACAAGATGCATGGAGCAAAACTAACCATAGGGACTTCATTTTTATGACTTAGGACCCCTCGTAGGGTCTGAAAGGACAACTAAAATCGTCAAGAACATGCCATGCTCAAGATAAGACATTTGGGAACCAAAAAGCATCACTAAAACAACCAGTTCTAGATGTACAAGATTGAAAAATAAAGTTGCAAGCTTTATACCTTTTAAGGGTTAAAAATGAAGAATAAGTCCTAGATCCAAAGTGCTTCCCTCTTCTAAGATGACCTTGGCTTCCTACCTTCTTCTTCTAAGCACACAAACACACACTTTTAGGCTAGAAATGGATTTTCAAAGTGAACTAGGGTTACAAACACGAATGAGAGCGTGGAGGCTAATAAAGTGAAGGGAAATGAGGCCATAAGGATGCTTAAATACTAGCCAAAATTAGGTTTTCCTCATCTAGAAAGTACACCCAACGTACACTAATGTACGCCCAACATACTAGGTGTGCACTAATATGCTTAGCGTACACCACGTACGCATGGCGTACTCTGAAGACCTGTATTACAACAATGACATTAAGGAACTTTTTGCATACATTTCTTGAACTTTGGGACCAAATGTGATATAAATGAATTTAAAGGGTCAAATTTAGAAGTACCTCACATCAGGATGTTACAATTCACCCCACTTGGTCTAGACTTCGTCCTCGGTGTTATAATTCTCGGCCTTTGGCTCCTAGGTCCACTCGGAGCCGATCCAATGCTGCCACTATACCTTTACCAAAGGTATCTCCTTGTTGCGAAGGACCTTCATCTTTCTTTCTAGAACAACTATCGACCTCTCAACATAGTTTAGGCGCTCATCGACCTGAATATTGTCCAAGGAAACAACTACATCCTCATCAAATACGAACTTTTGCAGATACGAAAGATGGAAAGTGTTGTGAATCTGACTGAGCTCCTTAGGTAAATCCAACCTGTATCTAACCTTGCCAACCCTGGCAATCACTCGAAAAGGCCCAATATACCGGGGAACCAACTTCCCCTTCTTCCTGAAGCGTATCACACCTTTCCAAGGTGAGACCTTCAATAATACCATATCACCGACCTAAAACTCCACTTCGAATCAACGTCGGTCATCATAACATTTCTGCCGACTTTGGCCGGTCTGCAGTCTCTGCCTGATCTGTTGGATAAGCTTTGTGGTCTGAAGGACTAGTTCGGTCCTTCCACCAACCCTGTGACCAACCTCCCCCCAAAAAAATAGGGCACGACATCTCCGCCTATATAAGAGATCAAATGGCATAGCACTAATCCTGGAGTGATAACTATTGTTGTAGGAGAACTTTGCAAGAGGTAGGTAGGAGAACTCCTCCAGGGTCTATATCATCCACTCACTCTAGCTGTCAGTATGCAGATGATTAGCAATGTTGAAATGCAACCTCGTGCCCAGTTTCTCATGGAACTTATGCCAGAATCGATAAGTGAACCGAACATTCCAGTCCGGAACAAAGAAGACTGGAACCCCATGATGAGCAATAATCTCTCAAACATAAACATAGGCCAACTTTTCGTCCATAGAGCTCTCCCGGATGGCCAAAAAATGGGCACTCTTGGTCAATCGATCCACGATGACCCTTATAGCAGCAAACCCTTCACCTTCTTCGATAACTTCGTGATAAAATCCATCGTGATCTGCTCCCATTTCCACATGGGAACCTCCAGAGGCTGCAACTTTCCATGTGGCCTTTGATGCTCATCCTTAACCATCCTACAGGTCAAGCATCTCACAACATACTAGGCTATCTCCCTCTTCATACACGACCACCAATAGCTTAATCTCAAATCCTGATACATCTTGGTGGCTCCTAGGTGTATAGAAAAGCAAGACTTATGAGCCTCCTCTAACACAATTTGCCTGACCCCACTAGAAAATGGAACCCAAACTTGTCCATACCGGGTCAATAACCCTCGACTATCCATGAAAAATCTCTTACTCTCATCCGTGATCCTCTCTTGTTTCCAATTCTCCTTCCGAACTCCCTCAACCCGAGTCTCTCTAATCAAACCCAAAAGTGGAGAATCAACATATATCCTCATACACATCTCCTCGACCGAAGATCCAACCGACTTACGGCTTAAAGCATCCGCTACCACATTCGCTTTACCCGGATGGTAAAGGATCTCGCAGTCATAATCCTTGACCATGTTCATCATCCTGTGTTGCCTCATGTTCAAGTTTGGTTGATCGATAAGATGTCTCAAACTCTTGTGATCTGTGTAAACCGTACAACGGACGTCAAAAAGGTAATGTCTCTAAATCTTAAGGGCAAAAACCACTGGACCCAAATCCAGGTCATGAGTGAGATATCGTGTCTCATGTGGCTTCATCTACCGCGAAGAATAAGCAATCACTCATCCTCTCTACATGAGGACTGCCCCTAAACCGGTGATGGATGCATCAAAAATTTCCACAAAATCCTCAACTCCCCCTGGGAGGGTCAATACCGAGACTTCACATAACTTCTGTCGAAAAGTCTCAAACGTAGACTGCTACTCAAGGCCCGATCGGAAATCCAGCCCCTTCCTCGTCAGACGAGTAAGGGGTATCGCAATCTTGGAGAAATCCTAAATGAATCTCTGATAGTACCTTGCCAAACCCAAGAAAATATTGATCTCTAAGGGATATTACGGAACCTCCCATTGCATCACAACCTCGATCTTGGCCGGATCGACCAAAACCCCATCCTAGTTAATGAGGTGCCCTAGGAACTAGACCTCACATAACCAAAACTCGCACTTCAAGAACTTGGCATAAAGCCGCTCTCGCCTCAGAACCCTGAAAAGCTCTCGTGGGTGCTCCTTATGCTGCTCTCTGGTCTTGGAATACGCCAAGATATCATCAATAAACACAATAACGGATCGGTCGAGCATCGTCTTGCATACCCGATTCATCAAATCCATAAACACAATATGCACATTGGTGAGCCCAAATGGTATTACCACAAACTTGTAATGCCCATAGCATGTCCGGAACGCAGTCTTTTCCATGTCCTCCTCTCTTACTCTCAGCTGATGATACCTAGACCTCAGATCTATCTTGGAGAACCAAGATGCACCATGCAACTAATCAAAGAGGTCATGAATCCATAGAAGGGGATAACAATTCTTCACCGTTAACTTGTTCAACTCCTAGTGTTCAATGCAAATCCGGTGTGAACCATCCTTCTTCTTGATGAACAATATTGGCGCTCCGCATGGAGATCTGCTCAGTTTGATAAACTATTTTCCTAGCAGTTCCTGCATTTGAGATGACAATTCATACATCTCAGGCGGTGCCATGCAGTACGATGCCTTGGAAATCGGGGCCACACATGGCACAAGGTCAATCCTGAACTGGACCTGCCTCTCGGCAGGCACATCAGGTAACTCCTCCGGGAATACATCAACAAAATCCTTGAAAACTTGAACATCTAAAACTGAAGTCTGCTCCCCAACCCGGGTATCAGCCACATAAGCCAGATAACCGACACACCCATGTTGAATATACTGTCGAGCCCTGGCTGCTGAACAAAACCCTAAACTCCTTTTGGTGCCTTCCCCATAGATAACCAGTTCTCCCCGACTTATGTTTCAAACTACCACTCGCTGGCCCTCACAATCAATCATGGCACCAAACTTACTTATCCAGTCCATACCCACTATCACGCATACATCCCCTATGGGAATAGGGATCAGATCAATTGGATAAAGGACCCTGAAGATCTCCAATACAAAACCTTGATATACTACATATGCAGAAACCCTTTGCTCGTTGGGGGCGGAAACTCACAACGAATACTCTAACTCCCCGCTAGGCATATCAAACTCCCTACCGAGTGATCGAGATATAAAGGGCCGAATCGCGCTCAAGTCAAATAAAATAAGAGCAGGCAAGGAGTTCACTAAGAACGTACCTATCAGGAGCATATATATATATATATATACATATATATATATATATATATATATATATATATATATATATATATATATAAGAATAACATAAAACACTATCAATAGAAAAATGAATAGAAACATACCATTGGCAACATAAGGAGCTGCTCAGGCCTCCTCGGCAGTGAGCTGGAAAGCACGACCTCGAGCCCTCGAGGGATCTGCCTTGCCCTGACTCCCATCTGTTATTCTCAAAGTAGCCAATGATGGATCTTGCGTCAGCTTGACAAAAAGCAAGGGGCACTGGGCCTTCATATCGCCCACCTGATCACAATGACAACAAAGTCTGATGCCAGAAGCTGGAGCCTACTGTCGGCAGTCCCTCGCAATGTGACCCTGCTTGCCACATTTGTGGCATCCCGAAGAATATCGAAAATATCCATCCTGAACCTTGCCGCACTTCCCACAAGTGTGACTCCTCTGAATCCCATATCTAGTATCAGTGGCCCTGAACTGTTTCGGCGCAGGCTGCGGCTGCACCAGGATCGGTCTCTGCTCCCTCGATTGGTGGCCTCCTACAACTCCAATAATGAACCACAACGTCATGTGGATACAAACTGCCTGATATCCATCTTAAGCATGCTCAAGTAACGGGTTAACTGAGCTTGCTAAGAAGCAGCAAACTTAGGACAAACCATGGCCCTCTATGTGAACATCTTGGTGATCTCCGTTACTGACTCCGTTCCCTGTCTCAAGTCCAAATACTCCTAGTACAACCTCTCATGCTCCACTAGTGGAACATATCTAGAGCGAAACATCTCCAAGAATTGCTCCCAAGTCATTACAGTCCTCTGCTCAAGAGAATACGATCTCGTAACAAGCCTCCACCAATCCTTCGCTCTGGACCTAAGAAGGTTCAGAGTGCACCTGACCCTCTGATCAGCTAGGCAAGCATAAGTGAAAAAGCATCCCTTGATGTTAGATAGCCACCTCATGGATATGATCATATCCTAAACTCCAACAAAATTTGGGGGCTTCGTATTGTCGAAGTCCCGATACTGAAAGGCTCTCCCAACACCATACTAAAAATAAACCAGGTGAATATAAGATAGTACACAATTCATATCAGGGGAACCAACTCCCAATAAAGCCTTAGGGGTTGTGACTTCCCTGTTATGCGTACGGGTCATGTGCTTTCTGTAGTACGGTACCATTCTACCTCCACACCTACCCTTATTTGTCTCAAGGATCATCACAACAACCCTAACAATACATACTAGAAAAAGCATATACTCAATCCTCACTCCCTAGAGGAAGGATAAACACCACGAAACTGGCCGGCTGACCCCATACAACTCATCCATGAAACTTCCACCTACCCTGCAACACTCATGTATGTTAATCATACATAACACTGGACCCTATAGACAATCGAATATTTGATCCTTCCCCTATGTCCTTCATTAAACAAGAACAAAAAATAAGGCCAAACCAAACATTCTCAGTCCATAGAATCTTAGTTATGTATTGATGGGTTTTGAGCAAAACATCATTCCTATGGTGTACATGCAAACCCTAATAGCTTTTGGATCTAGTTTGTCTAATGAACATGCAATTGAATATCCAAAGCTACAAATTCTAGATCTAGCATATGATAATCAATATTAATATATGAATTAGGGTTTAGATCATTCCTTGATTGTTATATAACAATAACAATCTCAAATCTTCCTTGTAATGACTTTAGAAAGCTTAGAGTCACAAGTGGCACTCCTCTAATGGCTCACAAACACCAAGAGCAAGAGGATGAAGAATGATAACAGAGAAGGCACCCAAAAACGTGTGGAAACCCTAAGGAAACTCTTAGCCACGTTTTTGGTGCTCTTGGGATCCTTAAATAGTGAGGCTATTAGGGTTATCTAACAAGGAAACCCTAATTTGACTACTTAGGCCCTAAGCAACCCATGGACTCCCTCCTTAGAGGCCTAGGACGATTTATAATGGGTTTCCCCATAGAATTCGTCCACCCCTCTAATATGGAATCCATTAGCCCAATATTCAACTATCATACAATTGACAGTTCTAGTCCCTTAAGTTTAATTAATGTCTTTTAGCCACAAAATTAATTCTTAATTAATTATTGACTAATATTAATTAAACAATATGATTTCTACTTTAATATATTTTTCTCATAATATATTAATAAATCATAATTAATCCTCTCTCTCTCTCTCCATAATTCATCCTATCAAGTTGCTTTGGTGAAGGCAACCCAAAAGGACCATGCACCATCGGGTCAAGTACATACCAAAATAGTTATGGACTTAGACACTAATCCAACAGACCTATTATGCATATGACTTCAGATCCTGATCCGTAATCGTAGCTTTCAAAAGCCGCTGTCAACTCTGATCTTATCAGATACGCGTCCTTTAGATAAGAGATCATATATTCCTCCATTCTAGATATTGTATAGACTGAGACATGGATTTAAATCATTCTCTCTATACTGTTTCCCGACTTCCGATTTATGACGACTGACAACAGACTACAATTGAACACATCAACTTAGTCTCGGCTTGGCCAAGCGCTTAGGTGCCATCACTAAATCATCGAGGGGCCCACATATATCGCTTTCACCCTAGTTTGGATAAAAGGAACATATAAACTTTGATTCAATTCTTGCTTGCACTCACCTACCGAATCACACACAACAATATGTTTTATAACACCAAGTTACTATTGCGCTTACATATTATCAATGTGTAACCGAATCGCAAGATACAACTCACACATCTCGGTTTCAAGAATATAAGATGTTATCGTCTCACCAATCACTCGTGATAAAATTCATGAAGTGATCCAAGTGAGCGTGGGTTTAATCCAATGCTCAAATCATATTCATAAGCACTCATGAACGTTGCAGCAAACATTTGCTTATGTCTAATACACTTTAGACAATCCACACACCAATTCACGACAGTGTTCATTCATACCTACTTCCAACATATGAACGACTGTGGTCCGTTCGAATAATTTGATTATTCTGAAATAATTAATTATTTAGGAAGTCAAAACATGCAAAGTGAAACACAAGAATAATACTAATCCCATATGGCCCCAAACTCTGGGTATAAATAAAAACATTTTATTTAATCACCATACTGATTACTCATTATTTGTTGTTTCGAGTAATCAACTTCTTTCTTGAATTAATACTACACTTGTCCCATGCTCCCAGCATGCACACAATGTTTACTTATGGTCCTTACTTTGTGAAACAGATCAAATGAACACATTTCCAATCATACTCATTTCACAACTCCCAATCCTTATCACAAGTGTAAGAATATCAAATTCTTGCCACTTATAGAATATACTAGATTCTAACATTTTATGCAATGATCCTTTCATAAAGTCATAGCTCAAAATCATCAAGACTTGGCCAATCTCTATCAGAAACAATTCTATAGATATGATGTCTCTCACTCAAAGTACATTCCTTTGAACATCCTTTCTTGCATAAAAGTTTCTAATCTAGATATAGATTCTCAATATCCTACTCCCAATATGGAAACATTTCCATATTTTCCATATGACAACTCATTCTTAATAGAATCTTATCTATTCATAATAATGTCGATATGGTCCATCCAATACTATCCTTCCAACTACTCACAAGCGACCAATCCGTAGCGAGCTTTGGATCGTCCTTTGATAGTTGTTTAATTATCTTAGTCAAAACCGATTCTTGTCCTTTTCCCTCTAAATGCGCTAGACATTTGGAAAATTTTAGAATGGTCAAATATTATAGCACTTGCAATCGATCCTATACCCGAAGCGTATGGGACACGATGCATAATGTCTTACATAAAGATACGATACTTTATCAATCTTCTGCCGTAATATTTAATGTGTCACGTTCTCCCAATTCAAACTATGAAGAGGGATGCCATAATCATAATCGAAATTTTGAGAACGCACTATGTACCCTTGACTAAATTTATCAACATTCCACAACCTAAGCCTTTAGATTTGAAATGAAGCATAATATTCTCTCCCTTAATTATAGCAAAACAACTTTTCAACCCTTGCGAATTTGCAAAGTATAACTCTTGTTTTCTATAATTAATATTGCTAACTTGCAATACTTACCATAATAATCATACAAGCACAACCTTTATGCTCCCACTATCATGATGATTATTATCATATAAGCATAACACTCATGCTCCCACTAGCTTTGACATGTATTCAGAAATAAGCTGAACTTTCAGATTTCTAATACCAGATGCCTCGATAAGCCTTTATCTAAGCTTACACCTTTTCCTAAGATAGTTCATATGTGTGTCTAAACAATTTAGACTAGTTGCCAAATCTCACAATTCGAATCATGGAAAGGGATACCGTAACCATAATCGAATTCGAGAACCCAATTTTCACAATCACTATCTTCTTAAAATCTCTCTTAGTGAAAGCATTTCCTCACAGTCATTTTCATGAAAGAGGGAATCTTATGACACTTAGATTTTAATGGTGTATGTGTTCCTTATCCATGCGAATTTGTCAAAACCAATGTTTGCGACAAATCCAAACTCATATGGACAGAACTTGTTCATTCTTAATTTTTTGCCATTAAGGGTCCCACCATTGCGTCCAAGTTATCTAGCACCTCACCTATGCCAGTCAATATACTTTCATTGAACAAGGTGTTTGCCTTATGCAGTCTATTGAGAACTCGTAGAACTCATATGCATAATCACTCAAGTGGATTGGCACATAAATAGAATTTTGTCAACATGATAGGTTACAAACATCAAGTCGTGCGCTAGTGTTTACTCTTGATTAATTCTTGAATCCTTTCAAGATCTCCAGACTCCCACTGACCTCTTGACATATTAGATTCTCTTATCAAGAACATTTCTTGATAAACAAATATCCAAGAGTTAGTGTGTGTCTATATCAAAACATTACACACATTTGGTCTTAGTTGGTCTTTGGCTTCTTCAAGACATCACAACATACCAAATTCAAACGTGTAAGAGTAGGAAAACAATTTTTTTACTTCACATTTAATGAATGTGTATCACTCAATTCACAATCTTGGAGTACGATTCTAAGACTTGATTTTGGAACGAAGTATGATTGACTTCTTGATTTAACCATTTCTTCAATTCTTGATTCCTCTTCACAGACATACAATTGCACCAAGACTCACTTAGAGGATCAATTGAGATATGGTTCTTAATCATTAAGACTTATCATAAAACATAATAAAAAGTACTCTCCCTTCTTCTTAGAATAGAGAAACTTTTATCTTTCTGCCTACTTGATTCTTCTTATTCGTTCTGCTATTAATTTAAACTCTTTCAATCAACTCGGAATTACACTTAATCTTATAAGTATAATCGTATTTACTAAACCGTTAGTAAATCATGACGAATATCTTTGTCACTCTTGTGGTGGACTTGATCAACACACAACCTTGTGTACTTGATCTCCTAGTCCTTCACTTGACACTTTGTCAACGAATTAGTCTAATTTCCAAATATGAAATTTCTCATTCATCATGCAACCAAGTTGTATGATTCTAAGTTTCTGTCCAATTGAAACTTGGGCGATGAGAAACTTTCTCTATTTGGTAAATTCTTGACCTTTCCACAAATAACATAATTAAGAATCAAATCCATTACTGCTAATAATAGAAACTTACAGACATCAATTTTTCATACATGCCATTGCAAGGATAAATAAATAATATAAAATCAAAATTTATTTTATTGCGGAAAAATTTGTCCTTACAATGCAATTCTTTGAAAAACTATGCTAATACATATTTCTTAGTAATCTTATTCTAACTCCAAGTAGTAGCTCAAGAATCTAATCTTCAAGTAATGCGATCGAAATCCATTTCTTCACGGTTAGATTCCGCTCACTTCTTCCCTTAAGCTTCCTCTCTTTTCTTTGATCCTACAAAACATCGAAATGTAATCTTATCACATCATGTATTAAGAATCTAGAATAGGAACTTAAAAGAGTTAGCTAATGGAATTACCTAAAGTAAAGCCATACGTTTTGACTCTCCCATCTCTTAGATCTCTTAGGTAAATAGGGCAGCTTCGTCTCCAATGCCTCTTCTCTTGGCAATAAAAGCAAATGGATTCCTTTGGAATGGCACATGGAACTATCTCAGAATCTACCTTTTTTATATCTCCAATGTCACCATTTTCAATATCCATTGAAGGTTGGGAGTTTGATTTACCAGACAAATTTGCTCGACCAGCTCGCCAAATCATTTCTGATTCAGCAGCTAGAAGCAAATAGGTCAAATCAATAAGGGTCATGTCATGATCCATCATATAGTACTCTCTAACGAACTCACTATATGATTCAGGAAGCGACTGGAGAACCCAGTCGACAACCAACTTACCTGAAATCTTGACACCTAACATCGTTAACCTTTCAATGTGTGACTTCATCTCTAAGACATGTTCACACACAGGTTTCCCATGTTTACTTGCCAAAAGGGATTGAGTGAGATTGAACTTTTCAAGCCTTCGAACTTGTGGGTTAGGGAGAAAATTTGGAGGAGGTGGAGGACGTGAAGCATGATCTCTTGTTCCTCGATCATATCGCGGAATATCATCTTCACGTGGAAAGCTTGTTCCACGGGATTTGGGAAGACCATAGCTATCATACTTTAACATCTACAAAACGGGAGAAAATTCAAGTTAAGTGATTGATTGAGTCCTTAATAAATCACCAAAATGAGATATTAAGGCTAGGACCCAACACAATACGCTACAACCTAGAAAAGGGATGTCGTAATCTAGTTGCAGAATATTTGAAGGTAGGTAAATGACGATTTACCAATTTCCACCATGAAAAACGAAAAGAAAATTTAAGTTTTAAATCTATGAAAATTCTTAGATCCTTTGAGATTCATTGAACTTTTTCAATGGCATGTTTAAATCTTGATATGCCCCTCTAGTTTGTGACTGGGATACCGAGGATCACAAAGCGGGTGTGAATAACCATGCAAACTTACATGGTGCCCCCACATGTTACAGTCACCTATTCGATGTGCTGGTTAACTACACACGCTCCACCGAACTATGACAAACATTGAGTCACCCTTTGCTACCTTTGCTCAGAACCATTTAGTGTGCCGGTTAACCACACACGCTCCACTAACGTCTTCGCAAGGGCACAAAGTGTAATTTCATGAGATTGCATCAATTTCACTTTTGCCTAAAGTAACTAAGATTGGGAATTTGTAAAAGCATTTAGTTACTTTTGTACTTCATTATACTTATAATGGAAGGTATCTGTCCTATCCTACCCGTTCGGCTAACGGCCCTCTACTAGTCAAGAGTGTGGTGGGTAAGAGTGGATACCCATTCAATCGCCATTTTATAGGCAATTTCCTTAAACACCCTTTATAGACCAGCTTCGTGAATGAGGCCTACTAACGGTAAGACTGACTTTTACTCATACATATATATAATATTAGACTTTTAATGTTATATATAGTATAGGGTGTATTTTACACTTTTAAAATACTAGGTGGTCAAATTTAATAATTATACTTTTAATTTAATTAAATTGTAAACCAAAACTTTATGGATTTATTAAATCTCTTTTAATTACACACTTTAATTAATTAATAAAACCATAAGGGTGTGATTTGAACTTTTCAAAACAATACTAAGGTTTTAGAATTTAACATTTCTAAATTAACTTTTAATCAACTTTTAAATTCAAAAACCTGAGGGTAAGTTTTGAAACATTTCAAAACATTAGGGTTTCAACTATTTAAATTTCAAAAAACAAAACTTTTGAGTTCAAATTTAAACTATAAAACCTAAAGGGGTTTATTTGAAACTATTCCGAACTTTGTCAAGAATATTCTAGATCACAAAATTCAAATAAGGCAATTAACAATTAATTGGTGGTTATATAATTTGACCTAGTCCAAATTCTTGCAAGATAATTCACCAAATAATTCAAATAAATAAATCTAATCATATAAGGTAACAAATATTTGATTAATTGGTAATTATCTTCTATTTTGGTAAGGATATTCACCCAAAATCAATAAAAATCGGATTTTATTCATTAAAAACGTTTTGGTAATAATCCTAAGCCAAAATAGCACAAAATCCCGATTTTCCCTTTTTCTAACCAGCTAACTCGTCGAGTCAGGCATGGACTCGGCGAGTTCAACCCCCAGAAACCCTAAATTTCGAATTTTAAGCAAGGATAATTCACAATAGCATCAAATACATCAAACAAACAGCCATGGCTCTGATACCACTGATGGTTTTGAGCAAAACATCATTCCTATGATATACATGCAAACCCTAATAGCTTTTGGATCTAGTTTGTCTAATGAACATGCAATTGAATATCCAAAGATATAAACCCTAGATCTAGCATATGATAATCAATATCAATATATGAATTAGGGTTTAGATCATACCTTGATTGTTATATAGCAATAACAATCTCAAATCCTCCTTGTAATGGCTTTAGAAAGCTTAGAGTCACAAGTGGCACTCCTCTAATGGCTCACAAACACCAAGAGTAAGAGGATGAAGAATGATAAGAGAGGAGGCACCCAAAAACGTGTGGAAACCCTAAGGAAACTCTTAGCCACGTTTTTGGTGCTCTAGGGATCCTTAAATAGTGAGGCTATTAGGGTTATCCAACAAGGAAACCATAATTTGACTGCTTAGGCCCTAAGCAACCCATGGACTCCCTCCTTAGAGGCCTAGGACGATTTATAATGGGTTTCCCCATAAAATTCATCCACCCCTCTAATATGGAATCCATTAGCCCAATATTCAACTATCATACAATTGACAGTTCTAGTCCCTTAAGTTTAATTAATGTCTTTTAGCCACAAAATTAATTCTTAATTAATTATTGACTAATATTAATTAAACAATATGATTTCTCCTTTAATAAATTATTCTCATAATATATTAATAAATCATAATTAATCCTCTCTCTCTCTCTCTCTCTCTCCATAATTCATCCTATCAAGTTGCTTTGGTGAAGGCAACCAAAAAGGACCATGCACCATTGGGTCAAGTACATACCAAAATAGTTATGGACTTAGACACTAATCCAACATGTATAACTATGATGCATACACCAAGAAACTACATTAATGATGTCAATTTCATATAAGGAAGAACACCAGGCTATCAGGCATCATATAATCAGGCAATTCTATCATGCAATTCCTAAAGATCTCTAGCCTATCACTAGCATATCATTCCAACATATCACAAGATCAAATAACAGTGTGGTAGTTTTGGGTCTACTTGTTGGATCCTCCTAATCGTATACATCGCATCCTCTTTGATTATTTTGAAAACAATTTTAGAATAATTTTTAAAAATCTTTTTCCTTAGATTGAGATTGGATTCGCACGAGTGTTCCTCCAATTCACTCAAACCAAGGCTCTGATACCAACTTGTAACATCCATAAAAATCATGTTAAATTTTTAAAATTTTTAAAACCAACCCAATTCACAATTTTTTTACAAACATAGTTTTTAAAAACATTTCAACATCAAAGTTTTCCCAAAATCATAAGTTAAAACATGAGGATGTGTACGATCACGTCTTCGCCTTGTCGTGGTCATCTGAAGTACCTAAAACATAACCCAAAACTGTAAGCCAACGCTTAGTGAGATCCCCCCAAAGTACCAACACACAAACAATTAACATATACAGTAACTGCATGTAGGGTCCAATCAACCATTGGGTTGGAACACCCAGGTGTGACAACCTGAAACTTCTACCTTGTAAAGTCAATCAATTCAATCAAAGTCAGACTTGTATCTGCTAACTTTTAGCACTGTTTAGAGTCTATTTGAGTGTTCTTAGCATAGTACATTAAAGAAGCAAGTATTAGGAAGTATCTTCTAGGGTTCAATGTGCAACAAAAAAAACCCTAAACCTAAATGTGGTATTTACGGCCAAACTTCATGAGTTTGGGCTGTAAACTCCTTCTTGGCCATGAACTCATGCATAAAGCATGAGTTTACCCCATTTTCTTCATTTCTTCCATTTTCAAGCCAAAGAACTTCCATTCTCTCTCAAGTATCATCAAGTTCTTCATCTTGATCCTCCAAAAATGTAAGATTTCCTTCCTTTGATTTGTTGTTATATCACCTTATCTAGTAAGGATCATTGATTTCATCCATGAAATCATTCCATTTTGATAGATCTTCAAGTATTCTTCATTTCACCAAGAACACACTAGTGTTCTTGAGCCTTAAACACCCAAACAAGCTTCTATATTGTAAGTACTCTTACCTTAGATTGTTTCATGCTTGAATCACTTAGTTTATACCTTGAAAACATCAAGAACACAAGATCAAAATGGTGTTTACGGCCAAGGCAATCTCCTTTGGCCGTAAAGCCTAATGTTGGGTGCAAAGTTGCCACAACACCATCCTAAGCCTTGAAAATAGGTCTATAACACTTCCAACTTGAGTATAGGACCTTAAACATCAAAATGGTACCAATTACCATGAGTTTACGGCTGTAAACTCATTGGGACATAAGCTCATGGCCGTAAACTCATGTGTTAAGGTCATCTTGGCCGTAAACTCTAAGGAGTGGCCATACATCCCTTTCATGCAACCCTATGTGGTTTAACACTTCATTATAAGTGTTTACTAGTACCTAAGATTGTTCCAATAAATGATTAGTAGTTGTAAACACTAATACATATATGTGTCATTATATGCTAAATAGGATCCGTGTGTGCTCAAGTCTTCATTTGACTCTTAGCATCCTACCTCGATCTTACATTCGCATCACTCACTTCTGGTGAGTTCATACCCCTTAATCTATCCTTTTAAATGATTTTAATTGCTTTTATGGGGGGGGGGGGGGGATACAAGTAGAAAATACATTGTTATATAATCAATCACATGTGGTTTATAACTGTGTTTTAGACAACAGAATTTCATATACTTTAAAACTGTCTTATCAAACAAACTGTTTTTAAACCGTTTTATAAATTGACATCAAGTCATCAATATTTATTATTAAACTCTTCAAATGTTTTACAAAGCTTCTTTTAAAACTTATATTTTCATCATTCACTTAACCCTTTGTACAAGTTGAGCAATGGGTTTACATTCATACTCAGTAACAATTCAAGACGTACATATAAATTATAATATGTATAATTTATGATTCATAGAACATTATTACACGATTCAAGTATACTAAAGTACATAGCTATTCAATAACATAGGTTTAATTCACAACTACTCTAGAGTATACATTTTCCATAACAAGTTAAGAATACTAGTAAAGAACATACTATCAATCATTCAATCCAGAATGATTGGGTTTTCATAACTAAAATACATGTAACGTTTATATACTTTTTATGAGACATTTGATACAGGTTGTTTACTTCATTTTAAAAAATATAGTTAAGTCCTGATATTATAACCAGAATCTCCAGCAGGGGATCGAAAAAATGTGTGTGTAGATCTATATTGGGATTGCCAATCCCACACTCAGGCTGCTAGCTACAGTCAGACATACACGCCTACGAGTGACAATTGTTATCAATAGTTTTCAATGCATTCGTAGCGTTGGGTTAGGCCATCTAGTCATTATGGTTATAATAACTCATATAAAAGATGTTACTAATACGTTAGTGTATTATTAGCCAAGCATAAGTACAATTTCAGAACATTGATTTACAAACAGAATGAGTTTATGTCAATAAAACTACTTTTCATATACTACAGAAAATATAGGATTTTTCTGGAAAACATTCATCTATTCAAAGAAACAGAAAACATTCTTGTAACATAAATGCTTATGAAATCACCAACTTAAATGCTGATCTACGCTTTTAAAATAACTTGTATTCTCAGGTCATTAGTAGACAGGTACCGATGGCAGGTTTTGAGAAGACAGAGCACAGTCAAGACTCGTCTTTTTATTTTAATCATTCATTTTTGGTGTCTAATACATTACAAAGAACACACATGTCTTAAAACTTTACTATCAATGCAATGGATGATGTTGTTGCTTGTTTACTACTTTGCATTGTTATGATACTTTACATGACGTCCTCCACCCCTGAACGTTTTCTGCTGTTCCGGTTTTGGGGTGTGACACCAAGACTATCAACCATCGGGTTGGAATGCCAATACACTATGGGTCCAATCAACCATCGGGTTGGAATACCCCAGGCCCATCAACCATCAGGCTGGAATGCCAATACATGTTGAGTATTTGAGATATTGAAACTGATTTGGCATCTTTGGTTATTTAGGGAATCCTTTTTAGGGTATTATATTTTTGGTAAATATTTTATGTTCCCTATAAATAATCATTAAGTTAGCTTTTGATGTAAGCTTTTTCCTGATTATGATTTTCTTTGTGCGTTCATATCATAATCAATATAATGAAAACCTTTATCAGATTATTTGCATGTGATGGTGATTGATTCTTGATTGTTCTTGATATTCCGCATTCGTCATCTCGGTTTTATTTATAACAAGTGTCAGAGTGAGTTCTTGTAGATCTCAACGATTATTGCAAGAATCGATCTTGTTTATGGTGATATTTTATCATGAATCTCACTTTGTTCTTCAAGTTTTGTAAGTTTTCTAAAAATAAAAAGTGAAATATCTCGTTTTATTGCAAAACTCATCTCAGATCTGTTATCTTGTACTTATTATATGATCTGATCTATTCTTGAATCGTTTTTTTGGAAGATAAATAGAAGAAATTTTTTGTGTTTATTTGCATTTTTTTCAGATCTACTTTATCTCTCTTAAAATCGTCTTAGATCTGTTTTCTCTCTCTAGAAACCATCTCAAATCCGTTTTCTCTCTTTAGAATTCTTATCAGATTTACTTTTTCTCTCTTCAAGTTCATTTTATTATTGAAGATCTAATGGATTCTTTGTTCTTTGACTCCATTTTAGAACTTGGATTAAAGGTTACTAAACCAATCTATGGTGTTAACAAAGTGACTATGTTTCATATTCTTGGTCAATCTACGTTGAAGGATGTTACTGAATTGTATAATCTTTTGTTGATCAGAAAATATCTGAATACTCATGTATTGACATGGGTGAGTTACAAAAGAATGAGAAAATAGTTGATCAATTTTTTATTATTAAAAATCATTTGAAGCGAGAAAAAGGACAATTGGAGAAAGAGAGAAAAAGAAAAGAAGATGTTGTTCAACATCAAAAGGATGTTCTTGGTGAAGTTCATAATGTTCTTCATGTTTTCGAAGAAAAGATGACTCTCGATGTTCTTGTTGAGGGGGAGTCGAGTAGTTTAATTTTTTTTACAAGTGTTACATTCCGAATTTGGTATTTTTGAAGAGGGATCTCAAAGAAATTCTTTTGAAATCGTGAAAGTGAAGAAGTTTTGCTCTATTGGAACCAAACATATGATTTTTCTTGTTTCGATGATGTTTTTGAAGGAATGGTTCTTTACAAAAAGCCAATAATTCACAATGTTCAGATTTACCAAACTCCAAAAGTTTGTGTACCAAAGGCTTGTGATGTTTAGATTCTAAAATGTTATGAACATGTTTAGATCCGAAAATCATATTTGAAGCCTCATAATCTGAAAAAGAAAGAAGAAGAAGAAGAGTAAAATGAAGAATGTTTTGATGCCCAAGGTACAAGTCCCTCAAGCTTGTGAAAAAGTTGAGAAAGTTGAAGTCAAACATGTTCAAAGAAACTTCTAATTCTCATTTTTCTTCAGATAAAAATGTTAGAAGTTGGAGGGAAAAGAAAAGAGCATTTGGTTGGTTTAATGAATTTTTTGAAATTTTTTGTTTTTTCCAACTAAAAAGCGGGTATTATTTTTCGAAGATGATCGATTCTCTTCAAATAAATGGGTATGTAAGAAACCAACTTCAATCTTGACTCTCAAATGGGTACCAAAGATTTCATAAAAGTTTTGTATCAAATAAAAAAGTGGTGAATTCTGGTGAAATTTCAGTCAAAGATATGAAATCTTGTTGAAGAAATCAATTTTTATTGATTTTTAATGGTTGGAAATGACAAAAAGCTGAAAAAGTTGAAAAAGTTTGTGAAAAATGACTTTTTCTGCAGAAGGGGCTGAATTCCGATGCATTGCAGCGAAAAGTGGGCTGAAATTGTCAGTGTACTGCAAAAAGTGGGTCAGATTTGGTTCAATACACAAAATTAGCTGGTTT
The DNA here is from genome assembly GCF_002870075.4 of Lactuca sativa. NCBI lineage: Eukaryota > Viridiplantae > Streptophyta > Magnoliopsida > Asterales > Asteraceae > Lactuca > Lactuca sativa. The sequence continues at coordinate 66,631,483 of NC_056630.2, forward strand.
CGGATTTATGGGCATAATCTGCCATTTCATTAAAATATGAGGGATGTTTTCGGAGGTTTAACTTCTTGATCGTGATTCACCTCTGTGGATCGGAGTTGAAGAAGCAAGGTCGATCAGGATTCTTTTGACCGAACATTTCCGAGCATTCGGAACGATTTGGACTCGGAACTCAGTTTGGAATCGGTGTTTCAATCGGAAATCGCATTAGGAGTTCAAAGCCTCGAAATTATAATCAGACTCGTATTCGAAAATCAATCTCCGAATCGCTCCGAGGGCGAGCGCTCGGAGTCGTTCGGAGTTCTGGGATCGGACTTTGCATTCGGAATTGCACAGACTTTCGGAACAATAATCTGCAAAAGATCCGAGTTCTGTTGATTTCGGAATTAATCTCATCGAAATCGGACCTTCAAAAATCATTATCTGGAATCGAAATTGCAATCCAATACCGAAATCGGTATGTTGGTTGAAATCTTTCTTGTTGATTTCAAAACCAAAGTCTGAATTAACTGAAAATGGAAATCGGAATTGAATATACAGTCGGAGTCGGACTTGATTCAATCTGAGAAACTGGAATAAGAAATCGAAATCGGTGTTTCTATTAAAACCGAAACTGCATTCTGAATTGATTGATTTCGGAATTGATTCTTGTATTGCAAACTACAATGAAAATCGAACTCATCTCTCACTCGGGACTTCTCGATTGGATTTTTACCAAGGTTTTTCTGATTTTTACTTTTAAAGTCAAACGAACGTGTTGATCTCCGTTCATATGAAGATCGTGATCTTCTTTCAAGATTCTGTCCTACGAGTTTGGGCAACTTAACAATTTCAACCCAGATTTTTAGAATCCTTTACAACTTCTTGAATTTTATCTCTTTTACCCCCTTCTTACCATAATATTTTCATTTGTTATCCTTTTCTTTGGTCTTATTCTTTTAAACCATTCTAATAATTGTTTCGTACTCTATTCTTTTAGTCTAAATTTATAAACTTGAAAAATACCAAATTAAATTTTGTTATTTTTCGGATTTAATTTTTTTGCGATTTGCGAATATTCTAAAAGGATTTATTTCATCAAATCTGATGGGTTTCGAATATCTATTTTGGCAAACTCGCTCCTTATGACAGAGCAGGTTATACGCAGACTTACTCTATAAGATAACAACGATTGTTGGTGATTCTTCTTAACTTTCCGGATTCTATCCATGATATTTGTTGAAGATTCAAGGGGGGGGGGGGGGGGGGGGGGGGGAGTGATGATTATTCAAAGTTCGTATTTGAAAGATGATATTTGTTTCTCTCTTTTTGAAGACCCCATGTGCTGATGAGTCTAATAATTTAGGGGGAGAAATGCCAAGAAAATCAAAAATCGTGGTCTTCATCAGTTTCAACATCTAGGGGGAGATTGTGGAGTATTTGAGATATTGAAACCAATTTGGCATCTTTAGTTATTTAGGGAAGCCTTTTTAGGGTTTTATATTTTTGGTAAATATTTTATGTTCCCTATAAATAATCATTAGGTTAGTTTTTGATGTTAGCTTTTTCCTGGTTAGGGTTTTCTTATTCGTTCATATCATAATCAATATACACAAAACCTTTATTAAATTACTTGCATGTGATGGTGATTAATTCTTGATTGTTCTTGATATTCTGCATTTGTCATCTCGGTTTTATTTATAACAATACACAACGGTCCTGTCATCCTCGGGATTGAATATCCTTAGGCCCAATCAACCATCGGGTCGGAATGCCCCAGGTCTGTTGACTCACACACAAAGTAGTAAAGCCTCAACCACCAACCAAATGTGTGAGCATATACATAACAGATAAGCATATAATCAACCAACATAAAACAAAAAAATCAATTGATCACTAAGCATAGCAACATCCTATATACCAGGATACAGATCTAACAGATCACTATGACACAATAACATACATTATAGGATATCAAATCCAAAGGGCTGGCCTTGGTGCCTTCGACCCGCAAGTACAATGAGAAAACTCACCTTGCAAACGGGACAAAAGCTGATGAGGTATCGAACCCGAATCTCAACTCCAACCGTCTCCTATTCCAACCAAATGACCCAAATCTCAATCAAATTCCCAAATTACCCTTAAGGTCAAACTTGGTCAAAGTTAACAGGTCATACCAACTAAGTCAACCGAGTCAGCCGAACCGAATCAACTCAACCAGATTGACCCTGTGCGAGTACACGGGGCGTACTCTAAAGGTACGCTGAGCGTACTCCGAAGGTACGTTGAGCGTACTCCAAGTCCTCGTATGTTGACCGCCATTGGGGTAGTTGACCTTGTACGTAGGGCGTACTCCGAGTATGGGGGCGTACTCTCGCAATCTTCAAAACTCAATAAGTGCTTAATGGCTTAAGCACTTACGTCCATATTTCAGATGCACATTAAGTGCTCAATACACACTAGAGTCATAAAGTCTCCAACTTTATGACTTCACATGCCCATTAAGTGCTTAACTCAAGGTCTTAATCGATTAAGACCTTCTACAAGATGCATGGAGCAAAACTAACCATTAGGACTTCATTTTAATGACTTAGGACCCATCCTAGGGTCTGAAAGGACAACTCAAATCGTCAAGAATATGACATACTCAAGATAAGACATGTGGGACCAAAAACGCATCACTAAAACAACCATTTCTAGATCTAAATGATTGAAAGATAAAGTTGCGATCTTTATACCTTTGAAGGATTGAAAATGAAGAATAAGTCCCAAATCTAAAGTGCTTCCCTTTTCCAAGATGATCTTGGCTTCCTCCCTTCTCCTTCTAATCACACAAACACACTTTTAGGCTAAAAATGGCTTCTCAAGGTGAACTAGGGTTACAAACACGAATGAGAGGGTGGAGGTTGATAAGGTGAAGGGAAATAAGGCCATAAGGATGCTTAAATACTAGCAAAATCCTAAAAGTTAAGGTTTTCCTCATTTGGAAAGTAAGCCCAACATACACTGATGTACGACTAGCGTACTAGGGCACGCCCTAGTACGCTTAGTGTACACCACGTACGCATGGCGTACTCCGAAGGCCTATATTATAACAATGGCATTAAGGCCGTTTTCACATATATTCCTTGAACTTTGGGACCAAATGCAATATAAATGAATTTAAAGGGTCAAATTTAGAAGTACCTCACATCAGTATGTTACACAATGGGATTGAACCGCTTCGCAGTCGGCTGGGACTGAACTAGAGCCTGGTGCTGCTCCCTTGTCTGTGTCTCTATCTCATTCTCCCACCTACTCGCAGCCTCCTGGATCGTAACGAGGGTACTGTATTGTTGTGTAGATACAAACTTCCAAATACTCGTCTTGATCATGCTTAAGTACCAGGTAATTTGATTCTGCTCCGAAGCAGCAGACGCAGGGCTTAAAAGAGCCCTCTTTGTGAACATCTTGGTGATATCCATCACCGTCTTAGTTGTTTGCCTCAAATCTAGGTACTCTTTATCCAATCTCTCTCTCTCTCTCTCTCTCTCTCTCTCTCTCTTTCTTTCTCTCTCTCTCTCTCTCTCTCTCTCTCTCTCTCCACCAGGGGAACTTATCTCATACGGAACATCTCCGAGAACTGCTCCCAAGTAACCGCAGCCCGCTGCTCAGGAATTTACGAACCAATCACCAATCTCTAGCAATCCTTCGCCCCTAATCGAAGAAGGTTTAGGGCGCACTTGATCTTCTGGTCAGTAGGACAAGAACATGTCAAGAAACAGCCCTCCACATCAGACAACCACCTCATTGCCACAATCGGGTCCTTGACCCCATCAAACTCTGGAAGCTTCTTATTGTTGAAGTACTGGTACTGGAAAGATTTCTCCCCTTGAATCCCCGCAGTAGCAACTACCGTGGTAGCTGCAACAATAAGAACCTCAAAAAGTGTGGCATAATGATCATAAAATAACTCAATCATGTCGTTCTTGATAGACCCAAAAAACTCCGTAAAAGATCCTTGAAGAGCAATAGCCACCTTAGTGGCAATCATCTCTCGTATCAGATCAACAACCAACCCTGGCTTATCCTGGTCACTCCCTCTAGATCTGGAACCAGATCCTCTCATGAACACCATAATGAAAATAAACCAAGATATATATATATATATATATATATATATATATATATATATATATATATAAGAAATTCCATAATTCATACTGCTATAACTGTCATGACAACACTAACCCTCAGGGGTTGTGACTTGCTTGCTATGCGTACGGGTCTTATGCTTTCAGTAGTATGGGCCCATACTACCTTCCACACCTACCTATGTTTGTCTCAAGGATCATCACAAACACCCGAACCAAATACACAACTAGGATACACATACATTCCATCCTCACTCTGTCAAGAGTGGCTAATCATTCTTTATTTTGTTGAATGATCACAAACATACTCATCCATGAAACTTCAACCAACACTGCAGCCGCTCATGCATGCTAATCATACATAATGCAAAATCCTATAGCATTTGAATACTTAATTCTACTTTAAGCCCATAACTAAACAAGGAACAGGAAACAAGGCTAAAGAAAACATTATCAAGCTATAAAATCTTAGTTATGTAAAACTATGATGCACACACAAAGCAACTACAGTAATGATGTCAATTCCATCTAGCACATAAGAAGTCCTCCTAGGCTATCATGCATCATATATCAGATAATTCTATCATGCAATTCTTGAAGATCCCTAGCCTACCACTAGCATGCAGTTCTATTATACTCATCAATAGCAAATAAAAGTGTAGGTAACTTTGGGTATAATTTTCTTGCTCCGGTTGACCGTACACATCTCTTCCTTCCTTGGTTACTTTTGAAAGCAGTTTGTTGAAAACCATTTAAAAACCTTTGAAATTCCTTAGTTTGAATCTGGATTCATAAGAATGTTCATCTAATTCTCTTAAACCAAGGCTCTGATACCAACTTGTAACATCCCAAAAATCAAAGTATAATTTTCATTTTTCTAAAAACAACCCCAAGACAATAATTGTTTACAAAAATATTATTTCAAAAGTTTAATTCATAAATCAGAATACCCAAAATCCAATAACGTGAAGTGCGAAGGATGTGCATGATCACGCCTTCTCCTTGCCATGATCATCTGAAGTGCCTGAAACAATAAATTAAAAATGTAAGACAAAGCTTAGTGAGTTCCCCCAAGGTACCACCACACAAACATATAACCAAACAAATCCTGGTTCGACAACCTCCTGGTTGGATTACCCTGACCCATAACCTTTCGGTTGGATTGCCTAATACATATTGCATCCAAAACCTCCTGGATGGACTACCCTGGCTCAAAACCTTCCTGTTGGAATGCCCCGACCCACAACCTTTCGTTTGGAAGGCCCCGATCTGTTTATTGACAACACAGAGCAATACGGTCTCAAACTCACTATACCATGTCGAGGTATGCATAAAAAATAACAGATATCCATCAACTGATAATCATATAACTAGTGATCAGACAAACATGCTGATCTACAGATCACTACAACATAGCAACATCCTATATACCAGGACATATATCAAACAGTTCACTACTACATAGCAACATCCTATATACTAGTATACATAATCTAGTAGGCTATCATTGTTGCATTCGAACCAAAAGTGTACATAATCTAATAGTTCACTACGCCGAATATCCACTCTACTATTAACATATGCATTATATAGTGACAAATCTCAACTACAACTCAAAATACCCAAAAAAAACCTTAGGTAAAACATGGTCAAATCCTGGTCAAAGTCAAAAATTCAAGAAGTTAACCGAGTCAACTCAGCTGAGTACGCCCAGCGTACTCATGCCTTGACTAGAAACAGGATGTTTACCCCATAAACCCCACTTACCATAGCATACGCGCAACGTACGTTTCGGCCATCATTTCCTTTTATTAAGAGCTTAATCCCTTAAGCACTTTTGTCCAAATTCCAGATCTAGTCCTCAAATGATGTCCTTAACCATAAAGTTTCGAATTTTATGATCTTGCATGGCTATTAAGTGCTCAATACCAAAAAACCTAACTTCTTAACTCATTAAGACATCCTAGCTCATGCATGGAAGGAAACTAAGGTCCAAGATTACATTTTTATGCTTCTAAACACTCCAAAACGTCTGAAAGGATAGATTATATGAATTAGAGTGACCCATACTCATAATACCATGCTTATGGGACCAAGATGAACATAAAACCATGGGTAAACAAGACCTAAGAATATCTTCATCATGTTTAAAGCTTTTTACCTTAAAAGGGTGTCAAATGATGATGTGATTATGGATCCAAAATGCTCCACTCTTCTTCCTCTTCCTTATTCCTCCTTCAAGAACACTACAAGGCACACTCAAGGCTCAAAAATCCTCTCAAATGGATTAGGGTTTGCAAAGGGGTCGAAATGGGGATGGAGGAAGATGAGAGAAAGGTTAATGGGGGTTATAAAGGTCTTTAAATAGTGCACAAACCCTAAATATTAGGGTTTGGAACTCTGCCAAGTATGCCTAGCGTACATAAGTATGACCAGCATTCTCATGCAGTCCCCAAAAATTACGAAAATTCCACTAAGGACCAATTTGAAAATAATTTTCATATCACGGGCATAAGTGGAATACCTGGAATTCAAGATGTTATAATTCTCCCCCACTTGAACTAGACTTCATCCTCGATGTCCACCACTAAACAAATCAAGGTAATGCTCCCGCATCTTTGCCTCGAGTTCCCATGTCCACTTGGAACCCTTCCGATGTTGCCAGTAGACTTTGACCAAAGATACCACCTTATTGTGGAAGGCCATTGTCTTCCAATCCAATATCAACACTGGTCTCTCAACATAATTCAGAGGATCATCAACCTGATTATCCTCCTGAGGAGGAAGTACTGAATCATTAGCTACACACTTCCGAAGCTGAGAGACATGGAAGGTGTTGTGAATCTAGTTGAGCTCCTCAGGAAAATCCATCATGTGAGCTACTTTGTCAACACTGGAAATCACTCGAAATGGCCCAATATACCGGGGTCCAAACTTGAACCTTTTCGTAAAGCATATTACACCCTTCCAGGGTGTTACCTTCAACAAAACCATGTCGCCGAACTGGAACTCCAACTCCAATCGACGTTTGTCAGCATTACGTTTCTGTCGAATCTGAGTTGTCTGTAGTCTCTATCTAATATGTTGAATAAGATTTGTTTCCTAAAGGACTAACTCAGTCATTCCCATGACTATATGACCAACTTCTTCCCAACAAGCTAAGGTACAACACTTTCTCCCATAGAGGAGATCGAATGGCGACACACCAATACTGGAGTGATAGTTGTTGTTGTAAGAAAACTTAGTTAAGGGAAGGTAGGAGTCCCAAATCCCACTGAAATCTATGACACGGGCTCTCAACATGTCCTCAAGTTTCTGAATGGTCCGCTCGCTCTGACCGTCAGTCAGCGGATGATGAGTAGTGCTAAGATGCAACCTCGTACCAAGTTACTCGTGGAACTTCTGCCAAAAATGAGATGTGAAGCAAACATCTCGATCAGACACAATGGAAACTGGAATACCATGCCGACCAACAATCTTATGCACATATAAATTGGCAAATTTTCTGGCCGATGAGCTTTCTCTAATGGCTAGAAAATGGGTGCTCATGATCAGACGGTCCACTATAACCAATATCGTATCGAATCCTTTAGCTGACCGAGGTAACTTGGTGATGAAATCCATGGTAATATGTTCCCATTTCAACATGGGAACCTCCAGTAGATAAAGCTTTCCATGCGGCCTCTGGTGCTCGGCCTTGACCATCTGACAGTTGAAGCACCTCTCGACATACCAAGCTATCTCTCTCTCCATGTATGAACACCAATAAATAAGTCGCAAAACCTGATACATCTTGGTGGCTCTAGGATGAATTGAAAATCTGGACTTGTGTGCCTCCTCTAACACAGTTCGCCTGATCCACCAAAGTTTTGCACCAAACCCAACCACATCGGGTAAATAATCCACGATTGTCGATAGAAAACCTGTCAATCTCACCCCTGATTCTTTCATGCTTCTAGTTCCCTTTCTTGACTCCCTTGTCATGAGCCTCCCTAATCAAATTTAGTAATGAAAAATCAATCGAAATCTGCATGCATGAACTAGCAACTGAGGAACTACCCGACTTGCGGCTCAAGGCATCAACAACCACATTCGCTTTTTTGGGGTGGTAAAAAATCTCGCAGTCATAATCCATAACTACATCAAGCCACCTGCACTATCTCATGATCAAATTCGGCTGATCTGTGAGTATGTCAAACTTTTGTGATCCATGTACTGTATCGTCGTGTAGACACAAACTGTCGAATATTCGACGTGAGCATGCTCAAGTACCAAGTCATCTAAGCCTGTTTCGAAGTAGTAAACTCAGGGCAGAAAAGAGCCCTCTCCATGAACATCTTGGTGATCTCCATCACCGCTCATTCGTTTGCCTCAAATCTAGGTACTCCTAAGCCAATATCTCTCTCTCTCTCTCTCTCTCTCTCTCCACCAGGGGAATATATCTCGTACGCATCATCTCCAAGAACTGCTCCTAAGTAACCGCAAATCTCTACTCAGAGTGTACGAACCAGTCACCAATCTCCACCTATCCTTCGCTCCTAACCGGAGAAGGTTCAGGGCATGCTTGACCTTCTGGTCAATAGGGAAATATCTTGTAAAAATTCAACCCTCCACATCAGACAGCCACCTCATCGCCACAATTGGGTCCCTGATCCCATCAAAGTTCCAGGGCTTCTTATTGTTAATGTCTAGGTACTGGAAAGATCTCTACCCTCAAATACCCACAGCAGCAATGGCCACAGTAGCTGCAACAACAACAACCTCAGAAAGTGAAACATAATGATCATGAAATAAATAAATCCTGGCGATCTTGATAGACCCAAAAAACTACAAAATAGATCCATAGACAGCGGTAGCCACCTCAACGGGAATCATCTCTCGTATCTGATCAGCAGCCAACCCTGCCCTATCCTGGCCACTCGCTCCAGATCTGGAACCAGATCCTCTCGTGAACACTATAAAACCCCGATCTAGGTATCAATCCAAATCACTAGATTGGTGAAGAATCCCAATCAAGTGAATGACACAAATTGTAAATACGAAATAACAACACAATGTTGAATCTTCAATACACACTTTATTAATCAATAGTCCAGTACATAAGACTCTCTATGTCTCTAGGTTCTCTCTGTCTCTCTCAAATCTCGAAATCAACAACTAGAATCACTAACTCTAAAACACGAATAAATCAATACAATATATATACCTAGACCTAATTACAAAGGCTCATCTCAAAGCCCAAACCCAAGCAAAATCACTTAATGATTTTGGTCGAAACACCACCAAATTCATGGTGTTTTCGGTCCTAGACAGAGAACTCTAAAAGTTATGTAAAGTAAATTATAAACCACAAATCATGTCCCAACAATCTCCCCCTTGGTTTATAGCTTTCTTTTCTTTTCAATGTTGTCTTTGTTCTTGACTTTCAACTTTTATCTTCGATTTCTTCATGACTTCAAGATGAACATATGAATTTCTACATGAATGACTTCATATTGAATAGTTGAACTTCCTTTAAAATTTGACTTTGAACGCACATTGGGTATAGAGGCTTCTTGTATAGGTTCTTGAAGATCAGCACTTTCAGCTTTTAAATACTTCAGAGATAATTACAGAGAGACTGATTCTTCTGGATCACTTCAGTAGGCTCATAGATAGCATCAAATTGATTGAGGAGGCTTCAATGCACTTTGTCACATAACTTCAAATACAACTTCATTTTGCTTCTGGGGTTGAAAGGTTGTGTGTTGAAGAATAATCTTCACTTCTTGTTCCTTTGAATGAATATTCTTCATCGATCATAGATGCGTCTTGAAAATAACCATGACTAAAAGTCCTTGTGGATCACAGAGTCATAAAGACCTTTCTCACCACAGTTGGTCAAGGACCCATCCTTGGCTTAGATGGAGACTACTCGCAATATATGTGTGAACACAGAGGAGCGCACTACAATTTGTTGAGTATCGGAGAACTAATCGTGGCTATTTTTGATGTTAGCCTCTACATATCCTCGATCAGAGATCTCAATACAGCTTTTCAAGTTAACAAGTTAACTTGGCCCTTGGCGAGATGTTCAATGGTTTCTGAATCTCAGCTGAGTATACCATTCTAGTGCCAATGAGAGTTAATGAGGAATAACTCAAAAAACCATTCCCGCACCAAATGTATCCGAAGACATATTTCCACAGTTTAGCATGACACGAAGTCAAGGCACTTGGCGGGACATTCAGCGACAATCGTGCCTTGCGAGGTGCATCACCCTGGTGCCAATACCATTAATTCCTTACCTACGGAGAATGTATTCGAGAATACATTTAAGTCTCCGTAGTTTTGCATGTCAAAAAAATGTCAAGACCTTGGGCAGGATGTTCAACGATGTCTATTTCCCGGTTGGGTGAATCACCCTGGTGCCATGACAGTTCTTAGGTTACATGAACTGACAAGACCGACATGGAGACGTAACTCCCAAGCACTGCTCGTTGAATGAACATGTTCAGCCTGTAAAGGGCGACACCTGTCTTAACATGGTATGATATGACAATTTGTACAGTTTCATGCCATCAATTCCTTAAATATAACAGTTCTTAGGAAGATACTGCCAAAACCAACTTGAACATAAAAAGTTCCCATCTTCTCTCGCTTATTGAGAGTGAGTGCATGCCTTTCAGCTGCGTTGTATTAACCAAGGCAATTAAGCTCGGACATCCAGAGCAATTTGTAACAATGAGATCAAGAAACTTACACAATTTAGATCCGCAATCCATCAATTCCTTGTGAGAGTAGTGTAAAGTGTATTGTCCGTCAGTTCCTTTCCAGGTCTCTTCTCCTTGCTCATCCACGTTTCAAGACAAACGAGTTTTAGAAAATAAAAATAAAAATAAAAATAACTAAGAATAAAAATAAAATTAAAATATTCTAAAAACAATACAATATTTTTGGATTTTTGATTTTTCTGAAAAAGAAATAAAAACATAAATAAGCATATTTTTGAATTTTATGATTATTGTTTTATTTTAATTCTCCCTCTAAATTTGTGCATAGAGGATAAAGAAAAAAAATATGAACAAACTTAAAGAAATAAAAATAAAATACAAAATGTACAAATTTTTTTAGTCTTCAAAACGAATCATTTTAACAAAACTCATAAACACATCAAAACGAGTTTTTCCAAAACGTTTTGTAAAAAAACCGACCACATTATTATAAGTGTGGATTTTTTTTCCAAATGAACAAGTTTATGCTCAAAACAATCTCGTATAAAATGAACTTTAATATGTATGTGTTTGGTTTTAGAATGCTGAATTGGATTTTTAACAATTTGAATAGCAGCATCATTATCTAAGAAGATAGGAGTGTCAAGAAAATTCAAACCATAATCCAATATTTGATATTGCATCCAGATGACCTGAGAACAGCAAGCAGATGCATCAACATATTTAGCCTCAGTTGTAGAAGTGGACACAGATTGTTGTTTCTTGCACTGCCATGAGATTAGTCTGTCTCCCAAGAATTGACATCCAAAACTTGTAGATTTCATGTCAATGTCACGACCTCCATTGTTGCTGTAAGCAAAAGCATAAAGATCAAATTCGTGATTTTTAGGATACTAGAGACCCAATTTAGGTCTCCCTTTAAGATACCAGAAAATTTGTTTGACAACAATTAAATGAGAAAGTTTAGGATTAGCATGATGACGCGCGCATTGACTAACTGCAAAGAGTATATCTGGTCTGCTAGCGGTCAGATACATCAGAGAACCAATCATGGATCGATATAGAGTTTGATCAACTAATTCTCCATCCGAATATGATGTCAACAAAGGTCGTTCATCCATGGGAGTAGAAGCAATTTTAGCATCCTTGAACCAGAATTTCTCCAAAATGTCATCAACATATTTTCCTTGATGCAGTAGAATGCCCGAAGAATCCTAATGCACTTGCAATCCTAGAAACATCGTCATTTCGCCTAAAGAGATCATCTCAAACCTCATCTTCATGACCTTTTCAAAATCTTTGCATAGTTCATCATTTGTTGACCCAAAAATGATATCATCCACGTAGAATTGCATAACAATGAGGTCTTTATTAACTCTTTTGATGAACAAGGTCTGATCAATCGTGCCTCTTGTGTACCCATGAGATAATAGATGCTCGGTCAAAGTGGCATACCAAGCTCGAGGGGCTTGATGAAGACCGTAAAGTGCCTTGTCCAGCTTGTACACATGATTTGGAAATTTTGAGTTGACAAAACCTGGTGGTTGATCAACTTATATTTCCTCTTTTACTTCTCTGTACAAGAAGTCATTTTTGACATCCATCTGATATACATTGAAACCCATGTAGGAGGCGTATGCTAATAAGATACGAATTGCTTCCAGTTGAGCCACAAGAGCATACACCTCTGTGTAATCAAGACCTTATATTTTCCTGAAACCACGAACAACCAAAAGCGCCTTGCTTCGCATAATCACCCTGCTATCATCTTGCTTGTTGTGAAAAACCCATCTTGTGTCAAGAGATTTCTTTCCCTCAGGAAGTTCTACCAATTGCCAAACCTTCAGCTTCTCAAACTGATTCAGCTTTTCATGCATGGCATCCACCCAACTTGGTTCATTAAGAGCCATCTCAATGTTCTTTAGCTCGATTTGGGATATGAAGCATGAATATATACATTTGTTAACATATCCGCTCTGTTTTCTGGTTTTGACTCCATCCGCCAGGGAACCTATAACATTTTCGATGGGATGGCCGTGCTGAACCCTTGAAGAAATCTCATGATCTACCGCTTGTGAAGAGACTGGAAGATTCGTGATGTTCTCTACCTTGTCTGTGGCTGAATCACTTCTGTCCGATGATCGGAAGTTCTATGAAGTACTCGCCACATACTCATTAGGAATTCTCTCAGGAAAGAGAAATCCATAAAAGTAGAATCAAAAGTTTCTACAGAGTCAGAGATGACATTTTCGGTAGAGGTGAAATTTTCTTCCAGAACCAGTGAATCGTCAGCCTTTTTTGGAGATTCAGTAGGTATGTCATCATCTACTGGTAGGGGATCCGGAGTGCCATCACTTCAGCAAGAGAGAGTTTGCTCAGGTCCTCTGTCTTCTTGATCCCAGTCACATTCATATCCCAATTCCTGGGAAGTGAATTGAGCAACTTCTTATTTATCTCAGAGCGAGACAACACAATTCTAGCAGTGCTCATTTCTATGTTAAGAGCAGTAAAATGCTACAATTGGACTTCTAGAGCCTCCCAAAGAACATGATTGAACATGTTGAATCTTTGATGAAGCAAATCTTGTATGCTTTACTTCATATCTTCATTCCCTTCATACACCTCAATTAAGGATTCCCACAAAGCCTTAGCAGATTTATATTCCCGAACACCTTGAGAAATGTCAAGGGATAAAGCCATGGTAAGCATAACTATTGCTTTCTCATCATCTTCGATCTTGTCGAAATCCTCATTAGTGTAGTCCTCGATTGGCTTATCAACCACGATTTTAGCTTCATCATACAGAGTGGTTGTGATCTTGACTGGACCTCTCAGGAAGCTTCTCCACACTTTGCTATCCTTCATCTTAACATACTTCTCAAATCTGAATTTCACTCTGGAAATCCATCAACAGTTAGCAACAGGGGAATTCGAGTTGTTTTCCTCATAACTGATTCAAGATCACTTTGCATTGTTGTAAGAGAGGTGTTGTATGAGTCCATTGTAAGTCGAAAGGTATATGATTTAACCAAAAACTATTGGGTTTGACCAAAAAGTCAAGATTGTTGACTGAAATCCCGTTAACTGAAAACGTTGATCGAGAACTCTGTTTGACCGAGATCGTTGACCAAACACAATGTCAGACCAAAAAATCTGATCTGAAACCCTATCTGACCAAAAAACTAGATATTTGACCTAGTTGCTGACCGAGAACTCTAGTAGCCGCCGAAATCACTTTAACCTAGCTGAGAACTCAAATGTGCCGCCGAAATCACCTAGGCTAAATCGAAATCAATGATTCTGATCACAATTTTCCAAATAAACGAAGAACACGATGAACACTTATGAGCGGTAAAGGTGATTTTTTTCCAATGGAGACCCAAAAACACCAAAAACTTCAAAATATTTATGGATTGATTTGAAAACTGATTGATACCAAAACAACTTTAAGCCGTTTTCAAGCTCTGATAGCAATTGTAAAACCCCGATCTAGGTATCAATCCAAATCAGTAGATTGGTGTGGAATCCCAATCAAGTGAATGACAAAAATCATAAATCTGAAATAAGAACACAATGTTGAATCATCAATGCACAATATATTAATCAATAGTCTAGTACATAAGACTCTCTATGTCTATCGGTTCTCTTTATCTCTCAAATCTCGAAATCAACAACTAGAATGACTAACTCTAAAACACGGATGAATCAATATAATATATATACCTAGACCTAATTACGAAGGCACAAACCAAAGCCCAACCGAAATCACTTAATGATTTTGGTCCAAACACCACCGAATTCATGGTGTTTTCGGTCCTAGACCAAGAACTCTAAAAGCTATGTAAAGTAAAGTATAAACCACAAATCATGTCCCAACAAACACCATACTGAAAATAAACCAAGATATACATCAGAAATACCATAATTCACACTGATATAACCGTCATGACAAGACTAACCCTCGGGATTTGTGACTTCCTTGCTACAAGTACGGGTCCTGTGCTTTTAGTAGTACGAGCCCATACTACCTTTCAATCCTACCCACGTTTGTCTCAAGGATCATCACAAACACCCAAAAAAAAATACAAAACTAGGATACACATACAACCTATCCTCACCCTATCGAGAGTGGCTAATCATTCCTTATCTGGCTAGCTGTTCACACATATACTATTCCATGAAACTTCCGCCAAATATGCGGCCGCTCGTGCATGCTAATCATACATAATGGTGGATCCTATAGACTTTTGAATACTTGATTCCATCCTAAGCTCGCAACTAAAAAAGGAACAAGAAATAAGGCTAAACAAAAAATTCTCAGGCTATAAAATCTTAGTTATGTACAACTATGATGCACACATTAAGCAACTACAGTAATGATGTCAATTCCATCTAGCACGTAACAAGCAATTCTATCCTGCAATTCCTGAAGATCCCTAGCCTACCACTAGCATGCAGTTCTATCATACTCAATAATAACAAATAACAATGTGGGTTACTTGGAGTATACTTTTCTTGCTCCGGTTGATAGTACACATCACATCATTCATTAGTTACTTTTGAAAGCAATTTTTTGAAAACTATTTGAAAACCTTTGTAGTTCCTTAGTTTGAGTCTGGATTCACACAAATGTTCATCCAATTCTCTCAAAACATGGCTCTAGTACTAACTTGTAACATCCCAAAAATCATAGTTAAATTTTCATTTTTTCAAAACAACCCCAAGACAATAATTGTTTACAAAAAAACATTATTTCAAAAGTATAATTCATAAATCAGAGTATCCCAAAATCCAATAACATAAAATTCGAAGGATGTGCATGATCACGCCTTCGCCTTGCCACGATCATCTGAAATACCTGAATAATAAACTTAAACTGTAAGCCAAAACTTAGTGAGTTCCCCCAAGGTACCACCACAAAAAGATATAACCAAACAGATACTAGGTCCACAATGTCCTGGTTGGATTACCCATGGCTCAAAACCTTCCAATTATAATGCCCCATACCACAACCTTTCAGTTAGATTTCTTAATACATATTAGGTCCACAATCTCCTCGTTGGATTACCCCTGGGCCACAACCTTCCGGTTGGAATGCTCCGACACGCAACCTTTTGGTTAGAATACCCCAGTCTGTTGACTGACAGCACAAAGCAATACAGTCTCAACCCTACTACACCATGTCATCATATGTATAACTAATAACTGATATTCGCCAACAGATAATCATATAACCAACCATCAGATAAACATGCATATCTACTGATCATTATAGAATACCAACATCCTATATACTAGGACACAAATCTAATAGTTCACTACAACATAGCAACATCCTATATACCCAGATACTTAATCTAGTGGGCCGACATTGGTGCCTTCAACCTAAAAGTACAGTGAAGAAAAACTCACCTATCAGTCTGAACAGATAGCTGAATAGGTCATTGCTCCGAATATCAGCTCTACCAGTCAGATATACATCAGATAGTGACAAATCTTAAATACAACTCCAAATACCCAACATAACCTTAGGTTAAACTTGGTCAAATCCTGGTCAAAGTCTAAAAGTCAAAAGGTAACCCGAGTCAACTCAGCTGAGTACGCCTAGCGTACTCAGCTTGTATGCTTAGCGTACTTAGGCCTTGATTAGAAACGCGGTGTTGACCTTGTACGCCCTGCGTACCAAAGCGTACGCCTAACATACATTTTATCCATCATTTCCTTCTATTAAGTGCTCAATAACAAAAACCATAACTTCTTAACTCTTTAAGATATCATAGATCATGAATGGAAGGAAACTAAGGTCCAGGATTACATTTTATGCTTCTAAACACCCCAAAACATCTGAAAGGACATCTTATATGAATTCGATTAAATCATACTCATAATACCAAGCTTATGGGACCAAAATGAACACAAACCCATGGCTAAATAAGATCTAAGCATAGATTCATCAAGTTCAGAGCCTTTTACCTTCAAAGGGTGTCAAATGATGATATGATTATGGATCGAAAGTGCACCACTCTTCTAGGATGGTTTCCTCTTCCTTATTCCTCCTTCAAGAACACTAAAATGCATACTTAAGGCTCAAAAATGCTCTCAAATGGATTGGGGTTTGCAAAAAGGTGGAAATGGAGTTGGAGATTAATGAAAGAAAGGTTAATGGGGGCTATAAAGGTGTTTAAATAGTTCAAAAACCGTAACTATTAGGGTTTGGAGCTCTGCCACGTACGCCCAACGTACACACGTACGCCCAACATACTTATGTATTCCCCAAAAATTACGAAATGCCACTAAGGACTAATTTGCAAACAATTTTCATACTAAGCACATAACTGGAATACCTGGAAATCAAGATGTTACAGCTCGGCGGTATCTTGGTGGTCGACTAGTGTTAAGGGGTTAATCAGAGTAGGCGGGGATTAATCGAGGACCCTAAATTATTAATAAAATTATTTAAAAATTTAATATATCCTAAAAAATAAGTATTTGAAAATTTAAAATTTTTAAAATTTGAAACTTTAAAACTTTTAGTATATTATTTTAAATTTAAAAACTAAAAAATTTAAAATTTTAAGATTTTGGTGTAATATTTGAAAGTTAAATTTTTTTAATTTTTTAAATATTTCCCACCTACGACTGTCGAGGACTGACAAGCCCGAGATTGACTGATTTTGACCAATTTCCGCCAAGCACCCTAATTGTAATCGGTTCAAGGCCACCAATCAATTAATCACCAATAAATCGGCCGCCAAGACCAATTTTTGCAACACTACTATATAATGTTAGGCCCAACCTGGACTAATTGATTTGTTCAATTGAAGTCCAATAAATTCTTTACAAATCGGGGGATCAAGAATCAAAATATTAGACAGTGAGATTGATTGTGATCCATGTCTAATGTCCATACAATGTCTTGAAGAACGAAAGAATAGTTGATCACTTATCTTAGGGTCGATGGTTGATTTGAATCAGAGTTTGGCAGTGGATTTGGAAAACACACTTTGCTATTTACTTTAAGGTCAATACTTTCAATTGTAGTTACAGACTTATCCAAGCGGGAGATTGTTGGATTAAGGTGTCTAAGACAATAACTAAATTGGTATATTCTTGAAATAAAAGCAAAGTACTTTTTCGATTGCCCTCAGAACTAGCAACTGAGAAGAATTACATTCGGAGAGAGAGGATAATTTATTAATATATTATATGAATTAACTGGATAATTAGAATTAATTTGAAGTACATGGACTAAGCTCTAATTATTCAATAGTTGACCAAGAGAGGGATTCTAGAATCTTCCTTGCATGGTCGATTTTGGCTTGTGTATTAAGAACTCTAGAATGCTCATTATTGGTAATTAAGGAGTTGGATAATTGTCATAGTTGAGATATTATTATTATACTCAAATTATGGTTATCCAAGGCTTCCTTATCAGCTATAAATAAGACCCTAGGGTATCATATTTTCATCCATGCTTCCTTAGCCTCATATAGCTGAAATTCTGCTCCCCTCTCATCTCTCATCTTGTGTTCTTATCACTAGGGTTTGGGTACAAGCCATTAAAGGCATCATCTCTTTGGTTCTAGTCTTTCCAAGCTTCACAACTACAAGGATTGGTGTGATTCTTTTGCAATAACAAATCAAAATGTATGCAACCTCAAACTTTGCAGTTTTTCGAATTATACTAGGGTTATCCTAGTTAAGTTGTTTATTGTATCTTGATATCAAGGTGTATAACATAGATCTTTTATAAGATGCATGTACCCTATTAATTGTTAATTGTTTTCTGCATTATACAATTTTGTTTTCTATCAAACCCAACATTAATAACATATGATAGCTAGGAAACTGCTTGTCTAGCCATGAGAACATCAAGTAGAGTTAAAAGATCTTCAATATGGATTAGGTTCATAGTACAACAAATCAACAATACATGATGCCACCGAATGTGACTATGTTTGTTAGTAGTAAAATGCAATGACAAGGTTGATGGTTGTTTGGTAGTTGCTGATTGAGACGGCCCCTGACTAGGTCTGAAGCTTTGATCATATTTGCTTCTGACTGAAACATATTGTTTGATTAAGGATCTGA
This sequence comes from Lactuca sativa, assembly GCF_002870075.4. Taxonomy (NCBI): domain Eukaryota; kingdom Viridiplantae; phylum Streptophyta; class Magnoliopsida; order Asterales; family Asteraceae; genus Lactuca; species Lactuca sativa. The sequence goes on from NC_056630.2 coordinate 66,650,396, forward strand.
CTGATAAAAAGACCATTTTACCATTCTATTTGTTTTATCTTGAATAAAATATATCTTTTTGATAAAATATTTAAATGCAGATAAATGCAGTCGTTGATTATTTATAATAAATACAAAATGCCATTCAAAATTTAAGAAACACATATTTTGCTTCTATATTATATGAATTTCAACAATTACAACATACGATTCAGTAATAATCCACCATTTATACTTCTATAATCCAAATGTCAACATTTCCGACATACAATCTCAACAATACTTCACCATTTATAATTCTATAATCCAAAATTTAGCTTATTAATTCAAAATTTCTTCTAATTACCTCTATATACATATCAAACAACAACTTTTTTCAAGAAATTTTCATCAAAGAACAGAATTACAACAATTATACATCATTCAATTTCAAAAAACGAAAAAAACAGAAAAAAACTTGAATATACAACAATGAAATTCTGATTTCTGGATAATACATAACAATTTGCATCTGAATTCAAGAAAACATCAAACATATGATTTAATTTTGTCAAGTGACTTTAAAAAAAAGAAAAAGAAAAAAAAAGATGAAGATTGACGTAGCTGATGTGTAGGTTGACGCCGATGGGTGATCTTGAGCAGGAGTATAACTCGTAGGTTGGTGATGTCGAGGAAGAGTATACCTTCACCGATCGGTGGTAGGATTTGACTGTGTTTTTGCTCTAAGCGTTGGTTTGATTTTATAGGCCGCGAGGGTAGAAAGGGAAGAAGAGAGTTGGGTTTTTTTTCCAGTCAGCCACCTATTTTAGGCTTATATAGTAAGCTTCTTGGGCCAGCCTTGCTGACCGAGTCAACATAAAATTGAGGCTATCAAACAGCCTAATTGCTGACCGAGTTAGCAGTCAGCTCTGACTGGACCTGGTAAGTTCAAATAAAAAAAAACCTTTATTTTTTTTTGGCAGACCACTTTTTCAACACAATTTTAGATATATTTTAATTTTGTTTGTCACAAGATACCCATAATACAAGGCCAACCTCACAAAGTAAACTCACCTGTCACATTTGCAAAACTAGTGAATATGTTTTAGAAAAAAATCCAAAAGTTTATGAACTCTGCAATGATCTCGTAAAAATGCTATTAGATTGGAGGTAGAAAACCACGAGAAACACTCCATGAAGAATCAAATTTCCATGTCAATTTAAGGGTTTTTGTGATATTTACCAATAACGTTTTATTAAACCGGTCGACAATAGAGTATATTAGATTGTGGATAATGAATAAAATGAAAAGGTTGATTAAAATCTAGCAACTTTTAATATTAGCAAGCAAATTAAATTTGAACAAAAAAGTAATAAAATTGAAACATGCAACCTCATATAGATAATTTTCAATATTTGTTTCAAAAATAAAAATAATAATATAATTATAACTTTATCGGTTTTCTTTTGTAAATGTTTAGAATAACTTGTTTGACAACTGGCATTTTAGAGCATCTAGCTTTTAACTTTTAATAAAAATCTCGATTTAAAAACAAAACTCTTTTTATGTGGAGGGCCGTTTAACATTTTGTTTAAACAAAAAAACTTCAAATTTAAAAGTTATTTCATGTAACATTTAAGAAAAAATTAGTTTTTTTAATTAATTTATAAGAATTGCCTTAAAATATATTTATATTTTTAAATAGTTGTTATTTTATGTAATTTTTATACATTTCAAAAGTATATAGTTATTTTTGCTAAAACTATCAAATAATAAATAAAAACTACAACTTTCAACTTACAACTTACAACTTTACAACTTGTTTAACCAAACATGTTGACAAAAAATGTTTTATATAATAAGTTGTTATATCTATATTAACAAGTTGGAGCTACCTCAATTGGCTAACAAGGTGTCTAATTATGAGTTTCTAACAAGAAGATCCTCGATTCAATATCCGACAAATACTAACCCGCCCTTCAAAAAATATATATTTAATATAAATATTGACAAAAAATAGTTTCTAAAGAGACCATGTCAAATGTTTGTATATTTAAACTTATAGTACGTATATTAAAAATTTGTTTTTCTTTTTTCTTTTTAGAGAAATGGCAAGTTTAGTTCCAAATTTTAAAAAAGAATTGTTTCAATATATATCATCATCAGGCTTACACTTCGTTGCAGATATAATCCATTACCTGCTTAAAATTCAGAACTTATAATTTTGATTTTTGAGCAAAATACAAGGACAAAATCTGTAATTTACTTCCGACAAAAATATGTGATTTTGATCGAGATAATCAAGACAAAGGCATTACGGCACCATCATCGACAACGACAGTGACCATAACCTATCGTTTTCATTTGGGGTAGTTCCTTTTTGTATTTTTATAAGTTTATTGAAATAACACTCTTCTTTAATCCACCAAACCTTATACTATAAAATATTAAAATTAAATAAACATGAATACCAAATAATCGATGTAAATCTTATCTTACGCCAAATTCTATTAAAATTGAGTACTTTGTTTTGTCGGTTTAATTATAGAAAGATTGTTTTTATTTAATCATTGAAAGTTTATTTTAATTTTTTTAAATAATTCTAATAATTTGAAAATTGTTCGAATTATCTACTTTCAAATATATTTTTTATGATCTAAATATTATACTTAGAATTAAAAAATAACAAACTTTAACGCACAAAATGATGTTTCGCTACTTTTGTAATACATTGCCGAATATAAAAGCTCATTTTTTTTCTTTATAAAATAGCTAAATTTTCAATGATTAAAAAATAGATCTATGGTTGAAAATAAGAAAACGAAACTATAAAATTTATTATATAAAATTTGACATTTATTTTTTAGAAATCAAAGTTTTAAAGATATTTAACAAGTTGGCCAGCCCTGCTTAATTAACAAGGTATCTACAAAATGCGCTTTTGAGTTCAACCTTAGACATATATTAATCTAAAAGGAAAATAAAAATATTTGAAAATGCTTATTATGGCTGACAATAAATTATAGTAAATGTTTAGATATGAAAATTATATTTATTGGCTTAAATAATACGTATTATTTTTTCAGTAAATAAATGTTTTGAGATTGTTTTTCTAAAACAACAATTGCTTATTCCTAAAAATATATTTTAACTTATGTTGTGTAAAAATGGAATTTAAAAGAAATGTTGCGTTAGTTTACTAAAGGAAGATGTGTCATTTTAATTATATATATTTTTCTCTGTCACATAAACATCACCCCACCATCTAATTTTTACCATAAAACGTCACATTACCATCTAATTTTTACCATAAAATCAAAGTTTTTGTTACACACCACAAGGAGTGCTTACCATGGTATGTATAATAACTTTTTTCAAAATTTATAAACAATTCATTTTAATAAAAAGCTTAAATTTCATTACTTAAAAAAAAACATAACGTGGTATTAAAAAAACCCCTAAAAGCTTAGAAAACAAAAATAACATGAAATTTAAAAACTTAAAAAAAACATAACAAACTCTTAGAAAACAAAAAGTTATAACATTTCCTAAGGTCGACTTTCATCGCCAAAGCAATGACAAGCTATCCCTGGTTATTTGTGTCTTGCATTAGTAATTTCATATTACTATCTATTTGTTTCTCACGTTTTCTTTCAGAAGCAACATGCAAAAGTTTGTCAATTCTTGCATTTAGACTCTTCATCTCGTCCTCATCACATTCAAGTCATCTGAAGCTACTGGTTTACCTTTGTATTTGTGTTTTGCTTTACCTCTTCCCATTGGTCAGGAAAGTGGTGTAACTTGAACGGTTTCATCATCGTTGATGTCGATTTCAATACGAACATCCGATGTAGTGTACTTGGATGCAAATGTTATTGAGCATTTTGAACCACTATTGATATGTTTGTCGTTTATTTTTAATCTTTTCCATTTTTTTTTATCTTTCATAAAATTCCAAAACTCAACAAACTTGAAAGCCTTCTTGATTTCTTTTTGGTATACTTTTTAGAGTTTTATTCATAATTACATCATCACTTTCTCCACTTTGCCATTGACGTTGTTGTGGTATCTATCTGCCCAAAATCATTATTGAGTGACATTGCTAATAATATATGATACTATCGGTTCATACATTTATTAAGTTGACACATTTTGTATATTTATTATTAATATTACTATTAATAAATAATATCAATTCTTGTATTTAATTAGGTAGTAATTATTGTTTTGTAAAAATAATAATTATAAGAGAATATAACTAGTTATTATTTCATATGGTATGAATTAATAAGTCATGAACAATATTTTAGACAAGTTGGACTCTTTTGTCTTTTACCTGAAGACAATTTATATTTTATAAACTTTGAGTTAAAGAATCTTTCTTATAATTAAAGGTATGGCCGAATTTATTAAACAAATATGGAGGTTGCTTGTCATCCTCCATGCTTTGTTTTTTCATTCTTCTAAAGGCTACACATACTTTAGAGTATTTTATTATAAGGCCCTTACTTTGCATGAGGTATATAAAAGATGTGTATTGCATGTTTTTTGGCTAGTTTTTTGTCTTAATCCATCTCTTAGAAGACATGGCAAAAAAATTTCTTTCTCTTCCTTTCTCTCTCTCTCTCTCTCTTTTTGAAGTTAGTTTGATGGTTTAAAAGCTTCCTTTAGTTGTCTCCTTTAATGCTTATTTAAGTTAAGAACTTAAAGACTTAATACACTCAAGAATATAAGAAGAAACTAGCATTCCAAGTGCATAACTCTTGATGGTGGATACACAGAGAAATTCTACTCTTAAATTTTTGCTATCTTTATCAACACCCCAAAACCAAGTGGGTTCAAAGGCTTCAAAGGTTATCATTTTAAAAACTCTTTGGTTGTTTTTATTTCATTTTAACTTGTATAAATGTATCCTTGATGGTTTGGTTTTGTTATAAACTAAAAATAAACTTGTTATTTTTTAGGGCTTCTGTTGACCGGATTTTCTGAAAATCTAACTTATATTTTGTATTGAAACTCATCAATGGTATCATAGCCATTTTTCATGGTTAAAGTTGTTTATTTTTATGTATAACCATTTTTCATGCATTTTGTTTATATAAAAGTTGCATTATATAAAAAAAAAAACTAAGAGTTGTTTGATATAATATTTGATATGCTGTTGTGTATAAACAAGTCATTTGGACCTTTGTATTGTGTTGATTTGTTTTACTAAATTAGTTAGATTATTTGTATTTCTTTTTAAATGTAACAAGAAAAAGAAATGACTTCCTTGAAGATGACTTAACTATTTAAGACCATAATCCCAACCATAAGCTTCTACTTTTGATTTTGGGCTTAATTATAGTCTTAACGGTTCAAGTGTTGAAATTTTCATAACATGAAGATTTGAATTCCTTTTGCAAGCAAGAGTTGACTTGGCAAGTAGGAGCTTGAAAACCTTTTGAAGTGTCCCTTAAGTCCTTTTGGAAAGACTTAATAACTTTTATGATGACTCACAATAATTACTAGACATGGCTTGGTTTATACACATTAAAATGCATGCATGTGATGTTTAATTTTATGACATTTTAAGATATGTTTAGTGTATGAAAATGGTTTACACGAACTAAATAAAATTTAACAAAAGATAATATCACTTGGAGTTTGAGTAAAAAAATATTTAAAAGATGACATAAGATGTTTATAAATAGATATTTATAAAAACGTTTTAACCGGTTAAAAATTGATTTTTTTTTGTTGAAAATAGTTTTATTGTAAAACTTATAAATATCCAACTTTAAAATATTTGAAATGGTTTAAAAGTTATTTAAACATCATATAAACTCCATGTCTTTAAAATAAATAAGGAGTTGTTATTAAAAATACTAAAATCGGTTTATAGCGTAATAAAACTAGTAATTATTTTTTGTGTCGAAACTTAATATATGATATTTTTGTTTTTAAACATAACGCAACATGTTGATATTATGTTTTATGCATGTCAAATGAGATTTAAAACATAAGTATCATCATCCAAGTTTTAATTTATAAAAATATGACTTTTTGTCATAAGATACATAAAACTGAGTTTATAAATTAAATTGAGTTTATTCTACAAATTCATGAAGTGATAAGGTTTTGATTATTAAAAGGAGATTTACAACTGTGATTTTAGAACTCATCCAAAACTCCAAATCTTAAGTATAAAATAAGGTTTTATTAAGACTATTGTTGGTTTTAAAACCGATCTACGACTAAACTTTAAAATACCGAATTTTAATTTATAAATGATCGCTGCTAATGGAAAATAAAATGAAGTTTTATTTGACACCTAAAGAACCTCATAACAAGTGATATGAATTATACAAAATGGTACATGAATTGTTGGATGCATGCAATATTCACGAGAAAATATTTTTATAAACTATAATTGTAAAACATATATAAAACATTTTTCTAAAAATGCAAGTCATTGCCGTACTTTTGAAGAACACTCGTTATCATCTGTATGGTCTTAGTGGCACAGATTCACCTGGTCATTAGGATTGTCTCATGATGTTCAGGGTAGTTTTGTAGTTTCCGGTTTCTAAAGGGTCACCTTATTAGTGGTTAGTTACAATACTACAAGTTGTTTCAAGTAGGATGACTTGATCGGAATCTTGTGTGATAAAGGTCACTAAGCATGAGAGGTCTGAGACGTACATGGGATAAACATGCCAAGTTAAGCAATAGTTGTTTAGGATCCCTTAATCTAGAAGTTACATATTGTATGTAATTGGTAATCGCTACCTACTAATTTTAAATAAGTTTATGGGATAAATGTCACCTAACCATTTACCTGTTTTGTTACTTGGATCCATGACTTTAATAAATTAATGTTTTAAGAAACAATAAAAGGTATAAATTTTTAGACAAAATTACAAAAATGGTCCCTATGGTTTGCCAAAAGTAACAAACTTAGTCCCTATCTATTTTTTGATGCGTTTGGCCCTTGTGGTTTGTAAAAGTTGCATTGGAGGTCCTTTTTCATAACTTCGTCTGTTTGTAACAGTTTGGGGTCATTAATGTGGGGGGTATATTCGTCTTTTTATGTTTGGCGCTCATTTAAGATGGGATTAGGCAGTGATACGTCATTAATCTTTCCTCTGATTAACCAGAGTCCAAGAAACCCCCTTCATCTCCAATTCACTTTAGCTTACTAATCATCTTGATGATCCTCATCCTTCATCCCTCGCATCCAATTTTAGGGTTTATCAACTAAAAATGGTATTGTGTATGTGGAATTTATGTGGTCCTCATACGATTGCACCCGACCTTGATAAAGCTTACAGTGAGTTGTTTAATCTTTTGTTTGGTGTTTCTTGGTTTATATATTCAAAGCTCATCGATTTTTCTTTTTCAGATGGTCACAAAAATTTCTTCACTTTAAAGATACATCATGGTGGATTTTTTACAAAGTTCCCAGGAAGAAAGTACGTGAGGGAAGGTTGGCATTCTTTGACTTTGTTAACACTGATCTTTTTTCAGTTCATGATCTAAATGACATGATTCGTGAGATAGGGTGTTCTAAGGATGACACAATGTACTATCATTATAGAATTCCTAATCTTGAATTAGATTTTGGATTGAAGGCTTTAGGAAATGATCAAGACGTTATATCTATGGCTCAATATGTCCCTCAAAACAGAGTGATTAATGTGTATGTTGAACATGGTTCTAAAATACTTCAAACTTACTTCATGTCCCCAAGTAAAGTTGTTATTGAGCAACTGGATGATGATCCTTCTCCTGAACTTAATAGGATTAGGCCCAAGAAGAAAGGAATTGGTTCTTGTAGTAAGAAAATAGACATGAATGTCCCACTTAAAGAATCAGCTAATCAAGCACAGAGAGAAGGTGATGTGTATGATTTTTCCATGTCCCTAGTTCCTTTTGAGCCAAACAAACAAGATGTGGTTAATGAGTTTAAGGATGATTTGTATTTCCCTGTACCAAAAGAAATTGATACGATGCAAGAAATTACAATTGATATTAATTGCTAGGATCATAGGGAAATACTAGATGATTTTGAGCCTTTTAGTAGTAATGGATATCAAAATATGGGTGAGTCTGAAAGAGAGGTTGAAGTTGAAGAATATGAACAAGGGCATGCAGAGGATTCAAAAGATGATTTAGAAGAGCATACAAAAGAAGAGGATGATTTTGACTACATTGTTGACCCAGAAGCTATTTTAAATGACTGGGAGGTTGATATGAGGGAGTTTAACAGTTGTGTCGATGAGGTTGAATAGTTTGGACAAGGACCAAACATAGAATTAGATTTAAACCAAGATGATGATTTAGCTGTGATCAACAATGATGAGTTTGAAAGTGCAGTATATGAGGAAGACCTAAGGAAGAGAATGTTAAAAAACCTGAACAAGAAGGTGCCTTGTTCTTCTGGGGTAGTTCATGTTACACCATTTTTTGTGGGTAAAGGTTTTAAAACCAAAACAGATATATAGGGTCATATGAAGATGCTTTCAATAAAAGCAAGAGGGCCCTACACATGGCCAAAAATGAAAAATTGAGAGTAAGAGTAAAGTGTAAAGGGGTGGTTCCAGATTCCACTAGTGGTTAATGGACAAAACTCTTTCCATTCCATTGTTTGATAAATGACCAAAGCTCATTCCATTCCATTGTTTACTTATAATGTTTTGATCTTGTATTTTTCTCATTCCATTCCAATGTTTGATTAATGGACAAAAATCTTTCCATTCCATTCCAACATTCTTGATCAATGAGAAAAAAAACAATGCTTTATAATTACTACAATACAAAATACCATTAATCTGATTAACCAAAACCATACATTACATTAAGATTCTAATACATGACATCCCATCCCAAAATCAACTGGTAATATCCCATTGCAATTCTATACACCCATCCGACATTATATATCCTAAATACATCCCAAAATACACTGGCCAAATACATCCCCAAATCCAACAACTACTTAGTGCATACATATATAAATGAAAAAAAAGAACCAAGAAAGAAGAAGCATCCACTTCAGCTTCACAACATCTGCATGAGCTTGACTCAACATCATTTGAACATTGTTCAGTTTCCTTAGCAAGCCAGGAATCACCTCCACAGCTCTATGGCACATCGGATCGTCCACCCACCCAAGAAATGGACAGGTTCGACCGTTTTGAGCATAAGACCAGAATCGCCGTCCTGGGTTGAGGTCTGTCCAAAATGTGACTCTCACAACAACACTTCCACACGTACAAATCACCATTCTTGGAAGAGAGGAGAGCTTAGATTTTTCTGAGATGGTAGCTTGATTTTTCTGAACGTTGGCTAGGGCTTTTTAAAGGGGGTGAAGAAGGTAATGTGAAAAATACCAAAATACCCCCATATTTTTTTTAACTTAATCACCCAAACGGATACAAACTGATCGTGTTATGAAAAAGGACCTCCAATGCAAAATTTACAAACCACAAGGGCCAAACGCATCAAAAAAATAGATAGGGACTAATTTTGTTGCTTTTGCAAGACCACATGAACCATTTTTGTAATGGAAAGAGTTTTGTCCATTAACCACCAATGGAATCTGGAATGGAAAGAGTTTTGTCCATTAACCTTTGTTAAATTCTGTATATGTGTCAGTACTCTTATGCCATGTAAAACCACTCTCTTGTTGAGTTTCAAGAGACAGTAACATTTGATGATTATAATTTATATGATTGGTATAATATCTTGAGATTTTACCTTAAGCATAAATAGAAATTATATATACTAAAAGATCTCGTACCTAAACAACCTCTGCAAGCCAGCCAGTCTGATCATGATACTTTGATGGAAGTATTATTGTGATGATATTGATGTCTCTCACATCATACTGGAGTAATTAACCTTAATTTATATAAAGTCTTGGATAATTTTGAAACATATCAGATGTCTAATCACGTAGAACACATATTCAATCAAAATAGTAGAAATTGCTTCAAGTATGTTCAAGCATTGAATAGTGGAAGTCTAAGAGATTTGAGTACTCAAATGGACTTGTAGTTCAATTCAGGGAAATACAACACAAACCCAAAAATCAAGAAATGACCAAATGATTAATGTTGTTTCTATTGTGGAAGAAATTAGACATTGAAAGAGGAACTACTTCTCTAATCTCATCGAGCTGAAGAAGTCTAAATTGGAAAAGACTTCAAATATGTATATGATAGAACTACTTAATTTTCCATCATTCAGAGTATGATATACTTCAGGTGACACTAATAATTGATATTATGTGATGATGGTTGGAATAAATAATCAACTTATTACAAATGAATGACATTTCATGCTGAAGATATAACAAGTGATCTTATAGTCTTTATTTAAAAAATAGATGTTTTGTACCTATTCTTATAGGGACATGAATAAGTTTTAATTTATGAATAAATCAAGATTTACTTATCGTTTAATAGATGTTCACATTCATGATATGAAACGATGTATTATGTGTTAAATATTATTTTCTCATAATATTAATTATGATGTAAATCTATAAGCTTCATTAAATTAATAGTTTTGATAATAAATAATCAAATAATATTTGATTGTATCTTATCTATGTCATAATCATCATGACTATATAAATAAGAAATACATATAGCAACTTCAAAAGGATGCAATTTTTATGGCAAATGAGCTTAATTCATTTGATATACATGAATCCTATTTATATGGGAAGATGATTCGCAAGTGTTCTTATCTATTAGTATCTAAAAAAGAAAAGGCTTGACAAAGAACTATACATAAGTGATGCATGTAATCTTTTCAATCCATGAATAGATTTGGGTGATAGATGCTTAGTCAATTTCACTAACGACTTTTATTCATTATTGTTGAAACCTTTGAATTTCTCAAATTTTTTCATAGTGAAGATTTAGATACAACTTAATGAGACCATCATTAACCTTTCATTGTGATAAAGAAAATGAGTTTTGTAAACCAAGTGTTCTTGGAACATATTAGGAGTTGTGGAATTGATTCACAACTCATTCCGTCAAGAACACTCACTTGTCATTAGTATGGTTATTGTGACACATGATCACCTCGTCACATGGATCTATCTTTTGATATTCAAGGTAGCCTTCGTATTCTCTAGTGGGATAGGGTCAACTGGCCGCTTGTTGAATGTCGATAGTACAAGTTTTTGAAGAGGATAAAACGAAGACCTTGCAGTCTATTATATGATGTTTTAAAGAACTATTTACTTTATAAAATTCTTGGAATTATGCTCACCGTAACAAATATATATTGAATATATCCAACCAAACAAGTGGATTAAATACTTTCATTAGCATAAGGATGTAATAGTTTATCCTTACCTAAAACGTATGAAGTTATAGAGCTTATGTTAGACAATAAGCTTAACCACTCTAGCATTTACTAAATGTATTTATGTAGATTATCCTAAATGATTGTTTAGAATTAAGTTTCTACTAATCCCGCTAATTGTCATTCCATAAGACAAGTGCTTAGAAAATTCTTTTTCTAAGTGGGAGCAATATGGAACTTTAAGGGCTAAAGACCCATAACCTAAATGCATCACACTTTGAAACTAGAAAATTTTCAATTGTTTTTGAATCTGCTCAATAGTTGATCAGAAACTAATTGAACATATGGAGATGCATTCATGTATGATTATCAAGTATGGGCTTGATTAATCTTCCTCGATATAGTTTGACTATATAGAGTAAGTGAGTTTTCACAGGAGAAGACATACACGAATGAAATTTTTTCCAAGATATAAGTTAACGTCTCAAACTAAGAATCTTCTTTATTATAAGATAATTACATAATGTGATTTAATTATAAATCAAGAAGACTCTTGTGTTTTCTACAAAGCTAGTGGGAGTGCAGTAACATTCCTAGTATTATATGTAGTCGAGATACTAATTCTTGGAACAAAGATCTATATGAATAGATCATGGCAACTTAAAGGATTAAGTAAAATTGCATTAATTTTCAAGGATCTTAAAGAACTTAAGATAACAGACTCTGAGAGAGTTATCTTGTCGAATACCACATGACATGTTTTTGAGCAAAATCCTAGTAAAAATGTTTTTGATCTAGATAATATGATTGTATTACATATGTTAGTGCAATTGGATTAGTCATATATGTCATAATTATGCATAAAGGCCTAATAAGTCATGTGCTTAGGGCATATCGAATGATACCAGTATAATCCGAGAACAAGTCATTAAATGACTTATAGGAACATTCTAAAGTACTTGCGAGAACTAGAGAAATATTCCTATTCTACGGAGTATCTAAAAGAAAGCTATGTTTAAAGATGTTACACATGTGTTGATCTTCGAAATAGATTGAGATGACTCTCAATCGCAATTGTGTGTGTCCTCATTATGAATGAAGATAAAGTTACATGAAAAGTGATTCCATGTAGATTTTAATTACGGTTACACATCAGAGTTAGAGTACATTGTGGTTTGGAGATCCACATACAAAGATGCATAATGAATAGTTCATTATGACTATGAGTAATCCCATTACACAAGTATTGGTATCTAAGTCATATTTAAGCATCTAATACATTCTCAATAGTTTTCTCTATATATGAGTTATATATATAACTGGAAATTTTTGTATTCGCAAATCTTATACAAATCAAGTTTGTCAAATATCCTTAACAAAGATCCTTCATTAGCGAAACATGAAACTCAAGTTGGTGCTATAGGGTCTTGTTGATATTGGTAGATGTATTTGATTGAAATTTAGTATTTGGATATTGGAACAGTACAAGAAACGTATATTATAATGAACTGATTTATTGGATATGAGTCTTTCATTAAATAATTGATGTGTTTTATATTAGCATGTTTAAATCTTTGAATAACTAGGTTATTCAAAATGTCCATAGTCATTCATAGTTGTGGGAGCATCTATGAGGTAAGAATAATATGAGTGGATTGGTTGTTTTTCATGGAAATGAAAATAGCAAGAGCTGCCACCAACTTCGTAGGTACTTGATTAGGGGAATAAGTATTGGGCTTGACCCACATCAAAATCACTTTATGGATCATAGTCAAGAATGATGTTTTGATCAAGGTTGTATCTTTATATTCTTAGACCTAAGATACATATTTGGGACTTGAATTGTAGGAATTGTTGTGTTTTGACATGGTTGAATGTTGTTCCGTTAAAGGCATTCATAAGGGCCATCGTTGGGTATGACATGAACTACATTGATGGGCGTATGTAGTCGAGATGGGATTTGTCCCTCTTATTTTGTAACACTTGAATCTCGCTAAGTTTCTCTTTTGACCTTGAATTATTAATTTGTCTCATTTTGACCATCGAGTTGTACGCGGGGCGTACAACAAGGTACGCTTAGCGTACAAGTGGTGAAGCGAGTACACGGGGCGTACCAAGTGGTATGCTTAGCGTACTCATGCGAAGGCGTTGATCAGGGTCCCAGATGCGTACGCAGGGCGTACACAAGGATTAATGAAAACCCTAATTTTCGGGGTTGGCCACTATTTAATTAACCTTATGGACTTGAACCCTCATTTAATCAGCCTCTTTGTCTTCCTTACCCTACATTCAAACCCTAATTCCATCTTGTGTATTTTTAAGCTTAGAAGGCCATTTTGAGGTGTATTTTAGTGCTTTAAAGGAAGGTGTCCATCCTTGAAGCTTCATTGGATGAGTGAACGCTTATAGATCTAGAACCTCATCATCTTTTGACAATCATTTGAGGTATAAAGTCTTGAACTTGATGCTTATTAGCTTAGATCTCTTTTGGTTTGGGTTTATGGACCCTTTTAGTCCCATTGATGAGATCTTATGAGTTCATATCATTTCTGAAGCTTAGAGTCGCCACTCCTAGTGTTATTTGGGTTCTCGAGTCATATATTTTACCATTTTTTAGGTTGAGATCCATCCACGCATGAGTTAGGGCCATTTTCATGAAAGTAGAATGTTATATTTTGAGTTTGGATTCATTTGGGGCATGCAAAGTCACAAAGTTAGTGACTTTATGGGTCTAGACATTGATTAGGACTCAGATATGTGGTTTGGACCTTTGGGCTAAGAATTAAGTGCTTAATGGAAAAAGTTGGCTTATTAGAGGAGTACGTTGGGCATACAAGTCTATACGCGCAACGTACAAGCCAGCAAGCGTGTATGCGCTGCGTACAACTGAGTATGCCCTGTGTACTAAGTAAGAGTGGGCTTCGCATATTTGGGTCATTTCATGGATTTGGTTGCTTTGGGCCTTAGTGGGCCATCTGAAATCAGACTTTTGGGCTTTAGAGCACGGCCCATTAGAGGGGTTTGGTCCCAATTTGGAAAATTGGGCCATAAGTAAGCCTCAAGTGGGCTTTGGAAGAATAGTTAGGGTTAGGCCTTTTATGTTGGATTCGGGCCTTAGTCATGGATCAAATTAGGCTAGGAGTAAAATGGTCATTTTACCCCAAATATGGAGTATTGGATACTTACTGGAACCTAAGTATTGATTGGGTGTTATTTTGTACTGATAGCTCGGGGAGTCATCAGAGCAGCAGCTAGGGACTTATTTACGTGAGATTCAACATTTGAGGTGAGTTCCCTCTTTGGGTTTGGCGGGTCTAAGACACCAATGCTGCCCTTATTGATTATGTTATAATGCTAGGAGTCTATTTGAACCTTGCATGTGTTATGTGCTTCTATGTATACTGGGCGGGGCTCGATGCCAGGCGAGGCCTGAGGACCGGAACATATGCTAGTGTTTACGGTTATTATGTGTGTTAGCATGATTATGTGATATTGATTGTATATATAGCGGGCGAGGCCCAGTAACAGGCGAGGCCTGAGAATAACATATATGTATATCAAGCGGGGCTTGATGCCTGTTTGGGCCCGATGTCGGGCGAGGGCCCATTGTATGATTTAGTATGTATGGGTTAGTTTGGGGAACTTACTAAGCTTTGTGCTTATATTTTTTAGCTTATGTTTCGGGTACTTCCAGTTCCAATGGGAAGATCTCGTATTAACTTCATCGTACACACCATTGGGATTCCGCATATGATATTTTACTCTAATTTCTTTGACATTTGATACATTGGTTTTTTTGAAATGTATGAATGATATTTGAAAATACTATTTTATCTATTTTTAAAATGAAAATTTTAGGACCATATTTTGGGATGTTACAAGTTGGTATCAGAGCCTTGGTTCGAGGGATTCATGCACACTCTCGGGTGTGTCTGAACACAAACTAAGGACTTGGTAGGATTTTCAAAAGAAAAACGTTTTATAAAAAGGAATTCTAAAAATAGATAAAAGGTGTGGTGCATGAACTAAACCGAGCTCAAGTAAGTTTTTCCGAATTACCCATATATGTTATTTGATATACTTGAACTTGTGAATCTGTGAATCACATGCTAGTTAGGGCTAAGGATCAACTCAGTTTTTGCATGATGGAATGCTAGGAGAGATGCCTTTGTGTCCCTGTTGTATGAGCTTGTAGACTTGCATGCTAGTATTGATCAGTTAGTGATAGGGTGGCCTGATTAGTTTATGCTTGGTTCTGATACTTGATGCTTGAATGCTGCTTGCTTTGTGCTTATAAGAGTTCTAACTAGCTTCAGCTAACTAGTAAATGAATATGCTAAGTTACATATCATGGGAACTACATAATTTTAGAAGGTTAGGTTTTAACTCTATTGCACAGCTCTTGTTTGAGTCCAAATATTGTAGTGTGAGACTCTCATTCGAAGAATTATGTAGTTTGAGTGATATGTGATGGTATTCATGAGCTAGTTTGGGGGAGATAGCGGGAGTTCCTTCTACAATTGATAGCGGAGAATGGTTTTGAATTGCTCTAGGAAAACCTAAGAAAAGATATAGTGCTGGGAGCCTTATCTGTGAGGGGTGGATAGATGGATTTAGAGTAAGTTGGTTGAGTCAAAGAATTTCTTGAGGAAAGTACGGATAGATGTGGAAGGTAGTATGGGCCCATACTACTGGAAGCAGAGGATCTGTAATCGATTCAAGGAGGGCTACAATAAAATCAGGAAGATTGTAGGGTTGTGATTCCTTGGTATATTTTGATGTGTATTCTGATAGTTTTTGTGGTCTATTTTTTGTATGGTGGTATTGCGAGGCAAACCAGTCGCTAGTTCTAGTGCCGAGGAGGGTTCAGGCTCGGGATCTGGAGCCAGGGAGCTCGATGAGCATACTAGGGAGTTTCTCTCATCAGAGATTAGTCATTGCATTCTCTATCACACTCATATGATCTTCGGCTCGGTCAAGGAGGGTATCTTGGAGGTTCTGGAGGAGCGTTTGAGCTCGTTTCGTTCGGAGATGATGTCTATAGCGGGAGCTTGATCTTTCACATTTAGGGAGTTCCGGGCTTGTGGAGCTCTAGAATATCATGGGGAGAAGGACCCCATTGCGAGCAGGCGTTGGTTAGCAGATGTTGCTAACGCTTTCCGCACTAATCATTGTCCCGAGGGGGACAATGTCAGACTAGCTTCCTGCCTTTTGAAGGATAAGGCTCGAAACTGGTCGGAGTATGTTGGTAGTATTATGGGTGATGATGTTATTGATGGGATGACCTAGGATGATTTTTCGACCAGGTTTCGAGCTGAGTTTGCACCGATTATTGAGGATCAATAGTTAACACGAGAGTTCCCGGATCTTCGCCAGATTACTGACGGTGGCTGAGATCGTCGCTATGTTCAGGGAGAGGGCGCTTCTGCTTCCGCAGTATATGGTGGACGAGGAGATTAAGAAGGCCCGATATCATGAGATGTTGAGGAGCAACATCCGACAGTTTGTGAGCCGATCCAGCTACAAGACATTGGAGTATATGATAGATCGAGCCAGGGAGAGGGAGATTAACCTAGAGATGGAGAGTAATAGGAAGTCAGATGAGGTTCAGATATCAAGGGTTTCGGGAAAGAGGCCCAAGGTATCGGATTCTAGATCGAGGAGCTATCTGGTCCGTAGCCGCTATGGCATGTGCGGTAGGGCGCACAAGGGTTTGTGCAGGACTGGTAGTGGTGGTGATTATGGCTACTTCAAGTGCGGTCAGAATGGTCATTACGGTAGAGATTGTACTACTACCACCACCCAAGGATCAGATATGATTTGATTTCATTACATGAAAGGGGCCAAAAGAAGGCCTAATGTCCGAGTTTAGCTGCAGCAGGACCGATGTCAGCACCCACAGTTACGACTTTAAGGATTATTGACGGCCGTCAGGGTCGGGCAGATGTGCCTTCGGAAAAGAGCAGGTCTTTCCATCTGACAATAGATGAGGCGCATGCAACTCCCGATGTTGTGATGGGTATGTATCTTCTCCTTATATCTTTATTTATATTGAATTGTTCCTTATGCTTATGTGCTTTATTTTACGATCGTTCCTTGTGAACGGTATCTCTACTTTGGTATTACTTGATTCGGGGGCTACCCGATCTTTTGTGTCGCTTGCTCTTAGCAAGAGATTTGTTGGAGCTTCGGGGGAGCTGGATTGTCCTATTGACATGGAGATTGTTGATGATAGGACGGTTAGGGTTGCGAGGGTTCATCGGGATTGTACTCTCTAGTTGTTCAGCGAGCAGTATCTAGTTGATTTGGTTCCCATTCCTCTGCGAGGGAACAAGGTCATCGTGGACATGGATTGGTTGAGCCCTAATGGGGCAGTGATCGATGGTGAGCAGCAGTTAGTGCGAGTTCGGATCCCACGTGGGGGAGAGTTCGTGATTCAGGGTGAGAGATTGCAACGTGGGCCGGTTAGGTGTTCTACAGCGAGCGCCAGACGCTATCTTCAACAGGGTTGCTCGGGTTTCGTCGCCTATGTCATGGATACCCGGGATTAGGGTAAGGCGACCAGGGATGATGTACCGATCGTTCAGGATTATCCATATGTGTTCCCGGAGGATTTTCCAGGGGTACCTCTAGAGAGGCAGGTGGAGTTCATGATTGATTTGGTTCTAGGAGTGGCTCCGATAGCTAAAGCACCGTATCGGCTAGCTCCTCCTGAGATGTAGGAATTGTCCACACAGGTGCAGGAGCTGTTAGACAATGGATTCATTAGGCCGAGCAGTTTGCCTTGGGGAGCCCCAATTCTGTTTGTGAAGAAGAAGGACGAGTATCGACTATCGGGAGTTGAATAAGGTGGCGGTGAAGAACTGTTATCCCCTTCTGAGGATTGATGATCTTTTTGACCAACTTCAGGGTGCATATTGGTTCTCCAAGATTGATTTGTAATTGGGTTATCATTATATGTGAGTCCGGGATGAGGATGTGCATAAGACAACTTTTTGGACTTGATATGGTCATTATGAGTTCGTGGTGATGCCATTTGGGCTCACCAATTCTCCAATCATGTTCATGGATGTCATGAACCGTGTGTAGACCGATGTTGAATCGATATGTGATAGTCTTTATTGTTGATATCTTGGTCTATTCCAAGACTCAGGAGCAACATGAGGATTACTTGAGGGAAGTGCTTGAGACATTTAGGAGGAGAGACTTTTTGCAAAGTTCTCCAAGTGTGAGTTCTGGTTGCACAAGGTGCAGTTTCTGGGGCACATTGTCAACCAGAAGGGTATTCTAGTCGATCCGGCCAAGGTAGAGGTCGTGATGCAGTGGGAGGTTCCGAGTTCTCCATTCGAGATTCAAAGTTTTCTTGGTCTAGCAGGTTACTATCGGAGATTCATCCAGGATTTCTCCAAGATCGTTGTTCCATTGACCCGACTGACCAAGAAGTCGGTGACATTTCGCTGGGGGCCCGAGCAACATGCAAATTTTGAGACTCTCAGATAGCGGTTGTGTGAGGCGGCGATTCAGACCCTGCTAGAGGGTGTGGATGATTTTGTGATTTATTGTGAGGCCTCGATCACAGGTTTGGGTGCAGTGTTGATGCAGCGGGGTCGCGTGATCGCTTGTGCTTCGATGCAACTGAAGCCTCATAAGAGAAACAATCCGAAGCAAAATTTTAATTTGGGGGCCGTTATTTTCGCCCTTAGGATTTGGTGGCATTACCTCTATGGGGTTCCTTGTACTATTTACATAGACCACAAGAGCCTAAGATATTTGATGGATCAGTCGAATCTGAATATGAGGCAGCGTCGTTGGTTGGATGTGGTGAAGGATTATGATTACGAGATCCTTTATCACCCAGGGAAGGCTAATGTAGTGGCTGATGCTCTCAGCCACAAGGCTATTGTGGTTCCAAATAGAGATATATGCTTGAGGATGACAGTGATTACTCCATTGTTGGAGCGGATCTGCGAGGCTTAGGTTGAGGCTATGAAAGAAGAGCACCGAAAGAGTGAGCGCATTGTGGGTCAGGTGGCATCCTTCAATTATGATAGTTGTGGATTGTTGACCCTACACCGACGGGTTCTAATGGAGGAGGTCCACAATTCGAGGTTCTACATCCATCCCGGGGTGACGAAGACGTATAGGGATCTTCGCTCTGATTATTGGTGGCCCTGCATGAAACGAGATGTAGCATGGTATGTGGAGCAGTGCTTGACTTGCAAGAAGGTTAAGACCGCTCATTAGCGACCTCATGACAAGATGAAATTGTTGGAGATTGTCGTATGGAAATTGGAAGACATCACCATGGATTTCATCACGAAGCTTCACAGGACTGCCCACAGAGTGGATTCTATCTGGGTCATCGTGGATCGTTTGACCAAGAGCACACATTTTATTTCAATCCAGGAGAGTATATCTGCAGAGAAGTTGGTTGAGATTTATGCCCGGGAGGTAGTGGCATGTCATGGGGTGCCGGTATCAGTGGTTTCGGATAGGGATGCTCATTTTACTTCCAGATTTTGGAAGCGATTTCATGACAAGATGGGCACTCGTCTCTTTTTCAGTACATCATTTCATCCGTAGACCGATGGTCAGAGTGAGCGGACTATTCATACTCTTAAGGATATGCTGCATGCGTGCGTGTTGGATTTTGGTGGGAGTTAGGATATGTATCTTCCGTTAGTGGAATATCGTATAACAACAGTTATCATGAAAGCATCGATCGACATCCTCTTGAGATGCTTTATAGGAGGAAGTGTAGGACCCCGATTTTTTAGGGCAAGGTCAGTCTTGTTGGGTTTTAAGCACTATAACACTCCTATGTTGCACATGCAACCCTAGATGCTTTGGATCTATATTTTTCTCTAATTATACATGCGATTTCAATTTTCCAAAGCACACATCCTAACTAGCATACAATAGAGGATATACATCATACAAACCAAGTTAGATGAATACCTCTTGATGTAGTTTGTAGTTCTTGGCCTTAGAAAGCTTTAACACCTCAAGTGTGATGCCTTTAATGTGTCATAAACACCAAATGCAAAAGGAGGCTTGAGAGAGTAGGCTAATTAGCCCAAAATCGATTATCACTCTCTTAGAATGAATGGGCAACCGATTTTAGCTCTACGGGATTGCTTTTATAGTGTTACAAAGGCTAGGGTTTCATCCATGCAAACCCTAATGCACCATGACCCTTCATATTACTTAGGCTCCATGGGTTAAACCTTCATGGACTTTTATATTGGTTTAGCCCATCCTAATTAACCATGGATCATTGGCCCACACTATAAGAATCATTGATTTACTTAATCAGTCCCCATATATTTAATCAGTCTCTTTTGATCAGTAAATTAATTCCAAATTAATTCTTGATCAATAATAATTAAATAATATGATTTCTCAATTAATATAGTATACTTATAATATATTAATAAATCACATATAATCTTTCTCTCAAAAGTCCATCCTATCAAATTGCACTGGTGAAGGCAACCCAAAAGGACCATGATACTATTAGGTCAAGTACATCCCAGTTATAGTTATGGGCTTAAACACCTAATCCAACTGTCTCCTACTTGGATAAGTCTAATAACTATAGATTCCAATGCATCTTCAAAATCCGATTAGCAATCATAGCTTTCAAAAGTTGTTGTCCAACTCTGACCTAGTCAGTGACGCGTACTTTAGATAAGGGATCGTATAATCCTCTGTTCTTCAAGATATCATGTGGAAAAATACATGGAATATTGTCATACTTATTGTCCTATAGTTTGTTTCCCGATTTCCGATTTGTCTGACATAGAACATAATTGAACACATCAATTTAGTTCTGACCGGGCCTTACACATAAGTCAAAAAAAATCATCGAGGGGCCCAAGATATCGCTTTTAATCCTCTTAGGATAAAAGGAACACATAAACTTCAACATTATATGCTTGTACTAACTACTCGTTAGATCATGCACAACGATACGTTTTATAACATCAAGTTACTGATGGGTTTTCGTATCATCAATGCTCAACCAACTCGTAGTCAACAACTCATATATCTTGGTTTTAAGACTATATGATATTATCATCTCACAATCACTCGTGATAAATTCCATGAAGCGATTCATATGAGCGTGAGTTTAATCCAATACTCAAATATTATTTTAGGAGTACTCATGAACGTTGTAGCATACTTTTGCTATGTCTAACACTTTAGACAATCTACAAGCCAATTCATGACAGTCTAACCTCATAACCTACTTCCAAAGTATGATCAACTATGGATAGCTTGAATAATCTTATTATTTTGTAAGTCAAAACATGCGAAAGTGAAACAATAGTAAATAATTGACACAAGATAGTAACATTACTTATAAATAAAACTCCTTTTATTCAATCATCAAATGTCAATTACAGTTTAGCTATTA
This sequence comes from Lactuca sativa, assembly GCF_002870075.4. NCBI lineage: Eukaryota > Viridiplantae > Streptophyta > Magnoliopsida > Asterales > Asteraceae > Lactuca > Lactuca sativa. Next base: position 66,672,082 of record NC_056630.2, read on the forward strand.
CAAGTTTCAAAATATTTATCTAATCACTTAAACAAATATCGTCCGTTAGCCCAATGCCCATTGCATGCTGCAAGTGCCTAACCCTACTCAGTCCCTTCGTGAGGGGATCTATTGGGTTGTCCTCTGACGATATCCTCTTCACAACGAGGTTTCCTTCTTCTTCTTGATGTCTTATGATGTGGTACTTTCTATTGATATTTCTGGATCTACCATGATCTCGCGGTTCCTTGGTTAAGGCAACCACCCCTTCATTATTGTAGAATATCTCCACAGGCTCCTTATGGATGGTACAAATCCAAGGACTCCGATGAAGTTTTTCAACCATATCACCTCTTTCGATGCTTCGCTCGCTGCTATGTACTCTGATTCATACTTTGAATCAACTATAGTCTCTTTCTTGGAACTCTTCCATGTTACTACTCCTCCATTCAAGGTAAACACCCCGCTCGACTGAGAGCGTAAATTATCTCTGTTGGTCTGAAAATTGGCGTCACAATACCCTGTCACTCTCAAGTCATCACTCCTACCTAGGGTAAGAACCCGGTCCTTAGTCCTCCGCAAGTACTTAAGAATGTTCTTTACTGTAGTCCAGTGAGCTTTACCAGGATTCCCTTGATATCTGCTGACCATGCTCAAAGCAAAGGCTACATTAGGGCAAGTAAAAGTCATAGCATACATGATCAAGCCAACTGCAGCAGCATATGGTACTCGACTCATCTCCGCTATCTCAACCTCTCTACTCGGACTCCGAGTCTTACTTAGTTTGGTATTGCTTTGGATATGTAAGTCACCTTTCTTTGAGTTCTCCATGCTGAAACGCTTCAACACCTTGTCCAAGTAGGTACTTTGACTAAGTCCTATTAGTCTTTTACTCCTATTTCTCAATATCCTTATCCCTAGAATATAGGCAGCTTCTCCAAGGTCCTTCATAGCGAAACACTTCCCAAGCCAGGACTTCACTTCCTGCAAGGTTGGGATGTTATTTCCTAAGAGTAGTATGTCATCCACATACAACACTAGAAAGCTAACTATGCTCCCACTAGCTTTGACATATACGTAGGACTCATCTTCACTTCTCGAAAATCCAAACTCTTTGACTTTCTCTCAAAACAAAGATTCCATCTGCGATATGCATGTTTCAATCCATAGATGGATTTCTCAAGCTTATACACTCTATTAGTGTACTTTGCATTAACAAAACCCTCTGACTGACTCATGTAAACATCTTCAGCAAACTTTCCATTAAGGAAAGCGGTTTTGACATCCATTTGCCATATTTCATAATCATGAAACGTAACCATGGCTAACATAACCCTTATAGATTTAATCTTTGCTACTGGTGAGAAGGTCTCATCATAGTCAACTCCCTGAGTTTGAGTAAAGCCCTTCACAACCAGTCGCACCTTATATGTGTGTACTTTCCCATCCATGTCGGTCTTCTTCTTGAAGATCCATTTGCACCCGACTGTCTTACGACCCGGTACATTATCAACCAAGTTCCAAACTTGATTTCCATACATGGACTGAATCTCGAGGTCCATTGCCTCTTTCCATTTAGCAAACTCGGGGCCTACCATGGTTTCCTTGTAGTTGTTAGGTTCATCCATATTTATCAATGTAATATCCCTGATAAATGTATCACCTTTAGCTATTATATGAAAACCATATAACACTGGTGGAACATTAACTCTACTGGAACGTCTTAAAGGTACTGATTCCTCAGTCGGTTCAACAAGAGTTTCCTCCCTGGGTTGAGCGCTAGTGTTTGAGGTTCCTTCATCACTTAACTCTTGAAGCACTTGAAGGTCAATTTTCCTCCCACTTTCCTCTTGGCATATGAGTTCTCTCTTGCAAAAGCCTCCTCTCCTCGCAGCGAAGACAACATTGTCACTCAGTCTATAGAAGATATGCCCAAAGGACTTATGTGAGTAGCCGATGAAATTACATCGCTCACTGTGAGGTTCGAGCTTGTCGTGAGTATCTTTTCTCACAAAATCCTCGCAACGCCAAACTTTGATGTGATCCAACAAGGGAACCTCCCATGTCCACATCTCGTGAGGTGTTTTGGCAACCTTCTTAGTAAGGACTAGATTAAGGATGTGGGCGACAGTCTCTAAGGCATACGCCCATAATGAGATAGGTAACAAAGCTCGAAACATCATGGAACGAACCATGTCCAAAAAGGTTTGATTGCGACTCTCAGCCACACCATTCAACTGCGGTGTCCTAGGTGGCGTCAACAGTGAAACAATTCCACATTCCTTAAGATAGTCTAGGAACTCGATACTAAGATACTCATCACCTCGATCGGATCAGAGCATCTTTATCTTCCTGCCCAATTGATTCTCCACTTCTTGATTAAGCTCTTTGAACTTTTCAAAGGTTTCTGACTTATGCTTGATTAAATAGATATAGCCATATCTGATGTAATCATCAGTAAAAGTCACATAGAAACGATTAGCATCCCTTGTGGCAGTTCTCAAGGGTCCACACACATCAGTGTGTATGAGATCCAACAGACCTTCACCCCTTTCACAAGTACTAGTGAATGGTGACTTGGTCATCTTTCCAAGCAAACAAGATTCGCAAGTGTCATCCGACTTCAGGTCGAATGACTCCAAAACTCCATCCTTTTGGAGTTGGGCTATGCGCTTCTTGTTGACATGTCCAAGACAAAAATGCCACAAGTATGCCTTGTGCAAAACATTGGACGAATCAATATTCAACAGACTATTTCCTAGGTTATCTACAACCATCATGGTTTCATATATACCATTACAATGTAATGCTTCAAAATAAAATGTACCATTATAATAAACATTAATACTACCAATTTCATTATTAAAAGAAAAGGTAAAATCTTGTTTATACAAACTGTGAAAGGAAATAATATTTCTCGTCATTTCCATCGAGTAACAACAATTATTCAATTCTAAATTTAACCCACTACTAAGCAATAAAGAATAAACTCCAATCTTGGTGACAGGCGACATTTTCCTATTTCCCATGATTAAGTTTATATTCCCGTGCTCCACATCCCTACTTCCTTTTAGTCCCTTCAAATCAGAATAAATGTGAAATCCACAACCTGTATCAAGGACCCAAGAATTAGCATGTGATGAATTATTAGAAAGAATAGTGTAAATACCTGCAAAGGTGGGCTTTATCTTCCCATCCTTAATGTCTTGAAAGTATTTGGGGTAGCTTCGTTTCCAGTGCCGTTTTTCATGACAATGGAAGCATTCTGCTTCCTTTGGATTGGTAGAAGGATTAGCAGAACCAGCTTTGGTCCCACTGGAAGAGGATCCATCAAGAGACTTTCCCTTGCGGCTCTAAGAAGGAGCCTTCCTATTCTTCCCTTTCCCATGTCCAACTGCCAGAACAGGGGCAGCAGCAGTAGGAGGAGTAGGTACAAATGACTTGCCTTTCAAGTTGCTTTCTACGGTTCTTAGAAGGCCTTGAAGCTTTCGAAGAGTGACCTCCTCCTTGTTCATATGATAGGTCATACAAAACTGATCATAAGAAGAAGGCAATGAATGCAGGATGATGTCAATGGCCAACTCTTCATCGAAGTTCACATTTAACTTCATCAAACGGTCCACATGTCTTTGCATCCTTTGCAAGTGGGCTATGACGGACTCTCCGTCCTTCATTTTGGTTGTGATCATGGAGGCAATGATCTCATACCTTTTCTGCCGAGCACTTTCAGGGTACATTTCCATTAAATCTTGGTGTATTTCTAAGGGCCATAAGTCCTATAGGACTTTTGAAGCTCATCAGTCATGGTAGCAATCATAATACATGACACCTTTGTCACGTCCCACTCATGAACCCAGTATTCCTCGATTTGTTCGGGAGTAGCAGTTTGTTCATCGATCTCCTTCAGCTCTTTATCCAGGACATATTCTTTGTCCTCGTAGCGAAGGGGCACACAAATGTTTTTGATCCAATCGTTAAAGTTTGACCCATCGAAGATAGTTGTCCCAACCATAGGGAGAATGAGCTTGAAGGGTTGGAGCCTGAAGCATTGTTTGGAATAAACATCTGAAAAGAAAGAAGAACAAAGTTTAGATTAGATGAGAATCCGTAATATAACACCCAAATTAAATATTAAGGCTATGACCCAAGAACAAAGTTTAGATTAGATGAGAATCCTTAATATAACACCCAAAAGAAAGAAGAACAAAGTTTACAATTCAGAAGAGGGATGCCGTAATCCAATTGCAAAACATTTGAAGGTAAGTAAATGACGATTTACCAATTTCCACCATGAAAAACAAAATTGATTATTAAGTTTTAGTTGGATTGAAATTCCTAGATTCTTTTGAGATTCATTGAACTTTTCAATGACATGTTTAAATCTCAATTGTGCCCTTCAAGTTTGTGATTGCGATGCCGAGGATCACAAACAAGGTGTGAATTACCATGCAAATGTGCTTGGTACTCTTAATGTTACAAATCACCTAATCAATGTGCCGGTTAACCAAACAGGCTCCATTGATCTATGATTAACATCAAGCTACCCTTTGTCACCCTTGTTAGTCCCAGATTAGTGTTCTGGCTAACCACACACGATCCACTAACGACTTAGCAAGGTGCAAAGTGCAATTTCATGGAATAGCACCATTTTCACATTTTTCCTAAAGTAACTAAGACTGGGAATTAAAATTTTAGTTACTTTATAATTATCATTATACTTATAACGAGAATTAATGTCCTATCCTACTCGTTCGGCTAACAATCCTCAACCAATCAAGGAAGCGGTGGGTGAGAGTGGACACCCATTAAACCACCATTTTACAGGTAGTAACCTTATACCCCTCTTATAGATCGGCTTCATGAATGAGGTCTACTAACGGTAAGACTGACTTGTCTTATATATATATATATATATATATATATATATATATATATATATATTAAACTTATAATATTATAATAATATAATGGTTAAATTTTTTAACTTTTAAAATGCTAAGGTTTGGAATTAAATGGTTCATTAGTGAGACTTTACAAATTCCAAAAGTTGAGGGCAAGTTTTGTAACTGTTCCAAACTTTTGGTTTCCATAACTTATGAAAACTTATGAGCTTTAATGTTCATGAATGGGGCTCAGTTACAAAAATCACTTCAAGAACAAGTTAGATCAATTTTAACTAACAATATTATCATATAATATAGAAGCCTCCAAATCAGAAAATATGATTTTTATGATTACAAAACAGTTTATGGTACTAACCATAATCCAATTCTGGCCAAAAACTTGAAATTCTGCAACTAGAAGCCTCCACTCGACGAGTACATGAACTGGACTTGTCAAGTTTCCCTTCTAGTGAGTGAACTCGTCGATTCAGAACATTGGACTCGGCGAGTTCATCAATGCAAGGACAGAAAATCAATTTTTTCAGCTTTGAAAATAAGCAAACATCAAATATAATAGAAAACAATCCTAGTCTCTGATACCACTATTGGGTTTTAAGCACTATAACATTCCTATGGTGCACATGCAACCCTAGATGCTTTGGATCTATGTTATCTCTAATTATACATGTAATGTCAATTTTCCAAATCACACATCCTAACTAGCAAACAATAGAGGACATACAACATAAAAACCAAGTTAGATGAATACCTCTTGATGTAGTTTGTAGTTCTTGGCCTTAGAAAGCTTTAGCACCTCAAGTGTGATGCCTCTAATGTAGCACCCGGTTCCTGGTACGTAAATGTTATTTGAGTATTTCCTTTCTTTTAGCCTTGGACTCGACGAGTCATAGGTCCGACTCGCCGAGTGCATGCGGGACCCGGGACACGTTTAAGTTGGTGACTCGGCGAGTCCATATCCTGGACTCGGCGAGTCACAGCTGTTGGATGAAACCCTAAGTTTCAGGGGTTTGCACCCTATTTAAAGGACTTATCAGCCCCAAGCCGGCCCCCATTGACCCTTAAAGCCCTGTATCTCTCGTTCTAAGCTATTATTTGAGAGTTTGAGGTTAGTGGGTGTGTTTTTGAAGGCTTTGAAAGAGGAAGGAAGTAGATCCAGAAGAAGGGAAGCCATCCAATCATTATTTGTGTTCTTCCAGCAGTTCCTTTGAGGTATAACCCGTTTTCCCCTTGATTCTATGCTTAAAACTTCATTTGGGTCCTTCTTGATCAAATCCCCAAGCTTGTATGTGCATTGTATGTTGTAATAAGGCGTTTGGCCTTTGGATTTAGGCAAGATTGAGCTCCAGGGGCTCAGATCTGTTAGCTTTTTGGCCCCATGTTGCTTGTTAGTCCTAGATCTACCCTTTTGAGACATTTTGAGCCCTAAAATCCATATTGGTGTATATCCACACGTAAAGTTGGAAACTTTACATGTGATTCGTGCCCTAGAAGTCCAGATCTATGAATGGCATGGACTGGAATCGAGCAAATCCGTGTATTCAGTAGGTGCATGGCAACGACTCGGCAAGCCGTTCATATGACTCGGCGAGTCTATTCGCGAGTCTCCGAGTTTGTCCCCTTTTCGTAGTGTCGAGTGACCAGTGAGTCACGGGGTGTGGCTCAGTGAGTCGGAAGCTTAGCTCATCTATGGAGGTACTCGGCGAGTCAATGCCCTGACTCGGCGAGTTCAAGGCAATCTCCTTAGATCAAGAACAGACTCGACGAGTTGTTCATACAACTCGGCGAGTCTTCGCATAAGTGTTCATCGGATGAAGATGAGCTCGGCGAGTTGTTCATACAACTCGGCGAGTAGGATGAAGGACTTGAATATTGGTTAAGAAGGTGACCCCGTCGAGTCGTCTCCTAACTCGACGAGTAGGACCAGGATTCAGGGCAGTCGTTTGCGTAGGGACTCGTCGAGTTGGAAAGCCAACTCGGCGAGTCGGGGTCAACTGAAAGTTGACTCTGACTTTGACTTAGGGCAAGGTCAGGGGTAAAATGGTCATTTTACCCAAAGGTCAGTGAGCAGTGTTTGATTGGGTATATTGTGGGAATTGCAGCCGGAGGGTTTCCGGAGCAGCAGCAGCAGTAGTAGGTGATCAGTTCCCACACAGACCAGCAGCTATTTCGAGGTGAGTTTCCTTTCCAGTAGGAACGGGTCTAAGGCACCGAGGCCGACCCGTGTAGACGAGATGATAGTACTAGAGTGTGGGTCGAGCCCGTATCTCTGGGTTTACTCAAGTATGATATATGTGTTAATATGATAGAATTGCTTATACTTGTTGTCTGCGTGATACTTGTATGTTATGGGTTAGCGGTTGAGTGTGGGCAGGGCCCGTATCTCTCCGAGGTTAGAGTGTGGGCTTGGCCCGTATCTCCTAGATAGCGAAGTGTGGGCAGGGCCCGTATCTTCACAAGTGTGGGCAAGGCCCGTATCTCCCGGCTAGCGAAGTGTGGGCAGGGCCCGTATCTTCCCGAGTGTGGGCAAGGCCCGTAACTCCTAGCTGAATAATGGTTGTTATATGTTGCGTGGTATGTGGTATTATGGGGTAACTCACTAAGCTTTGTGCTTACAGTTTTCAGTTTTGGTTTCAGGTACCTCCTCAGCTAGGGGAAAGGAGCCGGCGCGGTAGCGGCACGTCACACACACACACACACTCTCCGGTTTCCACATTTACGAGCTTCACTGGGATTTGTACTCTGATATTTTAATTGAATGTATGAATTGGCTTTTAGACATGGTTCACTTGTGTGATAATTTGATCAGACAATGTTTTAGCTTTTTATAAAAGTAATGTTTTTAAAACGAAATTTTTGGTCATGAAAATTGGGTCGTTACAAGTTGGTATCAGAGCCCTGGTTTGAGGGATTCGGACACACCTTTGGGAGTGTCTGAACTCAAATCGAGGGATTAAAAGATTTTCTAAAAGAAAATGTTTTCTAAAATTTAGAAAAGAGTTTTGAGAAAGAACGAAGTGTGTGATGTGCGCGACCGGCCGAGCTCAAGTAAGTATCCCCAAAGTACCCATACAAGTTTATGTTATGTTTATAAGCTTTTGTAGAACAGCATGCTAGAATAGGACTAAGGATCTAGGAGTGATGCCTTATGTGCCTACTTTATGTGTTCCAGTTGTATGAGAACTTGCATGCTAATTGTTGAATAAACAGTAAGTAGGATAGCCTGCTTAGGTTATGCCTGGTAGTATGAGTTAGTACTTTATGCTAGCTCAGTTCCTGAAAGTAGATAGAGTTAATTGAGATTGTTACCCTTATCTAAATGCTGCTTGCTTCGTGCTTCGTGGGACTCTGAATAATGGGAGTTAGCCATTAGGCGAATGCGTCACGTCACGTGTGACCAGGGTTGAATAATCTTAGAGTGCCGGATTTGATCCTACTGCGCAGCTCTTGTTTGAGTCCAACCGTTGTAGGGACGAGTCGGGTACTCGAAGGATTATTTGAGCCTCGTCACATGTGATGGTATTCGGGTAATGGCTATCTGGCATTACAAGGAGGCCTGTAGCAGTTGAGGACTGGTTAGAGTGGAACTAGAGATTTCCCTAGGGCAAGCCTAGGATGAGTATAGCAGTGATCAGTAGTAGTGAAAGGGATCTGGTGGAGTCGAGGCAATCCTTGAAGAAGGTACAGATAGATGTGGAAGGTAGTATGGGCCCGTACTACTGAAAGCAGAGGATCCGTACCCAAACCAAGGATGGCCAAGATAAGACCAAGGAACTTGTAAGTAGATGTGATCCCTCAGGGAGTATCAGTATCACTAATGATTGTTGTGATGTATTGCAGAATGGTGGTGCTTCGATCGAGGCCGGTAGATGGCGGTTCAGGAGAGGGGTCAGGTTCGGGATCAGGTTCCGAGCCAATTGATGAGGGGCTATGCGAGTTCATCGCGTCAGAGATCACCAGGGGTATCCTTGAGTCGACTCCCATTATCTTTGGGTCGATCAAGGAAGGGATCATGGAGTTGATGGAGGATCGCCTTCGGGCATTCAGGAGTGATATGGCATCTAGCCAGTCAGGATCTCGCACGCTGTCCTTCAAGGACGTTAGGGGCAGCGGTGCGCCGGATTTCCATGGGGTGAAAGACCCCATTGTTGCCAGGCGATGGATTGCAGACATCGAGTCTGCCCAGTTGACTAGCTTCTGCCCCGAGGGGTCGAAGGTGAGGTATGCAGCAGGATGTTTACGGGACCGAGCCCGGGATTGGTGGGAGTCAGTGGGTGACTCGTTGGGAGCCTCAGCTATCGAGGCTATGACCTGGTCGAACTTTGTGACCAGGTTCAGGGCAGAGTTCGCGCCGGCGGTCGAGCTTCAGCAGCTGGCCAGGGGGTTTCTTGACATGAGGTAGACGACGGAGACTGTGGCGGAGATCACCGCCAAGTTCCGGGAGAGGGCTTTGTTGGTGCCCCGGTATGCCGGTGACGAGGACATGAGGAGGACTCGTTACCATGATATGCTACGAGCTGACATCCGGGAGCATGTTAGCTTTTCGGCTTGCCCTACCCTGGACTCCATGATTGCCAGGGTGAGGGAGAGGGAGATAGATTTGGAGCACATCCGGAAACAGAAACTAGAGGAGGGTCAGGCAGGAGGGGCTTCGGGGAAGAAGTCCAAGGGATCAGATGGTAGGCCGAAAGGCCAGTCAGGACCGACCCGCTGCGGGAAATGCGGCAGGACGCATGTGGGGGCATGTAGGATGGGTTCAGTAGGCTGCTACAAGTGCGGCAAGGCAGGGCACTTTAGCAGGGATTGTACTGCTCCAGTTTCAGCTATTCAGACATCGGAGTTGCTGTGTTTTCACTGCAACCAGAGGGGCCACAAGAAGGCCAATTGCCCCCAGTTGACAGTTTCAGCGCCAGTGAAGGCGCCAGCTCCAGCGACCCTGCGGATCACGGATGGTCGGCAGGGCAAGGCAGAGGCTCCAGTGGTGAGGAGCTGGGCATTTCAGCTGACGACCGAGGAGGCACGTGCCGCACCCGATGTGGTGACGGGTATGATTCTTTCCCTCTATCTTATTTTTATGATATTATGTTATTGATATGTGCTCTGTATGTATTAGGATCATTCCATGTGAACGGCCTCCCAGTCCAGGTGTTATTCGATTCGGGTGCATCCCGATCATTCGTTTCCCTTGCGCTTAGCAGGAAGTTTCATGAGTCATCGGGCGAGTTAGATTGCCCTTTGGAGGTGGAGATTGCTGACGATCGATCGGTGCGAGCATCGACGGTATTTCGAGATTGCGTGCTGCGTTTGTTTGAGGAGCACTATTTGGTAGATTTGGTTCCCATTCCGTTACGTGGGAACAAGGTGATTATAGGCATGGATTGGTTGAGCCCTAATGGGGCGGTGATAGATTGCGCGCAGCAGCTAGTGCGGGTCAGGACCCCAAGCGGGGGAGAGTTAGTAATTCATGGTGAGAGACCCTAGTTCGGACCCGCTGTATGTTCAGCAGCGAGGGCTAGGCGCTACCTTCAGCAGGGATGCGCAGGTTACGTCGCGTATGTGATGGATACCCGGGAGACGGGTAAGGCGACAGTGAGCGAGGTTCCGGTGGTCCGAGACTTTGCAGACGTCTTCCCAGAGGAGCTTCCTGGGATACCTCCGGAGCGACAGGTGGAGTTCAGGATCGACCTTGTTCCTGGTGCGGCTCCGATAGCCAAGGCACCGTATCGGTTGGCTCCTCTCGAGATGCAGGAGTTGTCTACGCAGCTGCAGGAGTTGCTAGACAAGGGGTTCATTCGTCCGAGCAGTTCGCCCTGGGGAGCCCCGATTTTGTTTGTGAAGAAGAAGGACGGGTCGCATCGGATGTGTATAGATTATCGGGAGCTGAACAAGGTAACGGTGAAGAACCGTTACCCGCTTCCGAGGATTGATGACCTCTTTGACCAGCTTCAGGGCGCATCTTGGTTCTCCAAGATTGATTTGCGTTCGGGTTATCATCAGATGAGGGTCAGGGAGGAGGATATGCAGAAGACCGCGTTTCGGACGCGCTATGGCCATTATGCGTTCGTGGTGATGCCGTTTGGGCTCACCAATGCTCCTGCCGCGTTCATGGACCTCATGAACCGTGTATGCAGACCGATGCTGGACCGGTCTGTGATAGTCTTTATCGATGATATCTTGGTTTATTCCAAGACCCGGGAGGAACATGAGGAGCATCTGAGAGAGGTGTTAGAGACCCTGAGGAGGGAGAGCTTGTATGCCAAGTTCTCCAAGTGTGAGTTTTGGTTGCGCGAGGTGCAATTTCTGGGACACCTCGTCAACCAGAACGGGATTCTGGTCGATCCGGCCAAGGTCGAGGCCGTGATGAGATGGGAGGTTCCGAAGTCTCCATCTGAGATTCAGAGTTTCCTGGGATTGGCAGGCTACTATCGGAGATTTATCCAGGATTTCTCCAAGATAGCCGTGCCCCTGACGCGGCTGACGAAGAAAGCCGCGGTCTTTCGGTGGGGACCAGAGCAGCAGGCTGCATTTGAGACGCTGAGACAGAGATTGTGTGAGGCGCCGATCTTAGCCCTGCCAGAGGGCGTAGAGGATTTTGTGGTTTATTGTGATGCGTCCATTTCTGGGTTGGGCGCGGTGCTGATGCAAAGGGGGCATGTCATTGCCTACGCTTCGAGGCAGCTCAAGCCTCACGAGGCGAACTACCCGACGCACGATTTGGAGTTGGGGGCGGTGGTATTTGCCCTCAAGATTTGGCGACATTACCTCTATGGGGTTCGGTGTACCATCTACATGGACCACAAGAGTTTGAGGTACCTCATGGATCAGCCGAATCTGAACATGAGGCAGTGTCGGTGGTTGGATGTGGTAAAGGATTATGATTGCGAGATCCTTTACCACCCAGGGAAGGCCAATGTGGTGGCCGATGCGCTTAGCCGCAAGGCGGCGCCGATCAGGGACGTTTGCATGAGGATGACCGTGGTGACTCCCCTGTTGGAGCAGATTCGGGAGGCTCAACAGGAGGCTATCAAGGAGGAGCATCGGAAGAGCGAGCGTGTGGTGGGTCAGGTTTCCTCCTCTGATTATGATAGTCGAGGACTTTTGACACTACACCGTAGGGTGTGGGTGCCGTATCACGGAGGCGTGCGCCAGATTTTGATGGAGGAGGCGCACAAGTCCCGATTCTCTATTCATCCCGGGGCGACGAAGATGTATAGGGATCTTCGTCTAGACTATTGGTGGCCCTGCATGAAGCGGGATATGGCATGGTATGTCGAGCGATGTTTGACCTGCAGGAAGGTCAAGGCCGAACATCAGAGACCGCATGGCAAGATGCAGCCGTTGGATATTCCACTGTGGAAATGGGAAGATATCACGATGGATTTTATCACGAAGCTTCCCAGGACCGCACGTGGAGTGGATTCGATTTGGGTCATCGTGGATAGATTGACCAAGAGTGCTCACTTTATTCCGATTCAGGAGAGCATATCGGCCGAGAAATTGGCCGACATCTATATCAGGGAGATTGTGGCACGGCATGGGGTGCCAGTATCGGTGATCTCGGACAGGGATGTGCGTTTTACTTCCAGGTTTTGGAAGAGATTCCATGACGAGTTAGGCACTCGTCTGCATTTTAGCACTGCCTTTCACCCGCAGACGGATGGGCAGAGCAAGCGGACCATCCAGACTCTGGAGGATATGTTGCGGGCGTGCGTGCTAGATTTCGGTGGTAGCTGGGATACCTATCTTCCCCTGGCCGAGTTCTCCTACAACAACAGCTATCACGCGAGTATCGACCGCCCTCCCTTCGAGATGTTGTACGGACGGAGGTGTAGGACCCCGATATGCTGGGGTGAGGTTGGCCAGAGAGTCATGGGGAGCACCGAAGTGGTGCTCAAGACGACTGAGAGGATCCAGCAGGTCCGGAGCAGGCTTCAGACTGCTCAGAGTCGGCAGAAAAGTTATGCCGACAAGCGTCGATCCGATTTAGAGTTCCAGGTCGGGGCAAGTTGGGCCCGCGATTCATCGGACCGTTCAGGGTCGTAGCCCGGGTGGGCAGGGTAGCATATAGACTGGATCTGCCAGCCGAGCTTAGCCAGATCCACAACACTTTCCATGTTTCTCAGTTGCGAAAGTGCCTAGTGGACGATTCTGCAGTAGTACCTTTGGAGGATATTCAGGTTGATGACAGCCTGAATTACATTGAGCGCCCAGTCGCAATCCTCAACAGGAAGTCGAAGGATTTGAGGAACAAGAAGGTGGAGCTAGTGAAGGTGCAATGGCAACACCGCAAAGGTTCGGAATGGACTTGGGAGCCGATGGACGAGATGATGGAGCATTATCCCGAGCTGTTTCAGGATCGAGCAGCAGACTTCGAGGACGAAGTCTAAAATAAGTGGGGGAGATTTGTAGCACCCGGTTCCTGGTACGTAAATGTTATTTGAGTATTTCCTTTCTTTTAGCCTTGGACTCGGCGAGTCATAGGTCCGACTCGCCGAGTGGATGCGGGACCCGGGACACGTTTAAGTTGGTGACTCGGCGAGTCCATATCCTGGACTCGGCGAGTCACAGCTGTTGGATGAAACCCTAAGTTTCAGGGGTTTGCACCCTATTTAAAGGACTTATCAGCCCCAAGCCGGCCCCCATTGACCCTTAAAGCCCTGTATCTCTCGTTCTAAGCTATTATTTGAGAGTTTGAGGTTAGTGGGTGTGTTTTTGAAGGCTTTGAAAGAGGAAGGAAGTAGATCCAGAAGAAGGGAAGCCATCCAATCATTATTTGTGTTCTTCCAGCAGTTCCTTTGAGGTATAACCCGTTTTCCCCTTGATTCTATGCTTAAAACTTCATTTGGGTCCTTCTTGATCAAATCCCCAAGCTTGTATGTGCATTGTATGTTGTAATAAGGCGTTTGGCCTTTGGATTTAGGCAAGATTGAGCTCCAGGGGCTCAGATCTGTTAGCTTTTTGGCCCCATCTTGCTTGTTAGTCCTAGATCTACCCTTTTGAGACATTTTGAGCCCTAAAATCCATATTGGTGTATATCCACACGTAAAGTTGGAAACTTTACATGTGATTCGTGCCCTAGAAGTCCAGATCTATGAATGGCATGGACTGGAATCGAGCAAATCCGTGTATTCAGTAGGTGCATGGCAACGACTCGGCAAGCCGTTCATATGACTCGGCGAGTCTATTCGCGAGTCTCCGAGTTTGTCCCCTTTTCGTAGTGTCGAGTGACCAGTGAGTCACAGGGTGTGGCTCAGTGAGTCGGAAGCTTAGCTCATCTATGGAGGTACTCGGCGAGTCAATGCCCTGACTCGGCGAGTTCAAGGCAATCTCCTTAGATCAAGAACAGACTCGACGAGTTGTTCATACAACTCGGCGAGTCTTCGCATAAGTGTTCATCGGATGAAGATGAGCTCGGCGAGTTGTTCATACAACTCGGCGAGTAGGATGAAGGACTTGATATTGGTTAAGAAGGTGACCCCGTCGAGTCGTCTCCTAACTCGACGAGTAGGACCAGGATTCAGGGCAGTCGTTTGCGTAGGGACTCGTCGAGTTGGAAAGCCAACTCGGCGAGTCGGGGTCAACTGAAAGTTGACTCTGACTTTGACTTAGGGCAAGGTCAGGGGTAAAATGGTCATTTTACCCAAAGGTCAGTGAGCAGTGTTTGATTGGGTATATTGTGGGAATTGCAGCCGGAGGGTTTCCGGAGCAGCAGCAGCAGTAGTAGGTGATCAGTTCCCACACAGACCAGCAGCTATTTCGAGGTGAGTTTCCCTTCCAGTAGGAACGGGTCTAAGGCACCGAGGCCGACCCGTGTAGACGAGATGCTAGTACTAGAGTGTGGGCCGAGCCCGTATCTCTGGGTTTACTCAAGTATGATATATGTGTTAATATGATAGAATTGCTTATACTTGTTGTCTGCGTGATACTTGTATGTTATGGGTTAGCGGTTGAGTGTGGGCAGGGCCCGTATCTCTCCGAGGTTAGAGTGTGGGCTTGGCCCGTATCTCCCAGATAGCGAAGTGTGGGCAGGGCCCGTATCTTCACAAGTGTGGGCAAGGCCCGTATCTCCCGGCTAGCGAAGTGTGGGCAGGGCCCGTATCTTCCCGAGTGTGGGCAAGGCCCGTAACTCCTAGCTGAATAATGGTTGTTATATGTTGCGTGGTATGTGGTATTATGGGGTAACTCACTAAGCTTTGTGCTTACAATTTTCAGTTTTGGTTTCAGGTACCTCCTCAGCTAGGGGAAAGGAGCCGGTGCGGTAGTGGCACGTCACACACACACACACTCTCCGGTTTCCACATTTACGAGCTTCACTGGGATTTGTACTCTGATATTTTAATTGAATGTATGAATTGGCTTTTAGACATGGTTCACTTGTGTGATAATTTGATCAGACAATGTTTTAGCTTTTTATAAAAGTAATGTTTTTAAAACGAAATTTTTGGTCATGAAAATTGGGTCGTTACATCTAATGTGTCACAAACACCAAATGCAAAAGGAGGCTTGAGAGAATAGGCTAATTAGCTCAAAATCGATTATCACTCTCTTAGAATGAAAGGGTAATAGATTTTAGCTCTAAGGGATTGCTTTTATAGTGTTACAAAGGATAGGGTTTCATCCATGCAAACCTTAATGCACCATGACCCTTCATATTACTTAGGCTCCATGGGTTAAACCTCCATGGACTTTCGTATTGGTTTAGCTCATCCTAATTAACCATGGATCATTGGCCCACACTATAAGAATCATTAATTTACTTAATCAATCCTCGTATATTTAATCAGTCTCTTTTGATCACTAAATTAATTCCAAATTATTTCTTGATCAATACTAATTAAATAATATGTTTTGTTAATTAATATGTTATACTTATAATATATTAATAAATCACAAATAACCTTTCTCTCAAAAGTCCATCCTATCAAATTGCACTGGTGAAGGCAACCCAAAAGGACCATGCTACTATCAGGCCTAGTACATCCCAGTTATAGTTATAGGCTTAGATACCTAATCCAACAGATCTGCGGGTCATGGGGAGTATTGAGGTGGTGCTCAAGACCATTGAGTTGATTCAGTAGGTTCGGAGCAAGCTCTAGACATCTCAGGGTCAGCAGAAGAGTTATGTTGACAGGCGGCTATCATACTTGGAGTTCCAGGTGGGAGATATGGTTCTCTTGAAGGTGTCGCCTTGGAAAGGTGTCATCCGATTCAGGAAATGGGGCAAGCTGGGCCCTAGGTATCTTGGTCCCTTCAGGGTTTTGGCCCGGGTGGGCTAGCTTGCTTATCGTCAAGATCTACTAGTCGAGCTCAGTCATATTCATAGTATATTTCATGTCTCTCAGTTGCGGAAGTGTTTAGTGGATGATTCCGCAGTTGTACCATTGGAGGATATTCAGGTGGATGACTGCCTAAATTATATCGAGAGAATGGTGGTAATTTTTATCAGAAGACGTAGACCTTGAGGAACAAGGTTGTAGAGTTGGTGAAGGTGTAGTGGCAGCACCGCAAGGGGTCGGAGTGGACTTGGGAGCCTGAGGATGAGATGATAGAGCATTATCTAGAGTTGTTCGGGGCAGCGGACTTCGAGGATGAAGTCTGATACAACTGGGGGAGAATTATAATGCTTGAATCTCGATAAGGTTCTCTTTTAACCTTGCACTATTAATTTGTCCCATTTTACCCTTGAGTTGTACGTGGGGCGTACAACAAGGTACTCTTAGTGTACAAGTGGTGAAGCTAGTATGCGGGGTGTACCAAGTGGTACGCTTAGCGTACTCATACGAGGGTGTTGATCGGGGTCCAGAATGTGTACGCGAGATGTACAGCTTCATACGTGGGGCATACACAAGGTTTAATGAAAACCCTAATTTCTAGGGTTGGCCACCATTTAAGAATCCTTATGGACTTGAAACCCTCATTTTATCAGCCTCCTTGTTTTCCTTACCCTAAATTCAAACGCTAATTCCATCTTGTTTATTTTTGAGCTTAGAAGGCCATTTTGAGGTGTACTTTTGGTGCTTTGAAGGAAGGTGTCCATCCTTGAAGCTTCATTGGAGGAGTGAAGGTGTATAGATCAAGAACCTTATCATCCTTTGGCACTCATTTGAGGTATAAAGTCTTGAAATTGATGCTTATTAGCTTAGATCTCTTTTGGTTTGGGTTTATGGACCATTTTTGTCCCATTGATGAGATCTTATGAGTTCATCTTGTTTTTGAAGCTTAGAGTTGCCAGTCTTGGTGTTATTTGGTTCCTTGAGTCATAAAGTTGCCATTTTTGAGGTTGAGATACATCCATGTATGATTTTGGGCCAGTTTCATGAAAATAGAATGTTATATTTTGAGTGTAGATTCATTTGGGGCATGCAAAGTCACCAAGTTAGTGACTTTATTGGTCTAGACATTGATTAGGAATCAGATCTGTGGTTTGGACCTTTGGGCTAAGCATTATGTGTTTAATGGAAAACTTTGGCTTATTAGAGGAGTACGATGGGCATACAAGTCTGTACGCACAACGTACAAGCCAGCATGCTTGTACGCGCTGCGTACAACTGAGTTTGCCCTGTGTACTTAGTCAAAGTGGGATTTGGATATTTGGGCCTCGATTTGGGCTATTTCATGGATTTGGTTGCTTTGGGCCTTAGTGGGCTATCTGAAATCAAGCTTTTAGGCTTTAGAGTATGGCCCATTAGAGGGGTTTGGCCCTAATTTGGAAAATTGGGCCATAAGTGAGCCTCAAGTGGGCTTTGGAAGTATAGTTAGTGTTAGGCCTTTTATATTGTGGACCTGGGCCTTCGTCATGGATCAAATTGGGCCAGGGGTAAAATGGTCATTTTACCCCAAGTATGGAGTATTGGATATTGATTGGAACCTAAGTATTGATTGGATGTTATTTTGTACTGATAACTCAGGGAGTTGTCATGACAGAAACTAGGGACTTCTTTCTATGAGATTCAGCATTTGAGGTGAGTTTCCTATTTGGGGTTAGCGGGTCTAAGGCACCAATACCGACCCTTATTGATTATGCTAAGATGCTAGGAGTCTGCGTGACTTTTGCATGTGTTATGTGCTGCTATGTATATCGGGCGGGGCTAGATGTCAGGCAAGGCCTGAAGAGTGGAACGTATGCTAGTGTTTATGATCATTATGTGTGTTAGCATGATTATGTGATATTGATTGTATATGTATAGTGGGCGATACCTAGTGAAATGCGAGGCCTAAGAATAATAGATATGTATACCGAGTGGGGCTTGCTGTCGGGTGGAGCCCACTGCAGGGCGAGGCCTGATGTCGAATGGCAACCCACTGTATGATTTAGTATTTACGTTATGGGGTAGTTTGGGGAATTCACTAAGCTTTGTGCTTACGGTTTTCAGTTTATGTTTCAGGTACTTCCAGTTCCAAGGGGAAGAGCTCGGGTTGACTGCATCATACACACCATTGGGATTCCCGGTATGATATTTTACTCTAATTTCTATGACATTTAATACATTGGTTTTGTTGAGATGTATGAATGCAATTTGAAAATACTATTTTTTCTATTTTAAAAATGAGATTTTTGGGACCATATTTTGGGATGTTACATATTCGTTGATGATACCACACCTTTAGTAACAAATGTAGCTTCTAGCTCCTGCAAATGGATGTTGATTAGATGAAACCATTCATATATTGTTAGGGGCAGTACCCTATTGCTAGACGTCAAGTATTGTCTATGTCAGTCTGTAATGAATCTTGTACAAGTGGGAGATTCTTGAATCTATATGCCCAAGAATCATTATTGAGTGACATTGGTAATAATATATGATCCTATAGGATCACACCTTTATCAATTTGGCAGATTTTGTATATTTATTATTAGTATGATTATTAATAAATAATATCAATTATTGTATTTTATTATGGAATAATTATTATTTTGTAAAAATAATAATTATAAGAGAGTATAACTAGTTATAATTTCATATGGTAGGAATTATTAAGTCATGCACAACCTTTTGGACAAGTTGGATTCTTTTGTCTTTTACCTAAAGACAAAGTTTATATTTTATAAACTTTGAGTTTATATAAATTGAAGAATCTTTCTTATAATTAAAGGTATGGCCGAATTTATTAAACAAATATGGAGGTTGCTTGTCAACCTCCATGCTTTGTTTCCCTATGCTTCTAAAGGCTAAAAATACTTTAGAGTATTTTATTATTAGTCCCTTACTTTGCATGGGGTATATAAAGAATGTGTCTTGCATGTTTTTTGGCTCGCTTTTGGTCTTAATCCCTCTCTTAGAAGACATGGCCGAAAATTGTCTTTATTTTCCTCATCCTCCTCATCCTCTCTCTCTCTCTCTCTCTCTCTCTCTCTCTCTCTCTTCCTCTCCATCTCTCTCTTTTTTATGTTAGTTTGGTGTCTTAAATGCTTTTCTTGAGTTGTCTCCTTTAGTGCTTATTTGAGTTAAGCACTTAAAGACTTCAGACACTCAAGAATACAAGAAGGAACTAGCATTACAAGTTCCTTACTCTTGATGGTGGATACATATAGAGAAATTCTAGTCTCGAAATTTTTCTATCTTCATCAACACCCCAAAACCAAGTGGTTTCAAAGGTTGTCATTCTAAAAACTCTTTGGTTGTTTTTATTTCATTCTAATCTCTATAAATATATCCTTGATGGTTTGATTTTGTTATAAACTAAAAATAAACTTGTTATTTTTTAACACTTCTATTGACCGGTTATTTTCCTAGTTGCTAGGGTTTGGGAGTGAACCATCAGAGACACGAGATTTCTGGTGCTAGCTTCCAAGAGTATTTTCAAGAAAGATTGTTTGATTGTTTACTACAACAATCAAAGGGTATGTAATCTTCTATGTATTTTAAAATTAGCTAGGGTTATAAGGTTCTTGTTATTCTATAGAATGTTACTTCAATATGATGTCTGACCCAACTGAGGTATACTTTAATTTTAAAGTTATTAAAACTTATCGTCTGCCAAACCAATCATCTTTTGGTCCTATCTGATGCTTGCATCAGCATATGTTGGACTCTCTCCCTTCCAAATCTCCATTCAAAGTAAAACAACTTGAGGTTTTGAAATTGGTTGACCCATAAATTCATACCCAGACCTCGAATGTTCAGCCCTCGGAAGGTGAGAAATCATCAAAAAAATAAAGGTCATATCAAGATCAAATCCAAGAAACGCCATGCCTCTTCTCCTACTAAAGCTCTTGCCAAAAAGAGATCCAAAACAAGTGAATCCTCTCAATATGATTCATAGATCCATTCTTGACATGACACTAGGTCTCTGCCTACCCCAATTGTCCACTCTTCTGATGCACCCATCGGAGCTTCAAAATCATGTGCCTATACATGGGGAGTCTACACATAATTTTCCCCATCCTCTCAAAAGGAAGGTGTCGGCATTGAACAAAGTTCCGTGTACCCCTGGAACACACTTATGAGTCATTGATATCCCTATCTTTTATACACATGCATGAAGTGAGGCC
The DNA here is from genome assembly GCF_002870075.4 of Lactuca sativa. Lineage (NCBI taxonomy): Eukaryota > Viridiplantae > Streptophyta > Magnoliopsida > Asterales > Asteraceae > Lactuca > Lactuca sativa. The sequence continues at coordinate 66,692,455 of NC_056630.2, forward strand.
ATTGACAAAGTTCCTAAGCTTTCCGAGCCAGGGGTTGTCCCTCCAACCTCATAAGCCTAAACTAAGTTGATATCCACCACAGATAAAGTATGCTCAGGTGTTAGTTCTGACATTTGGAATGAAACACTTGACAAGGCTTAACTTAGAAATCCAACTCTGACTAGATAAGAAATAAAGTTTATCCTGATCAGAGTGAGATAACGAGCACTTTGCAGCTAGCTCACAATGATGCATCCAACCGATTCAGAATTTGCTACTCTTCTGCCTATCTCAAACAAAATGAATTATAATAATGTTCCCAGTAACACGGATGATCCATCGAACGATGCTAATTAAACTTCTCCACGTGATGCTACCAGACTCCAAGAGGAGATATGTCCGATTCTACTTTCATATCCGAAGAGCCTCCTCGTAAAAGTCCCACTGTTTAAAAGGACATTAAAATTGTGTTTGATGATGATTCCACCTCATTTGCCACACTTCCCTCACAAAATGCATTCCAATTTGTGCAACCATCCTCCTACAAAGTTCAAACTGTCTTCGGATTATCCTCGTCTTCAGACGACATAGATATTGAGGATAAGGATGGTGATCAAGATGATCAAGTTCAAGCTACTCAAGGTTATAAAAATGATGATCGCAGTGAGAATGATGATGAAGATGATGATAAGCATTCCGAAGGACAACTCGGTTAAAGGGTCCTCTAGTGAACAGATTGCGGACCCATTTTCTCTTCTTGAACTACAAGATAAAGTTGACAAAGTCAACTCCAAGATCGACAATGTCAATACCAAAGTCGGAGCACTTGACTCCAGAATAGATTTGATGATAAACTCTCTTTCCAAGATCAAGTATGTTCCTCCCTCGAAACTTGACAGAGCAAACCAATTGGATCAACTTATCTCACTTCGTTTAAAGCATACCTTACAAGAAGCTGAGCAGACATACAAATAGAACCTTGATCACCACATCTCCACCATCTCTATAATGCATAAAATTCATGATGATATGATCACTACTAGCAATGAACTCATCAAGCAGACTCATATTCATCATAAGAAACAAATTCATTAACTGGAGAAGAAGCCCCGAGAGAAAGATGTGATGAACATGATAATGCAACAAATTCTAATCAAGGTAATTCGGTCTACCCAACACTTTATGGACATTCCAAGTTACAAGTGCGACGAAGTCCTTCTAATCATGAAAGAAATGCTTGATACCCTCAAAGATCAAGATCCAACGGTCGATGCGTATGATAAGCTCACCAAAAAGATTAACTTGGGCTTCCAAAATGACTTTAAAATTTTTGGCGATCTTCAACCTGGAGCATTTCTTACATTGGAAGCCAGACAATACGATGCAAGAGAGGGATAAAAGATGTCTAGGTGGAAACCAAGCTCGAAATTTCAACACTGAGATGATTCAACAAATGAAGATGAAGATGAACTCATGGTGGCAGGTGAAAAGAGATAAGGTGAAGTGGATGAAGAAATTAAAGGTGATAATGATGGTGTAGAGAAATTATGAGAGTGGTGCTTACTTTATCATCTGAAAGAGAGCAACCCTCATCTATAAAAATTGTTTCGGACAAAGAAAATCAAAAATGGTCCTTAGTTGTTTCGCCATGAAATCTTGCCAACACGTTCAAACGTAGCAAATAAATGGCATAGCTAAAGACAAAGCTCACAATTGATGCATTCCGGGCTACCCAACCAATGCATCCTCCAAGTCCTGCTCTGAGGATAGATTTTATTGATGAAGGCTCTGTAATACAAAAATCCAATGATTTTCCTACCATTCCTTTGATTTCTCCATTCTCTAAAGCTTAGATTACTCCAGTTGGACAACAAATCATTTCTTCCACCTCCACTGTGACAACCCGTTGTTTTAGGTCAACAAAAGGTCAATCTTGGTCAAAAAAAGTCAAACTTCTTACTTTTGATCTATCTTAATTAAGAAGGTTTAAATTCTAGATGGGTTAAAAATCCTTTAAATTAGAAGTGTTGCATGAATTTAGGGTGAAATGCATGAAAACCAAGAACTTTGTCCGAGCCGCAAACCCCCTCGTAGCCATGAACACTTCGGAGTCGCAAACCCCTTCGGAGCCGTGAACCTCTTCGGACCGTGATCAAGCTTCGGACCGTGAACCCTCGGTTCACAGCCGTGAACTCCTCGGCCGGAAACACCTCCCTATATATAAATGTTTGATCGATTTTATCTTCATTTCTTCACTTCTGGCCATGATCTCTTCCATTCTCTCTTAAGTATCATCCTCAAGAACACCCTCTTCTTCCCTTAAACACCCCTTTCCTTTTATATCTCTTTGATATACCACAAAAGGGCCTTCAAAAAATCACCAATGCACAAGATCTTCAAGTGTTCTTCACATCTTTGGGCTGTGAACCACTCATAGGGTCGTGAACCCTTCAACATGGGCCGTGAACACTCATGTGTTCTTGGGCTGTGAACCCTCCTTAGGGTCGTAAACACCATTTCAGACTCCTAAGTTGCTTCTAACACTCTTTTAGTGAGTTATTATTTCATCTTTGGTTTTTTCCCAAACACCTTTGTAGTTATATTCACTAACTATATACATATATGTGTAATAATATGCTAATTAGGACTCATTTGTGTCTCGGGACTTTGCTCATGGAACTTATCTTCCTATATCGAATCTTCAAATTGAATCACCACATAAGGTGAGTTCATACCCCCCATATATTTTTCCAACTTTTTAATGTTTTAGGGGGGGGGGGGGGGATACAAGTATAACACATTAAATTTTGTGTTTAAAATATAAATAACTTATTATGTGTTACTTATCATTATTATGTATGAAAACATGAAACTGTTAATAATCGTGGAAATGAACATACAAACTATAATAGGTATAGTTTATGGATCAAAGGATTCTTTTTACAAAATTTCTTGTTATTTAAAAAAAAGTTTTTATTACTTTATATAACTAATTAATATAGGATTGTGAACCGCTCGATGTACCATTCATGGTACCCGCTAGAAACTTAATTATAACCAGAGTCTCCTTAAAGGAGAGCGTGATTTGGGGTATAGATCTATACGATACTAACTATGTATTAGTATGGTTATAATGAATATTCACAATAAGTATTAACTAACTATTTACATAAAGATATACTTTTCCTAGAACTTTCCTAAGGGATATTAACTATATGATACTCAGTATATACAATTGGATTAGATAAAACTAAAGTCTGATAGATAGTGGAATGTGTTTTTCTGTCTTACTTCCTGTTCCTTGTTTGGTTGTGAGCTTAGGGCAGATTCACCCATTCAACTGTTTGTTCGATCTCGGTTATATACAACTCGTATGTATTAAGTGATCATAGGAGGGTAGTATCGTCGCATCAGGTATCCAGAACAACTAGGTCTTTATTCAGTTTAACATATCAACAAAATTAGACATCATTGTGGTAAGTATATTATGTATACTTGTGCTTTTCAATCTTAGAACAACGTACAAATCTAGTCGGTTTTATAGAAAATATAGGATTTTCTATGGTAAACATAATTTTTTTAAGGTAAACTGTTTTCGATGGATCTTTCTGAAAACAATAAACATTTATTACTGAAAACAATATTTCACAATAGAGTTACTGAAATTAGAAACTTGTCTGTAAAAGGTTTAATATGTATTATTAAACTAGTATAGCATAAAGGACCTCAAATGGTTAATTCTATAATTGTTTAGTTTATACATCATGGTTATATATAATTAATATCCAATAGGCAGTGGAATGGGTGACTTTCGCCTTACTTCCTGTTCCTTGTTTGGTTGTGGGCTTAAGGCAGATTCACACATTTAACTATTCGTTCGATATTAGATTATATATAACCAGTATAAACTAAGTGATTATAGAAGGAACTATTGTGGTTACCATTTTACTAAAGAAAATATATGATTTTCTTAAGAAATATTTTCATCAAATATAAAAGATCTAATACAGTTAACTCCGTAAGCACCTAGTGGATACGCCAGTGTTATATACAATGAAGATCTAACAAACAATGGGATGTGTGACTTCCGTCTTATTTCCTGTTCCTTGTTTGGTTTTGGGCTTAGGGAAGATTCACACAATCGATTGTTTCTTTACTCTGGATTGTATATAACTCGTATCCATTAAGTACTCACAGAAGGAATAGTAAGAGTCATTTTTTTTACTTATTCTTCATCACATCAGAAGATATAGGATCTTTTGGAGGAACTGGCGAACTTTTTCAAAAAGAACTTAGAGTATACTTTTCTTTTTATAACAAAAATGTTTATGAACTCACCAGCTTAAATGCTGATCTACTCTTTCAAAATAACTTGTATTCTTAGGAAACTAGTAGACAGGTACACGTTCAAGGATTCAAAAGATGGAGCATAATAGCTTCATGTCTTTGTTTTGTTATTTACTGTTGGAGTAAATCTTTTGTGAATCGAATATGTTGTAACCACTTTAATATTAATGCAATGGTTGTTTGTTACTTTGATTACTATGATGCATGTGTTGTGATACTGAGAATGACGTCCTTCGCCCCCGAACGTTTCCGCTGTTCCGGTTTGGGGGTGTGACATCCACTCTGAACACCCCTGTGAAAGACAAAGGCAAGGGAATCCTTTTAGAAAGAATCAGCCAAAAGTGGCCATTGAAAATGGAAAAAAAAAGCCTAGTCTATAGAGGAAATTGAAAGAAAAATGGAAAAGATCCTTCAAATTCAAGTTGTGAATGACAATTCGAATCCTTTTTGAGGTATTTCTCCCTACTATTCTCAAGGAATGATCTACGATGATCATTTTGTTCCTTTTAAAAGCTATTCTCTTCAAACAAAAAACTTCGAGCAACGAGATCTTCTCATCTCTCCTCATGGAAAGTTTTATGTCAAGTTTGACCCTCTACATCCCTCTAACAACAAAGAAACACTCATCAAAATTGAGAGATCAATAGAGAGAGAGGGAAAGGAGAGAGAGAGAGAGAAAGAGAGATAGAGAGAGAGAGAGAGAGACTAAGCACATTCCATTCCACCAACACTCTTCCTCAAGATAAATCTTGGTCCAGGTACAAAATCACCAAGTTTAATGGTTTCAGAATGAAGATTCTCGGAAAGCTTGATCTCTACTACATTCTCTAATACTACTACATCTTCCAGAACAATAAAGAGAAAATGAAGATCTCCGATGCTGATTTCCCTTCAATTAATCTGAATGATAGTCTTGTTATTGCAGCTCATCTGAAAGACTGACAAACCTCTGAATTTAGAACAGGAACATACAACTCAACTCTCAACTATTTAAAAGTCCACATTGTTGAGTTTGGACGATCTGATGTGGAGTTTACTCATGTATTCAGAAATGACAAAATTATATCCTATTAGTACTGATCTTGAAGGCATTAATCTCCTCGATGAAAGCCCTATCGGAGATCTTGAGCCAAGATTTGATTATAAGAAAAAAGCTTGAACAAGAACGAGTTTTTTAGAATTAGAGACAAACATTTGGTTCCTACCAACCTTCTTCAGAGATTCATCTCCAAAACTAATAAGAATAATGCTCCAGAAGAAATCAAAAATGATTTCGTTGAGCACATCATGTGGTACATTGAAGTTTGAAGTCAGATGCAAAAAGCCTATCTCTTTGCCTTTGAACATTCATGTAGGAAGACTGAGGATTGATAAGGACGCTTAGGGGGAGATTTTTAGCGCACGAAGATTCATGTAGAAAGACTGAGGATTGATAAGCCTATCTCGTTCCGAGATTGTGTATGTTCCGAGATGAGAAGGTTTCCAAAAAGAATATAGTTTAAAGATTAGTTAAAAGTGATATGTCAGAAGTAAAACTACTTATTTGTTGTTTAATGTATGTTACTTAGTGTCGTAAAACTAACAAGATCAACAACAACAGTTGTGTCAAGCTGTTAATCTTCTATCCATGCACACTTTATTTGTATCTTTCTTGTAACTTATTGTCTATAAAAGGAGTGCCAACCTTGTAAACTGTAACAACTTCATTTCAATCAAATTAAGAACTATTCAATTAATCATTTTTCTTTAACATTCTTCTCGTTCTAAATATTGTTCAATATTCATACTTTAATTTACTTTACTTGAGCACTTTGTTAAGTTATATTCTTCAAGATTGGACTAGTTCAACCAAATTTTACTGGACTTGTGATTACCAGCAACCATTGTTGTTATTTAACTCAAGGTTTGAGTTTTCAAACCTTGTTCGTGTAAATTCGTGCTCTCATGGGATTGTGTCGATATAGAGGTGTGTGTCGTTACAAGTGTGACGGATCAATTATATCAGTAGGGATTGTCCTCATGGATTGAGTATGATTTATTTTCACTATAATCAGGTAGGCCACAATAAGGATGACTGCACCGAGATTGACGGGTGGAGTGGTGAGGGTACCTGCTCTAGTTACACTGAGGATTATTTATGGTCGTGAGGGAGGGTGGAGGATCTAATGGTGAGGATCCGAGCGTTTCAGTTGCAGGCCGAGGAGGCCTGAGCTCCACCAAATGTCATCGATGGTACATATCGAATTCAATTCATTTCTTCTTTTATTGTCCACGTTTATGATTAAGTGATTATTGTGTATGAGATGTAATATTTGATGTGTTTAAGTCTCCACCTAAGGTTCATAATTTCTTTTATGATTGTCAGGTTATTATCATTTGTGGGATTATCATATGCTATTTTGCATACCGAAAGCCATATATAGAGTGTATAGGGATAAGCCAGTTTTAGGGCTCTACGTGGGAGACATCGACCAATGGTAGAGTGACCCCTAAGTGGAGGAGAATAGGTGTCTTGCTTAGAGGATCATAAGACATATTGATTTTGATAATTTCAGTGCATTGGGTTTAAGAAAGTTGTAGTGTAAGTATACTGGATTTTTATTTTTGGGATTCACATAGATCCTTCATGATTGCGAAGTAATGACGAATTGGTCAGACCGCGAGTGTAGGGTTAGTTGCAGTCAGAGTCATGCCTTCAGGAATATACGTGTTGTCCTCACATCGGGAGCTTTTAGGTGGGGATCTTGTTCTAGCAAGTTTTTCCTTGCTGGAACACCGAAGATTATGCAAAAAGGCACTTAAGCCGCTCAGGTGGAATGTCAGATGAAGGGTTAGTTAGCTAACTGAACCAATTGTTATCTTACATAAGGGTAGAGTTGTTAAACTATTAACCAACTTCAAGGAGTGAATGATGCGTTTTCACATGGGTTTTGTTCGGTAGTAGGTGGATCATTAGATTAGTTATCTATCAATTTTTTATAGTTGGTTTATTCATTCATTGTCATCGGTTGAGTTCGTTGGAGGATTTTGGAGATATATTAGTGGAAAGTGCTTTGGATGCGTCAATATTCACCGATTCTAGTGAAGTGTGTATCCTGGTTTTGTGGTGTGTGTAACCTAGATTGTTTGGTCTTGGAATGTTAGTTAATGCAAGCTTAGGTTGGTGTGGTCTTGAGTAGTAAGGTTGTGGAATGGGTTGGGAATTCGAATGGTTATGATGTTGGAGAGACATAGATCATGAACTAGTGGTAGTGGTGATAACTAGATCCAGAGGAAGCGACACTAGATCATCATGCGGTGTCGGTAACGACGATGACTAGATCTTGATGCAGTGATGCAAAGCAAGAACTGGTGCTCCAGTGAAGACGACACTTTTTTATTGTAAGGCCAGCTAGGGTTCCCAAAAGTTTACACCATAAGTAGTTAAGTTTCCGGTGAGATCCGAAACTCCAAAGATGATAAGAGCGACATAAAGAAGGAGAAACTCACAAGGTCGAAGGGAGAAGGCATATCTGATGGAAGATTTCGTGGCAGAGATGTAGAAGCCATCGAAGGAGGAAGAAGAACTGGAGAAGGAAATGAGCTCTAGTTTGGTGGTTGGTTGGGTATTAGCAGCAATGGAGGGAGTAGGCGTCTTCGGTGGCTATCTACAGGATATGAATTTTTTTAAGAGGAGAAAGAGGAGAAGAAATTTGATAAGGGAAAATTCCGGACAAGAAATGCAACTCCAAAGATTATTAGAGAAGGTTACTGGAAGTGGAGGTCAGCGACAAAATATTATGGCCACCAGCTCAGAGTTAGTGAGAGTTTAACCTTTGGTATCTAATACCGTGTTAATATTATAACTTATCTTTCAATCTTTCAAATAGTAATTACAATGAAATATATAAAAGCAATACATAAATAAAAAAAGATATTAAACCTCAACCCAAACTTTACACAGTAACATATACGGTATACCACATCAACAAACAATATGGGAAACATATTTTTTTGTTTCTATTTGTTACTAGTTTATAACCCGTTAGAATCATAATTACAAAATTAATTAAATTTTTGTAGTAAAAACTCAAAACTATTAATCAATTATTTTAAATAAATTATTAATTAAGGTATATTTTTTATTTATATATAAGATTATAATCGTTGATTTAAACTAATACGTGTGATTATATCATTTTCTAATCTGTATTAATTTTATTTTATTTTTTATTCTAATGTTATTAATTTAATGTAATTAGAATGAAAAATTTAAATTTTAAAATTTCAAATGAAAAATTAATAATTTAACAAATAATATGACATTAATTATGATTTTTAATAAAATAACAGATGAGAAAAGAAAAATAAAAGTATTCTTTAATTTTTTTTATCCTCTTCAATGAACAATATGGAAAACATATCTTTTTTTTTTTTCCTTTGTTACTGTAGGTTACGATGATTAGATTAATCAAAACTATTATTTAGTGGACCCAAATAGATCTTCATGAGCAAATGATCAAATCGCTATAATATCTCATCGACTTGAACAAAGGCAACTAAAATTGCAAATCGATAATGCAAGGGCAAAATAGTAATTCACCAAAGGCAATAGTCTACTTAAACCCCTAGTTTGAAGTATGAACCAAAAATCATTAGAGAATATGGAACTCCAACTGTCCACCATCTTTTTCCTCTTCCTCTCAACAACAGTTTTACTTGCTGCAACCACCACCGGCCAACAAACATCCGACGATATTGACACCGAGTTCATCCGTCAAAGCTGCGAGTCAACTCGGTACCCTGACACCTGCTTCACCTCTCTCTCCAACTACTCCAGCGCCGTTCAACATGACTCCGGCCGCCTCGCTAGGGTCGCTATTCATGTCGCTCTCTCCAACGCCACCCACATGGCCAACTACGTCTCCAACATATCCCGCGACGCAGCAGAACAAAACAACAACACCACCAGGGAATTCGCTGCAATCAGCGACTGTTCATCGCTGTTTGAAGACGCTGTAGACGAAATCAAGAAGTCGCGAACGGAAATGAAGCGTCTGGGTTTGACCGGAGAATCGGTGAAGTTCCAGCTCAGCAACGTGCAGACATGGATGAGCGCCGCCTTGACCAACGAAGACACATGTACCGACGGGTTTCAGAAGGTGGACGACGGCAACATGAAGGCGGACGTTTGTGATCGTGTGGCGGCGGTTAAGAAGGTGACGAGTAACGCTTTGGCGTTGGTTAACAGTTATGCCGATAAGATATCGGCGTAGTGTTGACGAGCGGTTGTTAAAAGTGTTATAGGACTTGTGTGTGTAATTGAGTGAAACATTTTTTTTTTTTTTTAAATTCTCCATTAACAATTTGATTTGGTGAGAAATTGATTGATAATACTTGAAAAAAATATATATTTACGTCGTTTGCTATATATGGTATGCATATTTATTTAATTTTATATCAAGTATGGTGAATTAAGGAAGAGTACTTTATATAATAATAAGTTTATAAGGTATTTATTTATTTTTTATTCGCCATTAAATATTTGATTTGGTGATAAACTGATTGATATTAAACAAATAATATGTTTACATCGATTGTAATGGTATTTATATTTATTTAATTTTATATAAGTTATGATGAAGTTAATAAAGAGTTATACTTCAATAAATTTATAGAAGACTAAATTTTATAAAAATTATTGTAGTTTATTTGTTTTCTGCTTAATCATCGATCGGATTATTTTATTTATTTATTTATTTATTTATTTATTTTTTTGAGATTATGCTTTTCTAAGCGCTGTGAATTTTTCAATAAAGAATTGCAGAAAAATGATTGGAAAAATATATTTTTACCTAAAATTTATTATTTTAAAAAATCATAAATCATACATATATTTATTCGAATGTAAATTAATCAAATCCCAAATTAGTGATTTTTAAAAATAATTCAAATTTTTATCTTCTTAGTGTTATTGTTTTATTATAGTTTTACATTGATAACAAAATATTCAAATGTTTCTGATAAGAAGAATATTAAGAAAATATAATGAATTATATAATTAAGAAAATATAATGAATTATATAATGAGTTTATGATAAGGTAGAGTTGTTTGATAGTTTTTATTGAGTCAAATCTGAGTGAGTTAGGGCGTGACTGAGTGAGACGTTTTGGCTGAACCGAACTCTGTTGTTTTATTATGTACTAGTTATGAGATCCATGTACTACATAAGTTAATTTAAAAAAATAGTTAAATATAAATGTCAAAATATTTAAAAAATTTTAATTTATAAGAAAATAAGAAAAACAATGATTTATTATAATGGATATGTTTTTTATTTTTAAAATTTACACAAATAATTTAAATAAAGAAAACAAACTAATGAACTTTAATTTTAGAAATTTTAAAATTAAAAGATAAGTTTGTCCTTATGGTTTGCAAAAAATTGGGATTTTTGTCCAAAACTTTTTTAGAGTTGCACTAGTGGTCTTAAATAAGAATTTATTACCGATTTGGTCCAAAACTATTTAAAAATATTTCAAACGATGGATTTGCCCTTTTAATTTTGTTATTTTTTCATTTTAATTTATTTATAAAAAAACTAAATAAAATACCACCTAACCCCACAATATATATATATATATATATATATATATATATATATATATATATATATATATATATATATATATATATATCTTTTTTTTCTCTCTCTCTCTCTCTCTCTCCATCGTATAGGAGAGTGGATGAGAGGTGAATTTTGGCTATCTCTGGATCAGAAGGAGTGGTCGAAATTTTTAATCCTAAGGTCCCTTTATAGTTGCATTAGGAATCCCTCATAAACATTACTTGATTAAAATAACAATATCTTAAATCAGGTAATTATCTGGTTTATTAATTATCTCCAAAGCATATTCTAGAACCCTATTAGATTCCTTAAAATCGTCCATCACTAGGAAGGTTCTGTAATGCCTTTTGCTCAACTATTGAACAATTACAACTTATGTCCTTGAACTATTAATTAATCCAATATGTGTAAGAAATATACTACATATTTTATTAATTAAAAATCACAGGTGCTATTTAAATATACAATCGTACAATAAAAATGTACATGTGTTAGTTTTACAAGATGACTAAGATAATTATAATCGTACATATGTGTCCAAATATATGCTATGTGTTGATTTTAAGGTCATCAAGGAATGACTATGGTTTTTTTTTTATCCTTATCATGATTCATAAAGTTAAATATAAATATCAACATTTGCATGAATTTTTACTCGCTTATTTCCTCTGTAATCAATAAGTAAAGTTTAGAAAGAATATAAAATATCTTTAGAAAATACAAGGGGAAATTTTAGATCAAAGAGTTATTATCAGAACTATTACGATCTGAGGCTTACACTCGTCATATCAAGTGAGTATATAGCTACTTTCAATTTACACATAGATATTAAATATTTTAATTGCTTCGATTCTATATGTGCTATTATCTATGTTTAAAATATTTGTGCTCAATATGACTTTACTTTGTTAAATTATATTTTAATAAAGTACTAATCTATTTATTTTATCGTACTTAAATCATATTGGGTAGTGAAGGGTCGTGAAATATGAAATAATAAAGGTGAGGTGTTGACTACTAAGGTACTGACACGTCATTGGTGAATTGTCATCTAGTAGAGTATAGATGACAACCATAGACTATTCTAGACAGTCCAGTTGAAACACTAGTAGGCTCGCAACCTGTAGGTATTAATGAACGTTGTGTTCATTTGGTGTACTCTATCCCCCCATGGTTGCCTTAATGACATATATCACTCAGGTATCCTCGGAGTGATATTGTCTACCCGTTGCTATAAAGATCCTTTAGGATAGGTCCCTTGAGATCATCATTTTAAGGTCAACGAGTGAAAATAACGGGAACGAGTAATCAGGTTATTTATTTGGTGTGGTTTGTTTATATTTAAAAAGATTTTCAATATTATTATTTTGCATTGAAAACCCTATGTGCTCACCAGGCTCCCAACCTTGACTCACTCAATTTCTTTGTATCACAGGTAGCGACGTAAGAGCACAAGTGTGATGAGTTTAAATCTGATGAGAGATTTAAAGGAGAATAGGCCATCAGAATAACAAATTGTTGTAAGGCCTGTAATATTATGTTTCTGCTTATGTTTTTATATCGACCATTACATCCCAAGGTTTTTTTAAATACAAAGAAAAATACATTTCCTCGGAAATGCTTTGATAATGATATTGTCATGTTTTTGGGAACAAATTCCGCACTATTATTCTTTTGAAAATAAATAATATGATTTAAATAAACATGAACAAATCGGTCTTTTCTGGCCGTTTAATTGGGGATATCACAGGTTTATCGAGAATTTCTCTAAGATCACAGTTCCGTTGACTAGGTTGACGAAGAAGTTTGCTACTTTCCATTGGGGGCATGAGCAGCAGGAGCCATTTAAGATCTTGAGGTAGAAGTTATGTGAGGCACTGATCTTGAGCATTCTAGAGGATGTGCATGATTTTGTGGTGTACTACGACGCATCGGTATCGGGATTGGGTGCAAATTTGATGCACACGGTTCGGGCGATACAATATTCCTTAAGGCAGTTGAATCCTTAAGAGGCGAATTATCCCACTCATGATCTGGAGTTGGGGGCTGTGGTATTCGCCCTCAATATTTGGCGTCATTACTCGTATGGGGTTCCTTGTGAAATTTATAGTGAACATAAGAGTTTAAGGTACCTGATGGATCAAACAAAACTGAACATGAGGCATCGTGGATGGCTAGTTGTGGTGAAGGATTATGATTGTGAGATACTTTATCACACGAGGAAGGCCAACGTAGTGGCTGATGCTCTTAGCCGCAAGGTGGCTGATTCTCCGATCAAAGATGTATGTTTGAAGATGATGGTGATTACCCCACTCTTGGAGCAGATTCAAGAGGCTTAAGTTGAGGCTATGAAATAGGAGCACCGGAAGAGTGAGCGAATAGTGGGTCTGGAGTCCTCTTTTGATTATGATAGTAGAGGATTGTTGACCTTTCATCGGAGAGTTTGGGTTCCATACTTCAGAGTTGCGCGCCATATTTTGATGGAGGAGGCGCATATGTCAAGGTTTTTTATTCACCCGACGGCAACAAAGATGTATAGAGACCCTCAGCTTGATTATTAGTGGCCCTGCATGAAGCGGGAAGTGGCATGGTATGTAGAGAGGTGCTTGAATTTCAAGAAAGTCGAGGCCAAACATCACCGACCTTTTGGAAATGGAAAGAGATTAAGATAGATTTTAACTCGAAACTACCGCTAACTGCACGTGGGTGGATTTGATTTGGGTAATCGTGGACTGATTGACTAAGAGTGCATATTTCGTTCTGGTCTAGGATAATATCTCAGTAGAGAAGTAGGTAGATGTATATATCCAGGAGGTTGTACCATAACATGGGGATCTAGTCTCTATGGTTTTGGATCGGGATGTTCTATTCACTTCCAGGTTTTGGAAAAGGTTCCACGAGGAGTTAGGTAATTGGTTGCACTTCAACACAACTTTTCATCCGTAGACTGATGATCTAAGTGAGCAGATTATCCAGCCCTTGGAGGATATGCTAAGGGAATATGTGCTAGATTTTGGAGGTAGTTGGGATACGTATCTCCCATTGGTTGAATTTTCTTTCAATGACAACTACCACGCCTGTATTGATCGACCTCCTTTTGATATGCTCTATCAGAGAAAGTTCTAGACCCTGATTTGTTGGGGTGAGGTCGGTCAGCGAGTTATGGGTAGCATGGAAGTGGTGCTTCGGACTATCGAGTTGATCTAGCAGGTGTGTGGGATGTTGCAAACCGAACAGAGCCGATAGAAGAGTTACGCTAAGAGGCGTTAGTTAGACTTGGAATTTTAGGTTACGAGTATGGTACTCTTGAAGGTGTCGGCTTGTAAAGGTGTCATCTAGTTTAGGAAGCAGGGAAAGCTGGACCCTAGATATATCGGTCCTTTTAGAGTTATTGCCTGGGTGGGCAGGGTTGCTTATCGTTTGGAGCTACTCGAGGAGCTCAATTAGATTCACAACACGTTTAAGGTTTCTCGGCTGCGTAAGTGCTTGGTTGTTGATTCTGTAGTGATTTATTTGGCGGACATTCAGGTGGATGAGCGCCTTAAGTACATAGAGAGACCAATCGCGATTCTAGACAAAAAGACGAGGACCTTGCGGAACAAGGTTGTAAGTCTAGTGAAGGTGTAATGGTAGCACAAAAAGGCTCAGAGTGGACATGGGAACCCGATGAGGAGATGAGAGAGCATTATCCATAGTTGTTTGCAGCAATGGACTTAGAGGATGAAGTCTGATTCAAGTGGGGGAGAATTGTAACATCCTGTCCTTGGAGGTATATTTTGTTTTAATTTAAAATTTTGACTTTTCGGAGTCACCACGGCGTGTGTGAGATCGCCATGGCGTGGCGAGGTACTTTTGGTTTCGGGTCACTTTTGACTCGCCACGACATCGCAAGGAAGACCATGGTGTAGCTGCCGCTGACATCTTAAAACCTAAATTCTCGAGTTTGCAACCTATTTAAAGGAATGAGGAGGCTATGGTTTGCTCACCTTCAGCCTCCACCACCCTCTTTTATCCATAATAAAACCTTAATTCCTTTCCTCCATTGTTGAAGCTTTCTTGAGTGCTTTTAAGAGACTTTGAAGGAAGAAACAAGTAAAAGCAAGCTAAGGATCAACAAGAAATCCCATCTAGCTTTCTAGCATGATTTTGGATCCTTGTAAGTGTTCAATGCTCCACCTTTTTTTATGATAGGATTTTAGATCTTGAAATATGTCCCATTTTCTTCTTAATATTGTTAGTTCGGGTTTAGGAGTTAACAAACGTTGCAACTTTATGAATCATTGGATCATGAGGAGTAGTTCATGGCTTAGAATCTTTGAGCCATGCATAATATTTTGGTCATAAACCCCCCATTTTGACCTAAGTTGAGTTCATGACATGCATGTCTAAAAAGCACCAATCTTTAAGTTGCTTTTAGTGTTATAAGCCCTTCTAGAGCATTTAAATCTGAGACTTGAGGAATTAAGTGTTTCTAGATTAAGCTCATGCCTTGGTTGTGCCTTTTTGACCTAAGACTTGAGATCTAGACCTCTTGGTGGGTCTCAAGGGATAAAGGTGGAAACTTTATCAATTTGGACAATATAAATGATAAGATCTTGTCTTTGGAACCTTTGGAATTAGAGGATTCGGCTAAACCCATTAAGACACTTTGAACCTAGTGCCTACAGCATGGCCTAGGTTGCCAGAACATGGCTGTTGGGGAAAACATGTTTGTCTTCACGTGTGAGCGCCATGACATGGGCAAGGGTGGCCACAACATGGAGAGTCAACCTTGACCATTGAATTTAACTTTTGACTTGTGTTGACTTTTTGTCAAACCTTCTATTTTTGGATGGAAATCTAAGGGTGTACTTTGTATGGTTGTATTGGTGGTTTATAGAACCTATATTTGTGGCAGTAGGAGCAGTAGTAGTTGATCATTGTTTGTTAGGTGAGTCTTCTCGTAATGCGGCAATATGAAAAGTATCAGAGTACTACCTATTAGTTTATGTTATAGGATGCTAGCTGTCTGTGTGACTCTTGAATGTTCTGTATGTGTTTGTAACTATACCGGGGTGGGGCCTAATGCCAGGCGGGGCCTGATGAATGTGTTGGGCGGGGCCCCTCGCAAGTTATTGGCAGTTCTGTACTGAGCGGGGCCCGATGGATGTAGGGCGGGGCCCATTGTATGCTTGGTATGTGGTATTTGGGAAACTCACTGATCTTTATGCTTATGGTTTAAGTTTGTGTTTCAGGACTTCCGGTTCGAAATGGAAGGGCCCGACCTGATCACAACGCATCCTCCTGTGTCCAACATTGTATGATTTTAGGATTGTACTCTAATAACTATTTTCACATTGACATAATTATTATGGTTTGACATGTATATTAGATGGTTTTGGTTTAATTAAAAAAGAAATTTTTACTTATAATTTTTGGGTTGTTACATCGTTTGGTGGTTGCCGACGAATGACGCGGTGGCCAGCAAGGCCCAAAACCATAGGTCCAGGGCCTTAAGACCTATTTGAGGAATGTGGTGATTAGGGTTTTCCCTATTCTTAGCCTCCATCTCATCAAAATGTCAAAACAAACCCTAGCCCCTCTTTTTTGTTGATTTTATGTCATGTACCTTTGCTTTTGTAAGACAAAATTGCAAACATTTCCCCTGTGGTTGGCAAATTTTTGCAGTTTTGGTCCAAAATGATACCTTGGTGCACCACTGGTCCAATTTTGGATCTTTTTATTGTTTTTGGTCCCTACACACTTAAAAAGACAATTATTCCTTACAATTTATATTTTTCATTTTATTTAATTCCAAAAATACATAAATTAATTTAATTTATATTTTATTTGTCATTTCTCTCTTAACAAAAAAAACACACACACACAATAAAAAGATTGAGTTCTTAAATGTGGTTGAGATGACTGTGTTTGACTGGGATTCGACCAGAAAACCCATTTTCGCTCAAGCTTAAACTTGTTAAAGTTGATAATAAGTTAATCCCTTTAGGAAAACTACCATTCAAGAAATTCCCATCAAGATTCACACTTTGAAGACTCACCATTCTTGAAAAAGTTGGAGGAATTGAGCCATACAAGAAATTATAACTCAAATCAATGTATTCGAGTGTGTTTAATCGTTGAATTGTGTTAGGAAGCGGGCCCCAGATTCCTAAGGAAACCAAACTAAGAACTTTCCACCACCAATAGCTACTACCGTCCGCAACCATCACCACTGGTTGGCACCACCATCCTATACAAACAACTAATCCCAACCTCACCCATCTTCCTTTCCTCATATTTCGATGAAATTTCCCCACCCAGCACCACCCTTCTGATTAGTGTTATCCCTACCCAAATACCACCACCTCCATCTTTCAATGATTAGGGTTTCAGCCGCCACCACCACCGCCATATAAGATGACATCATCGTTATTCACCACCATCGTCGTTCTCAAACCATCTTTCATCCTTAACTAGATGACCCTTCACCGCTGACCACCAAATCACCGTTCATCAATTTTTTCCCAAATGCCTCTCCATCCTAGAAAAACTGAAACATAATTAAATAGATGGTTTAAAAAAGACAACATCGATTTGAAGGGTTTTATCACCTCTATCTTCTTCCTCGGGGTTGAATCTACAGATGAATAAGTTTAAAGAAAAGATCATGTATTTCGGTCTCGTTTGTAGATCTGGAAATGAACATATGGAGCTACTGAAGTAGACAAAAGGTCCGTTGTAGAAGGGTTACGTCATTGGAATTCACATCTGGGTCGCAAGCCACCGTCACCGGAGTTTGCTAGGGTGGGCGGTGTAGCACAAGTAAGGTGCAAAAATGGTGGTGGTTTTTGAGTATCGGTAGATAGAGGGAAAGGGTAGACCAATTATAGATTTTGGTGTTGCTGAGAGAGAGGGAGAGAGTGTAACATCCCAAAATTCAAGACTAAAAATTTCTTTTAATAAAACATCACTTTAAGCAAATTCATCTTTTCAAAACATAAACAGAGTAATAGTTTCCAAAATACATAATCATTATCAGAGTAAACATTCCCAGGCTGACTAATTTATGGTGTGTGCCATGCGATCACCCCGAGCTCCATCATCCGCTACCGGAAGTACCTGAAACCAAAACTGAAAACCATAAGCACAAAGCTTATTGAGTTCCCCACCCTACCACATACCATGCATAACCACATACTGCACATACTGGGGCCACGCCCGCTATACTGGGCCTCGCCCACCCTACCTCGGGCCTCGCCCGCTACAACGACCCCACTGCTCCAGGCCCCGCCTGGCTTCAAGCGCCGCTCGGATACAGATCTGTTTCATTTAGGCCTCGCCTATCATAGGGCCTCGCCCACTAACATATAATAGCACATAAACATATCACATCACATCACATATGCTTAACACATTCTAACGGATCTTGTCCTAAGGCCTCGCCTATCTTTGGGCCCCGCCCTTGTCCCGCTATTGATGAGTCATGGAACCCCGTCCATACTCCTGCTGATAGTGAGGTACGGGCCCAGCCCACCCTCAATCCTTCCCTAACTTGGGCCTCGCCCCTGATCTGCTGCTACTGAGATGTGGAACACCATCCACACTCTGCTATTAGTGAGATACGAGACCTCACCCATACTCACCTCCCTACCAGGCACATACAAGTATCACACAGACAATAAGTATAAACTACCACATAAACCATTCCTTGGGCACCCGCCCTCTATCATTGGACCTCGTCCCGAATATCATACTAGCATACTGTGCCTAGGGTAAACCCCTGAGTCTTCTACTCATAACTACATGGGCCAGCATTGTGGCCGTAGACCCATTCCTACAAAGGGAAACTCACCTGCACTGGCTGAACTCGCTGATGATCCCACTAGCTGCTGACCGGCAACTCTCTGAACTCCTGATCCACTAGCTTCCCGAGCTACCAAAATCAATGCAACACTTAGTCTAGCTGACCCCCGACAGTCAACCAAGTTAACTCCGGTCAAAGTCAAAGTCCTAGTCAAAGTCAACCTTCCAGGTCAACCCTACTCGCTGAGTCACCCTATTGACTCGCCGAGTTCATATGTTCAGAGTTCTTCCATTTGCGTCTCGACTCGCCGAGTCAGTCCATGACTCGCCGAGTCTACCGATTTCCGAGTCCTGACCTGTCTAACTCACCGAGTCTCCACTCGACTCACTGAATCGAGTCTCAACTCGAAGGGTTTGGGGTTTCGCGACCTGACTCACCGAGTCCAAGACAACCTTCAACAGACTCGCCGAGTTGTTCATCCAACTCGCCGAGTTCCTACCCAACTTCATCTGACTCGACGAGCTGTTCATCCCACTCGTCGAGTTCCTCCTCATCTTCATGATACTCGCCGAGTCCACTCAAAGGACTCGCCGAGTCCATTCAGATCTCTATACATGCAGAGGACCTTTGAGTCATGCATGGACTCCAAACCGTAGATCTACCCTTCCCAAGCCTATTCCTCACGTAAAGTTGCAAACTTTACGTGTAGAGAAGGAGATCTAGGCAAAATACACCATAAACTAGGGTTTAAGGCAAGAAGGGTCCATAATCAACTCAAGGGCTGAAACTTTATGCTTCTCAAGACCATAATATGCTTGGATCTGAAGTAGCAACTCCAGATCCGGCTTCTAACTCAAATGGATTACTATCCATGGCTTAAAAAGCCCCAAATCTCACAACCAAAGAAGATCTAAAGGAAAGAAACGACTTATTACCTTCAATAACTCAGAAAGTTTCCACAACTCCAGATCTAAGGCCAATCCTTGAGACTTCAATGATTTCCCTCTTTCTTCTTCCTTCAATTCACCCAAAAATGACTTGGAAGCTTGAATGCACAACAATGGGGGCTTAGGGTTCGTTTTCTGTATGAGGGAGGCTCTAAGGAACCCTAATGGAGAGAATAAGGAGTTTAAATAGCGCTCAAAGTCCCGGATTTAGGGTTTTCCTCGAACAGACCTTACTCGCCGAGTATCCTTGGCCGACTCGCCGAGTCGGTCACTTACTCCTCGACCCGGATCCCGCTTGGACTCGACGAGTTATTCCTTGGACTTGCCGAGTCCCCCTCCTTAAAGTTAGGGTTTTCTTTCCTTTCTTGGCCTTCAAAACTTTGGGTATTACAACTCTCCCCCACTTAAACTAAACTTCGTCCTCGAAGTTTGCCATGGTCCACCGCCTGCGATCTGCTTCCAAAACCGACTAATTATCCCAACACCAGCTGCCTACCTTCGCTGGTCTTCCACCTGGTCATTCTGACTAACATAAACCTCGCGAATAAAACCTCGGGTCAAACCTAACCCTGAACAACTTAGAAACACAACTTACTCAACCGACAATCCTTCTAGTATTCTCTGAGTATTGCACTTGAACTCATAGGGGTTGACCCCTTCTTTACTTACGCGATTCCCTTGCCTTCCTAAGGCGATGCTCCATATCCAACTATTTCCTCTGTCACTGTGAAGGTCCTATCCTTCACCAACTCCATCACCCCCAGTATTTCTAGTACAGGTCATCACCGTCAGTAACCACTGACACTCTTCTCTGTCAAAACTTGGTGCCGAGCACCCCTCGATTCAACTAATTGAATTCCACCATACACTGCTTACCCGCAGTACTACTGACTGAAAATTCTGCTATTCCTTGTCTGCTTTCCGTATGAACTGAGACCACCCTGGTCCCTACCAACCTATCAATCTCTGGATTACCGGCTCCTACCGGTAGCTAGTGCCAACACCACCACTAGTCGCTCCCAGCGACTTCCGAAGAAACTTCGACCACCTATAACTGCTCAATCTATTCTGCCATTCAGGAACTACAATCCTGGGATCCCCGATCCCCTAACTTGACACTAAGGTCCCTACCAGGTCCCACCTGTGTTGCTAAAACTCACGGGCCTCGCCCACGGGTCCCACCCGCCTCTATCCTTCTAGTCCCACTAGTCTAATCACTCTCGCTCAGGCCTCGCCCACGGGTCTCACCCAAGCATCTCCTGGAGCGGCCTCTCCCAAGGTCTCACCTCTCTAGGGCTATATAGGCAAACTCCCTATCATTCTCATCCACTACCCATTCCTGATCCCTGACCGATCACTAGGAGGTAAGGGCCTCGCCCCAACTCCGCTATCGAAGCTACTAAGGAATGCTATGGCTTACCCGTAGTCTTACATCACCATCCATTGCTGAATGCTAGTGAATGCTACGGCTGCCCCGTAGTCTTACATCACTTTCTACCACTGAATTCTACTATGAAAGCACCCATGTGCCATTAGCTCTCAAGATCCTTATTCCGACTCCCTCGAGTCCTACGGGCGATCCACAACCTGAATTCCCAACCATGTACTACCCATTACCATCACACGCACTAGCTGATGGGGAGTTTCTCAAACTCCCAACCCTGAAATCCTCAATCCATCAAACGCTGAACCGCTTCTTTTCCTTCTTGGAGGTCGCGCGCTCATTCTGGGTCTGCGTGCTCCTACCTTTGCACACTCGGAGGATTCTCCCCCACTTCGATCTTGCTTAACCCTTGTTGCTCAATACTCAAAAGAAATCCTTGCTACCATTCCATAATCGATCTGCTGAGGAACCCAAGCTTACCATAGCTAGGGATCTAACCAATCCATTTCTAACACTATACAACTCCGATCTAGCTGTTGGGTTATGGGCATTCTAACACTCCTAAGTGTACATGCAACCCTAAATACCTTGGATCTATGTTTTCTCTATTATACATGCAAATAAGAACTTCCAAGGTATTATCCTAATCTAGCATACAAAACAATAACTATAACAAGATAGAATACATACCTTTTTGGTGTAGAAAGTCTTCATGAAGCTTGAGTGCCAAGTGCCCCAAGTGTGACACCTCAAATGGAATCACAATCACCAAAACACTTGGAATGACTTGAGAGAATTCTACAACTCATGAAATCGGCTAGCCCTTTCTTTTCACACACTAGTGGCCGATTTTGGTCAAGAATAAGATGCTTATATAGTTAGGGTTACGCCATGTAAACCCTAATTGACATGGCCTTTCATTTCCATGATCCATGGGTACAAATACACCATGGAGCATCCATGGACCATCCTATGGGTTTTAGCCCAACTTGATTATCCATGGAGCATTAGCCCACTATACAAGTATGGATGATTTACACAATTAACCCATATATTTAATTAGTCTTCTTTTGATCACTTAATTAATCCTAGATTAATTCTTGATCAATACTAATTAAATAATCTTATTATTCTTATTATTAATATACTAGAACTTATAATATATTAATAACCATAAGTGTCTTATTTCTCTCATTATAGTCTATCCAAGTGCATGATGGTATGCAACCCAAATGGACCATGCCGGGTCGGGTCAAGTCTTACCAATTATAGTTATGGACTTAGACATTAATCCAACAGTCTCCCACTTTGATAAGTCTAAAGCTATTATTGCGTATGACTTCAAGAACCAACCGGCAATCGTAGCTCTCAAAAGCTTCTGTCGAACTCTGACCTTGTCGATGAACTCTGACCTTTGTCAATGACTTGTCCATTAGATAAGGGATCATATATTCCTCCATTCTAGATATCATATGGACTGAGACATGGATTATAATCATTCTCTCTATCCATTTGTTGTTTCCCGATTTCCGATTTATGATGACTAACTAATTGAACAAATCAAATCAGTCCTGGCCTGGTCGAGCACTTCCATTTGTCATCATCAAATCATCGAGGGGCCCACAGATATCGCTTTTATCCCAAAGGTAAAAGGAATGGATAAACTTCGACTCATATGGCTTGTTCTACTACTTGTTGAATCATACACAAAGGCACGTTTTATAGCATCGAGTTACCAAATGCATTTTCGTGCAATCAATGTACTATCAACTCATAGTAACAACTCATATCTCTAGGTTTGAAGAATATAAGATATTATCGTCTCATGATCACTCATGATAAAATCCATGAAGTAATTCCAATGAGCGCGGGTTGAATCCAATACTCAGAACTTATGAGCACTCATGATTGTTGTAGCCTTGTCCAACACCTTAGACCTCTACAACCCATCATGACAGTCTTAATTCATATCTACTTCCAACATATGACCAACTGTGGATGGTTTGAATAACTTAGTCATTCCAGAAGAATAACCCAGTTTATTCGGGAAGTCAAAACATGCAAAAATGAAACACAATAATAATTGAATCCAATATGGTATCAAACCCTATGAACATAAATAAAGCACCTTTTATTTATCACCACATGATTACACATTATTCATTGTATACTGTTCCAGCTATCAACTTTATTCTTGAATTTAAAACAATAGTTGTCCCATGCTCCAAACATGTACACTATGTTTTTTTTTTTTTTTTTTTTAAACACTAGTCATGCCATACACCAAGTATGCATACTATGTTTGTCTATGATCTTTACTTTGTGAACTAGATCCATTGAACATAACTTCAATGATTCTCTTTTCACACTCCCAAATCCTTACCGCAAATGCAAGAATTCCAAATTCATGCCATTTACTGAAATCTGTTAGATTCTAAACTTATATGCATTGATACTCTTGTAACGATTATGCACAAAGTCATAAAGACTTGACAACAAACATTACAGAGCATTCCAAAGGAGATCATCTCCTTGGAAACATCCTTCTTGCATTAAGTTTCCTAATCTTAAACAGATTGAAAAATTCAAACTTTGAAACATTTCCAGATTCCATTTTGACTATCACTTCTGAACAAGAGTTGCCTCCTTCCAGATTATGTCAATATGGTCCTTCCAGAATTATCACTATACTTCCAACTGTCCTCGAGCAACCAATCTTTGGTAAACCTTAGATTGTTCTCGACAATTGTTTTATCCTTTTAGTCATATCCAGTTCTAAACCTTTTCCCTTCTTAATGCCCCAGGCATTTGGAAAATTTTAGAAAGGATGAATATAGCACATGTAATCGATCCTATATCCGAAGCATATGGGACACGATTCATGATGTCTCACATAAAGACTAAACCAGTCTTTTGCTTTGAAACATTTCCATTTCTATTTGCCAAGTTCTCATAATTCAGATTATGAAAAGGGATGCCGTAATCATAATCGAATTTTTAGAACGCAAATAATGGACCCGTATACAGAATTTCCTTATGTTGAGCCATTCCAACATGAAATTCATATATATCCTTGACTAAATGATTAAAACCTCATGATCTAAGCTTATAGATTTGAGATGAAGTAAATAATTTCCTCTCCCTTAATTATAGCAAAACAACTTTTTCCCAATTGAAACTTTTGTTTTCTATAATTAACATTGCTAACTTGCAATACTTATCATAATTATCATGCTCCCACTAACATGATGATTATTAGAATAATACTTATGCTCCCACTAGCTCTGACATGTATTCAGAAATCAGCTGGACTTCTAGAAATCAATACTTCATTGACTCTCTTACCCAAGTTCAGATTTCTGGTACTAGATTGTTTTGATAAAACTTTATCAAAATCATACACCTTCCCTTAGATAGCACACTTGTGTGTCTAAACAATTATGAAGAGGTATGCCGTAATCATAATGGTTAGACCTTTTTGCCACTTCTCACAAGTCCAGGTTAGTGTGCCGGTAAACCACACACGCTCCACTAACGACTTTGAGAATGCAAATATCACAATTGCTATCTAGATAAAATCTACTTAGTGAAAGTGTTTCCTCACCATCATTTTCATGAATCGGAGAGAAACCTTATGACACTTAGATTTATATGGTGTATGAGTTCTTATCCATGTGAATTGTCAAAACCTTAGTTACAGGACAAGGGTAATGACAAATCCAAACTCATATGGACTGAACTCAATCTTAATTTCTTGCCACCTGGCAGCTCAAGGGCCTGCCATTGCTTCCAAGTTGTTGTGAAACAAATTGAGAACTCTAAGAACTCATATGCAAAGCCAACTTTACTGGAATGGGCACAGAATATGTCGACATGATAGGTTATAAACCTCAAGTCATGTGCTAGTAAAGAACTTCAGGTTTTATTCTTGATTAGTTCTTGAGACTTTCAAGACTTTTAAGACTCCCACTGTCCTCTTGACCTATAAGACTCTCTTGTCAAATATCCAAGAGATAGTGTGGATTCTAATCAAGACAAACACTTCACACAATTGGCCTAAGTTGGTCTTTGTTTTATCCAAAACATCACAACTTACCAATTTCAAATGTAAAAGAGTAGAAAACTTTTACTCTCACATTTGACAAGTGTTTTAAACCTTCTTTAAGACATGTCACTCAAGTTACAATCTTGGAGTATGACTCTAAGACTTGTATTGGAACGAAGTATGACTCATCTTCTTGATTTAACCATTTCAACAATTCAAGTTCCTCTTCTTAGTCATAAGAATGCACTAAGATTTCCTTAGAGAACTAATTGTGCTATGGTTTCTTAATCATTAAGATGATAACGAAAGCTGATACTAAAGTACTCTCCCATCTTTTCAGATTTGAGACACTTTTATCCTTCTGCCTAATTTGATTCTTCTTATTCGCTCTGCCATACATTGGAACCTTTTTCCAATGTCTCAGAATTACACTTAAGCTTGTAAGTATAATCATATTTACTGCACTTAAGTAAATCATGACGCATAGTCTTATCAAACTTTTGTGGTGGACTTAATCAGTGCACAAGAATGTGTACTCGATCCCTTAGTCCTTTACTTGACTCACACATCCATGTGAACAAGTAATTAGTCTTAATTTTCCAAAACTTGAAAGTTCTCATTCATCATGCTATACAACTTGCATGATTCCAAGTTTCGGTCCAATTGAAACTTGGGTGATGAGAATCTTTCCTTATTTGGTAAATCTAGACATTACCACAAATGAAAGAATCAATTTCATATTTCCACTCTTGCTCTTAATGGAATCATGTAAGCAACAATTTTTCCTCAAATGCCATTGTAAGGATATTTTAAAATAAATAAAATCAAAAATTTTCTTTTATTTTAAAACTTTGCGGAAAACTTATCCTTACAATCCATATGAAAACTTGTTGTTATCTATTCCTAAGCAATTTCTCATAACTCCTGAGAAGTAGCTCAAGAATCCGATCTTCAAACTATGCGATAGAAATCCATCTACGCGATCAGATTCAGCATATTCTTTCTTTAAGTTTCTCCACTTTTTCTTTGATTCTTAAAACATCACCATGTGACCTAGTCTCATCATGTATCAAGAATCTCAGAATAGAAACTTAACAGAGTTAGATAGTGGAATTTACCTGAAGTAGAGTCAAACTTATTGACTTTAACATCCTTAGGTAAATTTGGCAGCTTCGCAACCAATGCCCCTTCCTTTGGCAACATAAACATATGGACCCTTTGATAATGGTACACGGGACTATCACAGACTTAGCTTTTCTCTTTACCATATGGTCAACCGAGTTGACTATGGCCGATCCCTTTCCATTGGGAAGAGAATGCT
Source organism: Lactuca sativa (assembly GCF_002870075.4). Lineage (NCBI taxonomy): Eukaryota > Viridiplantae > Streptophyta > Magnoliopsida > Asterales > Asteraceae > Lactuca > Lactuca sativa. The sequence goes on from NC_056630.2 coordinate 66,718,872, forward strand.
TTCCGGGATTTCCTGTGTCACTATTGTCAATGTCCATCAAGTTTTAAGGATGTTGATCTTAACAAATAGATAAGATCATTAAGGGTCCTGTCATAGTCTGTTTCATAGGTGTCCCAAAGGAACTCACTATGTGACTTAGAAAGTGATTGAACCACCGACTTTCTCAAGACTTTGACACCCAACTCTCCCGGCTTGTCAATATGTGACTACATCTCCAAGACGTGACCACACCTAGACCTTGCCTTGCCAATAGGGCCTGAGTGACCTTAAACTTTTCAAGAACTTGCGGGTTGGGGAGAATAATTGGAGGAGGAGAAAGAAGTATGATATCCATGGGACATCATCTTCATTAGGAAACCTTGTTCCAAAAGATTTGGGAAGATCATAGGTGTCTATTACAGACATCTTTTGGGAGATATTCAAGATAGTTGATTTAAAGTCCTTAATATGACACCCAATATGAAATATTAAGGCTAGGACCCAACAAACTATTTTATAACTTAGAAGAGGTATGCCGTAATCCAAGCTATAAAATATTTGAAGGTAGGTGAATGACGATTCACCAATTTCCACCAAGATAAACGAAATGTATTATTAGGTTTTAATTGGTTTTGAAACTCCTAGATCTTTGAGATTCATTGAACTGTTCAAAGGCATGTTTCAATCTTGAGTGTGCCCTTCAGGTTTTGTGACTGGGATGCCGAGGATCACAAAACAAGGTGTGAAGTAACCATGCAAATCACTTGGTACCCTTAATAAATTACCCCTCAATCGATGTGCCGGTTAACCACACACGCTCCATCGATACTATGATAAATATTAAGTCACCCTTTACCTACCTTGTTAAGTCCAAGTTAGTGTGCTGGTTAACCACACACGCTCCACTAACGACTTTGACAAAGTGTAAAGTGTAATTTCATGGATTAGCACCTTATTCACATTTTCCTAAGTAACTAAGATTGGGTATTATTAAGAGTTTAGTTACTTAGTATTTATCATTAATACTTTTAATGAAGGGAGAATTATAGTCTTGTCAAACCCGTTCGTCTAACGACCCTCCACCAGTCAAGCAAGCGGTGGGTGAGAGTGGACACCCATTAAGTTGCCATTTTATAGGCAACAACCTTATACCCACCTTATAGACCGGCTTCGTGAATGAGGCGTACTAGCGGTAAGACTGACTTTACTCTTATACATATATATATTATTAACTTATAATATTATAAAGTATAAGGGTTGAATTTTAACTTTTAAAATTCTAAGGGCTAACTTGGAATTAAAGTATTCATAAGTGAAAACTTTTCAAATTCCAAAACTTGAGGGCAAGTTTTGAAACTATTCAAAACTAATTAATTCCATAACTTATGTGTTTAAAGTAGTTTTAATCCAAAAACTCTTCAAGTTCCATAACTTGAGGACAAGTTATGGAAGACTTTAAACTAATAAAAGAATTAACTTTTTCTTTATTTTATAACTTATGGATTTAATTATGGTTACATATTTTTCTTTTAATGAAGTGACTCTTGAACTTCCATAACTTAAGGACAAGTTATGGAGTCATAAAAATTATTCAATGACACAAGACTCTTCATTTTGTAACCATTGCCAACTCTTATGAATTTTATGAGTCTTTAATGTGACTCTTCATGTAACTTGAGGACAAGTTACACAAACACATTTTATACTCAACTCTTAGATTAAAATGGATTGAAAACAACTATTTCAATTAACTTTTCTATTAATCTAAGCAACTCATAAGTACAAGATAATTCAAATCAAACTTTTTCATGTAATTAGTCTAAACCTTAAACTAATACAAAACATGAATCTATTGGCAATTATCTTTGAAAATGGATTAGCATGAACATTACCACATCAAAAACAAGTTTATAAGTTCAAAAACAACTTAGGGTAATGTTCCTAGTCCATTTCTAGCCAAAAAAGTCGAATTTATGCTGTCTGGGGGTCCAACTCGTTGAGTGCACGAACCAACTCGGCGAGTTGGATGCATTTTGCCTTGGACTCGGCGAGTCCATTCATGGACTCGGCAAGTCTGCTGGGCAGACAGCATCAAAACTCGATTTTCCAGCTTCTTTTGCAAGTATAACAAGAAAACAAGCCTAGTCTCTGATACCACTGTTGGGTTATGGGCATTCTAACACTCCTAAGTGTACATGCAACCCTAAATACCTTGGATCTATGTTTTCTCTATTATACATGCAAATAAGAACTTCCAAGGTATTATCCTAATCTAGCATACAAAACAATAACTATAACAAGATAGAATACATACCTCTTTGGTGTAGAAAGTCTTCATGAAGCTTGAGTGCCAAGTGCCCCAAGTGTGACACCTCAAATGGAATCACAATCACCAAAACACTTGGAATGAATTGAGAGAATTCTACAACTCATGAAATCGGCTAGCCCTTTCTTTTCACACACTAGTGGCCGATTTTGGTCAAGAATAAGATGCTTATATAGTTAGGGTTACACCATGTAAACCCTAATTGACATGGCCTTTCATTTCCATGATCCATGGGTACAAATACACCATGGAGCATCCATGGACCATCCTATGGGTTTTAGCCCAACTTGATTATCCATGGAGCAATAGCCCACTATACAAGTATGGATGATTTACACAATCAACCCATATATTTAATTAGTCTTCTTTTGATCACTTAATTAATCCTAGATTAATTCTTGATCAATACTAATTAAATAATCTTATTATTCTTATTATTAATATACTAGAACTTATAATATATTAATAACCATAAGTGTCTTATTTCTCTCATTATAGTCTATCCAAGTGCATGATGGTATGCAACCTAAATGGACCATGCCGGGTCGGGTCAAGTCTTACCAATTATAGTTATGGACTTAGACATTAATCCAACACTAGCGAGACATACCAAGTCCTTCCCAAGCATGCTACAGTTACTGCATCCTATGTAACCTTCTCCAATAGGGCACATCCCCTCACTACCATGCGAATATCCAAGGTATGCAGATGGCATATAACTCGATCACAATCAACCGCTCAAAAATAAAATACTCATACCGATAATGATGCAGAACCATAACAATATAATGATCCACAAATAAAAGAACTGAAAACAGAAATCGCATACCTGCAACGTCCGGTGCTAATCGCGCCTCTAAGGTAGTCATCTGAAGAGCTCTGCCTCCCACCGCAGGCGCCTCTGCATGGCCCTGACGGCCGTTTGTGATCCTCAAAGTTGCAGGGGTAGGTGCCATTACCCGCCCTGCTGAAAACAAACTGGGGCACCGGGCCTTCTTGTGGCCCCGCTGATGGCAATGAAAACATAACAAGTCTGATCCCTGCGCGGTGGTAACAGTACAATCCCTGCTGAAATGACCAGTCCGACCGCACTTGAAACAACCAGACACACCACCGCTACCACTCCTGCACGTGCCCCTGTGCGCCCTGCCACACTTCCCGCACCGGCTTCCTCTTCCGGATCTGCTCCAAATCAATTCCCCTCTCTCTAGCCCGAGAAATCATATCTTCCAGCGTCTTACAGTTGGATCTGCTCACGAACTCCCTGATGTCATCACTCAACATCTCATGGTATCGGGCCTTCTTCATCTCCTCGTCCGCGACATACTGCGGTACAAGAAGAGCCCTCTCCCTGAACTTGGCGGTGATCTCCGCCACAGTCTCAGTGGTCTGTGTCAAATCCTGAAACTCCCATGCCAACTGCTGCTCCTCAATAATCGGCGAAAACTCCGCCCTGAACCTGGCCGAGAAATCGCTCCAAGTCATCGCATCCAACGCGGCATCATCCCCCAAAGCATGACCAATCTCCTCCCACCAATCCCTCGCTCTGTCCTTCAGAAGACAGGAAGCGAGTCTGACCTTGTCCCCCTCAGGGCACCGGATCGTACGGAATGCGTTGGCAACATCAACCAACCATCTGCTGCTACCGATGGGGTCCCTAACCCCATGATAATCTGGTGTCCCGCAAGCCCTAAACTCCCAAAATGTCAAGGTACGCGCTCCCATCAAAGCCATCATCTCAGTACGGAAGGCTGCCAGCCTCTCATCCAAAATTTCCAGTATACCCTCCTTGACCGTGCCAAAGATCACAGGAGTCTGATTCAAAATACTGCGCGTAACCTCGGCGGATATCAACTCCCTCATTCGCTCCTCGAGCTGCTCGGCCCCTGAACCCGAGCCTGATCCCTCTCCGGCGCCTAATCCACCCACTGGTCTCTCTCGCAACGTCACCATGCTGAAAATATACCACAACCACTATCAGAATACTCATCACTGATGCGAGACCAAACACACCCTACCAGGTTCCTGGTCTTGTCTCGGCCTTTCTCGAATCGAGTACGGATCCTCTGCTTTCAGTAGTACGGGCCCATACTACCTTCCACATCTATCCGTACTTTCCTTAGGAATAGCTTTGACTCCACCAGGTCCCTTAACCACTACTACTGCTCCCAGCACTATCTCATCCTAGGCTTACCCTAGGAAAACCTCTGACTCAACTCAAACCAGTCCTCAGCTGCTGAGGGTCTCCTTGTGATGCCAAGTAGCCATCACCTGAATACCATCACATGTAACGAGGCTCAGATAATCCTTCAAGTAAAAGACTCGTCCCTATAACGGTTGGACTCAAACAAGAGCTGCGCAATAGGACCAAATCCAACACTCTAAGATTATTCAACCCTGATCACATGTGACGTGTCGTATCCACCTAATGGGTAACTCCCATCACTCAGTATCCCACAATGCACAAAGCAAGCAACATTCAGACAAGGGAAAATCTAACCATGATATACTCAAGCAATCACATCCACGCAGCAAGAATCTGAACTAGCATGCAACACAACTCATAGACTCAGGCATAACCTAAACAGGCTATCCTACTACTATCTAATCAGCACTATCATGCAGCTCGAAAGCACATATAACAGGCACATAAGGCATCATCCCTAGATCCTTAGCCCTATTCTAGCATGTTGTTCTACTAACTGATAATCAAATCATAAACTTGTATGGGTATTTTGGGGTACTTACTTGAGCTCGGTTGATTGCATGCACCACACCCTTTTTCTCTTTTCAAAGTTCTTTTCTTTCTAAATTATTTTTGCCTTTCTAAAACTATTTTCTTTCCCAAAACTCTCTTTTTACAAATCTGTCTTTTCATTTTGAAAACTTCTATACCAATTCCTCAGTTTGAGTTCAGACATACCCGAGAGCATGTCCGAATCCCTCAAACCAAGGCTCTAATACCAACTTGTAGCATCCCAAAATTCAAGACTAAAAATTTCTTTTAATAAAAAATCACTTTAAGAAAATTCATCTTTTCAAAACATAAACAGAGTAAGAGTTTCCAAAATACATGATCGTTATCAGAGTAAACATTCCCAGGTTGACTAATTTATGGTGTGTGCCACGCGATCACCCCGAGCTCCATCATCCGCTACCGGAAGTACCTGAAACCAAAACTGAAAACCGTAAGCACAAAGCTTAGTGAGTTCCCCACCCTACCACATACCATGCATAACCACATACTGCACATACTGGGCTACGCCCACTATCATGGGCCTCGCCCAACCCTACCTCGGGCCTCGCCTGCTACAATGGCCCCGCCGCTCCAGGCCCCGCCTGGCTTCGAGCCCCGCTCGGATACATATCTGTTTCATTTAGGCCTCGCCTGTCACAGGGCCTCGCCCACTAACATATAATAGCACATAAACATATCACATCACATCACATAAGCTTAACACATTCTAACGGATCTTGTCCTAAGGCCTCGCCTATCTCTGGGCCTCGCCCTTGTCCCGCTACTGATGAGTCATGGAACCCCGTCCATACTCCTGTTGATAGTGAGGTACGGGCCCAGCCCACCCTCACTCCTTCCCTAATTTGGGCCTCGCCCCTGATCTGCTGCTACTGAGATGTGGAACACCATCCACACTCTGCTATTAGTGAGATACGGGACCTCGCCCACACTCACCTCCCTACCAGGCACATACAAGTATCACACAGACAACAAGTATAAACTATCACATAAACTATTCCTTGGACACCCGCCCTCTATCATTGGACGTTGTCCCGAATATCATACTACCATACTGTGCCTAGGGCTAACCCACGGGTCTTCTACTCATAACTACATGGGCCGGCATTGTGGCCGTAGACCCATTCCTACAAAGGGAAACTCACCTGCACTGGCTGAACTCGCTGATGATCCCACTGGCTGCTGACCGAAAACTCTCTAAACTCCTGCTCCACTAGCTTCCCGAGCTACCAAAATCAATGCAACACTTAGTCTAGCTGACCCCCGACAGTCAACCAAGTTAACTCCGGTCAAAGTCAAAGTCCTAGTCAAAGTCAACCTTCCAGGTCAACCCTACGCGCTGAGTCACCCTATTGACTCGCCGAGTTCATATGTTCAGAGTTCTTCCATTTGCGTCTCGACTCGCCGAGTCAGTCCATGACTCGCCGAGTCTACCGATTTCCGAGTCCTGACCTGTCTAACTCACCGAGTCTCCACTCGACTCACTGAATCGAGTCTCAACTTGAAGGGTTTGGGGTTTCGCGACCTGACTCACCGAGTCCAAGACAACCTTCAACAGACTCGCCGAGTTGTTCATCCAACTCGCCGAGTTCCTACCCAACTTCATCTGACTCGACGAGCTGTTCATCCCACTCGTCGAGTTCCTCCTCATCTTCATGATACTCGCCGAGTCCACTCAAAGGACTCGCCGAGTCCATTCAGATCTCTATACATGCAGAGGACCTTTGAGTCATGCATGGACTCCAAACCGTAGATCTACCCTTCGCAAGCCTATTCCTCACGTAAAGTTGCAAACTTTACGTGTAGAGAAGGAGATCTAGGCAAAATACACCATAAACTAGGGTTTAAGGCAAGGAGGCTCCATAATCAACTCAAAGGCTGAAACTTTATGCTTCTCAGAACCATAATATGCTTGGATCTGAAGTAGCAACTCTAGATCCGACTTCTAACTCAAATGGATTACTATCCATGGCTTAAAAATCCCCAAATCTCACAACCAAAGAAGATCTAAAGGAAAGAAACGAATTATTACCTTCAATAACTCAGAAAGGTTCCACAACTCCAGATCTAAGGCCAATCCTTGAGACTTCAATGATTTCCCTCTTTCTTCTTCCTTCAATTCACCCAAAAATGACTTGGAAGCTTGAATGCACAACAATGGGGGCTTAGGGTTCGTTTTTGATGGGTTTTGGTCATAAGAACATCCTATGTGCTCATACAAACCCTAATGCTTGGATCTAGGTTTCTCTATTGTACATGCAAGTTATCGAAGACTATAAACCCTAATTCTAGCATACAAGTAATCATATCAACATAAGAATGGGTTTAAGATATTACCTTGATTGTTATGTAGCAATAACAATCCTAAATCTCCTTGTATTGACTTTAGAAAGCTTAGAGTCACAAATGTCACTCCTCTAATGGTTCACAAACACCATAAGCAAGAGGATGAAGATGAGAGAGGATGGAGGCTGCCCAAAACGTGTTCTAACCCTATAAGAGATGTTCACCTCGTTTTTGGGTCATAAGGGTCTTATATATATAGTTAGGCAATTAGGGTTATCTAACAAGGAAACCCTAATTTGGATGCTTAAGCCCTAAGCAACATGGACTCCTTTAATTAGGGCCTTGGACGATTTCCTTATGCGTTTCCCCATAGAATTCGTCCACTCCTTAATTTAAGACAATCCATGGCCCAAATTGCAATTATCTTATAATTACAATTCCAATCCCTTAAGTTTAATTAATCTCTTTTAGTCACAAAACTAATTACCAATTAATTATTGACTAATATTAATTAAACAATATGATTTCTCCTTTAATATATTATTCTCATAATATATTAATAAATCATATTTAATCCTTTCTCTCCATAATTCATCCTATCAAGTTGCTTTGGTGAAGGCAACCCAAAAGGACCATGCACCATCGGGTCAAGTACATACCAAAATAGTTATGGACTTAGACACTAATCCAACAGTTTTCTATATGAGGGAGGCTCTAAGGAACCCTAATGGATAAAATAAGGAGTTTAAATAGCGCCCAAAGTCCCGGATTTAGGGTTTTCCTCGAACAGACCTGACTCGCCGAGTCTTTTTGGCCGACTCGCCGAGTCGGTCACTTACTCCTCGACCTGAATCCCGCTTTGTAGTTAGGGTTTTCTTTCCTTTCTTGGCCTTCAAAACTTTGGGTGTTACAGAGAGAGAGAAAGAGAGAGAGAGAGAGAGAGAGAGAGAGAGAGAGAGTGTGTGTGTGTATGCTGGGGCATAGTGGGTGATAATTTATTTTTCAATTTCTTTTAAATAAAATAGTAGGAAATTATATAAAATAAATTAAAAATGAATTATTTAAGGGCATATTGGTCATTTTATTTTGGGTGTGGATCAAAACTACACAAAAATGACAACTATAGGGACCAAAACCATAGAAAGTATCCAAAATTAGACGAGTAATGCACCATCAAACTTTTTTGGACCAAAATCACATGATTTTTCCAACCACAGGGACCATTTTTGGAATTTTGTCCTTTTGTAATTATTAAAGGAGAATATGTGATTTGTAATGCAAGAGGGAGCTTTTCCATTCAGATCCATCATTATCAACTGATAGGTTTATAAGTTACAAAAACTATGTGCGTATGACTTCAGATCCTGATCTGTAATCGTAGCTTTCCAAAGCCGCTGTCAACTCTGATCTTATCAGATACGCGTGTCCTTAGATAAGGGATCATATATTCCTCCATTCTAGATATCGTATGAGATATGATTTCAAATCATTCTCTTTGTACTATATCTTGATTCCCGATTTATGATGACTGACTAATTGAACAAATCAAATTAGCCCTAGCCCGGCCGAGCATTTACGTTTGTCATCACAAAATCATCGAGGGGCCTAAAGATATCGCTTTTATCCTACCATGGATAAAAGGAACAGATAAAATTTGATACAACGCTTGCTTGCACTCACTCACCGAATCACACACAATAATATGTTTTATAACACCAAGTTACTAGTGTGTTTACATATTATCAATGTGCAACCGATTTGCAAGATACAACTCACACCTCTCGGTTTCAAGAATATAAGATGTTATCATCTCAGCAATCACTCGTGATCCAATTCATGGAGTGATCCAAGTGAGCGTGGGTTTAATCCAATGCTCAAATTCATATTCATAAGCACTCACGAACGTTGCAGCAAACATTTGCTTATGTCTAATACTCTTTTAGACAATCCACACACCATTTCATGACAGTCTTCATTCATATCTACTTCCAACAAATGAACGACTGTTGCCCGTTCGAATAATTCGATTATTCTTTATAAACTCAATTATTCTGGAAGTCAAAACATGCGAAGTGAAACACAAGAATAATACTAATCCCATATGGCCTCAAACCTTTTAGTATAAATAAAACACCTTTTATTTATCACCATATCGATTACTCATTCTTTGTCATTTCGGGTAATCAACTTCTTACTTGAATTATTACACTTGTCCCATGCTCTTAGCATGCACACAATGTTTACCTGTGGTTCTTACTTTTGTTAAATAGATCAAATTGAACACATTTCCAATCATTCTCATTTCACAACTCCAAATCCTTTTTCATAAGTGAAAGAATATCAAATTCTTGCTACTTATAGAATATGCTAGATTCTAACATTCTATGCAACGATCCTTTCGTAATGTCACTGCACCAAAGTCACAAAGACTATTGCCAATGATATTACAAAGTCCTCTATCGGAGATTGTTATCAGACAATTCCATAGATGTGATGTCTCTCACTCAAAGTACATTCTTTGAACATCCTTTTGCATAAAAGTTTCTAATCTAGACACAGATTTTCAATATTCAATTCCCAATATGGACACACTTCCGTATTTTCCATATGACAACTCATTCTTAATAGAATCTTTTCTATTCATAATAATGTCGATATGGTCCATTCAATACCATGCTTCCAACTACTCATAAGAAACCAATCCTCGTCGAAGTTTGGATTGTCCTTTGATAGTTGTTTAATCATCTTAGTCAAAACCGATTCTTGTCCTTTTTCCCTCTTAAATGCGCTAGACATTTGGAAAAAAAATTTAGAATGGTCAAATATTATAGCATTTTCAATCGATCCTATACCCGAAGCGCATGGGACACGATGCATAATGTCTTACATACAGATTTGATACTTTATCAATCTTCCGCCATAATATTTCATTTGCTATGTTCTCATGATTCGAATTGTGAAGAGGAATGCCGTAATCATAATCGAAATTTGGAGAACACACTATATACCTTTGACTAAATTTATTAACATTCCACAACCTAAGCCTTTAGATTTGAAATGAAGCATAATATTCTCTCCCTTAATTATAGCAAAACAACTATTCCATCCTTACGACTTTGCAAAGAATGACTCTTGTTTTCTATAATTAATATTGCCAACTTGCAATACTTTCATTAATAATCATACAATCATAACTTTTATGCTCCGACTATCAAGATGATTATTATAAACATAACACTTATGCTCCCACTAGCTTCGACATGTATTCATAAACATCTTAACTTTCAGAAAAACAATACCTATTGAATTTCTTAAGTCCATGTTTCTAATACTTAATGCTTTGATAACCTTTTATCAAGGCTTTTTGAACTTATACACCTTTGCCTTAGATAGTTCATATGTGTGTCTAAACAATTAAGACTAATTGCCAAACCTCACAATTCAAATCATGGAAAGGGATACCGTAACCATGATCGAATTCGAGAATGCAATTTTACAATCACTATCTTCTAAAATCTTTCTTAGTGAAAGTATTTCCTCACAATTATTTTCATAAAGGAGGAAATCTTATGACACTTAGATTTAAATGGTGTATGTGTTCCTATCCATGTGAATTTGTTTAAACCAAAGTTTACGACAAATTCAAACTCATATGGATCGAACTTTCTTAATCTCGATTTCTTGCCTTATGGTAGCACAACTGCCCACCATGTCTTCCAAGTAGTTAAGCAACTCACCTTTTCTTATCAATGTACTTTCCATTGATCAAGGTTCTTGCCTTTTATGCATTCAAATGAGAACTCATAGGACTCACATGCATAATTAACTCGATTGGATTGGCATAGAAACAAAATAATGTCAACACGATAGGTTGTAAACCTCAACTCGTGTACTAGTAATGATTGATAAGGTTTATTTGATTTGTTCTTGAAACCTTTCAAGACCATTAACACTCTCACTGACTCCTTGACATATAAGATTCTCTTGTCAAAACATTTCTTGAAAAACAAATATTCAAGAGTTAGTGTAGCTTTTATCAAAACTCTTCATAAATTGGTCCTAGTTGGTCTTTGTCTTATCCAAGACATCACAACTTTCCACATTTGATGAATGTTATAAACCTTCTTAATACTTATCACTCAATGTCACAATCTTAACTTTAAGACTTGTTTTAGAACGAAGTATGATTGACTTCTTGATTTAACCATTTCTTCAATCCTTGATTCCTCTTCTTAAACATACAATTGTACTAAGACTCACTTAGACGATCAATTGAGATATGGTTCTTAATCATTAAGACCTATCACAAAGCATAAAAGCTACTCTCCCTTCTTCTTAAAATGGAGAAACTTTTATCTTTCTGCCTACTTGATTCTTCTTATTCGTTTTGCTATTGATTTAAACCTTTTTAATCAATTCCGAATCACACTAAATCTTATAAGTATAATCATATTTACTAAACTTTTAGTAAACCATGACGAATATCTTGTTACTCTTATGGTGGAATTTGACCAACACACGACTTTGTGTACTCGATCTCCTAGTCCTTCACTTGACACTTTGTCAATGAATTAGTCTAATTTCCAAATATGAAATTTCTCATTAATCGTGCAACCAAGTTGCATGATTCCAAGTTTCTGTCCAATTGAAACTTGGGCGATGAGAAACTCTCCCTATTTGGCAAATTCTCGACATTTCCACAAACAACATAATTAAGAATCAAATCCATTATTGCTAATAATAGAAACATTGTAACATCAATTTTTTTTATACACGCCATTGCAAGGATAAATAAATAATATAAAATCAAAATTTATTTTATTGCGGAAAAATTTTGTCCTTACAATGAATTCCTTGAAAAACTATGCTAATACATCTTTTTTAACAATCTAATTCTAACTCTAAGTAGTAGCTCAAGAATCTAATCTTCAAGTAATGCGATCGAAATTCATTCCTTCACGGTTAGATTCTGCTCACTTCTTCCCTTAAGCTTCCTCTCTTTTCTTCGATTCTACAAAACATCAAATGTAATCTTATCACATTATGTATTAAGAATCTAGAATAGGAGCTTAAAAGAGTTAGTCAATGGATTTTACCTAGAGTAGAGCTATACGTTTTGACTCTCCCATCTCTTAGATCTCTTAGGTAAATGGGGCAGCTTCGTCTCCAATGCCCTTTCTCTTGGCAATAAAAGCAAATTGACTCTTTTGGAACTACTTCGGATATTGCCTTTCTCTTATGATCAAAATTTTCGATCATTGCATATCTTTCGTTTCCATTGTCTATATCCATAGAGGTCTTGAAGGCAGATTCACCAATCAACTTTGCTTTTCTATTGTGCCAAACCATTGCTGATTCAGCAACAATAAGCATATAGGTGAGATCTATAAGGGTCACGTCGCGGTTTATCATATAGTACTCTCTTACGAACTCACTATATTAGTTAGGAAGTGACTGAAGAACCCAGTCAACAGCCATCTCCTCACAGACAACGGATCCCAACATTCTTAACCTATCAATGTGCGACTTCATCTCTAGGACGTGTGAACACACTAACTTTCCCTCTTCATGTTTACTTGCCAAAAGGGCTTGAGTGATCTTGAACTTCTCAAGCCTTCGAACTTGCAGGTTAGGGAGAATAATTGGAGGAGGAAGAGGAAGTGAAGTATGATCTCTTGTTCCTTGATCGAATCGTGGAATATCTTCATGTGGAATGCTTGTTCCACGGGATTTGTGAAGACCATAGTTGTCGAACTTTGACATCTACAAAACAAGAGAAAACAAATTCAAGTTTGTTGATTGATTGAGTCCTTAGTAAATCTCCCAAATGAGATACTAAGGCTAGGACCCAACACAATATTCTACAACTCGGGAGAGGGATGTCGTAACCCAAATTGCAGAACATTTGAAGGTAAGTGAATGACGATTCACTAATTTCCACCATGAAAAACGAAAAAGAAATTTAAGTTTTAAATCTATGAAAACTCCTAGATCCTTTGAGATTCATTGAACATTTCAATGGTATGTTTAAATCTCGATACGCCCCTCTTGTTTGTGACTGGGATGCCAAGGATCACAAAGCGGGTGTGAATAACCATGTAAACTACATGGTGCCCCCACATGTTACAGTCACCTATTCGATGTGACGGTAAACCACACATGCTCCACCGAACTATGACAAACATTGAGTCACCCTTTGCTACCTTTGCTTAGAACCATTTAGTGTGCCGGTAAACCACACACGCTCCACTAACGTCTTCGCAAGGGTACAAAGTGTAATTTCATGGAATTGCATCAATTCACTTTGCCTAAGTAACTAAGATTGGGAATTTGAAAAACATTTAGTTACTTTAGTAATTCATTATACTTATAATGGAAGGTTTCGTCCTATCCTACCCGTTCGGCTAACGACCCTCCACTAGTCAAGGGTGCAGTGGGTAAGACTGGATACCCATTCAATCGCCATTTTATAGGCAATTTCCTTAAACACCCCTTATAGACCAGCTTCATGAATGACGCCTACTAAAGGTAAGACTGACTTTCACTCATACATATATATAATGTTAGACTTTTAATTTTATATATAGTATAGGGTGTATTTTACACTTTTTAAAATACTAGGTGGTCAAATTTAATGATTATACTTTTAATTCAATTAAATATAAACCAAAACTTTTATGGATTTATTAAACCTATTTTAATTATACACCTTAATTAATTAATAAAACCATAAGGGTGTGATATGAACTTTTCAAAACAATACTAGGGTTTTAGAATTTAACATTCCTAAATTAAACTTTTAATCAACTTTTAAATTCCAAAACTTGAGGGCAAGTTTTGAAACATTTCAAAAACTTAGGGTTTAAAATTTAAATATACATCAAAATTAAACTATTAATCAAAATTTAAATTCCAAAACTTGAGGGCAAGTTTTGAAACCTTTTCAAAACATTAGGGTTTCAACTATTTAAATTTCAAAACTAAACTTTTGAGTTCTAATTTAAACTATAAAACCTAAAGGGATTAATTTGAAACTATTCCAAACTTCGTCAAGAATATTCTAGATAACATAATTCAAATAAGGCAATTAACTATAATTGGTGGTTATCTAATTAGATCTAGTTCAAATTCTTGCAAGATAATGATCAAATAATTTCCATAACTTAACATATATCAAATAAAGTAACAATTATCTAATTAGATGACCAAAATCTTTTATTTTGACAAGGATAATCATAAGGGATTGACAACATTCGAATTTTATTAAGTTTAAACAATTATGGCAATTATCCTAAGTCAAAATAGGTAAAAATCCCGAAAATCCGCCTGTCTGACAGCTAAACTCGCCGAGTCCACTTATGGACTCGCTGAGTAGGGGCCTACTCGCCGAGTACATCAGGCAGGAGGCAAAAAATGATTTTTTTCAAGCATGAACAAATTAACAAGGCATCAATACAATAGAAACCAATCTAGGATCTGATACCACTGATGGATTTTGGTCATAAGAACATCCTATGTTCTCATACAAACCCTAATGCTTGGATCTAGGTTTCTCTATTGTACATGCAAGTTATCCAAGACTATAAACCCTAATTCTAGCATACAAGTAATCATATCAACATAAGAATGGGTTTAAGATATTACCTTGATTGTTATGTAGCAATAACAATCCCAAATCTCCTTGTATTGACTTTAGAAAGCTTAGAGTCACAAATGTCACTCCTCTAATGGTTCACAAACACCATAAGCAAGAGGATGAAGAGGAGAGAGGATGGAGGCTGCCCAAAACGTGTTCTAACCCTAGAAGAGATGTTCACCACGTTTTTGGGTCATAAGGGTCTTATATATATAGTTAGGCAATTAGGGTTTTCTAACAAGGAAACCCTAATTTGGATGCTTAAGCCCTAAGCAACCCATGGACTCCTTTAATTAGAGCCTTGGACGATTTCCTTATGGGTTTCCCCATAGAATTTGTCCACTCCTTAATTTAAGACAATCCATGGCCCAAATTGCAATTATCTTATAATTACAATTCCAGTCCCTTAAGTTTAATTAATCTCTTTTAGACACAAAACTAATTACCAATTAATTATTGACTAATATTAATTAAACAATATGATTTCTCCTTTAATATATTATTCTCATAATATATTAATAAATCATATTTAATCCGTTCTCTCCATAATTCATCCTATCAAGTTGCTTTGGTGAAGGCAACCCAAAAGGACCATGCACCATCAGGTCAAGTACATACCAAAATAGTTATGGACTTAGACACTAATCCAACAGTTTTCTATATGAGGGAGGCTCTAAGGAACCCTAATGGATAGAATAAGGAGTTTAAATAGCGCCCAAAGTCCCGGATTTAGGGTTTTCCTCGAACAGACCTGACTCGCCGAGTCTCCTTGGCAGACTCACCGAGTCGGTCACTTACTCCTCGACCCGGATCCCGCTTGGACTCGC
This sequence comes from Lactuca sativa, assembly GCF_002870075.4. NCBI lineage: Eukaryota > Viridiplantae > Streptophyta > Magnoliopsida > Asterales > Asteraceae > Lactuca > Lactuca sativa. The sequence goes on from NC_056630.2 coordinate 66,734,681, forward strand.
CGAGTTCTTCCTTGGACTCGCTGAGTCCCCCCCATTAAAGTTAGGGTTTTCTTTCCTTTCTTGGCCTTCAAAACTTTGGGTGTTACAGAGAGAGAGAAGTGTGTGTGTATGGTGGGGCATATTGGGTGATAATTTATTTTTCAATTTCTTTTAAATAAAATAGTAGGAAATTATATAAAATAAATAAAAAATGAATTATTTAAGGGCATATTGGTCATTTTATTTTGGGTGTGGATCAAAACTACACAAAATGACAACTATAGGGACCAAAACCACAGAAAGTATCCAAAATTGGACGAGTAATGCACCATCAAACTTTTTTGGACCAAAATCACATGATTTTTCCAACCACAGGGACCATTTTTGCAATTTTGTCCTTTTGTAATTATTAAAGGAGAAGATGTGATTTGTAATGCAAGAGGGAGCTTTTCCATTCAGATCCATCATTATCAACTGATAGGTTTAATAGTTACAAAAACTATGTGCTTGTGGAATTTCAGTTACCACTTAGAGGCAGATGCAACCTAAAGGATTTATATCATAACACTTTGAATTTAACATACCATGAAAAACAAACTAACATGAATAATAATTGAAACGCTAGTATAATCGAAATACAAGAATTAAGGTTAGATACCTTTCATTTGTTATAGTAAACAAATCACTTCAATCCCTTGTAATTATTGGACTTGGAAAGCTTAGCACCTAAAGGATGATGACTCTAATGGCTCACACCCATACCCTAGAACTAGAAGACAAGAGAAGAGAATGGAGGAGACCAATAGAAGATCAGATTTTACTAGATCTAGAATGAGTGGACGAAAATAAAAGTGTTATACCTTTATTTATTGTTACAAGAAAACCCTAAAAACCCTAAATTTGAACATATAATAATATATTTCAAATCAGGTAATTATCGAGTTTCCTAATTATCATTTGGAGTCTTCTTAAAACCTTAATTGGGTACTCAAAACCATCCATCTTATGGAAGTTTATAGATCCTCTCATTTGTTCAACTATTGAAAAATTACGACTCAGTCCTTGCACCTTTAATTAATTCCAATTAACCCTAAATTAATTCCAGGTTAATTCTTATTAATAATTTATCAGTTCTAATTGATTTCACATTAATTTATTAATCATACAAACTTACAAATCAATTGTTTAACAATTGATCCCACATTAATTTATTAAACACATAATAAATCAACAAATCAACTATCTTTTTCCAATTAATCTATTAATCACATGTATATTAAAAAAATATTTGTTATAATTTATTAATCATATAATAAACTAATAAATGTATCCTCTCTCTAGAAATGTCACTCTAACCAAGTTCTACTTATGAGGGCAGCCCACACTACTAGAGAAAACAGCCTTTTACGACGCGCAATTCGTGTCGTAAAATGCTCAGACGACGCAAATGCGCATCAAGGAAGGCTCTGTCATAACGAGAGATGACACGCTTTTGCGCGTCGTCTATAGACGACAGACATTTATGACATGCAATGCATATCATTAAAACCCCTGTCAAGAAAGGCCATGTCATAAATGAAGATGACACACATTTTTGCATATCGTAAATTTAAATGTTTAAAAAAATATTTATATATAATAGAAATAAAATACCATATACAAAAAATACAATCCATTGCATAAAATTTAATCTCATACAATTTTATTTCTTACAATATATAAATTTTCATTCATCTAATCTACTATGTGTTTCATACTAAGAATTGAAATGAAGAATGCAACACTTGCATATGCAGCATCTTATCTCTTTCAGCTTGAGCTTTCTTTTCCTCTTCTAACTCCAGAGCTATTCACTTTCATCAACCCTGTAAACACAACACAAAATCACTTGTCATTTTCATGCTACTTTTAAAATTAATTCTTATTAGGACATTCTACTTTTAAACCTACCAATCTAGCAAATTTTTCAAAGAATATAATTTATAATTTTTTTATGGAAAGTACATTGCTATTTCTTGAATACAAGATGTTACAAATCAAGAAACTTACATGGACTGTTGACCACCAGTTTCCTACATCATTTGAGTATATAAGTACTCATCAACTCTCTACTTTGCCAAAAGTAACCTATTTCACATCAAATTAAAATTGATTTTAATCAAATTTGTATTACCTCCCAAGTGAATTTGTCTATGTTTGTTTTCCCCTTTCCCACCATGAACCTGCAAGACACGAGACATCAAGTAAATCAAAATTAAATTTTGATTTTTTTTCCTTTCAGTAACGATTAACAAAAAACAAAAGGCCAACCCACTCCCTTTACCTCATTCCAGCTAACCCACTCCCAGAAAACAAGAAAAAAATAATAAAAAAATATCAACCAACATTTTACTTATATTTGAGAGGTTTTCATATTGATTTGTTTATTTTTTAATAAATAGTTTACATACTACACCTATGGTATGGATCCATTATAAGTGGAATTGTATAACTAGAAAAAAATAAAAAAAAAATATCAACCTAATAATTTGCATCATATGGTATGGATCCATTATAAGTTAACACAAAAAATGGGAAAAAAAAGACAGAAATACCCCTCTCCATAGCATCAAAACCAACCAAAACTGAATAAAATTGTGACATAATCAAACTCATTTATCTCAGCTTTGAAAACATATAACTTAAGAGGTGCTAAACACAAAGCTTCCAAGATAATGAAGGGTATTTATGTCAATCTCTGAGCAGCCTCCTTAGCAAGAACCCTCTCTTTTGCTTTGGTTTTAGCTTGTGATTTTGACCCTATTATCCCACCACCCCACTTCTTTCTGTACTCATCATACTTATCATTGAAATTGGCCTAAAACAAACAATAGAAATTCATTCATCAAATCAGAATCAACCATAAAATCTTTAAATAAATAAATTTTATAAAAAACAGATACCTTGATGGCTTCCAAGATTCTGTTGAACTCCATCTTATCTTCATTCTTGATTGTAGTCAAGCACAGAGCTACTGCAGTTTTCTGATGAACAATCTGGCATAACATCCACAATAAACATGTTAACTCAAGCAAAACAATCAAAGGGTATTTAAGTAAAAACACTTACAGTTCCCAAACAAGATTTTCCCTTCACAGATGCATCTTTCTCATTTTCTTTCCTCGAAAAAACTCTAAACTGGTGTTAAGGTAGCATGTTCATTTCATCACCACACAGGTTGTATGATCAGAAGGATCTAAAGGAAAAATGCAAAATAAAGAAAATAAACAACTGAATCCACAAGGTGGTAATGGTATATGAAAAAAAAACAGCAGATATACTTTGAGAAAGGAAGTAAGAAAATACAAAACCTAGAAGAATGAATGTCAACACATTGTCACAGAATCTATACGTGTGCAAATGCCCCTATCATTATATATATACCAAATCATCAGCATCCATACACCAAGGGTATAATCGTCATTTAACTCTTACATGCTTAAGCCAAAGCCTAAGACTGAATGTATCAAGACATTAACTCTTTAACTAATGTAAGTTATCTCATGTTCAAATTGATGATATTATGAAATTTTTTAACTGGAATGTAAAGGGTATAATGGTCATTTTCTCTCCACACCAGAATTAAAGAGATGAAAATTATTTACCTTAATAGAGACCTTGGTCTTAACCTGATTGTTCAGAGCTTCAGCCATTGACTACAACCAATGAAACATGAAGTGATAATGATATCTCACAGATTAAATAATCATCAAAACACATACTACCTTCACACTGAATTAACACATAGTTAAAAAAAGAAGAATAAGAAGAAGCTCTAAAGAGTTAAGAGACCTTATCAAACTGAACAAGAACTTGAATAGCAAGCTCAGGACCAAGAATCCCACTTGATACCATCTCATCCAAAGTTTCAGTAAAACACCTTATTCATGATTATATGATAATGGCATGTGACTCAGTTACATAGATATTAAAGAGAAGAATTTGGAAAAGGGTGAATCGAACACCTTATTCTTTTTGTTTAATTTACACCATACCCAATCATTTGAAACTCAGATCCATTGGTGTATGCATGACTATCACGCATCATTGATTTATCACTAAGACTCATAATTAGGCGTTACAACGTGATACTAGGTTGCCGCCTCCAGCTCCTATGCATATGTAATCTAGAAAATGAAAGTATTAGGCTTAAAATTGATATACAAAAGATGAGAATATAGATGAGAAGATGAGAAGATATATGTACCCTAGCAGTAAAATTGATACAAACCTTTGTTCGTCATGTATGGATGTTTGATATGGGTGTTCTGGTCATCAATCTCATTTTCATGATTTGTAAGACCATCTGCTGATAGAATCATGCCTGCTGCTAGGTCAGAATGTTCTGTTGCAGCAGAGTTAACCCTGCCCTCGGCGGCAGGAATGTGAGGGTTAGTTAACCTAGCCACGATTTGAGGTTCGGGAGTGGTGCTTCTAGACAAAGAACCACTGAGTGTAGATGCGTAAGTAAGAGAAATTGCTGACATCATGTGAGGATGGTTTAGGCTTGAAACACGAAGCTTACATGGAAACCAGATCTTGGTGAAGACCAAAATATGCAAAGAAATAACGTGTTCATCTCCCCTTACATGTTTTGAACCAGGCGAGAGGGACGAGATGGAAATACGAGAGTGAGATAGAAAAAATTAGGGTCAGATTTAGGAACCCTAAATCATCGGCTGAAATTGATAACTGGGAGGTAAGAACCCTAAATCCTCAGCTCATTTGGGTCGAATTAAGAGCGTAAGAACTTGTTGGAACCGAGAATTAGGTTTTTGGTGGAGATGATGGATCGAGGAATTGAGGAAGTTGTGGATGAAGACGAAGGCCCTAATTCGAAGAGGCGGGGAATTTTTTAGATGAATAGGCAGGGGTTAATTTTTTGGATTTCATTTTTCCTCCTAAAACGTTTGTTTCCTTAAAAGAAATATAAAGTGACACAGTTACACGAAACACATTTTTTGATAGGTTCCTTCCGTATTTCTTTTTCTTTTTTTTCATTTTTGACACTACATTTAGGGCATGCAAAAATGCGTGTCCTCTATCCGTCAAATTTTGGACAACTGACATTAATTTTAGGGCACACACAAATGTGCGTCCTCTATCAGTGTGTGTTATTAATTGCGCGTCGTAAAAGACTATATTTCTAGTAGTGCCAAAAAGGATTTTCCTTTTTATTACTAGACTATACCAATTTAATTAAGAGCTTAAACACCTTAATCCAATAGTATCCCACTTGAATTACACTATAACTACAATTGCAAGTATATTCTTGAACCAAACAATAATGTGTGCTTTCCAAATGCACTTTTGAACTCTGATTCAAATCCAACATTGGTCCTAGGATAAGTGATCAACTATTCATTTGTTCTACAAGATATCGTATGAGCAGAGTCATGGATTAAATGATCAACCTCATGTTCAATTAGTCTCTTTCCCGAATTTCCTATTTATGATCAAATTCAGACTATAAAATCGAACAAATAATTCTAGTATGAATTAGGCATGGTTTTGATAGATCAACTCAAATCACCAAGGGGACCACATATATCACTTTTCATGTTAAGGAAAAAGGAATGACTAAACTCTGATATAAAATAATTCATTTTACTCACCAAATCCTGCATGGAATTACACTTAAGAACACCCAATTACGAGATGTGTTGAAGTAAACCAATGCAAAACTGATTTGAAAAATATGACTTATATATCCGTGTTTGAAGAATAAAATATATTATCATCTTAGAATTACTTGTGATTAAATCCATGAAGTAATCTCTAAGTGTGGGTTTATCTAATACTTAAATTTTTATTTCCAAATACTCATGAATAATGTAGCAAGTCATATGCAATGTCCAATCCCTATGTATAATCTACAATTGATCCATGACAATCTTAATTCACTACTTACTTCTAAAAGTATAAGCGATTGTGGAATTTTGAATACTAAAATTATTCAGGAAGTAAAACATTCAAAGTGAAACACAATAATAAATTAATTAACTAGAGTATCATACCCATTGAATATAAATAAATCCCAATTATTTAATCATTATAATAATTGCAAATTTATTCATTGTTTAATGTTTCGAGTAAATAGCTAACCACTTGAATTAGATAACATCAGTCATGCCATGTTATGAACATGCATACTATGCCTCTCGATGGTCCTTCCTTTTTAAACAGATTAACTAAGCATTACTCCAATGATTCTCCTTTCACTACTCCAAATTCTTATCATTATCTAATATGTAGCGGAATTTCATCTTTACATGCATTCTCCTTCTGTGATGTCGAGGTTCTAAGGTCACAGAGATCGAGCCTTCAATATTACAAAATGTTCCACTAGAACTTGTTACTAAAAATAATCTCATGGTTATAAAGTCTCAAATTTAAGGTACACCCCTTGAACACCTCTCTTTCATTAAATTTTCTAGATCACATGTAGATTCTAGAAGCATCACCCATTATGGAAACATTTCCACATTCCCATATGGACACCCATTCTGACCAATAATCGTCTCAGTCCAAAACATGTGACTATGGTCCTTCCCAATAATATCATACTTCTAACTATACACAAGCAACCAGTGTTTGGTAAAACCTTAGAATGTTCTTGACAATTGTTTAATAACTTTATTCACACAAAATTCTAATCCTTTCTCACAATGCTAAAGGCATTTGCAAAATTTAAAATAATCAAATATTATAACACATGTGATCGATCTTATATCCGAAGCATATGAGACTCGATTCATTATGTCATACATAAAGACTTGATTTATTCAATCTCTTGCTATAATATTTCCATATATCGAATCTCCTATATTGAAATATTTCAACATGATATTCATATATATATATATATATATATATATATATATATATATATATATATATATATATATACACACACACACTTGACTAAGTTCTATTAAATAATATATATATATATATATATATATATATATATATATATATATATATTATTTAATAGAACTTAGTCAAGTGTGTGTGTGTGTGTATATATATATATATATATATATATATATATATATATATACTTGACTAAGTTCTATTAAATCATACGATCTAAACCTTTAGACTCAAAAGAAAGTATGATTTCCCTCTCCCTAGGTTTACTATAGCGAAGCATTTCCCTAGAGACATTATTTCCGACGAACAGTATTGTCAACATGCATTACCGGCATAACAATTATTCTCCCACTAGCTTTGACATTTACCTAGAAATCAACTAGACTTTTAGAAATTAATACCCTTTAACTTTCTTAAGGAAGTGAATATTTCTGTTACGCGATGCTTCGATAAATCTTCAACTAGACTTCCTAAACTTATACACCTTAGTTGGATAGTGTTTCAATGTGAATCAATCATTTCCAACCTATAATCACATGACAAGGTTTAGGAAAAACTAAAATCAAAATATTTTTTCCTACATGGATTGAAATTCGCTATTCTTAATTTCCTTTTGGTAGCACAAAGGCCTACCAGTTTTTCCATGTTGTTAGCAGCTTATCCATATTGATTAATGTACTTTCACTTACCAACATGCTCTAATTTTGCATTTAAATGAAAAACATATAAATGAAAAGCATTGTTATCCTAACTAGAGGTGCACGGAAATAAGAATGTGTCAATTAAACAGATTAGGTTATCAACCTCAGGTCGGTTGATTCTTGTAACTCTCAATATTAATACGACTCCCACTGACTTCATGATATATAAGTTTCTCTCTCAAGAAACATTCCTTGACGAGCTTAAACAAATATTCAAAAGTTTGTGCGGATTCCCGACAAGAGAACACTTTAAAGAATAGGACTTAATTTATCTTTTGTTTCTCGATCAACAAAAACATCACAAATCTAAATCTAAATGTGCTAGAGTAAGGAAATCATTATTAATCCACATATTACAAGATGTTATCATCTTCTCTTAGTTTGAAATGAGTTTCAAGATATGATTTATTGTTACTAGAGCATGGATCTAAAACTTGATTGGAACAAAGTATGACTCATCTATGATCGAACCATTTTGAATAATGACCGATTCTTCTTCCTAGTCATAAAATTGAACTAAGATGTTCTTTGAGGATTAAATGTGATACAATTCCTCAATTAATAGGATCATCATAAAACATGATACTAAATTACTCTGCTTTGTTTTTCAGATTGGAGAATCATTTATCTTTCCGTCTAATAGGACCTTCTATTCACTCTGCTACTCTTTGAACCTTTTCAAAAGTACTAGAATTATATTTAATCTTATAAACAAAAACATATTAGCTGAAGCATCAATAAATTACGACGAATAGAGTTATCGTCCCTTGTGTTGGATAGGAAATGTCCATATCAACATGTACTAGATCCATTAGTCCTTCCCTTGCCTCAAATGAATATGTGAACAATGAATTAGTCATAGTTTTCCAATGAACAAGATTCTCATGCATCATGCAATTCGAATTGTATGACTCTAACTTTCTGTCTAATTGAAACTTAGTGTTGGAATTTCTTTTTACTTGGTCAATTATGATAGCACCACAAGCACGTTCTAGAAGAATCAATATCCACTATTAGTATTGATATTATTAGAAACATAAGCAACACTTTCATTAATGCCATTGCAAGGAAATATAAAATAATGGTAACAAACTTTATTTTTATTGATAAAATAAAATTTGAACTTGTCCCTACAATGCATAAAATGAAAAACTATTAAATTATCCTAATGCCTTAGTAGTAGCTCCAAATTATGACCATCTAGATATCTCCACAGAGTAATATCAATCTATTAAAATATCCTATTGTCTTAGTAGTAGCTCCAAATTATGACCATCGAACCATGTGACCAAAGTCCATTTCCCACGATCAGATTTAGCTCGCTTTGCTTAAGCTTCCTTCTTTCTCTTAGATCCTGCAATACCATCAAAATACGATAATCACATCATGTAATAAGAGTCTAAGAATAAGAAATTTTGAACTTAGATAATGGATGTACCTGAAGTAGAGTCACACATATTGATTTTTCAATCTTCAAGATCTTTTTGGGCAACATCATTTCTAATGTCCCTTCAATTGTCAGTAGAAACAAATGGAATCATTGGGGTCAACATTGGGAATGATTTTAGAATCAAACTTTCTCTTTACCATACAATTAATTGGTTTGACCTTGGCCAATCCATTTTTATTAAGACGAGAAAAGTTTTCTTGATCACAAATATTACCATTATCAATGTCCATTCAAACCTTGGGATTAGACCCTATAAGCTTTTCGTCTTCAACAACTATCAATATTTGGTTGAGAACAATTTGGATCACGTTGAGATTCCTCATATGGATGTTCTTAATGAAATGACCATATGACTTTCGAAGCAAAAAAAGAACAAAATAATTGGCCTGCTCCTTTGGAAATACGATACCGTAGTTTCCATTTTCGTGTTTACATGCAAATAGGTCTTGATTTGTTTCATATCTTGCAACTTCGGGGAAACATGATGTTGGGAGAGTCACTGGAAGAGGAGGAAGAGTTGAAGAAGTACGATTCCCTATTGTACCTTTACCTAAGGAAGGGAAGATAATTTCACCGTGACTCGAATGCGGAAGACCATTTTTATCTTCATAAGACATCTAAAAGTGGGAAAAGAGAGAATTCAAGTGAGTTGATATTAATCCTTAATTTTTAACCCATTAAATTAAATTAAATTAAAGCTAGGATCCTTATTTTCATTTTGTAATATGAAGAAGGATTTCATAGTCATATCACAAAACTATTTTAGGTAGGTAGAAATATTTCACCAATTTAAATCTATCATAGTCATATAATTAATTAATAAATTTAAATCTATCATGGATTTAAATCCATATGGATAATTCAATTTAATTAATCATATAATTAAGTATTATCTTTCCAAGATTATCTCATAATATTTAGGGTTTTATTATAACTATTTAAGATATGCAAAAATCGAATTTTTTCCAAATTCAAAACAGATAATTACCAAAATTAACTAAATTAGATTAGATAGAAAATCATGGATTTTCATTTTAAGTTGTGCTCACATTGAGATAGGCAGTGTGTCATCACGTGACAAATAGGTTTTTCCAAATTTTGATTTTGTTCCATTCATCTCATGTACAATCAATGTTAGACACAATGTGGATATGTTACCACTGATGGGTTTTATAGGTTACAAAAACTATTTACTTGTAGAATTTCACTTAACACTTAAGGGCACATGCAACCTAAAGGATCTATGTCATAACACTTTAAATGTAATATACAGTGAACAACGAAACTAACATGAACCCTAATTGAAACCCTAGTGTAATCGAAATACAAGAATTAAGGTTACATACCTTTGATTTGCTATAGTAAACAAATCACATCAATCCCTTATAGTTGTTGGACTTGGAAAGCTTAGCACCAAAAGAACGACGACTCTAAGGCTCACACCAAACCCCTAGAACTAGAAGGCAAGAGGGGAGAGAGGACTAGAGCAATAGAAAATCTGATTATTCCAAGGTCTAGAAGGAGTTGGTGAAAATCAAAGGGTTATACCCTTATTTATAGTTGCTAGAAAACCCAAGAAACCATAAATTTGAACATATAATAATATATTGCAAATCATGAAATTATCTATATTTCTAATTATCATTTGGAGGCTTTTAGAAACGCTAATTGGGTTCTCAAAATCGTCCATATGATGGAGGTTCTAGATCATGTGATTTGTTCAACTATTGAACAATCTCAGTCATTACACCTTTAATTAATTCCAATTAATCCTAAATTAATTCCAGATTGATTTTGATTAATAATTAATCAATTCTAATTGATTTCAAATTAATTTATTAATCATATAAATTAGCAAATAATTTTTTTTAACAATTCATCTCACCTTAACTTATTAATCACATAACAAATCAACAAACCAACTATCTATTTACAATTAATATATTAATTTCATAACATCTTAACAAATAATTTATTACAATTTATTAATGATATAATATACTAATAAATTTATCCTCTCTTTACAAATGTCATTCTGACCAATTTTTAGTTATAAGGGCAACCCAAAAAGGACTTTACTTCTAATTTCAAAAATATACAAATTTAGTTATGAGCTTAGACACCTTAATCCAACATGAATATCTTTTGGACCTCTATAAGTATTCAGGTTTAGAACTAGTCTTGCTAAACTGTTTAGATCTAAGGATTAGGGTGCTTTTGGACCTTCATATGAGATTTTGATAGAGTTTGGCAAAGTCCAGGCATAAAGCTTGACATTTTGGGATCTTTTGGACCCATGAGAGTGCAAGACTCAAGTTGTTATCTTTCATTTTGGACCAAGCAAGGATTTTGGTGCTCTAAGAGAATAATCTAGATCCAAGGTTAGAGTTAAAGTGGCTTGATTCATTTTAATAGATAAGTTTGGAAACTTTATCCATTAGGCCCGTATTTTGATGTGATATGTAGTTCCTATGATGTAACGAAGGAGTTGGTCGTGTCGTGGTGGTTGATATATCGTTCATCGTTAACTTTGACCGTTGACCGTAGCATTCTTGACTAGTTTGACTTTTGGTTAAAATTAGGTAGAATTGAGTATTTGGCTACAGACTGGTTCCAGATTGGCTTTAGGTAAGTTTTCTCTCTATACTTTATATTGTAATATGTATCCTCTATAAGATAAGATGTGCTTATGTAATAGTACGTTGTTAGGCAGGTAGACTAGTTAGTTAGTTGCCTGTGGTGATGGGTTGGCAGTATATTTGTTACATATATATATATATATATATATGTATATATATATATATATATATATATATATATATATATATATATATATATATATAACATATTATATGGTGAGTTGAGGGTGGTATAACTATGTGTTGTAGGACAATATACTCATGGATTATCATCTTTATGTTGAAGGCCAAAGGGGAGGACCATCTTTATGTTGAAGGCCAAAGGAGCGGACCAACTATATGATGAAGGCCGAGGTAGACCAAATTTGTGTTGAAGGCCAAATAGGTGGTATAGGTGGTCCAGCTATATGCTACAGGGCATGTTTGTATACATCAGATGTACATTGATGTATATAGTATTTTGGGGAACTCACTAAGATTTGTGCTGACAGTTGTAGATCAAACACTTTCTAGGTACTTCTGATGATTCTGGGAAGACGAAGGTGTAACTATACACATATCAACAATTTTATTATTGGGAATTCTACGATACTTTTGTTTATGACTATGATTTTGGATTATGGTTTATGAACAAATGGTTTTGTCTTGATTATGACTTTTTAAAATTTGGTGTTTATTCTGGCTTAAAAATAAAAGTTTTATTCTAAAAATCGCGACGTTACAAAAATATAATTAAAAAGAGATAATTTTGACCATATTATGTTGGATTTGGACATCATAGCAAGTCATGTAATAATATTGCTAGTTACCATTGTTGAAAGTTGGGGTGTTACACTATGCCAGAATGTAGACGGGTTACTTGCCATGAAACATTAGTTTTTCACACTACTTCCTTCTTCATCTTCATCGTCTTCCCTAAGGACCATTGATTGGTTATCAATTTCTCATGTTCTGCATTTTTTGTAGTAAGACAAATATTCCCTATTTTCTTTGAACTATCGCTACTTCCATTTTCACACCCGAATCGCATACCTCATCCTCATCTCATCTTGCAATGAATTTTTTTATTAGACAACTCTTTAAAACATTCTATTTAATATGTATCATTATTACCTTTTTCGACTTAAAAGCACAGGCAAGCTCATTTAACCTAGTTTCTATATCGACAAACAATAGTTTCATTTTTCCTTTTAGTGTTAGATGAACCTCCATTTTTGGAGTATCAACGTTTGGCTTAAACTACTAAGTAGGTTGGGCGGGAATGATTAGAATTTGAGGCGAACTTGTTGTTGTTTGAAAGGTCCAAAACTTCAAACCAAAACTTTTCATTTAGAATATATTAAACAGTTAAAAACTTTTACTTGAAATAACGATATAACATTCAATTGTTGAAAAACCGTAAGATTAACATAGTTGAATTATATAACCGAACAAACCAATATCTTCGATGCGAGTGCACAATCCTGCCGAGTTCTACTCACAAACAACCTGCAAAACATTTAATTCACAACTGTAACCATAAATCATAATTAGTTCCCCAATATACCATATATACATTGCAAACAAGAAAACTCCTCGTCTCTAACGCCTATCTGCCAACTCTGCTATCAACATGCATACAACATATATAAGAATTATAAATATCATCCACTGCCACTCTTCCACTATAGTACTATTGGCTCTCACCCAACTACTGTTATTGGCTCTCAACTGTTAACTACTACCAATTCTCAACTGCCATACAATCACTAGCCTTTCGTCGAGAAAATATCGATACAGGGGCCAATGTTAATATTGAAAAACACGTCATGAGTACATAGTCATTTGCAATCGAAAATTAGATAGACAATGAAACAGATGAACCACCCAAAAGTAATATATCAAACAAGAACCATGCAATAAGGCTTTAGACCAAGACTTCTCAGGCTATCTAACTTAAACCACATACAACCTCTAGGTTATCCCCTCAACGATCCACCAATACTATCATTACCCTAACCAATCATGACACCAAACAATATAACACAATTTGGAGACAAGACCCTACCAATCTTGCATATTATGACACTAGGTGTCCTACACTGCATATATATAACAAGGAGTTATTGTAACACCTGCAGACTTAGGCTAGTCAATTTATAATAAGCATTAAATTTGAATTTTAGATAGAAGATTATTTTTGACAAATAATCTTAACCCAAGTTGAAGTATATGTGACAAGAATTTCGTAAATATAAAGAATGCTGACATCCATGTGCGTATAAAGAACTTGTGCTTCTGCGATGTTTTGCAATTAAACTGGCACGACTCTACGTATCAAAGAAAGTAATTTTTTGAGAAATTACTTTTTATAATAAGAGAGCTAAAAGAAAATCTTATTAGTCATTAAACCAAGAGCGTGCATATAGATAACGTCCAAATCTGACTTCGTGAGAGGAAGTTATGATTTTTCGAAGTTTCAACGTAGTAGTTGGGGCACAGAAATCGAAATTCTAATCGGTCGAGTGTTAGCCAAAATAATCTAAATAAGAATCGAATATCTCATGAATATGAACCCATCAGTAAAAAGATAGTCGAGAATAGAGTTCGAATGAAGAAGATATAAAATTCGCACGAGCGTTAATAGTGCAAAACGGTCTAAATATGAATTTTTATTAGAGCAAGTTTTACATGTTGAGGCCTTAATAAAAGTTGTAGAGCAAGTCGAGAGGATAGTGGGGATATAAAGAATGTCGAAAACGGAGCTCGTATGCGAAAGTTATGGTTGTCTGAAGATTTTAGGAAAATACCTGTGTTGGTGACGTGGCAACACCAGAGTGCGCCACATGGCAAATCGGCCGCCCACTACTCCAAGGGACAAGGCAAAGTGGGACCATGATATTTGGTCATGTGTCACCACAAAAATGCAACACATGGTGACATTCTAGAAGCGATGATGCAGACGAGTAGCAAGGCGACACGTGAAAAGCAACTAGTGGAGCCAACAAGGTTAGAGGGCATGGCGCCGACCCCTATATGTGCAACGCGCTTATCTTTTTTCAGCTTTAAATAGTCACCTCCGCATAAGCTCCGACCCCCAAACCCCTACAACCTCTGTCTCGAGTTCTCTCTGCACGTTTAGCCCACATTCCTTAGGTTTCTATGCTTTGGCAAAGCCCTGCTACCCGTGACGTATTCAACTAAGTAGTTACCATCCAGTAGGAGCCCTACAATTTTGATTTCCGGATTTTGGTCGGGAAGAACCTCTATAAGTTAAGTTATACTCTTTTGCTTTCAGTGTAACTTATATTTATAGTTATAAGTCATTATTATAAACTTATAAATAATATTTGTCAGTGATTCCAGGTCATAATATTGATTGATCTACTTATGGTAGAGGTTTCTAGAATGGTAATGTTGGCTTGGTTATTGGATTTATGAAAAGGCTATATGTTGAATGCTTGTGCCTCCCAACTGTCCTGTCTGGCTGATCCTTACTTGATAGATCTTCAGGTAGACATTGGGATTATTGATGAATCTAGTCGATAATAATTATAGTCACCAAGATTATGAAACTAGACTAAGGCTTAGTACTTTATGCATCTAGGTCTTTTCAATGTACGAAACGAAGTGCACCCGGAATCTTCATTCATCCACTTTTATCAAGTGAATGCATATTTACTTTCATCTTACACACAGATATGAAGTATATAATTAATTAATTCCTATATATGCTTATGTGCAAAGATGTTATGTGTTAGATTAAATGTTATAAATATAAGTTTATATGATTTATATTGTATATGTACTTTTCTAAATATTATACATTGGGTAACAAAACGTAGTGAAAGATGGCATAGCACGACGAAAAATAGGATGCTAAAGTATGGTGACAGATGTAGGAAATGATTGAATGACACAGATTTAGAAATGGTACTAGTGTGCCAACAATGTAGGAATGGCACTAGTGTATCAATGATGTGGTCGCCTAACAAAGTTTAGGTGACGATCACCATAATATTCATGAGTGTCTCGTGGAACACTGGCAGCGATGGACTTCGTGCCTATTAGATAAACACTAGCAGCGATGGATGTTGTTCTTATTAGATAATCACTGGAAACGATGTACTTCATGTTTATTCCTTAGGATAGATCCTTAGGACTGAAAATAGAAAGACACCTACTGACATGTATTGCGGAAAAATCCCTATAATAGTACTATCATCAATGATGATTAAAAATAACCCTTAGAATTAACCCTTAGGGAAGAATAAAGAAGAAAATGGGTATGGGTAATCGGGTTAAGTGTTTGATAATTAAACATATAATCTATATTTTGTGGGTCAAAAACCATATGTACTCACCATGTTTTACAACCAGACCCACTATGATTCTTTGTAACACACGTAATGGTACAAAGTTACATGCATGATGAGAGATTCAAGGATTTGTAGACTGTTAGTCAAAAATGCGATAAGGCATGTTTATGGTTATGTTTTGTATCGGTTATGACATCCCATGCTTTTTATAAATCATTGAAAAATAATTTTGCTGTACCAAATTCCGCATTTATAAATAAACACTATTTTTTATAAGCATAAATAAAAAGTTTTAAATTCGCCGTGAAATTCCGGATGTCACGGTTGGTATCTGAGCATTATTTTAAGCGAACTAGGAATTTAGAGGATTTATAGACTTAAACTTAGAATGTTATGCGATGATCGTGAGATGTGTGTCTATTATAATTTAGGTTATACATTTGAATTGACACTAGCACAAGAACACTTTAGGATACAATGCCTAATTTGTTGTTATGTGCTAAATGATTTATAACATGCTTTAGGTTGCCAAAATTATTATTACTTGATTAGATTTAAGGCCTTTTCTGTAACAACCCGTCATTTCAGGTCACTGAAAATCGAGTCTTGTAACCTCTTTGAAAAAGTAATTAGAATATCATCGAAAAATGAAGTATTCAAAAGCTCTGTTTGGAGTATGCTATGTAGTAGATATCGTCTTAAGGTTTCCAAGCATATAAAGAACACTAAAATCCGAGTTATAACGAAGAAGTTATGACAATTCTAAGTTTTCCGACAAAAACCAGCAATACGAAGTTACGTAAAAACGCAAATTTTCAATAAAATACTTTTTGACCTTAGTTGTCTAAATGAAAGTCATAGATATCGTTAAACTGCAAACGTACATAAAAAGAACGCCCAAAACGGACATCGTATGAAAAAGTTATGAATTATTAACGAATTTTCTTACCCCGAACTTTTAAAAATAAATAAAAAAAATTTTGGAATTTGCCGACGGAATCTAAACGAAAGTTGTAGATCTTAGTCTCACCTACGCGTGGATATAAAAACGTCGAAAACGGAGTTCGTATGAAGGAGATATGAATTTTTGAAGTTTAATAAATAATTAATATATAAATTTAATTATAAACTCTTGGTAATATCCGAAGAGGAGTCAGCAGATAGGGCCGAAGTACGCCCTGCGTACCCTCATACGCCCCACGTACTCAAATCTAAGGCCCCAGTTCGTCCACGTCGCCCCCTATGCGAGCTACGCCCCGTCCCATCCGAACTCCGGGGCAGTCGAGGACTCGGTCATGCATGACGCACGGGTACGCCCCACGTACCGAGGCCTCTCAGCCCCTATAAAAGGGATGCGAGGGTTCCGGGAAAACTTGCTCATTTCCTCTCGTTTCTCTTGCGTTTTGCCTCGTTTTCCGTGCCCGTGCTAACCCGAAGCCCTGGTCATTTTGCCCAAGTCCCGAAGATCGTTTTTACTCCCAAGATTCCCGAGAATCCCGAGAAAAATTCATTTCCCGAGACGAAATTCTGCCCGGTTTCCATCTCGCTTTCTTCAAACCTTCAGGTGAGTTCATACCCCTACAAACACACTGTAAATACGTTTTAAATGCTTTTTATACTCTTTTAGGGCGGGGGGAATACAAGTAAACATACGGTTATTATCGTGTATTTCATAAAGTTTCACTGTGCTCGTTTTTATCAAATGAATCACTTGTGATTCACTACTACTATGTGAAAACTCTTGTCATACTTTGCATGCACTAGATTTATACAAAGTATTTAGTAATTCCAAAGTATCCTTCGTTGCTAAACCGTTTTAATACATTTTAAAAACTTATGATTTATGCATTGTCAAAAATTTGTGAAAAAGGATAATCTTTGCATACAAAACTATTACTTTAATACAGACTTAGTTGAGAATCCGTGAGACAAGTACATCTTCAAATACTGCCTTTTTGCTAGAAGGTATCGCTACAAGTCCTGTCTATAACCAGAGTCTCCCGTTCGGAGAACGTGTCAAATGTGTATAGATCTATACGGGAAGTCATGATCCCGCGCCCTGACTGTTAGCTACAGTCCGTGCTTTGGGGTGACAGTTTGTCATAACGCTACGACGCCTGAAGAACATCACTACAGGCATATTATGTTTAGTATGGTTATAAAACTCATCGGATATACAATTATTATAGTACTTCTGATTGATGAATGAGTAGTTATTAAAACTATTCTTCATCTAACAACTGAAATCTTCTAATAGGTTTTATTATATAAATCTATGCTTCAACCTTCCAAAGCATGTCTTTTGCTTTCGGTTTTTAGTCTGGGACATTAGGCTAACTATTACTTTAGGAAAATATGGGATTTTCCATGTATACAAAACAAACAACTAATAGGAAAATAAGGGATTTTCTTGATTTAACTATCTATATTATTTAATACATATATTCTCATGCATTTCACACTTTTATAAGAAAATAAGGGATTTTCTTGGAAAACATACACTCAATTTGGAATGGCATACAAACTTTCTAAACCACTTATGAACTCACCAACTTAATTGTTGACACTTTCTCTTTGAAATAACTTGTATTCTCAGGGAACCGCTAAGCAGGTTTGGAAATCAACTTTTGGGGATTAATGCGCTGGCGTTAATTACTTCTTTTGAAAGATGTTTATGCATTTATGTTTTGAGCATGAAATGAATGCAATGATGTAAACATTTTTAAAACCTTTATATATGTATGGTGGTATGTACTTTCCTTTCTATGAACTGTTATGATACTGAATATGACGTCCTCTGCCTCCGAACGTTTCCGCTGTTCTGGTTTGGGGGTATGACAGATTGGTATCAAAGCATCGTTTATATTGAATTAAGTATATCAAAACCATTTTTGGTATACAACTATAAACTCAACTGGGCAAAAACACTCTGAGAAGATTCATACTTTTGAAATTAAATTTATTTAGTTTTTGTAAAGTAAGCATGCACTCATTTCATACTAATAACAGTTTCACATCGGACCATTTTAGAAGTATTATAAATAAGTTGTGCAGTGCAGGTACGCCTTGGGACATGTAATCGGAACTGGGAAGAATATAGCCTGATCAACTATATTTGTCCGAGAGCCGACTAACGTGTGCCGAGGAGTGTCTGCAGTGGACAACAAATTTAAAACTTACCAAAAACATATCGTTAAATAATACTAAGGGAGTATTTGAGTATCAACAACCGTTAAACTTAAAGGGTAAATTTCATGTACTCTAGCTTATAGTAAATTCTTAACCCTATTCTCGTACAGACTCAATGGCTGGATTCCACCACCCCAATGACCCCTACTACCCCAACCAAGGTAATGGAGGATGGATCGAAGAAGATCCCGAAGAAGACGAAGAACCTATAGAGTTGGATGAAGGAGATGACTCTGGTACAGATTCAGAGCCATAGGTTATCAATCCACCGGCCCCACAACCTCCCGTCCATGTGAGGAACTTCCAAGGACCCACTCCTGTGTGGGGGAGTCACCTCCACCATTGGAGCCAACAACAAAGCTTACGCCCTCCCTACGGCATGTGCCGAGACTTTTATGATGTCAGAGGCGGGGGATCAGCAGACCGAGCACTTCCAGTCATGGTTGGCAAACTAGCCAACCAGTGCTATCAATCCGAAGTTCAAGCCAACCGGATCCGCGAGATCAACGTAGAAGTACAGGTTCACACTTCTGACATCCGTAGGCTGGATGGGATTCAGGATCATGCCCAACTCCAAACTGAGGCATTCCAAGCACAAATGATTGCAGCCCTAGCCGAATTAAGGGAACAACAAGCCGCTTTTGATAGGCGTCTAATGGAATCGAAGCAATCGGATGCGGAGTCAAGCTCCAAGCGCAACCTACGTCGCAAGTAGTGCTTGCCAAAATTTCAAATTTTGTTATAAATTAGGACTTCGGATAAGAATATAATTTTCTTTAAAACTTTCTGTAATCGGAGACCTTTAGAAAGGTCAAAAAAATTTGTCTAAACTCGGATGTAACTCAACTATATGTTTAATATATATAGGGCATACCTCTTTCCTATTTTAATTATGTGTAGTTCGTCCAATTTATAAGTACATCTATTCAAACTTCATTTATAAATCAGGCTCAAAACCCTGTGTTAGAGGAAGTTAACTCAATATCATTCAACTCGCAACCACCAAAACTTATAATCTCTCATTTTTCTTTTGGCAGCGCAATGCCTCCTCGTAGATCAGCACGTACAAACGTAACCCCACCACCACCTCCACTACTAACTTATGATCCGGCAATGGTCCAGGCTGTTATCACAGCAGCAGTAATAGCAGCTCTCTCACAAATAAACTCCAACGCAAATGGAGGTACAAGAAGCAGCACGAATCATTCCAATCGTGGCACCGGCCATGGTCAAGTAAGGGAATGTACCTACAAGGAGTTCTCCAACTCAAAACCAAAGATTTTTAATGGCATTGGAGGAGTCATTGCATTAATGCAATGGTTCGAAAAGACCGAAACAGTCTTCGAGATCTGCTCGTGCCAAGAAACAAGCAAGGTTAAGTTCGCTGCTTGCACCTTCATAGATCGGACCCTCACTTGGTGGAAAATCCATGTGAATTCGGTGACGCTCACTGTCGCCAACGCCATGAGTTGGGAAGATCTGAAGATTCTACTACTGGAAGAATACTGCCCAAGGGGCGAAGTGTAAAAGCTTGAGCAGGAGCTCTGGAATCTGAAAATGAATGGGTCTGATCTAGTTGCCTACACAGCTAGGTTCAACGACCTTGCTGCATTGTGCCCTACCATGGTCAACCCAGAATCAAAGAAGGTTGAAAGGTACATTTGGGGGTTGTCACCCCAGATTCAAGGGCATGTCTTAGCTTCCAACCCTATTACCTACAACAGCGCTAAACGCCTAACTCAACGACTCATCGACCACGGGGTAAAACATGGTACCATTGCAGCTACCGCCAATCCATCTAAGGAGGCACACGGCCAGAATAGGCCTTGGAACAAGAGAAGGGGACAAACCCTACAGGAAAACCCCAAGAGACAACAAGTAGTAGCGATCCACGCTATTACTGTACCTACCAACACTGCCCCCACAAGCTCATATAATGGGAAACTTCCGAAATGCAACCAATGCAACTTCCACCACCACAGTCTCTGCCGTGACCTTCAATGCACCAGGTGAATTAAGAAGGGACATACAGCCCGCTATTGCAAAGAGCCAACCCAACAATCCGCCCCCACTGCTAATACCGGAGTAAGTCGCGCCTGCTTTGAGTGCGGAGACACGGGGCACTACCGCAGGGACTGCCCGAAGGCAAACAACAGGAATACCGGCAGAAGGGGCTGAGTATTCGCAATGGGACAAGATGAAGCCATTGCGGACCCCACTGTTGTTACGGGTACGTTTCTCCTCGATAACTCGTATGCATGCATTTTTTTTATAGTGGAGCAGAGAGAAGTTTTGTGAGTCACAATTTTAAAGGCCTGCTAAAACCATTACCACAATCATTTAGTGAACCGTTTATAGTAGAAATGGCCAACGATAAAACTGAAGGCACTAAGGAGATATACTTAAACTGTACTCTAAATCTAAACGATAATCCCTTTCCAATCAACCTCATGCCAGTCTCGATTAAGAGTTTCGATGTCATCATTGGCATGGATTGGCTGAGTTCACATCATGCGGACATTTTATGTTACGATAAGGCCGTTCGCCTTAATCTGCCAACCGGCGAAACTTTCCTTGTCTTGGGCGACAAACCTAGTACCACTCTTCGTATCATCTCAAGTATCTAAGCTTAGAAGTGCCTACGCAAGGAGTTTCACGTGTTTTTGGTACATGTTGTAGATGTGAAACACGAAGTCCAGGACGTCAAGAATGTGACCGACGTATGCGATTTTCCCGACGTTTTTCCCGAGGACCTTCCAGGAATACCACCCGCGAGACAAGTCGAGTTCAGAATCGATCTGGTTCCCGGGGCTACCCCAGTAGCCAAAGCGCCCTATCGATTAGCCCCGGCAGAGATGCAGGAGCTATCCAGCCAACTGAATGAGCTACTTAGAAAAGGATTCATCAGGCCGAGCTTCTCGCCATGGGGAGCACCCGTGTTGTTCGTGAAAAAGAAGGATGGATCATTCAGGATGTGCATCGACTACCGAGAACTCAACAAACTTACCATCAAGAACCGATACCCCCTACCCCGAATCAACGACTTATTCGACCAACTCCAAGAAGCCAACTACTTCTCCAAGATCGATCTGAGGTCGGGATATCACCAGTTGTGCGTCCTGGAGAGTGATGTTCCCAAGACGGCCTTCCAATCAAGATATGGACATTACGAGTTCGTAGTTATGCCGTTCGGACTAACCAATGCCCCGGCCGTATTCATGGATCTAATGAATCGGGTATGTCGTCCATTCTTGGATAAATTTGTGATAGTATTCATAGACAACATACTCATTTATTCAAAGAATAAACTAGAGCATAGTCAACATCTGAGACAAGTCTTAGAGACGTTACGGACTGAGAGACTTTATGCAAAATTCGCAAAATGTGAGTTTTGGATTAGAAAGGTGGACTTCCTCGGTCACGTAGTCAGCAAGGAAGGAATCCACGTGGACCCATCAAAAATCAAGGCTATCAAAAACTGGTCTGCACCAACTACTCCAACAGAGATTCGCCAATTTCTAGGTCTTGCTGGTTATTATCGAAGGTTCATTCAGAATTTCTCCAGCATCGCAAAGCCTCTGACCGCTTTAACCCAGAAAGGTGTGACCTACAACTGGGGAGAAAAGCAAGATGCTGCATTTCAGACTTTGAAACAGGCCCTTTGCAGTGCACCCATCCTTTCTCTTCCAGAGGGGACCGAAGATTTTGTGGTGTATTGCGACGCTTCGAAACAAGGGTTGGGCTATGTGCTAATGTAGAGGGTAAAGGTTATTGCATATGCCTCACGACAACTGAAAACACATGAGGTCAATTACACCACTCATGACATAGAACTTGGAGCGGTGGTCTTCGCTCTTAAAATCTGGAGGCACTACCTATACGGTACCAAGTGCACTATCTTTACAGACCACAAGAGCCTCCAACACATCTTCGACCAGAAAGAGTTAAACATGAGACAATGACGTTGGGTCGAATTTCTCAACGACAACGAATGTGAGATTCGCTATCATCCAGGAAAGGCAAACGTCGTGGCCGATGCCCTTAGTCGTAAGGAGTACTCTGGACGAAGCGTGAAGTCATTAGCCATGTCGATCCACTCGCACCTGTCAGCACAGGTTAAGGAAGCTCAAATAGAGGCCTTGAAACCCGAAAATGTGACAGGTGAGACCCTTAGGAGAATGGACAAGAACTTAGAAATCAAGAGTGACGGAGCACGCTACCTCATGAACCGAATCTGGACACCCAAGTTTGGTGGATTCAGAGAGGTAGTTACGAGCGAGGCACACAAGACTCCATACTCCGTACACCCAAGGTCAGACAAGATGTATCTAGATCTCACGCAACTCTACTAGTGGCCAAACATGAAAGCGGAGATTGCTACCTATGTGAGCAAGTGTTTGACTTGTGCCAAGATAAAAATAGAACACCAGAAACCCTTAGGTCTACTCCAACAACCTGAAATACCTGAGTGGAAATGGGAGAAGATTTCCATGGACTTTATAACGAAACTGTCCAAAACTCAGGGTGGCAAAGATACTATTTGGGTGATCGTCGACAAACTAACCAAGTCTGCTCATTTCTTACCGATCAAGGAAACTGATAAGATGGAAAAAATATCAAGAACCTACATCCGGGAGATCGTACGACTTCATGGAGTGCCGATGTCCATCATCTCAGATAGGGACAGCAGATTCACTTCCAGATTCTGGCAATCATTGCAAAAATCCATGGGAACAAGGTTGGATATGAGTACAGCATACCACCCACAAACTGATGGACAGAGTGAGAGAACAATCCAAACCTTGGAAGACATGTTGCGAGCATGTGTAATCGACTTTGGTAAAGCATGGGATGTTCACTTACCTTTGGTCGAGTTCTCTTATAACAATAGTTATCATACTAGTATCAATACTGCTCCATTTGAAGCCCTTTACGACCGTAAGTGCAGATCACCTCTGTATTGGATAGAAGTGGGCGACACGCAATTGGCAAAAGGTCTAGTCCCTGATAGCACCCTCACTGGTCCAGAGATCATCAGAGAAATGACTAAAAAGATCGTGCAAATACGAGAACGACTGAAATCCTCAAGGGATAGGCAAAACAGCTATGCCAACAAAAGACGTAAACCCTTGGAATTTCAGATTGACGACCGTGTACTACTGAAGGTCTCACCCTGGAAGGGCATGATACGCTTTGGAAAACGTGGGAAGCTAAATCCTAGGTACATTGGACCCTTCGAAATCATTTCAAGAGTTGGTCCAGTGGCCTACAAACTCCGACTTCCAATCGAGCTTAACAAAGTACATCCAGTATTCCACGTATCGAACCTGAAAAAGTGTTTGTCCGACGAAACACTTGCAATTCCACTCGATGAAATCGAACTAAATGAAAATATTAACTTTGTGGAAGAACCCGTCGAGATCATGGATAGGGAAGTTAAGCGAACTAAACAGAGTCGTATTCCAATAGTAAAGGTCCGATGGAATGCTAAGAGGGGACCTGAGTTCACGTGGGAACGAGAAGATCAAATGCAACAGAAGTATCCACACCTCTTCCTCAGCCCCTAAAACTTTTCTTTTGTATTAAAAATCCGGGACGAAATTCCCTCTAACGGGGGGATGATGTAACAACCCGTCATTTCAGGTCATTGAAAATCGAGTCTTGTAACCTCTTTGAAAAGAGGAAAGGTAATTGCTTATGCTTATGCAATGAGGAAAGGTAATTGCTTATGCTTCTAAACAGCTGAAAGCACACGAGGTCAATTATACCACTCATGACTTGGAATTAGGAGCCGTAGTCTTTGCTTTGAAGATTTAGAGACATTATCTCTACGGAACCAAGTGTACGATCTTCACTGACCATAAGAGCCTGCAGCACGTCTTTGATCAGAAAGACTTGAACATGAGGCAACGACGATGGGTAGAACTACTCAACGATTATGAGTGTGAAATCCATTACCATCCTGGCAAGGCCAATGTAGTAGCAGATGCCCTTAGCCGAAAGGAATGTTCGGTACGCAAAGTGAAGAACCAGACGATGACCATCCATTCCAACTTACCCATACAAATCCGAGAAGCCCAGTTAGAAGCCCTCAAACCCGAGAACGTGTCGATCGAAGCCTTAAGAGGAATGGAAAAGAAACTTGAGATCAGGGATGACGGAGTCTACTGCTTCATGGATCGGATCTGGATTCCAAGGTTCGGAGGATTCAGGGAGATTGTTATGGAGGAAGCACACAAGACCAAATACTCTGTTCACCCGGGTTCGGACAAGATGTACCTAGATCTCAAGAAACAATACTGGTGGCCAAACATAAAAGCTGAGATAGCTACATTCGTGGGCAAGTGCCTGACTTGCGCCAAGGTGAAAGTCGAATATCAGAAACCCTCGGGTCTGCTCTAGCAGGCTGAGATACCCAAATGGAAATGGGAGATGATTGCCATGGATTTCATCACCAAACTACCCAATTGTCCGAGTGGGTACGATACCATTTGGGAAATTATCGATCGTCTGACAAAATCCGCTCACTTCATTTCGATCAAAGAATCATTCAAGATGGAAAGACTTGCGAGAATTTATATCCAAGAGGTAGTTCGACTGCATGGTGTACCTGCGTCCATTATCTCTGATCGAGATAGTAGGTTTACCTCAAGATTCTGGCAGTCTCTCCAGAAAGCCCTTGGAACCAATCTAAACATGAGCACATCATATCATCCTTAGACCGATAGACAAAGTGAGAGAACTATCCAAACCCTGGAGGACATGCTTAGAGCATGTGTCATTGATTTTGGAAAGTCGTGGGACACACATCTACCTTTGATCGAGTTCTCGTACAACAATAGTTACCACACCAGCATCAGGGTTGCCCCGTTTGAAGCCCTATACGGTCGTAAGTGCAGGTCCCCTCTGTGCTGGGCCGAGTTGGGGGACACACAGCTAGCCAAGAGTCAAATCCCTGACAGTGCTCTCACTGGTCCTGGAATCATCCGCAAAACCACTGAGAAGATCATCCAAATCCGAGAACGCTTGAAAGCTTCACGAGATCGCCAAAAGAGTTACGCTGATAACCGCCGGAAACCTCTGGAATTCCAGGTTGGAGACCGTGTCCTGTTGAAGGTCTCGCCTTGGAAAGGCACGGTACGCTTTGAAAAGCGTGGGAAACTTAACCCTAGGTACATTGGACCCTTCGAGATCCTCACCAGGATCGGTCCGGTAGCCTATAATCTTCGTTTACCCCATGAGCTCAGTAACATTCATCCCGTCTTCCATGGTTCAAATCTCAAGAAGTGCCTATCAGATGAAACCTTAGTAATTCCTTTAGACGAGATCGTGATCAATGAAAACCTCAATTTCATGGAGGAACCGATCGAAATCATGGATCGAGAAGTCAAACGTACAAAGCAAAGCCGCATCCTGTTAGTGAAGGTCTGCTGGAATGCCAAGCGGGGACCGGAGTTCACTTGGGAGCGTGAAGACTCTATGAAACAGAAGTATCCGCATCTCTTTCCAGATCCATTATTTGTATCTTGACTTGCATCTTAATTTTGAATTTCGGGACGAAATTCCCTTTAACAGGGGGATAATGTGACAACCCGGAACTTCTAATCCATGTAACTGATCTATGTTACAGCACTGAAACTTGAGTTCATTGTCTCTTGTGATTCGATATGGGTGCTTTAGACTTAGTATAATTTAGATATGAGTCTTAGCAAGGGTTGAAGAGTGTTTAGTATCACAAAAATCGGACCAAAACTCACCAAATAAGGTGTGTGCGGCCACACACCTGTGTGTGCGGCCACACACCCAACCGCAAACACCCTCAACCTCACACCCAATTCAATTTATGGATGGATACCTCTTCATTCATTCATTTAGATGTTCTCTTCCCTCTCTCTACTTTCTCTCTCTAAATCATTAACCAAGAACACTTGGAAGGCTTCATAATCGTGATCTGCTTCATCTACAAGCTAAGTGTAGTGGTAAACACTTGAATCCCAAGCTTAAAACGCATTATATTCATCATATTCATCATCCCATGAAGGTGTACGGCCGCACACCTTCAAATGGGGGCAGCATACATTCAAAATTCCCAAGTATGAAGAGCATACACTTCAAAATCAACATATGGACTCAAATGAGGAGTGTATGGCCGCACACTCCAGTGTACGGCCGCACACACCCTCTGTATGGCCGCATACTCTTGTGTGCTGCCTCACACACACTCCTGGCCGCACTCCCCAGCTGCACACTCATTTTCAAGACCATACACCCACTCTAATACCCATTTTTGGCCCTAAACTTGCATAAATCATTAAGTTTGGATCATAGGACACTTATTCTTAGTAATTCCAAGCCCTAAGGATGTTTTCCCATCATTTTTAGTCATGGAAAAACCTTAATTCTAACTCATTTATGTGTCATCACATGTAAAATAGGGGCCATAGGAGTTCAAGGCATCCGTTAACACTCGATCTCTACATTAAGCGGTGAGTTCATACCCCTACCCTTTTTCTCTGTTTTTCACTGTTTTTAGGGGGGAACACAAGCAAAGTACAAGGGATTACTTGTACTCAAAACTTGTTTTCGTGTGTGTGTTTCACATTTTATATGCTTTTAACACTGATTGATACAACTGATAAACGTTTGAACATGCAGATCACGTAAACATATATTTGTGAAATGGGTTTATAGACTGTCGTGTTTTATATATTTCACAAATAATTTCCACATTTTATCAGTTAAAAGCATGACATTAGAACATTTGAAACATAAAACTTGTACACTGTTTTGTCCTCGGTAACACTCCACAGAGATACGCGAGTGGAGGACTATCATATTATTACTAGTAAATTTGTTAGTCCTGTATGATTGGAGACACATCCTCGGTGAACACTCCACAGAGATACGCGAGTGGAGGACTGCACCCGTAACTAGAATCTCTGGGATTAGAGACTGTGACTTGAGTGTATAGATCTATACGGGGCTGACTACCCCACACCTGGCTGCTAGCTACAGCCGAACCGAAATGGTTCAAGGGTGACGAAAGTCATAAGGATGTGGACTACTTATTGCCACAGGTTCAGTCTATCGTATGGTTATGGAACTCGCAATTAGGATAACAGAGATTTACTTATAGTAATAATGAACAACTTTATGCACTTCACAAGATATCCAGGTTTCGGTATACATCTTTTACATTGGAAACTAACATTCAGGAAAGTATGGGACTTTCCTGGGAAATCTTGTACATAACCAGGTCTAACCGAATACATCTTTCACATTGATAAACAACATTTAGGAAAGCATGGGGCTTTCCTGGGGAACGTTCACATAACTAGAAAAGTGTAACAAACCGGATAACTTTACATCTTTTACAATCGGTAAAACACAATAAGGAAAGTATGGGACTTTCCTTGGGATACATTGGTACATTTTCACAAGAGTAAACGTGTTTTCAGTGTACAACTATACTTTACATGTTGAGAACAAAAACCAACCTTTTTAAGAAAATATGGGATTTTCTTGGTGTGTGTAACATTTTCATAAAACAGAAAGGAAACTCGAACATTTTCATAAAACAAAAACCGCTTATGAACTCACCAGCGTTATGCTGATTTTCAAACTGCTTGTGTTCTCGGGTCAGCGTTAGAACAGGTACCCGAAGATCATTTTGTTCCATGTTGGAGTGCGCAGAAGACCAGTTCGTTTTGTTATTATATACTATGTATCACCACTGTATAACTTTACTTTTGAAACAAATGTAAAACTCTTCTATATGTAATGTAATGGTTGTTCTACTTTACTTACTATGTGCATTGGATTTGATACTCAACATGAAGTCAACCCCGGAAATGTTTCCGCCTTCGGTTTTCGGGGTGTGACAATAAGAGTCACAATTATTACCTAGGATGGAAAGGTAACTTGTGGAGTTATAATACAAGCCTTGTTTTGTTGATGATTTTGGACCTAATCATCCTAAGGGGGAGATAACAGTAACACATGCAGATTCGGGCTAGTCAATGTAGATATACTAATCGTTAAAAATGACTTTTTTTATAGAAAATTATTTATGACAAATAATGTTAACCAAACTTATAGTATATGTGACAAGAATTCCAAATATATATATATATATATATATATATATATATATATATATATATAACATTGAAATTCGAGTGCATATGAATAATTTATGCTTCTTTGAAGTTTCGCAATTAAACTGGCATGGCTCTGTATCTCGTAGAAAGTAAATTTTCAATAAATTACTTTTAGCCTAAGAGATCTAAAAGAAATTTCATAGTAATCGTTAAACCGAGAGCTTGCAAATAGAGAATGCCCAAATCTGACTTCGTGAGATGAAGTAATGATTTTTTGAATTCTCAGTGCAATAGTGTACCTCCCTATTCCTAATCATTACCCGTTTCGGTGTGGGTGATGAAATGTAGATGGTTTGGGCTTTCGGATTTGGCTTTGGTGCCAAGGGGTATTTTGGTAAATTGGCAGCAGGCTTTTGTGAAAATTGGATTTTGTTTTTGGGGAACTTTATAACAAGTATGAGTTGATAAAAGTGTAGAGCTTCACGCTACCTTTTCATGAATATAAGGATGGTCGGAATCGGAGTTGTTTCAAAGAAGTTATGGCCTTTGGAATGAATTAGGGTTTGAGGGAAAAATCCTAGTATGTAGGGCATACCAAGGGAGTACACGAGGCGTACTGATGTGAAAGGTTCTACGCCGTGCATAAGGAAGTGTACAATTAGTGTAGAGCGAATCTTGGATCGGGGTGCGAGGCCTCATACACTGGGCGTATGAGGAGTACATTAGGCATACGAGGGAGAGTATGAAACCCTAATTTTTGAGTGATGCACCCTATATAAGCTTTATTTTAGTCCTTTTTGTTCAATTCTAAGCTAGCCTCTATACCCTAAAACCCCTAAATATATCCTTGTAGCCTCTTGGTGGTGTTCTTGAGCTATTAGAAGGTGTTGTTGTTCATTTTTGCCCTTGGGAAGGAAAGAAAAAAAGATTGAAGTTATTTTGCTTGGTGGGAATACTTTGGATCCAGAATCACCATCTTGTGGGGAAGATTTCAAAGGTATCTAGTTTTCATCTTGTCTTGAATATGTCTAGATTTCTTCATGGTTAGCTTGTTATGATTTTGGTCTCATTTCACGGTCTATGGAAGAGTTAAGTTATGTATGGGCTGGTTCTTTCAGATATGAGTTTGATTTGGTATCCTTGAGCATAAAGGTGCAAGGTGTATGTGAATTTTGGTGTCATAGATGCATTAAGTCATCTATTAAGTCCCTTTTAAGAATAAGAGCTTCATTTAGCCATGTATGACCGTAAAGTTAGCAACTTTACGTGATAATCCAGTTCAGGGAGGTCAGATCTATGTGTTGGAGATTTGTCTTAATTATTTAAATGAAAAATAAAGTTTGGGCTGAATTGGGGTGAGTACGTTGGGCATACAAGCCTCCAAGCGAGTATGATGCATGCACGTACTTGTACGCCCCGCGTACTCGGTCTAATTGGGCCTTGTATGTTTGGGCTACCTTTTGGGCATAGTTGCTTGGGGCTTTGTTGGGCCATTTGAGAATATGTGTTTTGGATTAGGGAAAAGTTAATGGGCTTTAGGGTAAGGCCCAAGTAAGTGTTTGGGCCCAATTTGGAAAATTTGGTCGTGAGTGGGCTTTGGATGATTATTGGTTGTGGACCTTTATGATTGGGAGTTTGGGCCTTAGTCTTGGACCAAAATAGGTGAGGGGTAAAATGGTTTTTTTTTACCTCGTATATGGATTGTTGGATTTGTATTCGAACCCAAATGTTAATTGGGTGTTATTTGTTTGATAGCGTGTGCATTCTAGCGGATCTGCAGTGAAAAAATTATTTGTGGGTTCAACTGTCGAGGTGAGTCTCCTCACTGTACTATGGGTCGAAGGCACCAATGTTGGCCCATTTGGTTTATGTATTATAGGAAGACTAAAGGGTAGCCCATGGCATTTGCATGAAAGACCAGGGGTGGCTCCTGGCAGATCTGTATGCAAGACCAGAGTTTGGACTCTAGCAGTTAAGTAGATAAGTAAATGTAGATTATATGATAGTTGTCTTTGTGATACTTGCATGTAACACCAGGAGGTGGCTCCTGGAACTTGTATGTAAGACCTAGGGTTTTGGTCCCCGACTTGACAAAGAAAGACCATGATACGGCTCATGGCATAACGACAATACTATGGTTGGCACATAGCACCTCCTATTACATGTTTAATGTGTATTACTCGTATATAAGTTTTGTTTTGTATGTGGTATTTGGGGAACTCACTAATCTTTGTGCTTACAATTTGTGGTTGATGGTCTTAGGTACTTCTGGTTCAAAAGGGAAGGGTTCGGCTTGATCGCAACGCATACACCCATGTTTTCCGCAAACTCATGATTTTGGGAATGTACTCTAATAATTGTTTATTTTGAAATACATTTAAAGGTTTCAATAAAAGTTAATGGAGTGTTTGATTATATTAAAAATGAAAATTTTTATCCTATGATTTTCGAGACGTTACAATTTGGTATCAGAGCCTTGGTTTGACGGATTCAGGCATACTCTTGGGTATTCCTGGACTCAAACTGAGGGTTTGGTGAAAATTTTCATAAAATAATGTTTTATTAAAAAGGGTTTCTAATCATAGAAAGGGGTGTGATGCGTGAAATCGGCCAAGCTCAAGTAAGTGGTTCCGAGAATACCAATACATGTTTATTATGATATATGATATGATTATGAGAATTACATGATAGATAAGGGCTAAAGATCTGCTCAGGATTTTATGATATGAGAGATGCCTTTATATGACTGATTGTATATGCTTTTAGAACTGCATGCTAGTATGGTTCTTATATCAATTGATAGAATGGCCTGATTAGTTTGCTGGTTAGATTTTCTGTTACCTGAATGTTGCTTGCTTTGTGCTTTGTGGGACTCTTAGTGATGTGAATTGACTGCTAAGTGAATATTCTAAGTCACGTGTGGCAAAGGTTAATTAATCTTAGAGTAATGGATCTGACCATATTGCGTAGCTCTTGTTTGTGTCTACCTGTTCCAGGGTTGAGTCTTTTACTCGAAGGATTATCTGATCTATGTTGCATGTGAGTATATTCATGAGGTAGCTATTTGACATTGATGGGAATCTTTCAACAGCTAAGGGTAGGGTGAGGTCGAGAACCTAGGTTAGCCTAGGAAGTACTTCAGTTGGTTTAGTTGTGCTGTTAGTGAGTATTTTGGTGCATCAGTTTGAGAAGGTGACTGTAACGCCCGTAGATCCACGCTAGTCAATTTAGAGATAATAGGGGTCGAAAACGAATTTTCGCCACAATATTATTTAGAATAAATAATCTTAACCAAGTTGTAGTATATGTTACAAGGTTTCCGTACATATAAAGAGCACCGAAATCCTAGTTATAACGAAGAAGTAATGACCCGTCGAAGTTTCGCAACGGAACCGGCACAACACCGGGAAGTGTAAATAGTGAATTTACGATAGAGAGAATTTTATCCTTAATGATCTAAACAAAAGTCATAGAAAATGTTAAACCAAGAGTGTCCATAAAAAGAACGCCCAAATCTGACTTCGTATGAGGAAGTTATGATTTTTCTAAGATTTAGCATAGCAGTACACAACCCATAAATTTGAATTTTAGATCGGTCGATTTTCAGCCAAAATAATCTAAACAAGAAATGAAGCTATCGTTAATAGGAGTTAAACGATAAAAGGACAGTAAAAAAACAGAGCTCGTATGCGAAAGTTATGGACGAAGCTTAGTCTCTACTTTTCGAGCGTGGCAAATTCGATACAGTTTTGTAAATCCAAGATAGGTTGAGAATTAGCCAACGAGGTCTAAATGAAAGTTGTAGTACTCGTAAATACCAACGCGTGGATATAAATAAAGTCGGAAACGGAGCTCGTATGCGAAAGATATGGACGAAACTTAGTCGCTACTCTTCAAGCGCGATAAATACGATACAGTTTTTGTAAATCTGAGATAGAAGGAGACTTAGCCGACGAGGTCTAAATGAAAGTTGTAGTCCTCGTAAATACCAATGCGTGGATATAAATAACGTAGAAAATAGAGCTCGTACGCGGAATATACGGACGAAACTTAGCGGCTACTTTACTATAAAATCCCTATAAATAAAGGGTGAACCCTTCATTATTTCTTCACCCCATAAGCATTTCTTTCTCTCTCTAACTTCTCTCTAGCCTCCCTAAACCACTCCCAAGTCTAGGGAACCTCCCTAGCATGAGAAGGAAGCCCTGGAGCGCTCGACGGCTCCGAGAATAAAAGCTTTCGGCTCGGAAACGCTGCTCCAGCGAAGCCCGGTTTTTAATAAAAACCCGTTGTAAGTGAGCTACGCCTATACTATATTTAATATAACTTTTATTTAATTATAGTAACATTATTAGGACCTTAAAATAATTATTTGGTCTATTATTATGAGTTATATCGAGTGTTATTTAACGCTTATATAATAGTAATAATAGCTAGACTATTAATTAGTCGCGGTTAACGTTAAAAAAAACTAAACTCTAGTGGTAATAATACTAGGTTCGTCGAAGGAAATTATTTTTAAGAAGCAAAGCACTGTTTGAGTTTGGAATCACCACCTTTTCAAGTGAGTGCATAGTTACTTTCATCTTACACATAGATATGAAGTATTTTATATAAATTACGTGCTATGTGTGCATATTATCTGAATAGTTTTTGCTGGATGAACGATTTTATACATGTTTTAAATGATTTAAACTATATATGTATTTTATATCTACGATAATGTTGGGGTAAAACATGGATAGATGTAATAGATGGAATATGAGTTGGACAATGAGTTGAGAGATGTTATAGACCACGAGGTGAGGGTAGGAGTTGGACGATGTGAGAAGCCTTTTTCCTAAACGATGGCCCCGTCATTCAGCAGAGTATGGATGACAACCACGGACTATACTAGACTGTCCATTGGAACACTAGCAGGCTCGCAACCTGTAGGTGTTGTGAACGACGTGTTCACCCGGTGTACTCTAAACCTAGGCGATCATGCAGACATGATGCCTAAACCCTGGTCATCATGCAGACTTGATGCCTAAACCCTGGTCATCATGCAGACTCGATGCCTAAACTTTGGTGATCATGCAGACTTGATATCTAAACCTTGGTGATCATGCAAACTTAATGCCTAAACCCTGGCGACTATGCAGACTTAGTGCCCGTTGTGTAAACCGTGGCAATGATGGACTTTGTGCCGATTCCTTAGGATGTTCCTTACGAATGAGTGAATGAGAAATAGCTGATTCTTAGGGTAGACCCTTAAGAGTAAAAAAGATAATGGGGATGGGTAATTGGGTTAACTGTTTGATGAATAAACATAATAATTATATTATTGTGGGTTGAAAATCCTATGTACTCACCAGGTTTCCCAACCTGACCCACTCAATTTATTTATATCACAGGTGTTGATATGAAGTCACATTACACTGAGAGATTAAGGAGATATAGATCACTAGTGATAATTAATGTAAGTTTTGTTTATGCTTATGTTTCTGTATTGATGATGACATCCCAAATGTTTTAAAATGAATAAAAATGCATTTCTTTAGAAATGCTTTGATAACATATTTATCATGTTTTACTGGGAACAAATTCCGCAACATTTTTATTAAAAGAAGTACTCTGATTTTTATAAAGCATAAACAAAATCAGTCTTTTCTGGGCGTGAAAAATGGGGATGTCACAGTGACTTAGAGTATTCAGGATGATTCTTGAGGAAGTATCGATATATGTGGAAGTTAGTATTGGGCTCATACTACTGAAAGCACAGGATCCATACTCAAATCGGGGAGAGTCTTGGAGAATCTAAGAAGCTTGTGTGAGGAGGATCCGTGGGTATGTTATAACCATTTGCATGTTGTATTTCAGTTTGGTGATGAGCACCCAGGAAAGAGGTTCTGGTTCTGGTTCCGACTCAGGTGCAGGTACTGAGCCGATTAGCGAGCAGATGTGGGAGTTCATCTCATCGGAGATTACCCTGCGGTATCTTGGATAAGACTCTTGTGATCTTTGGTTCAGTCAAGGAGGGGATTCTGGAGATTTTGGATGAGAGCTTGGGCACGTTCCATGCTGAGGTTATGGCTATCATTGGATCTTGCACTCTTTCTTTCCGTGAGTTTTATTCTTTTGGAGCTCACACATTCTCTGGGGAGAAGGACCCCATTGCCAGTAGGAGATGGTTAGCGGATATGGCTAACGCGTCCGTGACAAGTTT
Organism: Lactuca sativa; assembly: GCF_002870075.4. NCBI lineage: Eukaryota > Viridiplantae > Streptophyta > Magnoliopsida > Asterales > Asteraceae > Lactuca > Lactuca sativa. The sequence continues at coordinate 66,770,160 of NC_056630.2, forward strand.
TTACCCCGAGTAGGAGAAGTTCAGATATGCTTCCTTCCTTTTGAAGGACAGGGCACAGAATTAGCGGGAGGATGTAGGACGTGAGGTTAGTGATGATGCAGTTGATGCTTTATCATGGGATGATTTTTCGACTAGGTACCGAGCCGAGTTTGCACCGGTACTTGAGGTGCAGCAGTTGGCGTGAGAGTTTTAGGATCTTTGTCGGACTACTGAGACTGTAGCAGAGATCACTGCCAAGTTCAGGGAGAGGGCTTTATTATTGGTTCCGTAGTATGCAGCATATGAGGAAATGAAGATGGTGAGATATCATGATATATTGCGGGATAATATCAGGGATTTTGAGAGTATTTCAAGTTGCAAGACCTTGAATGACATGATTTCTAGAGCCCGAGAGTGGGAGATCAATTTGGATCACCTGGGAAAGAGGGGGCCAGATCAGGTGCAGTTAGTGGAGGGTCCTGGGAAGAGACCCAAGAGTTAAGATCATCGATTGAGGAGCCAGCAAGGTCGGGGTCAGTACAGCATGTGCGAGAAACTGCACAACGGAGTTTGTCGTTCCAGGGGTTTGGGCTGCTACAAGTGTGGTAGGGTTGGTCATGTCGGCAGTGATTTCCCTCAAGGGGTAAGCCCGTTATGTTTTCAATATAACTAGGTGGGCCACAAGAAGGCCAACTATCCGATGTTGAGGGGAGGAGCAGTGAGTGCACCTGATCTAGCTACTTTGAGGATCACTGATGGTTGTGAGGGTAGGGCTGGAGCCCTAACAGAGAGAAGTCGGGCATTTCAATGTCAGACTGGGGAGGTCAGGACTCCAGTAGGCGATATTACGGGTATGTTATCTTTTGCCTTCTTTCGGTTATTATCTGTATTTGTGTTGTTTGAAATTTTTGTATCGGTTTGCATAAGCTTTATTTGTGGTTTAATCTCGGTTATTTATTATGTTGTATCATTAAGAATTGTTATATGCCTTTCGCATGCCATGAATCATTAGTGGGTCAGAAGGGGTTGTATCTTGTTGTGTGGGTTTCAGTATGTTCGGTTGTTACTCTGGTTCTTATTCGAGATCGGTTTGGGGGTATCGTGTGGAAGGTCTATGGTCAGATTCAGTGGGTTAGTTCTCCAGTGTCATTAGGGTTCAGTGGTTTTAGCTTTTATGCTTGGTTGGCTAATGGGAGTGCCAAGGGATGTGGTCTATTGCTAAAGTTTGGTCTTGTCATCAGTGTAAAGGACTTCAAGAGTTGGGTGCTATATCATAGCTAGCATCTAGAGTTATCAGATTTGATGGGATTTCGGGGAGTGTTCATCTGGTCTTCAAGGGTTGTGCAGTCTTTGGGTCTGGCTAGTATTAGAGCATTAGCATGATTAAGCATAGGTTGTCAGCAGTACAATCATTAGAGGGTAAGATGGATTGGGAATCCTTCAAACCTTGTGTGTTGTAAGAGCTTAGTTGAATCAAAGTAGGGGAGAAGTGTTAAGTTATCCGGCACTACTAGAAAATAGGCCTTTAATGACGCGCAAACAATGACACGCGCTGATAGATGACGCGCATTTGTACGTTCCCTAAAAAATAATGTCAGCTTTGCAAAATGTGAAGGATAGAGGGCACGCATTTTTGCGTGCCCTGTAATTAATGTCCAAAAAAAACACGGAAGGCACCTACCATAAAAAGCGCGTCGTGTAAAGATGTCGCTTTATATTTTTTTTAGGAAGGCGCGTTCTCGCTTTTTTTTAATCGGCGATGGTGGGAAATGTAATCCCAAAAAATTAAACACCCGCCTACTTCTCTCCTTCTACAATCCTCTAACAAAGAACCCGAATTCTATTCTAACAAAGAACCCTAATTCTATTGTGAGGCTGTCAATCCTTTTAAAGCAACTCGTCTTCCTGGACCTTGATCTGCACTCTCTCTCCCTTCTCTTTGCAAGCCCTAAGCCGCCATCACCAGCATCGAAACCCATCAGCTCTAAGCGGCCATGGATTCTATAAAGAGTGTTTGTCACCAAGTCTCCATATGCTTTCATCACCGTCATTCGACGAAAAGAACTAGGGCTTTGAACCACTTCTCAATAAATTGTTCAGAGAGATCCAACAGCTCCTCTCACGCAAAACACCTTCGATTGAAGGTTATGTGACTCCTTACATCAGCGCCATTCGATTGAAGCTATTTTAGCAGACACCTCCATTTCGCTCCTCAATAAATTGTTCAAAGAGATCCAACAGATCCAACAGCTCCTCTCCACTCCTCCATTTCGCTGGGGGCCCTGGTACCATCAATTTCAAATTGCACTTCATCTAAAGCTTATTGATTTCTTTTGGATCCGAATTCAAATTCCGTGTTCTTCTTTGGCAATTTGGAGGTGGAATTCAGGTTGTATTACAGGAGAGTAGAGGAAGGGAAACAATATCCATTACTCTGTAGGAGATTAGCTAGCCTAAATGAAGAGTTCATTATATATACAATTAAATCACAATGCTCTTATCTACAGTAACACTTTTAGCCGTGGTAAATTTATCGGCTTCGTTTTTAATTTTTATCGGCTCTCTCATATTCTCACCTGCTAGCTTTAGGTTTAACCGTTTTTGTAGTTTTTAGCTGGTATTTGCTAAAAAACTATGGGTGATCGGACGAATGGCCTGTTCTTGTCGGTGGCGGTGCTTGGGAAACCGGAAATCGTTGGTGGAATTGTGACCTGTTGTGCACGTGGTCTTCTCCCATTTTGTTGTGGGTGTTGATTTTTCATGATTGGTGGTGCTTCATCTACATTCTCCCATTAGAGACGCATACCATTGACTTTCAATTGTCTCTTGCTGCTGGTTATCTGTACCTCTTTCTTATGTTTATGCGATTGATTAAGGTTTTATTTCTTCAGCCTCTGAGTCTTTCTTCCCTATCTTCTATTTCACGTTTTTTGATTGCTTTGTTTGATGGGTTCCGATTTTGATTGTTCTTTACGAAGTAAGATTGAGGCGATAATGAGTTTTTTTCGTGAAAGCAATTCACATTCTCACCAATCATCATCATCTTCAGATTCAATATGTGATTTCAATTTAGAAGAGAGAAGGATTAGTAATCGATTTTGAGAGAAAGTGCATGTGATCAAGACGCAAGAAGAGGGGTTGTGTTTTTTAATTTTGAGAACGAAAGCCTGGGATACATACGCAAATAGGCAGATGATCCAAAAAGCTTATGGGGCTTTAATTTCGTTTACGTGAGTTGGGCTACCATTGATGAGGCTGACCGAAAGTATGCATTCTAACATTTTTTATTGAAAAAATTTACATTTTTTTAATGTGCTTTATCTTCTTCTTCGATTATAACTTTGAGACATTTCCATTATGTAATCTATTTCAATGCAGTCCACCTGTTTGACAAAATGCCAATATCAGTCATATGCTATTTTTTTTAATGATTTAAACTGTATTTAGCCATTTACAACAAACTGTTTATTTGACTTTAAATAAATAATGTTCTTTAATGCTTTGAAATAGAAAGAGGTACTTTCAAACCTCTTGAGGAATTTTAGGATATCAACTCTATCATTTTCAAAAACATGTTTTGGTGAGGTATTTAAGATATTAGTGAGAGATTCCTCGAATACCAGTAAAGACGTTTGATTCCAAGGCTTTCTAACAGTATATTTCCTATACTTTTTTTTCCATTATGAATTCCCATCCAATACAATATCGTATATAACAGAAAATTTATATAAAGGCGATCTTTTTATCATGACTGCTAGCAACTCTGGTAAGGTTAAGTCTCTAAATGTTAATTTTTTTTTGTTGTATAGGATTACACATTCAAAACTTTTTGTAATTTGCAGACAGTACTAACATAATTTTCTATAATTTTTGAGAAAACAACATCTTCTCAGATCAAATGAGCTGATTTTGGTCCCACAAGAAACATTAATCCAGGTACATTCTAAATCCTTACCATGTGTTAAAATCAAGATCTTGTAATTATGATTCTTGAGAGTGAAATAATTAGTTTGAATATGTCCTTCAGTTGTTGAAGGAGCTGGAAGAGGGCCTTTTCAAGGGAAGCACTACAAGTTGGAGATATTCCTTTACAAATCATGTTGTTTGCCTATAGCATCATTAACACAATCTAGAATTCAAAACTTCCCATATTTTTAATATAATAAATGTTCCACTTTGAATCCTTAAGTGTACAGTTATGTATGGTAACTATTTAATTCTAAAAGTAGTTTTCGACAAGGGCAACATTGTCAAAATCAATGTTTTTTTTTCTTTTTTTTTGACTTTTCATGTTGGAAAAATATTGTAGTAACTGATTTATGTTGTGGTTATTGTCTGTTGTAGGTGCATAAAGTGCATGGGATATGCTGCAGGAAAAGGAAGTAATAGCATCTTAATCTCAAGGTTAGCTTAAAAGGAAGAAATAACATCTTTACTTTTTTGATTTTTCTGGTGTACTTATGGTAGGAAGAGTATAGTATCAGTCAAATGGATTTTTTTCTATTATTGCCATTGATTATTGAGTGACAGAGAATACAATAAATAAGCTGGATTTTTTTTTCTTTTTTTTTTCTGACTTTCCATATTTACCCTTGTCATACCTCATAATGCATATTTATAAAAAAATAAACTAGTAGAAAAAGTAAATAGAATACTACCTACTTCATTTGATTATGACAATTGACAAAGGGTATTATGGGAAAAGAACTTGTTATGCATTGGATTTCTTGCGTTTGAAAAAGACATAAGTGCCCTTGATGTCTACATCATTGAACAGGGTGCAATACACTGCCCATACTACATGAAGATAGGGGCTTGAAAATATGGGATGACATGCAGGTTTGATCACCCACCACCTGGCGAGGTTATGGTGGCTGCAACATCACAAGGACCATCCGATGATGTCAAATAAGAATGAAATTCCGACTCTGCCCCTTTTGACCTTTCATCTTGGATGTTTTAAAATGTTTTTGGTTTGATTTGATAATCGCCACTTTTCTTTTTTTCTTATTTTGAGAAGCTTTTAGGTTTGAATTTTAATTTATCTGATCAAGAAAAATGTTACATTTATCAATTTACTTGCAAAACTTTCTCTCGACAATGTGGTACATTCTACCTGGTGCATAAAGTCTTCTAGGATCAGAAAGCTTCTTTATTTCGTCCCACAAAGTCTCTTATTCAACTGCGTGTACACCTTGTAATAATGTGGCTTAATATCTGACAGTCAACTCCTATTTGTTTCTTCAATGATATTATTTTCCAAGATATGTGGATGGTCTGTGTCCAGTCCTGTTATTCTGTTTGACACTCATGATAACCTTGTTCATGAAGCTACTAATAGCAGGGGTGCTTCTGTGACATGCCAATATTTCTCATCTTACTTCTCTGCTGTCTTATTTGCTAGTATGTCTGTTCTTATACATAATTTTGTTTTTGCAGGTTATAAGCCCCGAGCTTACATTCTATAATTCATCAAAATATGTAGGAGAGTCTTCTCTCTTCACAAATAAGTTTTTGCATGCAAGATTAAATGCCTTCTGCAGGTCTCTCTTTCTTGCCTTCATGAGTTTTGTTGATTAAATTTCACGGGTGCCTTAAATTTGTATTTGGTCCTTTTCATACTAAAGCTAGTGTTGCATGTTACTGGATGATTAGGGTATTGGAAAAATGCTTTTAAATTTGTTCCTTTCTCTGGCATATAGGTACTAGAACTCAAACATGATTTTGCGATAGTCCATTTATCATTTTTCTTATTGTTTTCTATCCCTAAATGAATGTCTGTCTTCTAAATATGGTTAAACATGGATAAAAGCTTTGGGGATTGTTCAATTCCACAAGTCAAATGCTGATATAACGAGGAGTTGGAGTTATCTGAAGCAACTGGTGAGGAAGATGCTTCTAATATACAGTTGAATTCCAGTCAGGACAAAAGCAGCTAATAGGTACTTGTTGACCTGAAAATCTTTTGTTGCAGATCCTCCATAACTCTCTTGTAACCTTATAAAGACAAACATGTTTCTACATCGCAATCGTAAAAATCAGACTATTGATGAGGTTATTTGTTTTATTATTTATTAGATCTAACATGTAGTGTGTTTGCTAAAATGTGTGTTCTGGAAATGACTATTAGATCATGGTTTGCCAGTATAATCCTTCATTAGATGGGCGCATGGCATGTTGGGATGAATGTCTTATTAGGATGCTGAATATAGAATGTGTAAAGGGAACATGCCCCTGTTGAGATTTATGTTCAAATCAACAGGTTATTTATAATTTAAATTTTGAGTGTAAATACAATTTCATTTTTTTTTACATATTTTTGTAGGTGCTTGATATGCCTGCTTATGAGGCTTGACAAAAAGAATGTGCTCGAAAGGGTCATAAGCATTTCTATTTCATGACATTGAATGGCAGTGAGGTTAGTATGCCCTTTAAATACACCTTTTGGATGAGATAAACAACATTTTATTTCAGATTTTAGACTATCATTATGCATAGTTTTTGTACTTATTCTTATTCAAATGTTGATAAACAACATTCTATTTCAGGTTATTTTTGTCTCTGAGAAACTTGTAATTGGTCTGGGCTATGACTGCAATCCCATGGTTTTTGCAACAGACAGAATAAGATCATACAGAGTAGGAAGGTAGATCCGATCACAATATACATGGAGGCTGATGAAGGAAACAATTACACACATATTCCAGTAAGAAACAGAGTTGGATGATTATTTGTTAGTTTTATAGGAATAGCAATGTATTATTTTTGTTTAACATTTGAATGATTATTTGTATGACATTTTGTGCAGTTTATTTTATTTTGTGTATGAAATTTTATTTTATATTATGCAATGGATTGTATTTTTTGTATATGGTATTTTATTTTCTATTATGAGATATTAAATACAAATTTAATTTGAAAATTAGTAAATCTATAAATAATATTTTTTTTTAACATTTAAAATTATGATACGCAAAAATGTGTGTCATCTTCATTTATGACATGGCCTTTCTTGACAGGGGCTTTCTTGATACAGATTGCCTATCATTAACACGCGCGTCGTAAGGTTACGACACACGAATGCGTGTTGTCTTCCTTTATGACAGGGCCTTTCTTGATACGCATTGCGTGTCGTAAACGCGCGTTGTAATTGCGCGTCGTAAATGCGCGTCGTCTCTCTTTATGACAGAGCCTTCCTTGACACACATTTGCGCGTCGTCTGAGCCATTTACGACGCACAATGAGCGTCGTAAAAGGCTGTTTTTCTAGTAGTACGGGAGTGGATTCAGGCGTGAAACTAGGATGAGTTTCACATCCCGTCGGGGAGGAAGGCAGCCCAAGTGGCCATCTGGATTGAGGACTGTGTGATTTGGGAGTTCGGGAAACTTCCCAATAGTTGGTTAGGGCCTTTGGTGAAGGATATCAGGATTTTTGTGAACCCAGGCTGGGGTTTTAGGAATGAATTGAGTCAAGCTTGGGTGCTTGGTTAGGTGCATGTTCGACTCTGGATGTGTAGGGATGGATGGATAGGTGAGTGGCATGGGTAGTGGCTTTGTAAAATTAGAAGTTTTGTAAGACTACGGGGTGGCTCATAGCATTCACCGACCCCTGTGTTGCGGTGAGGGAGTGGCAAATCTAATGATCGGTCATGGATTTCTTTAGATGGATTAGACCAGGGTGGGTCAGTTCGTAAGATTGTGGGATGGCCATTGGAGACTGGGTATGATATAAGACTTATAAATATTCGTTATTATTTATTAACCCTGTTTAGAAATCATTAAGTGGAAACGGGGCGTTACAACTCTCTACCATTTGAATTAGATTTCGTCCTCGATATCCACCCATACAATTGTTTTTTTAACATCCTCTGAACCACATAAGGTCTTCATGTACAAGCGCATAAAGCATAAGGTCTTCATGTACAAGTGTATAATCCATCCCTGAGAAAAACTCTCAAGAATCGAAATTTCATCCACTAAAGCACTAGAACTAATGTTCTAAAGCAAGCGATCAACTTCGGGCACAAATGCCGACTAGATCCTTAGTGAGAAACACGTAATCCAAAGATGAGATGAACATCTTACATTTCCCAAATAACACACCAAGAGGAAATAATTCCTTAACCATAAGTTCAAAGACTCCTAAATCTTGCTTGACTTCCTAACAGGCAAATTTATCCCATATAAGAAACATGTTGACCAATAGCTCGCCAATTCGACCAATCTAGTTCTTTGGTCCTTAGGCCATCTTGCTAATATACTGGATAATAGGACCCATGGATGATTGCTAATTTCCAACAACTTATCATACAAACATAAGAGCGCAACCCTAAACAAGTAACCAGTCATACCAAGACTAGACTAGTCTACACATCCACTTTGCTCTAACATCCCTCTTGTCTAATCATCAAAATAACTAACAACAATGGGTTTTTTCAACCCCATCGGCATCTCCCAATGGGTTTATTTCAACCCAACAATCTATTTTAGCCACTCCAACGACTCAACATCACCTTGGCACAACTTCACACATGATGGCGCGTCATGCTATCATTTGGCGCAAAATCCCCACGAATGGTGTTCTACATGGCGCAACATGATGTTCCATGTTTCTCCAAGTGCTCCGGTTTGCTCCATGTTTATCCAATTTCTCCATGTTGCTCCTACTGCTCCAAGTGCTCCATGTTTCTCCAAGTTCTCTAGGTGCTCCAAGTTGCTCCAAGCCACTCCAAGTTGCTCCAAATCACTCCAAATTGCTCCAAACCCACCTTTTGGAAGATCCGTTTGTTTGTCACTTGATTCATTCATTTTTCAGATGATCAAAAACCATCTCAGATGATTCGTTCCTTTGTTACTTGCTCCATGAACCTCACATGCTCCATTGAGATCTAAGTGCTCCGAATGCTCCATGAGAATGCTCCAAATGCTCGAGTCACATTTAATAGTTCTAAACACTCGCACCAAACCAAACTTGTAATACATGATGTGTCTTATATTTATAACATTAAGACTTAGCTAAAATCATATTTCAAAGAATAAAAGTGTTCAAAAGTATAGCTCTTCGGCTTTGAATTTTGGGATAAAAATTCTAGTAAAAGGTGTCGTGTTCTTGGTTCTAGGAACTAACACAAGGATAAATGAGTTAAGGCAACCAAGTACCAGTCCTAACAACCTAACATGAGATGTGAAACAAATCCAAAAACCATGAAAGGGAACGAACCCTTTTATTACCAAAATTCTCGAAATCAAAGCTTATATGAAGAACTCAAAAGCATTTAAAGCTATAAAATTCTTCTAACTTCCATTACATGATCAATTAAAAGGGACTAAGATACCACTTAAACAAGAGACAAAGTGTAAGGTCACACCTTATAATATGATGAGTCAAACACATGACGTGCTGATAGATCAGCGTCAGCCTCTACCACATTGATAGGGCCAGTGTATCAAGCTTATCAACGTCAGCTTATAGCTTAGTTATCTGACTGTAATCTTTTGGATATTAGGTAATGGTTTTGATAAGTATAGAATAGATATCAGATCTCATATATTAGTGATAAGATTGGTTCTTAGTAATGATTAGCCAAAATTCCTTGAATCAAGGGATATACATGTATAAATTAGTATAAAGACAACATCAGGGCAAAACCTGATGTAGTGATCGTGGCTTTGTGTCAATCGTCTTTGTGACAAACCTGTCTTCATAGTGAAGACAAAACTCTTTCTTGGTGAAAGAAAAATTTGGAGAACTTTTGTGTTATTTACTTTCTGTTTATTATTTTTCTTAAATTAGTTTTACATTTGTTATTCATACTTGAAGTCTATTTGATCGATACAAACCTTCTCAAAGAAACTTAGAATGTAACCAAATCGAATAGAAAAGGTTTCTAAATGGAAATCCTATTGTTATGCGGTTTTCAGCCAATTAGAGGCAGTCGGAGGCAACTCTGGCCACCAAAGTAGTGAGTATCGCTCAATAACGATTCTAGGGACTGAATGAAATCGAAACTTACCTTGGTAGTGGTCGATTTTGAGCAAAAAAAATCGGGCTTTCTCCTGAAACCCTAGATGATGAACTTACTTTCACAACCCTCTCTCTCTCTCTTGATTCTAGGGCTTAACGAAGGGAGGAGACTACTTCATAAGGTTGAGACTCAAAGTATTTGAGGTCGGAGATCAATTTTCTTCCAAGTAGTGAGTTTTGTTTGCTCAAATGAGGAAAGACAACACAACGTGTATGTCTTTTGGTTGCATCGTAACCCCAGGGAAGAAGACAGCTAATTTTTTATTTTGGCTGATTTGGTCCCTAGGGTGTATATTTTCCCAAATAGTATTATCATTATCATTATCATTATTGTTGTTGTTGTTGTTGTTGTTGTTATTATTATTATTATTATTATTATTATATTCTAAACATGTATATAATGTCTTTTATTTAATTAATTCATTTTCCAAACCTAAAACATTTAGTCTATAATTATATAAATGTTTGTTATTATTTATTAACCCTATATTGAAATCAATGCGTGGAAACGGGGCGTTACATTGTTATTGAGGATCAGTATCTTAAATAAAACGTTCGGCAGAGGGTTGATACTGTGGGGGTTTTAGGATGTTAGGCCGGGTGAATAGTGGATATTTATTTTGTTGCTAATGGTTTAGGAACCTTCGTTTGTAATGATAGGGATGGAGTGCCTACTCTTTTTAAAACAACTCTTCATTTTCATCTTCCATAAATTTAATTCCTAAACTTGTAGGATAGATTTCAGGTGTTGAAAAGTTCTTGGAGCCTTGGGCGACAAGAGCAAACGGTCCACTAGTCCTTTCAGATATTTAAATTAGGGTGGATTCATGCATATGTATCTCTCAACAAAATTGAAAGATATTTATTTTCTTAAGGTTTCCATTTTCTTGTAAAATCATTTTAAATGTGGCCTAACCATCACAAAGGCCGTCCAAAATTTTTAGATTAATTTCCAATCTTGGTGGTGTTTACACTTGGTAAATGATTGATGATGAATGTAAAAGAGTTGCATCATTCTTTAAGCTTGCACCACGTAAGATATGAACTATTTTGAAACCACTGATTATTGAAGTTAGATTCTTATCAAATCTGTCACACCCCCAAACCAGAATGGCGGAAACATTCGGGGGGTGGATGACTTCACGTAGTATCACAACCATTGAATATTGTAAAGAAAGTAACACAACCATCACATATATAATGAAAACGTATGTTGTTGCGTTATACATAATAGCAAAAGAATATTACAATGAGATGATAAATGTTCAATAATAAAACATCTTTAGTGTTTCCTTCTCCAAAAGCTGGTGGTTACCTGTATTACTGATTCCCTGAGAAATACAAGTGGTTTCGAAAAAGTGTCAACAATTAAGTTGGTGAGTTCATAAGTGTTTTGCATTGAAAAGTATGTCCTTTTCGATAGTAAATCGATGAACGAGGTTTTCAGAAAATCCAATATTTTCTATAAATGATTTGAAAGTTTCCCGTGTTGGTGTGCATTAGTGTTTTCCATGCTTGAATAATAGTGATAAAGTTTGTATTAACAATAAAATGGAAAACTGAAATGCATGTATGAGTCTCGTAAATCTAACTTGTTTTTATACTTTTATGTGAGTTTTATAACCATGCTATTGACAATGATGGCCTGTAACAACGTTCTTCAGGCATTGGAACTGTTATGACATTTGTCACCCCAGGCCTGCCGGCCTAGCTATAGCTAACAGCTTAGGTGCGGGATTGTCAATCCCGTATAGATCTATACACAAGTATCACGCACCCCCTACAAGGGATTATGGTATATAATACAGTACTTAATAATGCATACTCGAACGTACGTGAAGCTCTCTCACATTACTAGGTATAAACAGATTTACGATGATAAAAGACTTTACTTCTTTTGAAAGTATTTCATTTGTCAAGATGTATACGTAAAGTGTATGAATAACTTGTTAGCTATGTTCGTTATAGCTTCTCAAAAGTATGTTTTCATTTAGTAAGAATAACTTGGTGATATAATAGCCTTCTAAGCATAAAGATGTTTATAAAAATGATACTTCGACTCATAATGTACTTGTATTCCCCCCCCTAAAACATGAAAAGAATTGAAAAGTAGGGGTATGAACTCACTCGTTAAGTTTGAAGAGAGAGGCTAGGGTTGAGCAGAACTTCGACCGCGGGTGGTTGCGTCGTCGGGCTCTTCAGGGATCTCTGCAGCGTAAATCTTTCGTCGGGGGCTCGAGTGCGGAAACCGAGGTGTGGGAATGGTCTCTGGTGCTTGGAAGGGTGTGAGAGTATCTGGAGATTTGAGAATGTGTGCTTAAACTCACAGCTGATGCCATCTATTTATAGTGCTGGAAGAGTGAGTACGCGGGGCGTAATTTTGGAGTACGCTGGGCGTACTCACGTACGCGGCGCGTACATCGTTACGCTGGGCGTAATATGGCGTCACGGCTTACGACTCCTGGCTAGCTAAGTGTAGCTTGGGCGGGCCGATGGGACTCGACTCTGGGTCTAGTACGCGAGGCGTACTCCCAGAGAACGCGGGGCGTAACCCGGCCTGTCTTCTTCTAATTTCCGTAACTTTCGCGTACGAGCTCCGTTTTTCGTGTTCTTTATATCCACGTGTAGGTGAGATTATGCTCTACAACTTTCATTTAGACTCCGTCGGCTAGTTTTGACTTTATTTTTAATGACATATTTTTTTTAATAGGCCGGGCCTCCTAAAGTTCGTTAAAAATTCATAGGTTCTTTATTCGACGTCGGTTTTTGTTTGTCTTTTTATTGTTTTATTACCACTAAGGAGATCTTCAACTTCCGTTTAGGTGGCGATAGCTAAATAACACTCGATCTTCAATCTGAGTCTTTAACCCTCTACTACGGTTACGAAACTTTGAAAATTCGTAACTTCTTCATACGAGGTCCAATTTGGGCGATCTTTTTATGTACGCTCACCTTTCAACGAGATCTACGACTTTGGTTTAGATACTTAAGGCTAAAATGTATTTTATTGAGATTCTACTTTTTATGTCAAATATTGTTTTAACGTCGTGTCGTAAATATACGAGTGGTTATAATTTCTTCAATAAAACCCGGTTTTGAGCGTTCTTTATGTTCTTGGAAACCTTGGCATGATATCTAATATTTTATGTATCCCAACTTAGATACTTGAACACTTTATTTTCGAGGTTAATTTCGTTGCATTTTAGCTTTCGAGTGTTTACAATGCTTTTTGGGAAAAATAGGGTTGTCACATCATCCCCCTGTTAAGGGAATTTCGTCCCGAAATTTAATCTAAGATAGAGTTTACAGTTTTAGGAAAGAGATGCGGGTACTTTTGTTTCATCTGATCCTCGCGTTCCCAGGTGTATTCAGGTCCTCGCTTGGCATTCCAGCGGACCTTTATAATGGGTATGTGGATTTGTTTAGTCCTTTTGATTTCCCGATCCATGATCTCTACTGGTTCCTCCACAAATTGAAGGTTTTCATTTATTGCAATTTCGTCTAGAGGGACGACAAGGGTCTCGTCGGATAAGCACTTCTTCAGATTCGATATGTGAAAGGTAGGGTGTACGTTGTGGAGCTCCTGAGGTAGTCTTAGTTTGTAGGCCACTGGACCGATCCTGGCAAGGATCTCGAATGGTCCGATGTATCTAGGGTTCAGTTTTCCACGTTTTCCAAAGCGTATTAAACCTTTCCAAGGCGAGACTTTGAGTAGGACACGGTCTCCAACTTGGAATTCCAAGGGTTTGCGTCTCTTATCTGCGTAGCTCTTTTGTCTATCTCTTGATGCTTTTAGCCGTTCTCGGATTTGAACAATCTTCTCCGTAGTCTCCCTTATGATTTCTGGTCCAGTGAGCGCGTTGTCAGTTGCTTTTCCTTTTGCTAGTTGTGTGTCCCCCACTTCGGCCCAGCACAAAGGTGACCTGCATTTGCGTCCATAGAGGGCTTCGAACGAGGCAGCCTTGATACTGGTGTGGTAGCTATTGTTGTACGAGAACTTGACCAATGGTAGATGTGTGTCCCATGCTTTGCCAAAATCGATTACGCAAGCTCTCAGCATGTCTTCTAGGGTTTGTATAGTTCTCTCGCTCTGGCCGTCGGTTTGTGGGTGATAAGCGGTACTCATGTCTAGTCTTGTCCCCAAAGCTTTTTGTAGCGACTGCCAAAACCTTGAGGTGAATCTACTATCTCGGTCCGAGATAATGGATATGGGCACACCATGCAATCGTACAATTTCTCTGAGGTATGTCCTTGTTAACTTCTCCAATTTATTCGTCTCTTTGATCGGTAGGAAATGTGCTGACTTAGTTAACCTGTCGACAATTACCCAAATGGTGTCGAGTCCGCTTGTTGTCTTGGGTAACTTTGTTATGAAATCCATGGTTATTCGCTCCCACTTCCATTCGGGTATTTCTGGTTGTTGTAATAAACCCGAGGGCTTCTGATATTCCACCTTGACTTTGGCACATGTCAGGCATTTGCTTACGTAGGTAGCAATTTCGGCTTTCATGTTTTGCCACCAGTACAACTTCTTGAAATCGAGATACATCTTATTGGAGCCGGGATGTATGGAGTATCGTGTTTTATGGGCTTCGTCCATAACGATTTCTCTGAATCCACCAAACTTCGGTATCCAAATTCGATCCATGAAATAACGAATTCCGTTGTTCTTGGTCTCAAGGTTCTTATCCATTCCTCTTAGGGCTTCTCCTGTCACATTTTCGGATTTCAAGGCTTCTATTTGGGCTTCCTTGATTTGCGTGAACAGGTGTGAATGGATTGTCATAGTTAGGGATTTCACTCGGCGACCTGAGTACTCCTTCCGACTGAGTGCATCAGCCACTACATTAGCCTTTCCGGGGTGATATCGAATTTCGCATTCATAATCACTAAGTAGTTCTACCCATCGCCTCTGTCTCATGTTGAGTTCCTTCTGGTTGAGGATATGTTGGAGGCTTTTATGATCAGTGAAGATGGTACATTTTGTGCCGTAGAGATAGTGTCTCCATATCTTCAGAGCGAAGACGACTGCTCCTAGCTCAAGATCATGCGTTGTGTAGTTCACTTCGTGCGTCTTTAGTTGTCTTGAGGCGTAGGCGATGACCTTCCCTCTTTGCATTAAGACACACCCAAGTCCTTGGTTTAATGCATCACAATAGACCACGAAGTCCTCCGTTCCTTCTGGCAAGGTTAGGATGGGCGCACTACATAAGGCTCGTTTTAGTGTCTGAAATGCGCTGTCTTGTTTTTCTCCCCAGTCGAAGGTCGCATTTTTCTGGGTTAGGGTGGTAAGTGGCTTGGCAATCCTTGAAAAGTTCGGTATGAACCTTCGGTAATACCCGGCGAGTCCCAAAAATTGCCGGATTTCTGTAGGGGTTCTTGGAGTAGTCCAACTATCTATTGCCTTTATCTTGGAGGGGTCCACGTGTATTCCTTCTTTGCTTACAACATGTCCTAGGAAATCCACTTCCCGAATCCAAAATCCACATTTGGAAAATTTTGCGTAAAGTTTCTCTGCCCTTAATGTTTCCAGTACTTGGCGGAGATGTTTGCTGTGTTCTTCCTGGCTTCTTGAATAGATGAGTATATCATCTATGAATACGATCATGAATTTATCCAGGAAGGGACGACATACTCGGTTCATTAAGTCCATGAACACTGCTGGAGCATTCGTCAATCCGAAAGGCATTACTACAAATTCGTAGTGACCATAACGTGTTCGAAAAGCCATTTTGGGGATGGCTCCTTCCAGTACTCGCAGTTGGTGATAACCAGATCTTAGATCGATCTTTGAGAAGTAGCTTGCTCCCTGAAGTTGGTCGAATAGATCGTCTATGCGCGGTAAGGGATATCGGTTCTTGATCGTGAGTTTGTTTAGCTCCCGATAATCGATGCACATGCGAAAGGATCCGTCCTTCTTCTTCACAAATAGGACTGGCGCTCCCCATGGTGAGAAACTTGGTCTGATGAATCCCTTGCTCAGCAGCTCGTTTAATTGACTGGATAGTTCCTGCATCTCGGCTGGGGCTAAACGGTACGGCGACTTTGCTATAGGGGTAGCCCCGGGGATTAAGTCGATTCTGAACTCGACTTGACGTTCCGGTGGGATTCCTGGAAGATCTTCTGGGAAAATATCCGGGAAGTTGCAGACTTCCAGAATATCTTTAATGTTTTTCGATTCCCGTTTCTTGTCTACTACGTGGGCTAGAAAGGCATGATATTCCTTACGAAGATATTTTTGTGCTTTAATACAGGAAATGATTTGTAAACTTGAACTAGGTTTGTCGCCATAAATGACCAGAGTTTCGCCGTTTGGCAGATTTAGGCGAACAGCCCTTTCGTGACAAAGGATATCAGCATGGTGAAGGCTCAACCAGTCCATACCGATGATGACATCGAAACTTCTTATGGAAATGGGCATAAGATCGACTCGAAACAAGCGCTCGTTTAAACTTAGTGTGCACCCTACGTACAAATCGTTTGCGTGTTCTGTTTTACCGTTTGCCATTTCTACAGTGAATATTTTATTGAGTGGTTGGGGTTTTTGATTAAGTAGGTGTTTGAATTTATGACTCACAAAACTTCTCTCCGCACCGCAGTCAAAAAGTATGCATGCATAAGTGTTGTTGAGTAGAAACGTACCCGTGACCACCGTGGGGTCCGCTATTGCTTCTCTCTGTCCTACTGCCAGCACTCTCCCCACACCGCCAATATTCCTTTCCTTAGGACAATCCCTCCTGAAGTGTCCAGTCTCTCCGCACCCATAAGATGCCCGGCTTACTCCAGTGCCAGAAATTTGAGTGATTGGTCGTGCCGGTGCTTTACAGAAACGGGCTGTGTGCCCTTTTCTGTCGCAGTTCTTGCAGTGCATCTCGCGACAAATACCATGGTGATGGTAGTTGCACTTGCTGCACTTGTGTGACATCCCCAAAATCACGGCCAGAAAAGACCGATTTGTTTATGCTTTATAAAAATTAGAGTACTTCTTTAATAAAAGTGTCGCGGAATTTGTCCCCAGAAAAACATGATAAATACGTTATTAAAACATTTTCAAAGAAACGTATTTTATTCATTTTAAAACGTTTGGGATGTCATCGTCAATACAGGAACATAAGCATAAACAGAACTTACATTCATTACACTAATGATTTACATCTCCTTTATTCTCTCAGTGAATTATGTCTTCGTATTGATACCTGTGATACAAAGAAAACTGAGTGGGTCAGGCTTGGGAGCCTGGTGAGCATATAGGGTTTTCAACCCACAATAATACATTTATTATATTCAATTACCAACAATCGACCCAAATACCCATCCCCATTATCTTCTTTAAGGTTTTACCCTAAGAATCGATTATACTTTCTTCATTCATTCCTAAGGGTTTACCTGAGGAACTAGCACACAGTCCATTTGCTACCACGGTTTATACAATAAGTACTACGTCGCATAGTCACCAGGGTTCATACAATTGGCACTACGTCTCATAGTCACCAGGTCTTACACAATAGGCACTACGTCTCATAGTCACCTGGGTTCATACAATTGGCACTACGTCTCATAGTCACCAGGGCTTACACAATAGGCACTACGTCTCATAGTCACCTGGGTTCATACAATTGGCACTACGTCTCATAGTCACCACGGTTTACACAATAGGCACTACGTCTCATAGTCACCTGGGTTCATACAATTGGCACTACGTCTCATAGTCACCAAGGCTTACACAATAGGCACTACGTCTCATAGTCACCTGGGTTCATACAATTGGCACTACGTCTCATAGTCACCACGGTTTACACAATAGGCACTACGTCTCATAGTCACCTGGGTTCATACAATTGGCACTACGTCTCATAGTCACCACGGTTTACACAATAGGCACATCGTCACCAAGGTTTATCAAATAGGCACAAAGTCGCATCGTCACCAACTATTCCATCTACCCATGTTCTACCCAACATTTTTGTAGATATAAATACAAACACAATTTAAATCATTTAACACCCGTATAAAAACATCAATTCCAAATCCATCTCAAATAGATAATTAATATATAACACCTAGCACGTATTTCATAGCTAATACTTTATATTTATGTATTAGAAGAAAGTACTATGCACTCACGCATATAAACAATAATATATATGTATACACATAACACGTATTTTATAAAATACTTCATATTTATGTGTAAGATGAAAGTGACTATACACTCACTTGCTCAGAAGATGATCTGACAGCACTACGGCTTGCAGATGTAGCGCCTCTCCGCAGATCTGGAAGATCTTCACAAAACCGGGCTCCTCGCGGGCAGGGCTTCGGCTCGGGAATAACGCTCTTCGGGATTCTCGGGGCTTCGGATCTCGCTTCGGGGCTCGGGAATAATACCGGGGCTTCGGGGTATAAATGGTACGCAAATCGAGGCAAAAGATGAGAGAAGATGAAGAATTTGTAAAAGAAAAGAAGCTGGCCTCGCATCCCCTTTTATAGTTGCTGACCCTCGCACGTACGCGGGGCGTAACTTCGGGGTACGCGGGGCGTACTCTTCGGAGGTCGTCAGCGCTTACGTCATCGGCCCTCATACGTCATTGCATACGACTCTCGACTCCGTAGAACTCGAGTGCCCTACGCTGTACGCAGGGCGTACAGCAGTACGCGGTGCGTACATCGGATGGACCGACTGATCTTCCTTCGGATAATATCGTATGTTAATTAAAAATAAATATTAAATATTTATTAAACTTCAAAAATTCATATCTCCTTCATACGAACTCCGTTTTCGACGTTCTTTATATCCACGCGAAGGTGAGACTACGCTCTACAACTTTCATTTAGTCTCCGTCGGCAAATTTTGACTTTTATTTTTATTAATTATTTTTAGGAGGTCGGGACAGAAAATTTCGTTAGAAATTCATAACTTCGTCGTCCGACGTCCATTCTCGCCTAACTTTTCATCGTTTCGCTACTAACAACGAGATCTTCGATTCTCATTTAGATTGTTTCGGCTAAAAACCGCTCGATCTCAAATCGAGTATTCGGGCTGCATACTGCCACGTCGAAACTTCAGAAAATCATAACTTCCTCATACGAAGTCAGATTTGGGCGTTCCTTTTATGCACGCTCTCAGTTTAACGAAATCTATGACTTTTGTTTAGATCGCTAAGGCTAAATATTGCTGTAACTTAAATTCATATTTTACGTCACTCGGCGTCGTGCCGGTTCTGTCGCGAAACTTCGACAGGTCATAACTTCTTCGTTATAACTCAGATTTTGGCGTTCTTTATATGTACGAAATCCTTGTAACATATACTATAACCTAGTTAAGATTATTCATTCTAAATAATCTTCTATCAGGAACTCATTTTTGACGCTTATCGTCTTTAAATTGACTAGCCCTGATCTACGGGCGTTACAATTATCTCCCCCTTAGGATGATTATGTCCCAGAATCATCAACGAAATAGGGCTTGCATAATGATTCCACACGTTATTTCTTCATCCTTGGTAATCACCGTAACTTCTATGTTTCCTCGAAAGAGTATTTAACTCTATGGCTTTCTTGACCGCAGAAGATGCCCAATCTAGTCTCTGCTTATCGTACTATGTTGTACTTTCAATCGTAACCTTCAAGTTACCAAATAAGTCCTTTATTATGGACTCCTTCTTCTTCTCAGGATAAATACTTTCATTTATCTATTGTAACAAACCGATGGGTCGTGCTCTACTGACCTCTCATCGCACGATGCAACGCTTAGACTCGGTCTTTAATAAAGTTATATTTCATTAATGGAATATACCTTCCTTCATATTCTAATGTGATATAATCACATTTCAGCATGTAGCATTTCTACCTGCAAACTTCTTTTAACAACGAGAGCGACACTATCAATCGCATTAACTTCAACCTTCTGACTTAAGTCAGATGTTACATCTAACTTGGTCCTCTAGACCACGTAACATACTCCTTGTAGTCGAACTCAAATTTAAATATGACCACTAGGGTCAGAACAAGAACCATCTTACTAGTCATTACCGAAACAATGGTAATGACATACTAGAATAAAGTGGAATCAATCACTAGTTTCTTGGTAACATTGTGACTTTCCCTGATCCAAGTGCGAGTCCTGTGCTTCCGGTAGTATATGCATCTACTACCTTTCACACCTACTCATACTCGTCCCAAGTATTGTCTCTCAGTCGAACCAAGTCACTATACAAAAAAAATCACACAATCATTTAACACATCAGGTACTAAAACCATAAATATCACATAAATATCAAAACTAGGGTTTACAATATAACTTGAAATGATTACACAAAAGCTCAAGTTCACCCTATACTATGCCTTTAATTGGCTATATCATAAGTTGATCCTTGGATATAAATTCCTCATTCTTGATTCGCTTCGTCGAGGATCATGTGGAATGCCTTTGGCTGTGGTGGTGCGTTTTTCTTTGGGCAGTCTCTAGAAATATGCCCTTCCTCGTTACATCCGTAGCACACCCTTTTGTTGGATGCACACTTGTTGGCGTAATGCCCCGTCTTCCCACATTTGTAGCAAGTCATATCCTCGCTACACTTCCCGAAGTGTTTCTTTTTACACTTCTCGCACCACTTAGCTTCATCTCTCCCTCCAGATTTTGAGAATTTGGTTTCTTTGTTGATTATTGAAGATCCTTCATGTTTCCTTTTCTCTCCAACTTCAGCTCTCTCCAGACCCTTTTCTTTTATTTGGGTTTCAATATTTTTGGCTGCCCAGATGGCGGCTTTCAAAGTGGTTGCTTGCTTGACTATCGGACCAAAGTCCGCTGGTAATCCATTGGCAAACTTGTTGACCTTGGAAAGTTCAGTTGGAACTAGGTATGGAATAAGCTTCATCTTTTCCGTAAAGCTTGTGGCATATTCAGTGATGCTCAATTTTCCCTTCTTCAGATTCTGGAACTCGTTGTTGATTTCCAGGAGATCCTGCTCAGAGCAGTATTGCATTTTCAATTGTACCACGAACTCCTCCCAAGACATCTTGCTAGCTTCCCCCTTGGGCATCGAACCGGCCAGTAACTTCCACCAGCTCAGTACTCCAGATTTTAATAGTGGAATTGCAAGAGCGGTCTTCTGCCTGTTGCTGCATTCGCAACTTTCAAACATAGTCTCCATTTCGGAGACCCAGTCCATAACTTGCACCGGCGTCGGGCTTCCGGATAGACATGGTGGTTTGGATGTCATGAAATCCTTATACTTGCACCCACGACCATCATTTCCTTCATACTGGTTATTGCGTCTAACCATTGGTTGTTCGACTTGACCAACGATCCCACTAAAGTTTTCTCCTTCAGACTGCCCTCCATTCTCCTCGGGCTCTTCTGCTTGAATTGACGGTTCTTTACGATTCTGCCTAAGCAGGCGTCTTGTTTCTTCCATCTGACGATCCAACATCATTTGGATCATCATTTGTACACCAGCCATTGTTATCGGCTCAGGTGCATCAGCTACGACAGGTACTTGTTGAATTACAGGCGGTTGATTCCTGTTTTCATCAGCATTTCCAACTCCACTTCTTGTTCTCACCATTTTTGATCTACACACCGAATAATTTCACCTTATTACTCCCAACGATTACATGCTAGTTCTAATATCGTATACGTACGCTTAGAATCCTAAACACATAAACCTTTAGATCCGGTTGGCAGCAAACCGTAGATCCAAACAACAATATCATATATGGCAACATATAACATTTAGCACATAAAAGCATTTTAGGCAATTTTCCTAAAATAAACTAGTGCTCGTGTCTAAAATTTATCAGACACACATCTCACAATCTCCACTTAGCATCTTAAGTTTAAGTCTAGAAATCCTACAAATTCCTAGTTCGCTTAAACTAATGCTCTGATACCAACTGTGACATCCCCAAAATCACGGCCAGAAAAGACCGATTTGTTTATGCTTTATAAAAATCAGAGTACTTCTTTAATAAAAGTGTCGCGGATTTGTCCCCAGAAAAACATGATAAATACGTTATTAAAACATTTTCAAAGAAACGTATTTTATTCATTTTAAAACGTTTGGGATGTCATCGTCAATACAGGAACATAAGCATAAACAGAAATTACATTCATTTACACTAATGATTTACATCTCCTTTATTCTCTCAGTGAATTATGTCTTCGTATTAATACCTGTGATACAAAGAAAACTGAGTGGGTCAGGCTTGGGAGCCTGGTGAGCATATAGGGTTTTCAACCCACAATAATACATTTATTATATTCAATTACCAACAATCGACCCAAATACCCATCCCCATTATCTTCTTTAAGGTTTTACCCTAAGAATCGATTATACTTTCTTCATTCATTCCTAAGGGTTTACCTGAGGAACTAGCACACAGTCCATTTGCTACCACGGTTTATACAATAAGTACTACGTCGCATAGTCACCAGGGTTCATACAATTGGCACTACGTCTCATAGTCACCAGGTCTTACACAATAGGCACTACGTCTCATAGTCACCTGGGTTCATACAATTGGCACTACGTCTCATAGTCACCAGGGCTTACACAATAGGCACTACGTCTCATAGTCACCTGGGTTCATACAATTGGCACTACGTCTCATAGTCACCACGGTTTACACAATAGGCACTACGTCTCATAGTCACCTGGGTTCATACAATTGGCACTACGTCTCATAGTCACCAAGGCTTACACAATAGGCACTACGTCTCATAGTCACCTGGGTTCATACAATTGGCACTACGTCTCATAGTCACCACGGTTTACACAATAGGCACTACGTCTCATAGTCACCTGGGTTCATACAATTGGCACTACGTCTCATAGTCACCACGGTTTACACAATAGGCACATCGTCACCAAGGTTTATCAAATAGGCACAAAGTCGCATCGTCACCAACTATTCCATCTACCCATGTTCTACCCAACATTTTTGTAGATATAAATACAAACACAATTTAAATCATTTAACACCCGTATAAAAACATCAATTCCAAATCCATCTCAAATAGATAATTAATATATAACACCTAGCACGTATTTCATAGCTAATACTTTATATTTATGTATTAGAAGAAAGTACTATGCACTCACGCATATAAACAATAATATATATGTATACACATAACACGTATTTTATAAAATACTTCATATTTATGTGTAAGATGAAAGTGACTATACACTCACTTGCTCAGAAGATGATCTGACAGCACTACGGCTTGCAGATGTAGCGCCTCTCCGCAGATCTGGAAGATCTTCACAAAACCGGGCTCCTCGCGGGCAGGGCTTCGGCTCGGGAATAACGCTCTTCGGGATTCTCGGGGCTTCGGATCTCGCTTCGGGGCTCGGGAATAATACCGGGGCTTCGGGGTATAAATGGTACGCAAATCGAGGCAAAAGATGAGAGAAGATGAAGAATTTGTAAAAGAAAAGAAGCTGGCCTCGCATCCCCTTTTATAGTTGCTGACCCTCGCACGTACGCGGGGCGTAACTTCGGGGTACGCGGGGCGTACTCTTCGGAGGTCGTCAGCGCTTACGTCATCGGCCCTCATACGTCATTGCATACGACTCTCGACTCCGTAGAACTCGAGTGCCCTACGCTGTACGCAGGGCGTACAGCAGTACGCGGTGCGTACATCGGATGGACCGACTGATCTTCCTTCGGATAATATCGTATGTTAATTAAAAATAAATATTAAATATTTATTAAACTTCAAAAATTCATATCTCCTTCATACGAACTCCGTTTTCGACGTTCTTTATATCCACGCGAAGGTGAGACTACGCTCTACAACTTTCATTTAGTCTCCGTCGGCAAATTTTGACTTTTATTTTTATTAATTATTTTTAGGAGGTCGGGACAGAAAATTTCGTTAGAAATTCATAACTTCGTCGTCCGACGTCCATTCTCGCCTAACTTTTCATCGTTTCGCTACTAACAACGAGATCTTCGATTCTCATTTAGATTGTTTCGGCTAAAAACCGCTCGATCTCAAATCGAGTATTCGGGCTGCATACTGCCACGTCGAAACTTCAGAAAATCATAACTTCCTCATACGAAGTCAGATTTGGGCGTTCCTTTTATGCACGCTCTCAGTTTAACGAAATCTACGACTTTCGTTTAGATCGCTAAGGCTAAATATCGCTCTAACTTAAATTCATATTTTACGTCACTCGGCGTCGTGCCGGTTTTGTCGCGAAACTTCGACAGGTCATAACTTCTTCGTTATAACTCAGATTTTGGCGTTCTTTATATGTACGAAATCGTTGTAACATATACTATAACCTAGTTAAGATTATTCATTCTAAATAATCTTCTATCAGGAACTCATTTTTGACGCTTATCGTCTTTAAATTGACTAGCCCTGATCTACGGGCGTTACAACTTGGGCAGAATTCCTGCATATGGTTTTGTTGGCGCAGAGGTAGCAGGAGTTGTGGTGGGGGTAGTAGCAGCATGAACCGCAACCATTTGCTTCTTTGAAGGTTCTTGCGAAGTTTGTCCCTTCCTTTTGTTCCAAAGTTTCTTCTTGTTGTTGTTGTTGGCATTGATTTCATTGTTGCTGTTCCCTTTGGTTGGTTCAGCCACAATAGCCGCGGCTCCTTGATAGACACCATGATCAACAAGAGATTGCGCTAGTTCCTTGGCGCTGGCGAAAGTCAAGGGTCTGGAAGCAAGCACACTTCCTCGAAGTTGGGGTGATAGTCCCCAGATGTATCTTTCGACCTTCTGGCTCTCCAGGGTTAACATTCCTGGGCAAAGTGTTATTAAGTCACTGAACCTGTTGGTGTAACCTGCTATATCCAAACCTATCATCGAGAGGTTCCACAGTTCCTGTTCAAGCTTCTGAATCTCGCCCCTTGGGCAGTATTCTCGAAGGAGCATTCTTTTCAGGTTTTCCCAACCCATGGAGTTTGCCACCACCAGGGTTAGTGTCTGGACGTGGCCGTTCCACCATGTCAGGGCGCGTTCAGAGAAAGTAAAAGCGGCAAACTTTACTTTGCTTTCTTCAGGACATGCACAGATTTCGAATACAGCTTCTGTTTTCTCTATCCATTGAGATAAAGCCAATACTCCCCCAGTCCCGTAAAAGGGAATAGGTTTTCCGTTGGTGAAGTCTTTGTAAGTGCATACCCCTGAACGACTTTGACCTTGGCCATTTGTAAAACTGTTTGTTCCTCCCCCCGATCCGTTGTTGCTCATTTGTGCCATTGCTGCAGTTACAGCAGCGGTTACAGCAGTCTGGAACATAACGGTGTCCATAATTGGAGGAGGTGGTGGAGGTGGTGTTGAAGTTGAGTTTCTGCGTGTTGATCTACGAGGAGGCATGTTCTGGTAGAGAAAAATAAGAATGAATACTATAAGTTTCTAATGTTTTGACAATCGTGTGTTAGTTGCATCTTGTAATTTGTTTTGACTTTAGTTTATGGTTTCAAGGTAGGCATAGAAATTTAAAACTCAAAATTTCTGAGAGGTATATAATAAGAAATACTTCATATTTATACATATAGGTCACACCTGAGGTGTGTTACATTGCATATTTTGTTCGGGAAAATTTGATCCTCCTAGAGATCTCCGATTACGGATACAACAGGGAAAACAAGGGAAATAAAGGAAAACTTTTATCCGAAATCCTAATCTATAACAAAATTGTTGGGCATCGTACAAGCTCTACTTGCGGCGTTTGGAGCTAGACTCGGCATCCGACCGTTTGACTCCCATTAGTCGCCTCTCAAGATCTGCTTGTTGTTCCTTCATTTCTCTTATTTTTGCCAGAGCCGTTATCATTTGATTCTGAAGCGTCCCCGTGTAGATTTGGGTATTCTCATGTAGTCCTTCCAAACGGCGGATGTCATCGGCGTTACCTTGGGTAGCAGCATTGACCTCGCGAACTCTGGTTGATTGCCTGTCTGTCTCGTAATTCTGGGTAGCTATAGCGTTCACAAGAACAGGAAGTGCTCGATCAGCTGAGCTTCCCCCACTGACATTGTAAAAATCTCGGCACATGCCGAAAGGAGGGCGTACACCTTGTTGGCGGCTCCAGTAGTAGAGGTGACTTCCCCACATGGGAATGGGTCCCGGTTGATATGGTCTGATTTCGGGAGGATGGGGGATGGGAGGGTCGTACACTTCTGACTCGGAGTCTGTCCCGCTAGAAATCTCCTCGATCTCTTCATCGACTTCGAATTCCTCTCCGACTTCGACTTCGAATTCTCCCTCGATAACCCCTTCGGGTTCTTCCTCGACCTCTTTTTCGATTTCCTCTGGGTCTTCCTCCGGGTCTTCTTCTATCCAACCGCCGTTGCCTTGGTTTGGGTAGTAGGGATCTCCTGGTAAATGGAATCCGGCCATTTGTCTGTACTAGGATGGATGTATGAGAACTTTATAAGAAAAGAAAATTTTATTTAACGACTTATTATTTTTAACTATAATATGTACAACTATTTTTAATAATACTCCTATAATATTTCAATTTGGCGAAACTAAATTAATTTGTATTTGGTAAGTTCTTGGCTTGTTGTCCACTATGACCATTCTTCGACGTACATTGGTCAAGTCCAGGATAAATATAGTTGATCAGGCTACATTTATTCTCGATCTGATTACATACCCCGAGGCTCAATCGTAGTGTCGTAACTTGCCTTAATACTTTTTAGTAAAACTTGTTATGATACGAGATTAATGCATGCTTTTAAAAATGTATATCTTTAAAAGAAAGTATTTTGTTCATGAAAATGTTTCATCAGAGGGTTTTTGGTCCCCTTTGTATTTATAGTTTGTATATCGTATGTGGTTCGATATACTTAGTTCACTATAAACAACGCTCTGATACCAATCTGTCACACCCCCAAACCAGAATGGCGGAAACATTCGGGGGTGGATGACTTCACGTAGTATCACAACCATTGAATATTGTAAAGAAAGTAACACAACCATCACATATATAATGAAAACGTATGTTGTTGCATTATACATAATAGCAAAAGAATATTACAATGAGATGATAAATGTTCAATAATAAAACATCTTTAGTGTTTCCTTCTCCAAAAGCTGGTGGTTACCTGTATTACTGATTCCCTGAGAAATACAAGTGGTTTCGAAAAAGTGTCAACAATTAAGTTGGTGAGTTCATAAGTGTTTTGCATTGAAAAGTATGTCCTTTTCGATTGTAAATCGATGAACGAGGTTTTCAGAAAATCCAATATTTTCTATAAATGATTTGAAAGTTTCCCGTGTTGGTGTGCATTAGTGTTTTCCATGCTTGAATAATAGTGATAAAGTTTGTATTAACAATAAAATGGAAAACTGAAATGCATGTATGAGTCTCGTAAATCTAACTTGTTTTTATACTTTTATGTGAGTTTTATAACCATGCTATTGACAATGATGGCCTGTAACAACGTTCTTCAGGCGTTGGAACTGTTATGACATTTGTCACCCCAGGCCTGCCGGCCTAGCTGTAGCTAACAGCTTAGGTGCGGGATTGTCAATCCCGTATAGATCTATACACAAGTATCACGCTCCCCCTACAAGGGATTATGGTATATAATACAGTACTTAATAATGCATACTCGAACGTACGTGAAGCTCTCTCACATTACTAGGTATAAACAGATTTACGATGATAAAAGACTTTACTTCTTTTGAAAGTATTTCATTTGTCAAGATGTATACGTAAAGTGTATGAATAACTTGTTAGCTATGTTCGTTATAGCTTCTCAAAAGTATGTTTTCATTTAGTAAGAATAACTTGGTGATATAATAGCCTTCTAAGCATAAAGATGTTTATAAAAATGATACTTCGACTCATAATGTACTTGTATTTCCCCCCCTAAAACATGAAAAGAATTGAAAAGTAGGGGTATGAACTCACTCGTTAAGTTTGAAGAGAGAGGCTAGGGTTGAGCAGAACTTCGACCGCGGGTGGTTGCGTCGTCGGGCTCTTCAGGGATCTCTGCAGCGTAAATCTTTCGTCGGGGGCTCGAGTGCGGAAACCGAGGTGTGGGAATGGTCTCTGGTGCTTGGAAGGGTGTGAGAGTATCTGGAGATTTGAGAATGTGTGCTTAAACTCGCAGCTGATGCCATCTATTTATAGTGCTGGAAGAGTGAGTACGCGGGGCGTAATTTTGGAGTACGCTGGGCGTACTCACGTACACGGCGCGTACGTCGTTACGCTGGGCGTAATATGGCGTCATGGCTTACGACTCCTGGCTAGCTAAGTGTAGCTTGGGCGGGCCGATGGGACTCGACTCTGGGTCTAGTACGCAGGGCGTACTCCCAGAGAACGCGGGGCGTAATCCGGCCTGTCTTCTTCTAAATTCCGTAACTTTCGCATACGAGCTCCGTTTTTCGTGTTCTTTATATCCACGTGTAGGTGAGATTATGCTCTACAACTTTCATTTAGACTCCGTCGGCTAGTTTTGACTTTATTTTTAATGACATATTTTTTTTAATAGGCCGGGCCTCCTAAAGTTCGTTAAAAATTCATAGGTTCTTTATTCGACGTCGGTTTTTGTTTGTCTTTTTATTGTTTTATTACCACTGAGGAGATCTTCAACTTCCGTTTAGGTGGCGATAGCTAAATAACACTCGATCTTCAATCTGAGTCTTTAACCCTCTACTACGGTTACGAAACTTTGAAAATTCGTAACTTCTTCATACGAGGTCCAATTTGGGCGATCTTTTTATGTACGCTCACCTTTCAACGAGATCTACGACTTTGGTTTAGATACTTAAGGCTAAAATGTATTTTATTGAGATTCTACTTTTTATGTCAAATATTGTTTTAACGTCGTGTCGTAAATATACGAGTGGTTATAATTTCTTCATTAAAACCCGGTTTTGAGCGTTCTTTATGTTCTTGGAAACCTTGGCATGATATCTAATATTTGATGTATCCCAACTTAGATACTTGAACACTTTATTTTCGAGGTTAATTTCGTTGCTTTTTAGCTTTCGAGTGTTTACAATGCTTTTTGGGAAAAATAGGGTTGTCACAAATTTCACTTTTAGTGCGCTAGAACAATGTTTCTAGTGTTACTCATATAGAATGAGCCAAAGTACACAACTTGATGTGATCAACCAAGTCAAGTGAGATACCACAAAAAGTATAATAAAGGCAATTTCATTAACTTCTATCATTTCTAGATCTTGAGCGATTGGAGGTCCAAAAAGGATGTTGAACTACTACACCGCCAAGAATACTAGTAACAACGTCAATAACTGTCTGAAAATCAAGAGCTTGGGGAGCTTCAATCAATCATCTCTAAACATCCTTTCCTTTTCTCTTAAGATAGTTTCTCTTTCGTGTTTTCTATAACTCGTATTCCACAAAAATCAATATAGGATCCCTAGTCAAGCATCCCAAACTATTTGAGACATTTACATAGTATATTATTGGTTGCAAATTCTGAATATCCATAGTTGTTTTGAGAAAAAGATTTTAAGAAACAATGGTATACATTGAGAATAGTTTCTTGGAATATTATAAATGTAAGAAACAAGTGTTTCTCACAACTATACTAGAGGAACATAGAAAGCAAACAACCACTAAGATACTAATTGATACCATACATTAGGAAGGCTCTACCTTGGGTTTTCACTTTTGAGTTCCAATACGCACAAAGGAAAGTCATTTCAATATATACCATACGTTCTTGAACCATGGACTCTTTGGGAACTCATTCAATTCTTTAAAAATACTTTCTATAATATCATCTTGTTTGACTTCTAAACATACATTATATGACTTATTCCAGCCAAACATAAGATCCTTCGATATAACTAATCTCTATATAATAAAATCCTTTGATGTAGTGGATTTTATGAAGATTTGCGATAACATGAACATATCTAACACAACAATTACCACACATGAATCATTAGGGACTAAAACATGTCTCTTTAATCAATGGAAATCTTTTATCCAGTGTCGGTAGGTCAATTAATACCTTCAAAAGATATCAACCATAATAACATCGATGAATAGGTTTTCTTATTGTCCTATCCATATTGACCTTTAAGGTTCTTTGATCTTTTTTGTTCATTACAATCCTTACATCTACACTTAATTTAACTGTGTCATTACAGAAAAATATTTCCATAGTTTCGAAAATGTGATTATTCTCAATCTATACAAAACTTAACTTATGGACTAGTTAACTCAAAACTAATCATCAATATGTAGAAACTAAACGTGAAATATTCGCGAATTTTTGATAACTTGCATGATATATAAACGTCTAATATGATCCTAAGATCTTCAAAAAATTTTCAAATGTCTCAAGATTCAGACATCGGTAGGAAGTTTGTCACATTAACTGACACCAATAGACTTTCAATTGCTTTACATTTTAGGTTACATGAATTACCATGGTTACTACCATGCTTGTCTGTCGTCAATGTTAATCCTTCTTTTTCCCTTTTTAGAGGTTATAAAACATCATTCACATTTTTCTTTATGAGTCATCATGATGAAACAATGTATACAATCCAAAAAGATGATTGAACATATGTACTTCCCAATACTATATCGACTGCTATAACTCAACATCAAATGTGAAACGACAACAAATAGGGGTTTTGAATCTTTCAATCCTTATAAATACTTTATGCATTTTATTTCATTATGAATCATGTTTTTCTCATGATTAAATAAACTTTAAATGTTTTTATAGAATATTTTACAAAATTATTTACAGAACTATTTATAATATATTTTTATAAATTATTTAAAAAACAATTATTTATAGAAAAAAATATTAATAAAGGGCATGTATGCCATTTTGTATAAATACATTTCAAACTCTTTGAAAACAAACAAGATTGGAAAAAGAATAGACATAACCTCGTTCAAGATTCTCCAATTAGACACATAACATATTTGAAATTCATTTAAATCCAATCTATTTAAATCCAATTCTTTGGATACATTCACGTCCCACAAAATCACTTGAGAAATCCAAATCTCCTTGAGATCGTTCTCAAATGGATTGGGGTAGATTTTAGAGTATCAAATAACATCAATTAACTCTTTTTAGTAGTTGCTTTGATTAAAACCTTAAAAATATAATATTATAAACCATTAAGAGCATACACAAAAGAGTTGATTTTGTATATAACAATTTTTCTCGGTATATAACAATTTGTGTTTTAAAATATTATATTGTACAACTCTATAAATATTAAATTGTTATATATATATATATATATATATATATATATATATATATATATATATATAAACTGTTATATACGAATCATATCAGATACACAAATAGTAATAGAGCTTATTTTGTCGAATTTTATGGACACATAAACAACAACTTATCAATTTGAAAGGTTGAAACAATTTCCAAGATTTTTCACCGACTTGTAAATACGAGTTAGTAATTTATTTATATCGATATTTTTAATTTTGATATAATTTGTGGAAAACTCTATTCGACCCGCATAATGAATAAATTTTGAGGTTGGCTAAAAAGACATCATATTTACCATATAGACATCTAATTTAATTTTAAAATATTTTTATTGGTTGAACTATTTAAAAAAGCTTTTAATTAACGGATCTTCAACCGTTGAACTTTTAAAAACTTTTTTTTTGTTACACCGCCTTTCCATTTAACTTTATTTAATAAAAAAAAGGTTTGTTATAAAATTCAATAATAGTTAACATTTTCAAAAAAAAAATTATAAGTTAACTAATACTCCTATATCTTAAAGATTTATAAAGTCCTCTCATATAGTTATTAGACATAATAAAATACAAAAAATAACTACGTTGAGTATTTTTCCAAAAAAAAAAAATCAAACTTTTACATATAGTAATACCCACAAAAAATATATATGATCACGGAGTTTTATAATATATGATATTTGTTTTATTTTGAAGTTTTGACAATTACATTTAAATTATATATTTTATGTAAAAAACATTAATTTTATTTTGCATAGTTAGTTAAATAGATCAATTAATAAAAGTAAATAAAGATTTAATATCTAAATATAAGTAGGATATAAAATAAAATGTTATTAAATTTGAAAACAAAAAATAAAAAAAGAAGAAGATAATTAAAATGTTAAAGAATACTAAATAGTTGGACTAAGTTATTAAAAAAAATCTCACCAATATAATGGTTATAAAATATTTGTAAATATATAAAATACATAATTGTAAAAACAATGGTCAATTTGGTTTGTTATTTTTTGTTACGGTCCAAACCTTTTCAAAATTATGGATTTCGTCTTTTAGTCAGTTTATTATAAAATTAGTCTTTACCAAACTTAAAAAAAAAAAAAAAAAATCTATTTTACCTTGGATATGTATTATTTCTTAATTATTAATCTTTTATTAATAAGGAAATAGAAATGTATTCATCCTCATCCCGACCACCGATATCTTTACGATCACCCTCTATAAGTTGTCTTCTCCAACAACCACCTCTAATTTTTGGAGTGACTTTTAAACCACTTGAAATTCCAACACATAACCTTTCTTACCTTTTTTGGATTTGATCTCAAACCGTTTTCTATCCTACAATATAACTTCAAAGGCATTTCCAATCAAAACAAGTTAACAGTGTCTAGGTTTGATTTATTCTTTGTTTATCCATAGTGTCAAATAGTTTTGGCTTGATCTGGTTTCTAGAATGATCATAAATTATTTTCTACAAAGATAGTAACACCTACTATATAAAATCATAGAGTAATACTTGTGAAAAACTGTTAGTGATTTTATATCATTAATATTATTTAAGTGTAATGGGGTTAATTTGTTGATCAATGTCACTTTGACAATTATCGAACAAACTAGTATGGTGCGGAGTGCACATTTGTTTGATTTTGTCATTGTTGAAAGTATACTGCTATTTAGAGGTGAAGCCCCTGAACTGACGGGGGTTCGGGGGCAGCGCCCCTGGGAGCGGGATCCAAGGGGCGGCAGCCCCTGGCGGGGTCCAAGGGGAAGAGCCCCTGGCTGGAGTCATTTTAATAGACCCGGTTTTATGTTACTATATAAAAAATGTTTCAGAAATCCGTATTTTGTTAAAAACACCCGGTTTTGTGATCCTTTTAATAGACCCGGTTTTATGGTAGTTTATGACAGGTAATATGACCGTTTTTAGACAGGAAGTTATTTAGATATATAACTACCATATGGCAGTTTTAAGACAGAAAGTTAGTTTTCTGTTATATATGATCAATTTCGGATTCTCTTTTGGGTACAGATTCATAACATCTTCTTCATTCTATATTCTAAAAAATTAGTGAGTTTCATCCGATTAGAGATTTTGAGTGTACCCTCGAAATGCTTTAATCTGAAAGTGTTTCACAACTCTCACTGATCCAAGTATATCTATACCCGAAAATCTAACAAAAACTATATACACAACCTTGATCTTCCTAAATCTTGTCCTAAATGTTTCTTTAATCAACACCACATGCCAATTTCGAATAAGTTTTAGCATCTTCTTCTTATTTATGTCAACTTTATTTCGTCTTCTTAACTTTTCTATACATTCAAAAAATAATATAAGAAAAATATAACGAATGAGGCATATAGTAACTGACACCAACCTTTAATATCTATCATCGACCGAGCACCCAAATTACAGATACCTTAGAATTCATGGGTATGATATTCTCTTCCCATCTACATAAATTTCTTCATATGCTTGCTATTTATTATTGTAGTTTTTTGTGTGATTATACTCAATCAGATATATATATATCGACGAGGAAAGGAGGAACAATGATGACGATAAAGGACATGAGAAAAGGCTTGTCTGTGGTGAATGTATTCTTTGTTGAGTTTTGTTCTCATGAAAGAAGATGAAGTCGTACATGAAAAGGAATGGAGTCGCCGATGGATGTGAGGGGTAAACGGCGATCTATCTTTTAAAAGAAAGTGTGATTGACGAGGTTGTATTCGATCTAATAAAAAAAATAGAAAGTAAATATTTATTGGATAAGATGGTTATTTTAATCTTTATAAAGACTAAAACTGTAACTAATTTATGCCAAAATGATAAAATAAATTAAAATAAATTAACCTAACCAAAGAAAATAGCAAATTACATGGATAATTTATATAGTTTTGTTTAAATATTTTAAAGCTACCACACTAAATAAGCTTTTACTATGTTTTTTAACCGAATAAACTTTTGAAAAAACATGTATTATAGATCCTCTAATAATTGTTGGTTTTGGCACAAATTGGTAAATTTGATCAACAAAGGCAACAACATGGACAATGACGCGACAATAACATATGGTTTTATTTGACGCGACAATAAATTTTCTGTATTTACTAAAACAATCTATTTTTTTATAGATCTTTAATATAAGCTTTTCGTAAAAATTGTTCTTCCGATGATTAATTAATTAACTCTATCTATTTTAAATATTTTATTAGCTCTTTATTCCAAATGGTTGGTTTTGACACAAATTGGTAAATTTGATCAATTAAATCAGGACGAAGGCAACAACATGGACAATGATCGCGACAATATCATATGGTTTTAATTGGGAGTTTTTCATTATATTTTATAAATCGATACCGCTTAACTTTTTTATATAATTTATTTGATATCAAATTCTGTATTTACTAAAATAATCTATTTTTACAGATCTTTAATACATAAGTTTTTCGTAAATTGTTTTTCTGATAATTAATTACTTAACTTTATCTATTTTAAATATTTTATTAACTCTTTATTCTGATTTTTGTTTTAAACATATATCATATTTGATATCTTTATTGAAATATATTTTTTAGTTTTAATATTTAACAAATTAGATTAATTAGTTAAAAATACAAAAAATATGATTGCGGGAGATAAAATGAACATATTATTAAAATCTAAAGATATGGAAAAAAAAAAATATTAATGCCACAATAGTTAAATAAGTATTAAAGAACACAAAGCGATTCATAAATTATAACAAAGTAATATGTTTCAATAATGTTAAACGACTTTAACTAATCAATAATCCTAATAATTAGTTATATAAAAGCTTCTTAATCATTACAAAATATTATTGCCATCCTCATAGCATAACAGGAACAGATCAGAAGTCCCACATATTCAATTAAATAATATTTTTATGTTGCATCATGTAAAATAACACTCCTTAATTCACCAAATTTTAACTAAAAACTATACAAATATAGTTATCCTTAAAACTATTGATATCTATATATATTGTTTTTTAGTGTATCATCAATCAATTAATTACCTGAAACTTTAATAACCGCTCGTCAACCAAATTACGCCGCTACTTTATCTGCATAATGGTTAACCAAAGCCAAAGCGTTACTCGTCACCTCCTTAACCGCCACCACACGACTACAAACGTCCGCCTTCATGACGCCGTCGGCCACCTCCTCAAACCCATCCGTACACGTCTCTTCGTTGGTCAAGGCTGCGCTCATCCACGTCTGCACGTTACTTAACTGGAACTTCACCGACTCCCCCGTCCAACCAAGACGCTTCATTTCATTGAACGAATCCTGGATTTCGTCTACAGCGTCTTGGAACAACGATGAGCAGTCGTGGATAGCGGCGGTTTCCTTAGTGTTTCTGTAGTCTGAGTGTAAGGATAGGTTGGATACATAATTGCTCATGTCGGTGGCGTTGTATAGAGCTACATGAATAGCCACCTTGGCGAGGCGGCCGGAGTCATGGTGAACAGTGCCGGAGTAGCCAGAGAGAGAGTTGAAGCATGTGTCAGGGTACAGAGTTGTGTTGCAGCTTGAACGAATGAAGTCGGTGTCTTCGGTAGAAGGGAAGAAAGGGTGGCCGGCGGTGGTGGAAGCCAGTAAGATTGTTGTTAAGAGGAAGAAGAATAGGTTAGTGTTGAGTTGGAGTTCCATATTTCTAATTGGCTTTTCTTAAACATATTGTCGTTTATATCAAAGGTTTAAGTAGACTCTTGTCCTTAATGTGAAATTACTTTTTTGCAAATATAAAAAAAAAAGTATTGCTTAATTTGTTGTTTTTTTATATGTTTGATACTTGGATTATTTACCATGTTGCTTATAATTTTAACAAATATATTATTATATATTTAGTTATTAGGTCTAAAGACTCATTGATTATATGGGATAATTAAAAAAAAGTTAAATATAAAGGTTTAAATATTTAAAATCTTTGGATTTATAAGAAATTAAGAAAAATAATGAATTATAAAATTGGTTTTTTTATCTTTTAAATTTAAATTTAAATAAATAAACAAAATAAACAATGAGTTTTAATTTGGAAATTATGAAAAAAGAAGGTAAGTTCCTTAATAAAATAGAAATTCATTTATTACTACATTTATTATAATTATTATATTAAAGTATTGTGTGGAATCTCTATATATATTAAAAGAGAAACTTGATGACATCACCTTCAACAATTAGGATCATTTATTGTGTTTCCTTGATTAATTTCTACCATTCGATCATTTTAATGATGTCATCATAAAATAAAATAAAATTAATATCAACTAAATTAAGTTGACTACGTTTGGAAAGTTGAAAACTTATTAATGGTGACTTAAATTTTTAATTGGAATGTATTGAATTGAAATAAATATCAACATAATTGTCAAAACATAAATATGATTCCTTCCTTTTTAAAATCAAGTACTTTGTATATACCTTTCATAATTATGGAATTTGAAATCAAAGAATTCAAAATAGTATGACATGAATCACAATATTAATTTCTTCATACCTTTTTCAAAATCACTGTTTAAAAGTATGGATAACTATAATTTCATTAAGTTGTTTTCACACTTTCATGAAATCTGGATTTCGCAGCATCACGTTCGAATATTAGCCTCATAAGGTTAGCAATATTTTTTTGATTTTTTTTTATTTACTGATCAATTTCGTACATCTGATTATAGTTTATGTGTTCAGTATATGTATCAACGGCTTATTAGTTGGTTTTTGATAAACGGATATTCTATTTTTTTTTCTCTCTCTCTCTCTCAGTATGTGTGTGTGTATTTGCGTGTGTGTGTGTTTGGATTGGATTCTATGTTTGGTTTGGATGAAGTAAAATTCAATTTAATTAGTTCCGTGTTAATTGGATTGGATTATATGTTTGGATTGGATGAACAAATAAATAAAGAAAAGTAAAAATTGACTATCTTCCCGAAGGGTTTAGTGTCTATATATATTAAAAGAGAAACTTGATGACATCAACTTCAACAATCAGCGTCATTCATTGTGTTTCCTTGATTACTTTCAACCATTTGAGCATTTTGATGATGTCATCATAAAATAAAATACAATTAGTATTAACCAAATTAAGTTGACTACGTTTGGAAAATTGAAAACTTATTAATGATGACTGAAATTTTTAATTGGAATGTATTGAAGTGAAATAAATGTCAACATAATTGTCAAAACATAAATATGGTTCCTTACTTTTTAAAATCAAGTAATTTGTATATACCTTTCATAATTATAGAATTTGAAATCAAAGAATTCAAAATAGTATGATATGAATCACAATATTAATTTCTTCACATCTTTTCCAAAATCATTGTTCAAAATTCTGTATAAGTATAATCTCATTCAGTTGTTATCACAATTTCGTGAAATCTTGACGTTGCAACATCACGTTCGAATACCAGCTTCATAAGGTTAGCAAATTGTTTTTTTGATTTACTAGTTAATTTCTTATATCTGATTATAGTTTATGTGTTCAATATATGTATCAATGGCTTATTAGTGGGTTTTTGATAAACGGATTTTCTATTCTCGCTATATGTGTGTGTGTGTGTGTGTTTCTTTGTGTGTGTTTTTAGATTGGATTCTATGTTTGGATTGGATGAAGTAAAATTCAGTTTAATTAGTTATGTGTTAATCGGATTGGATTATGTGTTTGGATTGGATGAAAAAATAAATAAAGAAAAGTAAAAATGGAGTACCTTCCTGAAGGTTTTAGTGTTTATATATATTAAAAGAGAAACTTAATGACATCACCTTCAATAGTCATGGTCATTTATTGTGTTTCCTTGATTAATTTCAACCATTGGATCATTTTGATGATGTCATCATAAAATAAAATAAAATAAATATTAACCAAATTAAGTTGACTAGGTTTTGAAAGTTGAAAACTTATTAATGGTGACTAAAATTTTTAATTGGAATGTATTGAAGTGAAATAAATGTCAAAATAATTGTCAAAACATAAATATGGTTCCTTCCTTTTTAGAACCAAGTAATTTATAATTGTAACGAGAAGTCGAATAGAATCAGAGTTAAACAAGAAAAAGATCAATTAA
This sequence comes from Lactuca sativa, assembly GCF_002870075.4. NCBI lineage: Eukaryota > Viridiplantae > Streptophyta > Magnoliopsida > Asterales > Asteraceae > Lactuca > Lactuca sativa. The sequence goes on from NC_056630.2 coordinate 66,808,458, forward strand.
GAACATTGAATGTAAATAGAATCTGGTTTCAGCTCTTATTACTCTCAAATGAACAAGAGTACAAAAGTAGACAACATTCAGGGAAAACTTGTTATCTAACTCTATGTTTAGTACCTATTTATAGGAAACTGAGAGTACAAAAAATACTAAGTCTAGGAGTTACGCTTCGCACATACAATGACTTAGCAAATACACTACATACGAAATACATCAAATACACTTCGACTCTTTACAACAAGACTTCGACCCTAACAATCTCCCCCATTGTAAACGAGTCGAACTACTTAATTCGTGAGAATCTGATCAGCGAAGTGCATCATCCTCCTGATTTCCGAATACCAAGTTAACACTTTCTTTAACTCAGTCTTGTAGCCTTCATTATTCTTTGTACAACTATTCATACGAACAATGAAATTCAATAGTTGTGGACTTTCATTTGATTTCACCTCAGGCTTCTCAATTCGTGTAACTTTGTTGATTGGTTGCCATCTCTGAACCGGAATATTCAAATCTTGAGAAAATGAACTTCCAGTTGAAGATTCATTCAAATACTCTTCATAAGCATTTTTAATCTGTTGTTGAGAAAACTTTCCCAATTGAAACTTTTTCCCTTGTCCCTCAAGCCAATGATTGATTGATTGCACATCCGAAGTACCTTTTGAGTTCGTAACCTTTGTTGCTTTATGAACTGATGGATTTGGAAATTTTGGTTTTTGTGGAGTGAATTTGACATTCGTTTGAGAATGTGTTAATTTTCGAACATTGTCATATTTTCGGACATACACAAGGTTGTGACTTGTCTTAAAATTTTGAGAGTCGACAATCTTTCAAACATTTTCAACCTTTTGATTTGTATCACTTTTATGCTTAGTTGAAGGAAATACATCTAATACATTTTTTGCATAATGAAAAGAAGTATTTGGTGGTTCTCTTTAGAAAAACGTCTCTTGATGATTTTTTGTTTGAGAACTCATTGATGAGTTTGAATTTGAAAAATTGTTGAATTTTCGTTTTTGTGAATCAGATGAAACTTTGGATTTTGATAGATCGGGATTTTTCTTTTTCGTTGTTGATTCGAATATTTGTTTTTCGTTTTAACACTACTTGCCAAAAAAATTGCTTTTCGTGCTTTTCTTTTTGAAACTCCTTTTTCTTTTGAAAAATTTTCCACAAGTATTTTATATTCTGGTGAATTAAGTTTCAAAACTTGAGGTGTCTCAACCATTCCTTGTTTATAAACTTCTTTTTTCTTTTTCAGATTTTACAACCCATTTTCGTTTTGATTTTTGTCTTTGAAAAACATACGAATTCTTGGTTAGGTTGTTTTCAACAGTGATTTGATTCGAAAAGAATCCTTCGTCTGACGTCTTTTTGTTGTCTTCTTTAATCAATTTGTTAAACTATGGCTTGATGTTTTCAGCATTCCCAGTAGTGACAAATACTTGATTTGGAAAAACTACTTCATATGTGCATGTAAAAGTTGGATACACGACAGTATTAGTTTCCAAATAGTGAGCACCTTTTTCATTCATCACTTTGTCAAACTTTTCTGAGTCTCCATAGACTTGTTCAACAACAACTCTTTGAATGGATATTTCATTCGGAACATTGTTTTCTGACTTATTATCATACGAAACCTTGACATCGTCCTCCTCATCATCACTACTATCCGTTTGACTGTCTCGTATCTCCACATCATCAAAGTCACAAACATTCGAAGTAGAGGGTTTTCCAATGTCATACTCAACCATCAAATCATTAACAATTTCTTTACCTTTGATCTTAGATGTGACATTAATGATAGATAATTGAGAACAATCAATACTTCCCTCTTCTTCAATTTCACTAATTTCACTAACATTATCCGAGTTATCATCAATATCAACAAAATTGAATTGAGAGTCAAGTTTCGAATGTTGAGTTCTTTTCAAAATTTTCACTTGTTCATCTTTTGTCAAACTTTCATTCACAATTTCAACAAGTTCATCAGCATTTAGAAATTCATCTATCTTAACAATACCATAAGCAAATCTATCATTTGGCACTTTGTTAAAATCAGCTATGGTATTTTCACAATCATATGAGATGATATCAACTTTTTCTCTTTCAAAGAAAAGAAAAGGTAACAATTTACGATGTTGTCCTTTGCTAATATTAGATAAATGATGTAAAGAAGTTAATTTCACATACAATCGTTTAGCTGAGTTACAATAGATGTTTCGTTGAGCAAGTAACATCCTAAAATCCTTATCTAGATTTTCCCTATCAGTATTAACATTCTTTAATTGTAATTTTAGATACTCTACTCTGCTTCGTTTCATGTCAAGTATTTTTTGTGTCTCTAGCAGTTGATTATTAAGTTTCTTTGCTTCGTTACTAGAATACACAACAATAGCATCAAAGTAAGCAACAATATCATCAAAAGCAATTATTTCAGAATCATATGCTTGTAAAGGAATGTAAAACGACTCACGAATAGTACATACCTTTGTTGTCATCGGAGATTTGTCGCTTGTATTTGTCATAAAGCATCGACCAATCACTTTTTCTTCTTCTTCTCCATCCTCGAACTTTGCGAACATCGCACCATGAGTGGGATGCCTCATCTCTTCATCATCAGATCCAGATGACCAGATCTGATAAGTGCCATCTTCTTCATTCTCCTCTTGCCACAAGCGACATTCCCTTGGCCTTCATACGAACCTCTTCAAGCTTTTCAGAGTAGTACGCTTCGTCCTTCACTTTATTCTTCTTCTCGTCTTTCTTACGAAGCATGCAGTCATTCGCAAGATGGTTCGCCCCATTGCAATAATGACAATCTATTCCTGAATCACCTTTCAATTTCTTCTCTGTTTTTGACTCTTTCCCTTTTTCATCATTCTTCTCAGACTTTTTGAATTTCTTTTTCTCATCCACACCAGACTTCACGAAGCTCCCTTTTCCATCACTTTGCTTCCCTTTGGGATTAAAATGCTTCTTGAAAAAAAAAATAACTCGATTGTTCGAGTAAAAAGCTACAACTTCATCATCAGAGTTCATGAGAAACCTTCTTCATCCGATCCCTCTTTTTCAACAGTTTCCACCTCAGACACTTCACTTTCATGCTGGCTGTACAGATCATTTAGAGATGAACTGTCAAAACTCTGTTGATTCTTAATCATCATACTCACATTCCTCTATTCCTTATGAAGTCCCATTACAAAAGTAAGATTGAAGTCCATTAAGGACCTTATGATTCCATACCTATTGCATCGGTAAATCAGATCGTTCAGACGATCATAATAACCTTCAATTGTTTCATTTTCCTTTTGTCTGAACTCCTTCAACTCTACCAAACATTGCTTAACTGAATTCATCTTCGTCTTCTCACTCCCTTGATACTTATCCTTGAGAGTGATCCAGATATCCTTAGCAGTTTTACAACCATGAATGTAGTTGTAAACAACAGGTGGCAAGGCACCTCTCAGTTCTCTCATACAACGTTTTTCATTGTTTTCTAGCCTTGTGGATTGATTTTCAACAGCAGAGGTTGTTGTAGATGAACCAATGTTCTGAACATTTGCTGGAGGTTTAACTGTTCCTTTGATGGAATTCGATAATTCCTCATCCTGTCCATTCAGATAGTCTTCCATACGATTTGCCCATTGATCGTAATACTCTGGAATCAGCATCTGAATTTTTGTTGATGATCCAAGTCGATGAGAATAAGAAGTCATTGTATTCAAGTTGAAGTTCGCCATTGATGAACAAACAAGAAAATTCAGAAAACTTGATGAATTTGAAATTTGATCAAATGAATTGATCAGAAGCTTGTAATCGATCACTCAATTATACAATTCAAATGCAGAATCTAATCAAATCTGTAGATTAGACGAGATTTTCAAAACCAAAACGCAGAAACTTTTTGAGACGAGAAATGACTCAAAAACAAATGATTCAAAATGAAAATCAGATCATTGCAGTTTGATTCCTGCTCTGATACCAATTGAAGAGGAATTGTAACGAGAAATCGAATAGAATCAGAGTTAAACAAGAAAAAGATCAATTAAGAAGACTGAATGTAAATAGAATCTGGTTTCAGCTTTTATTACTCTCAAATAAACAAGAGTAGAAAAGTAGACAACATTCAAGGAAAACTTGTTATCTAACTCTATGTTCAGTACCTATTTATAGGAAACTGAGAGTACAAAAAATACTAAGTCTAGGAGTTATGCTTCGAACATACAATGACATAGCAAATACATTACATACGAAATACATCAAATACACTTCGACTCTTTACAACAAGACTTCGACACTAACATATATACCTTTTGTAACACCCGATTACTGGTATGCCTTTAATTCAAGTATTTATTATGTTTTCTCTGGGACTCGACGAGTTGGAGGCACAAATCGTCGAGTAGAGTCGTGATCCGCAGGAAGTTTAAGTAGTCTACTCGACGAGTCGGGAGACCAACTCGAAGAGTAGACGCTTTTTGAGTGAAACCCTAAATTGAGGGTTTGCACCATATTTAAACACATTATAACCCCTCAACTCAGCCCCCATCGTCCAGAGCAAACCCTAACTCGAAACCCTAGCCTTGTTTGAGTGTTCTAAGGTCATTTTGTGGATTTTGGTGGTTTGTGAAGCTTGATAAGAGGAGAGGAGCTTGGGAGTTCATGTGGGTTCTTGGAGATCCAAAGATTGTGTTCCATTTCCAGCTCATTTAAGGTAAAAATCTCCTATCTTGATCTTCCATGTAAATAATCATCTTTAGGGCTCAGATCTTGATATATTTTGGGCTTTCTAAGCCATTTTCGGGTTGTGAAGTGTAGTATACGAAGTTATGACTTCAGATCTAGGGCCATTGGAGGCCAGATCTATAGTTTTGTTGTGTTAAAATCCATTTAAATCGACTGTATAGTAATGGTCAAGGACGGACTCGGCGATTCGTTCTTTGGACTCTGCGAGTCGGGGTATAATGACCACCAAATCCCTACTGTCAAAGGACCAGATGATAGTGTGGAAGGTTCCCCAGTCGTTTAGGCTCTTAAGGGACCTGGGAATCATGGGAATCGACAAGTGCTAGAACACACTCGGCGAGTCCAAGGCAATCTCCCATTCTTTGAAGATGGACTCGACGAGTTGTTCTTACAACTCGGCGATTCATAGACTGGACGCATTCATATGCTGAAGATGAACTCGACGAGTTCAAGGAAGAACTCGCCGAGTCGGTTGAAGATTGACGGAAGTGTTGTTGAAGGGGAACTCGTCGAGCTCTTGCTAGAATCGACGAGGGGGGACGGGTTTGTAGTATTATGTGGACGAAGGGACTCGGCGAGTTGGTGGACCAACTCGGCGAGTCTGGTGAATCAAAGAGTTTACCTGACTAGGGTTTGACTTTGACTTTGACTTTGACTTGGATTCCAGTTGACCCTTGAGGGGGTTGTGGGTACAAATTCATAACTTAGAAGGGTTGTCGTGTAGGGATTGAGGAGTCGAGGAGAGCCGACTTTCACAGCGAGGACAATGTAGATGCTATACGACATCGAGGTAAGTTACCTTCCATTAGGGGTGGGTCTAAGGCCATAATGCCGGCCCACCAACAAGAGTAATTGGTAGATAATTGTCTTTGTGATAATTATCTTGGTATGCTTATGTGATATGCTTATGAGATATTCTTATGTGATATGCTTATGAGATATGTTTATGAGACATGCTTAGGTGATATGCTATGTGAGTTAGTGGTAGTAGCAGGGAATAGCTTTTCCCTGAATTGGTCGTTAGGACCGAAGGGTAGGTCAGTACCTCAGATATGCATGACCGTATGATTATATTTTGTTATTGTATGATAGAGGTAGGGGTGAAATAGTCACCGATGCCGGTTGAGATAGACCGGAGGGTAGTCGGAACCCCAGAACGACCTGACATGGGTAGGCCAGCACTGCAGAATGGCTTGACATGGGTAGGTCAACACCCCAGAATGGCTTGACATGGGTAGGTCCGGCACCCCAGAATTGCCCGACAGTATGTATGTATGCGATTGTATGGTATATGGTAAGATGGGGGAACTCACTAAGCTTTGTGCTTATAGTTTCAGTGTTGGTTTCAGGTACCTCTTCATCCAAGGGGAAGGAGCCGACGGCGTAGCAGCGCATCATACACATACATATTTGATTTCCACATTGAGTTTTCTGGGATCGTACTCTGATTTATACTTCTGTTCGATGTTGTGATTTTTAGACTTATTCATGATGGTTTATGGGATGATATGATAACGACAATGTTTCAGTAAACAAAGATATAATTTACTTAATTACAAACGAATGTTTTGGACTCGAAAATTTGGGATGTTACAAGTTGGTACCAGAGCCTTGGTTTGAGGGACTCGGACACACCCTCAGGGGGCGGGGGGGGGGGGGGGGGGTCTAAACTCAAACTGAGGGCTTGAAAGATTTTTCTTACAAGGAAATAGTTTTTCTAAAATCTAAATTAATGTGTTTTGAGAAAGAACGAGGTATGTGATGTGTGCGACCGGCCGAGCTCAAGTAAGTTTTCCCCAAGATACCCATACTTGTTATGTGTTTATGAGAACGGCATGCTAGATTAGGGCTAAGGATCTAGGAAGACGCCTTGTATGTCTGTTATGTGTTTATGAGAACTGCATACTAGATTAGGGCTAAGGATCTAGGAGGATGCCTTGTATGCATGTTATGTGTTTATGAGAACTGCATGCTAGATTAGGGCTAAGGATCTAGGAAGCATGCCATGTATGCCTTCTATAGGAGCTCATTGAACCGTATGTTAGAGCTGTTAGCTAGCAGTGAGATAACCTGATTAGGTTATGCTCGATTTGGTTACTCAATGCACGAATGTTGCTTGCTTTGTGCTAAAGGGGTTTTGGCTAACTTTAACTAACTAGTAAGCAAATATGTAACAGTATTCGTGAGCTAGTTAGGGAAAGGGGGTAAGGACCCCTAGTGCAGCTGATGGCGGACAGTTGGTCGGAGGGTGCCCTAGGAAAGCCTTGAATGAGATTAGTTGGAGAGGGATAATGGTTAAGGGACTTGGTGAAGCTGAGGCAATCCTTGAGGAAAGTACGGATAGATGTGGAAGGTAGTATGTGTTGGATTAGTGTCTAAGTCCATAACTATTTTGGTATGTACTTCACCCAATTATGAGCATAGTCCTTTTGGGTTGCCTTCACCATAGCAATATGTAGGATGAATTAAGTAGAGAAAGGTTTAAATATGATTTATTAATATATTATTAGAATAATATATTAAAGGAGAAATCATATTGTTTAATTAATATTAGTCAAGAATTAATTAAGAATTAATTTCGTGGCTAAAAGAGATTAATTAAACTTAGGGGACTGGAGTTGTAATTATAAGATAATTATAATTGGGCTATGGATCACCTAATAAAATATAGGTTGGACAAATTCTATGGGAAGCACATTAGAAATCGTCCAAGGGATATGTTTAAGGAGTCCATGGGCTGCTTAGGGCCTAAGCAGTCAGATTAGGGTTTCCTAGTTGTAAACCCTAATAGCCTACATGTATATAAAGGACCCTTAAGCCCCAAAAACGTGGACAACACTTCCCTTAGGGTTTCCAGCCGTTTTTGGTGCCTCCCCTCTCTTCCATCTTCATCCAAGTTGCTTAGTGGTGTTTGTGACTCCATTAGAGGTGCATCACTTGAGGAACTAAGCTTTTGAAGCCAATCCAAGCAAGGAATTGATTGTTATTGCTATATAACAGTAAAAGGTAATTCTCTAAACCCTAATTCAGTTTATTATATGTTAGATCTAGGGTTTATTAGTCTTGGATTCATTGCATGTACAATAGAGAAACCTAGATCCAAGCATTAGGGTTTGTATGAGCACATAGGATTGTTCTTATGTCTAAAACCCATCGGTATGGGCCCGTACTACTGAAAGCAGAGGATCCGTACTCGAGTCAAGGAGGGCCAAGATGGAACCGAGAAACTTAGGGAGTGTGTCAGACCTTTCAAAAGTATGTATGATCCTGACGTCTATGTGTTTTATTTTCAGTATGGTGATCACACGACATGGAGCAGGAGGTTTAGGATCTGGATCAGGATCAAGATCAGGCTTGGGTGCAGGGTCCGAGCAGGTCGACTACGGGCTATGCGAGTTCATCGCGTCTGAGATCACGAGAGGTATCCTTGAGGCAACCCCGGTTATTTTTGGGTCGATCAAGGAAGGGATTGTTGAGCTGATGGAGGATTGCCTCCGAGCAGTCAGGTGTGACTTGGCGTCCAACCAGTCGGGTACGCGCCTACTGTCCTTTAAGGACTTTTGAGGGATCGGCGCACCATACTTTCATTGGGAAAAGGACCCCATTGCAGCCAGGAGATGGATTGCGGACATCGAGTCTGCATAGTTAACGAGCTTCTTCCCGGAGGGGTCAAAGGTCCGCTTTGCTGCAGGTTGTTTGAGGGACAGAGCTAGAGATTGGTGGGAGTCAGTTGGTGACTCGGTCGGAGCCCCAGCCGTGGAGGCTATGAGTTGGTCGAACTTTGTGACCAGTTCAGGCGGAGTTTGCGCCAGCTATGGAGCTTCAGCAGTTGGCCAGGGAGTTTCTGGATATGAGACAGACTACGGAGTCAGTGGCGGAGATCACCGCCTAGTTCAGGGAGAGGGCCTTGTTGGAACCTCAGTATGTTGGGGATGAGGAGATGCGGAAGACCCGCTACCATGACGTGTTGAGGGCTGACATTCGGGAGCATGTCAGCTATTCAGCCTGCCTGACCTTAGAGTCAGTGATTGCCAGGTTGCGGGAGAGGGAGATTGATTTGGAGCACCTCAGGATGAGGAAGGCGGAGACTGAGCATGTTGCAGGGGTTTCGGGGAAGAAACCCAAGGGATTCGACATCGGGTCGAAGGGCCAGCCGGGCCAGAGCAGCTGTAGGAAATGCGGCAGGCCGTATGAGGAAGCTTGTAGAGCATGATTGTCAGGTTGCTACAAGTGCGGCAAGATGGGGCACTTTGGCAGGTATTGTACTACCCCCGCCCCAGCAGTTCATACATTAGACCTGATTTGCTTCCATTGCAATCAGAGGGGACATAAGAAGGCCAACTGCCCTAGATTGTCAGTAGTATCAGCAGCAACGCCAGTGGTTGTGCCGACTCCAGCGACAACACGAGTTGTGGAGGGCCGGAAGGTCAAGTAAGAGGCTCCAGTGATGCGGAGCCAAGCATTTCAGTTGACAGCTGAGGAGGCATGTGCCGCACCCGATGTGGTGATGGGTATGATTTCTTCTCTCTAATCTTTTATGTTATGTCGCTGTGATTTGATATGTGATATATATGTTTTGTTTTGGATCGTTCCATGTGAACGGTATCCCAGTGCAGGTGTTGTTTGATTCGGGTGCTACCCGATCATTTGTCTCTCTTGCGCTTAGCAAGAAGTTTCCTAAGTCCTCAGGCACGTTGGATTGCCCTCTAGAGATCGAGATTGCGGACGACCGGTCAATGCGGGCATCAGTGGTTTTCAGGGACTGTGTTTTGAGATTGTTCGAGGAGCGTTACCTGGTAGACTTGGTTCCCATACTGTTGCGGGGGAACAAGGTTATTATAGGTATGGATTGGCTAAGCCCCAATGGGGCGGTGATGGACAGCGCACAACAGTTGGTGCGGATCAGAACGCCAAGTGGGGGAGAGCTGGTGATTCAAGGCGAGAGGCCACAGCGAGGACCAGCTTTATGTTCAGCTGCGAGGGCTAGGCGCTACCTTCACCAGGGTTGTGTGGGATATGTTGCCTATGTTGTGGATACCCAAGAGGCGGGTAAGGCGACGGTGGTCGATGTTCTAGTAGTACGATAGTTTGTAGATGTATTCACCGAGGAGTTTCCTGGGATACCTCCAGAGAGGCAGGTAGAGTTCAGGATCGACCTAGTCCCGGGTGTGGCAACGATAGCCAAGGCACCATATCGGCTGGCTCCTCCTGAGATGCAGGAGTTGTCTACACAGCTACACGAGCTATTAGACAAGGGATTCATTAGACCGACCATTTCACCCTGGGGAGCCCCGATTTTATTTGTAAAGAAGAAGGACTGGTCACATCGGATGTGTATAGATTATCGGGAGCTGAATAAGGTAACGGAAAACAACCATTACCCACTCCCGAGGATTGATGACCTCTTTAACCAGCTACAGGGAGCATCTTGGTTCTCCAAGATTGATTTGTGTTCAGGTTATCATCAGATGAGGTTCAGAGAGGAGGATGTACAGAAGACAACCTTTTGGATGCGTTATGGTCACTATGAGTGTGTGGTGATGCCTTTCGGGCTCACCAACACTCCTGTCACGTTCATGGATCTCATGAACCGCATGTGCAGGTCGATGTTGGATCGGTCTGTGATAGTTTTCATAGATGACATCTTGGTTTATTCCAAGACGCGAGAGCAGTATGAGGAGCACTTGCGGGAGGTTCTCGATACATTGAGGAGGGATAGCTTGTATGCTAAGTTCTCCAAGTGTGATTTCTGGTTGCGCGAGGTGCAGTTTCTTGGGCACCTTGTCAACGAGAACAAGACTTCGGTTGACCCTGCCAAGGTGGAGGCCGTGATGAGATGGGAGGTTCCGAGGTCTCTAACTAAGATTTGGAGCTTTTTGGGACTGGCAGGCTACTATCGGAGATTCATTCAGGACTTCTCCAAGATAGTCGTGCCCTTGACCCGGCTGACGAGGAAAACCGTGGTCTTTCGCTGGGGGCCTAAGCAGCAGGCCGCATTTGAGGCGTTGAGACAGAGATTGCGAGAGGCGCCAATCTTAGCCCAACCGGAGGGCATGGAGGATTTTGTAGTATATTATGATGCGTCCATCTCAGGTTTGGGCGTGATATTAATGCAAAGAGGGCATGTTATCGCTTACGCTTCGAGGCGGCTGAAGCCTCACGAGGCGAACTATCCGATGCATGATTTGGAGTTGGGGATTGTTGTTTTCTCCCTCAAGATTTGGCGCCATTACCGTTATGGGGTTTCTTGTACTGTTTACACAGACCATAAGAGCCTGAGGTATCTCATGGATCAACCAAATCTGAATATGAGGCAGCGTCGGTGGCTTGATGTGGTAAAGGATTATGATTGTGAAAACCTCTACTACCAAGGGAAGGCCAATGTCATGTTCGACGCGCTTAGTCTCAAGGCAGTGATGATCAAGGATATCTACATGAGGATGACAGTTGTGACTCCGCTGGTGGAGCAGATTTGCGAGGCCCAGCAGGAGGTCATGAAGGAGGAGCATCGGAAGAGCGATCGTATTGTGGGTCAAGTTTCCTCCTTCGACTATGATAGCCGTGGATTGTTGACTCTTCACCGTAGGCTGTGGGTCCCATATCATGGAGGTGTCTGTCAGGTATTGATGTAGGAGGCACACAAACCAGGTTCTCTATCCATCCTGGGGCGACGAAGATGTACAAAGACCGTTGTCTTGATTTTTGGTGGCCCTGTATGAAGAGGGACGTAGCTTGGTTTGTGGAGAGGTGCCTGACCTGCAAGAAGGTCAACGCTAAGCACCAGAGACCTCATGACAAGGTCCAACCGTTAGATATCCCACTGTGGAAATGGGAGGATATTACTATGGATTTTATCACAAAGCTTACTAGGACCGCGCGAGGGGTAGATTCGATTTGGGTCATCGTTGATCGATTGAACAAGAGCACCCATTTCATTCCGATTCAGGAGAGCGTTTCGGCCGAGAAGTTGGCCGACATCTATATCAGGGAGGTAGTGGTGTGGCATGGGGTGCCAGTTTCAGTGATTTCTGACAGGGATGTGGGGTTCACTTCTAGGTTTTGGAAGAAGTTTCATGACGAGCTGGGTACTCGTCTGCACTTTAGCATCGCCTTTCACCCGCAGACAGATGTTCAAAGCGAGCAGACCATCCAGAATCTAAAGAATATGTCGCGGGTGTGTGTTTTATATTTTGGAGGTAGTTGGGATACTTACCTTTCGTTGGTGGAGTTCTCCTATAATAATAGCTATCATGCGAGTATCGACCTTCCTCCCTTCGAGATGTTGTATGGGAGGAAGTGCAGGACCACGATATGCTAGGGTGAGGTTGGTCAGAGGGTCATGGGGAGTACCGAGGTGTTACTCAGGATGACGAAGAGGATCCAGCAGGTTCGGAGCAGGATTCAAACTGCTCAGAGTCGGCAAAAAATTTATGCCGACAAGCGTTGATCGGATCTGGAGTTCCAGGTCGAGGATATGGTGCTCCTGAAAGTGTCGCCTTGGAAGGGCGTCATTCGATTCAGGAAGCGGGCCAAGTTGGGCCCCAGGTATATTGGACCCTTCAGGGTTGTAGCCCGGGTGCGCAAGGTGGCATATAGGCTGGATCTGACAGCTGATCTCAGTCAGATACATAGCACTTTTCACATCTCGCAGTTGTAGAAGTGTCTGGTGGACAATTCGGCTGTAGTGCCATTAGAGGATATTTAGGTGGATGACAGCCTGAATTACATCGAGCGGCCAGTCACAATCCTTGACAGGAAATCGAAGGATCTAAGGAACAAGAGAGTAGAGCTGGTTAAGGTGCAGTGGTGGCACCGCAAGGGCTCAGAATGGACCTGGGAGCCGGAGGACGAGATGAGGGAGCATTACCCCGAGCTTTTTCAGGACTGAGCAGTAGACTTCGAGGACGAAGTCTAAGATAAGTGGGGGAGATTTGTGACACCCGATTCCTGGTATGCCTTTAATTCAATTATTTATTATGTTTTCTCTGGGACTCGACGAGTTGGAGGCACAAATCGTCGAGTAGAGTCGTGATCCGCAGGAAGTTTAAGTAGTCTACTCGACGAGTCGGGAGATCAACTCGAAGAATAGACGCTTTTTGAGTGAAACCCTAAATTGAGGGTTTGCACCATATGTAAACACATTATAACCCCTCAACTCAGCTCCCATCGTGGATTTTGGTGGTTTGTAAAGCTTGAGAAGAGGAAAGGAGCTTGGGAGTTCATGTGGGTTCTTGGAGATCCAAAGATTGTGTTCCATTTCCAGCTCATTTAAGGTAAAAATCTCCTATCTTGATCTTCCATGTAAATAATCATCTTTAGGGCTCAGATCTTGGTATATTTTGGGCTTTCTAAGCCATTTTCGGGTTGTGAAGTGTAGTACAAAGTTATGACTTCAGATCTAGGGCCATTGGGGGTCTTTATGGCATAAAGATGCCAACTTTGTTTCCATAAACACCCCATGCACCTTTTAGACCATCTTTTATGGCTTTTTGAGCCAAAGATCCCATGCATGTGCACCAAGCTTGAGACTTTACATGTAAAATGGACATTAGGAGTCCAGATCTATAGTTTTGTTGTGTTAAAATCCATTTAAATCGACTGTATAGTAATGGTCAAGGATGGACTCGGCGATTCGTTCTTTGGACTCAACGAGTCGGGGTATAATGACCACCAAATCCCTACTGTCGAAGGACCAGATGATAGTGTGGAAGGTTCCCCAGTCGTTTAGGCTCTTAAGGGACCTAGGAATCATGGGAATCGACGAGTGCTAGAACACACTCGGCGAGTCCAAGGCAATCTCCCAGTCTTGGAAGATGGACTCGACGAGTTGTTCTTACAACTTGGCGAGTCATAGACTGGACGCATTCATATGCTGAAGATGAACTCGACGAGTTCAAGGAAGAACTCGCTGAGTCGGTTGAAGATTGACTGAAGTGTTGTTGAAGGGGAACTCGTCGAGCTCTTGCTAGAATCGACCAGTGGGGACGGGTTTGTAGTATTATGTGGACGAAGGGACTCGGCGAGTTGGTGGACCAACTCGGCGAGTCTGGTGAACCAAAGAGTTTACTTGACCAGGGTTTGACTTTGACTTGGATTCAAGTTGACCCTTGAGGGAGTTATGGGTAATAATTGATAACTTATCAGGGTTATCGTGTAGGGATTGAGGAGTCGAGGAGAGACGTCTTTCATAGCGAGGACAGTGTAGAAGCTACACGACATCGAGGTGAGTTACCTTCGAGTATAGGTGGGTCTAAGGCCACAATGCCAGCCAACCAACAAGAGACATGCTTAGGTGATATGCTATGTGAGTTAGTGGTAGTAGCAGGGAATAGCTTTTCCCTGACTTAGTCGTTAGGAACGAATGTTAGGTCAGTACCCCAGATATGCCTGACCGTATGATTATATTTTGTTATTGTATGATAGTGGTAGGGGTGAAATAGTCCCCGATGTCGGTTGAGATAGGCCGAAGGGTAGCCAGCACCCCATAACGGCCTGACATGGGTAGGTTAGCACCCCAGAATGGCTTGACATGGGTAGGTCACCCCAGAATGGCTTGACATGGGTAGGTCGGGCACCCTAGAATTGTCCGGCAGTATGTATGTTATTTGATTCTATGGTTTGTGCCTATGTGGTATGATGGGGGAACTCACTAAGCTTTTTGCTTACAGTTTCAGTTTTGGTTTCAAGTACCTTTTTGCTTACAGTTTCAGTTCTGGTGGCGTAGCAACGCATCACACACACACACATTTGATTTCCGCATTGAGTTTTCTGGGATCGTACTCTGATTTATACTACTGTTTGTTGTTGTTATTTTTAGACTTATTCATTATGGTTTATGGGTTGATATGGTAATGACAATGTTTTAGTAAACGAATATATATTTTACTTAATTACAAACGAAATTTGGACTCGAAAATTTGGGATGTTACAACTTTCATAATTGTAAAATTTAAAATCAAAGAATTCAAAATAATATGATATGAATCACAGTATTAATTTCTTCATTTCCTATTCAAAATACTTGTTCAAAATTATGTATAAATATAATCTCATCAGTTGTTATCACAATTTCGTGAAATCTGGACGTTGCAGCATCACGTTGGAATACCTGCATCATAAGGTTAGCAATTTTTTTGATTTACTGATTAATTTCTTATATCTGATTATAGTTTTTGTGTTCAGTATATGTATCAATGGCTTATTAGTGGGTTTTTTTATGAATGGATTTTCTATTCTCTCTCTCTCTCTCTCTCTCTCTCTCTCTCTCTCTCTTTCTCTCCCTCTATGTGTGTGTATGTGTCTTTGTGTGTGTTTGCGTATGTGTGTGTATGTGTGTTTGGATTAGATTTTATGTTTAGATTGGATGAAGTAAAATTCAGTTTAATTAGTTATGTGTTAATTGGATTGGATTATGTGTTTGGATTGGATGGAAAAATAAATAAATAAAAGTAAAAATGGAGTACCTTCCCAAAGGGTTTAGTTTCTACATATGTTATTTCTTCAAAATGACTTATTTAGACTTGCTGTAAAAACTACTTTTAATTGGAATGATTCGTGTATTCTTTAATATATGTATGTGTCTGTGTTTCTCATTTGGCATATGCATTTTTGTCCTAAGATAAAAAAAGGGAAATTTAATTTTGATATTGCCGTATTATACACACTTGTTGTAAAATGACATATTTACCCTTCCCTTGTCTGTCTGTTTTAGTTTCAGTGTATGTGTGTGTGTGTTTGGATTGGATTCTATGTTTGTATTTGATGATGTAAAATTTAGTTTAATTAGTTATGTGTTTGGATTTGATTATGTGTTTGGATCGGATGAAAATAGAAATAAAGAAAATTAAAAGTGGAGTACCTTCCCAAAAGGTTTAGTGTCTACATATATTATTTCTTCAAAATGACTTATTTACCCTTGTAGTAAAAACTACTTTTTTTGGGAATGATTCATATAGTTCTTTAGTATATGTTTGTGTCTATGTTTCTCAATCATCATATGCTTTTTTGTCCAAAGGTAAAAAAAAAGACAATGTACTTTTGATATTGCCTTATTATACATACTTGGTGTAAAATGATTTTTTTACATCAAAATGATAATGTAGTTGTTAACTTAGGGTGGTAAGAATATTTTTTTATTACAAATTTCCATGTCATTATATTAAGATTTTATTTATAAGATAAATTAATTTATAACTTCAATTGTTATTTCCAGGTCAGCATCAAGTGGGCAGCTTTTTATTTGGGTTGAGATTGCATATTAATGATGACATATCTCACATTTCAAAATTCAAAAAAGCGTATGTCTTTTATCATTAATTAATAGCTTAATGTTTGTTTTTCCTTATTCTTAATCATTATTTTTTAACTTCTTCATTTTTTTCTTCTTATATGTAGTATTGCTGATATGAAATTGAATGTTAAGTCTTCCATTAGTACTACAAAGCTTGACACTGATATTCTTGTGGCAAAGGCAGAGGATTACTACCTCCGTTTTTAATCAAGAGCATTAAAGATATTACATATCACAATGTGGTATACTTAACAATATTAATATTTTTCCATTAATTTATAAATTTATGGCGCATAACACAATGAGGTATACTTAACACTATTGTAATGTATAATTGTTTCAAAATTACTTGTATATCCATATTTAAATTTTATCATGATTTTTTAAACATCAACTATTGGTTTTAATATAACGTTATGTAATTTATATTTTTATCTTATTATTATTCTTTTAGTTAATTTTAAACAACTTATAATTATTAAAAAATTATAGAATTTTTTTAAATTTTACTTATTAATTTTAAAAAGGTTTCCTCTCTTAAAAAGGCTATTGATGTTAATTATCTAGATCAAACAAATATCAGCACCATCCAAAACAGAATCGTCCCTAGAAAAGACATCCTTTTTGTGAAGGGCTCCCCTTTGTCGGCTTCCAACAAGGGTTAATTTGGAAATGCAAAGAGTGATTAGGACTTCCATTCTTTGCTTTTTCTGACACATCGTATAACACCCTTCTCATGGGCCTATCTAAAATAGCCTTTATTTCAAATTATTTTAGAGATTTTGTTAGCGAAATATGATCCTAAATTTTAAATCAAATGTTTTGCAGAGTTCAAATGTAGATTACAATCCCAATAAAAATTTCCCAAAACAAAACATTTAATTTGAGGGTGTCACAACAAATATCAAAACCAAGGTTTAAGAAGTCGATACAAACCAAAGTCTTCTAAAAAACCAAAGCTTATGAGTCTTCTAAGCTTCTAACAAAATCTATAACCTACAAACATTTGTAAATAAGTGGGTTAGGCTATGGTGAGCCTGGTGATTACGATCCGATGGTTAGATATTATAGACGGTGTACGAATGAACATTGTGGTTCATACACCAATGTACAAACCCGTACATTCTCAAAACAAAAAAATCAACATCAAATTTAGCTTAGGGGTAAAATGTTACATAAGTCAAAGTACATTGTCATTTATAACAAATATCATATAAATTTCACAACTGAATAAACAATACAATGTAAATGTACCTCAAGTAAAAGCTTCTCAATAAACAAAATGCAAACAAGATCATATAAATCAAATAATACTCGTATGAGTTACAAAATACTCAAAAATGATAATTCGATCAACAAATAAGTATACGAAACTTGATACTTTACCAAATACATTTTTAAGAAGAAAAAATCCAAAATGATAATGCGATGCATGTGACTATCCCAAACCAATTCAATATTAAAAGTCCAACTCATGACAATTGTCGGCTGTGACGTACCCTTGACAGACAACCAAATTTTGTACTCACATCCGATAACAAAATAATGATGGTTGGGTGTAAAGAATGCACGACGTACGAGGCATACGAAATTTCCAAGTCTCCCTTACAGCCAAAAATAAGGCACTAGTGGCCATCCAACCTAGTCCACATGAAGGGTAGCGACCCTTTACTTGTGTATGTGAAGAATATCTAGAAATCTACTCATAAACAAATAACAAGCAACAAGCAACTATCCATTGGGTACCCGGGACCACTAAGTCACACCTATCCTAGCATGATATGTATGTACGCAACAGGTAGGATGCCAAAAAATATTTTCTTAAAATAAGAGTTTTTATCTTTATATCATCCAAAAGCATTTCTTAATTCAAAAAAACATACATACTTGTAACATAGCACAAAACGGAAACATGTATAAGATACTCATATTGTGGGGACAAATGTTACAAAGTAAGTGTACTCACCTTAAGTGCTAATCTTGAAGCGCCAAGAAACTTCTAATTTGATTTAAGACAGTTCCAACTCCAAACTTCTCAAATTAATCATCTAATATCATTAAAAGGTGTCAAATGACTAAAATACCCTTCTATAGGTCAACTTAAAATTTTAAGTTCAAAATACTCCCAAAATGTCCTAATATGGATCATAGAACCAAAAGGGAACAAAATGAGCGAACCGAACCTGAGGAACAAGCACATCATAAAACTAAAAATGACGCAGGACACTAACCGCATAGTGGAAACGAGAACATATGTAGAATTTTGGTTTTGTTTCTCATTTAGCCATCCTACTATCATTAAAACTCCAAAACAAGTCAAATTACTCAAGGACATCAAATATATGTTACTATACTTCAAAAGAACATAAGAAAGGATGAAAAATTGATTCATATCCTCGGAATAACCTTAAAACCCCTACTCTTTTATAAAAATCATTTTAAGGATAATGGGAATCTAAATTCTAAATTCTAAAAATCATTTCAAAATGGAATTTATTTGATTCCATGTTTACAGTAAACATTCTAAAACCATTTCATAAGAAGAAAGGATGTTATGAAAACCTAACGCTTTGCTCATGTGTTCATTAAAGAGAAGAAAAGAATTGATCTTCCTTTCCTTTCTCTTCGGTTTATTTGGATTTGAGAGGATAGTTTATTGGAAAATTAACTTGAATTTTCTTTTCCTTTCTCTTCCATTCTCTTCTTAAATTAAACTAGGGAGCACTGATATTTCCAAATCTTCACGTTTCTTTTCCTTTCTCTCTTTAAATGAAACTTAGGGGCAATGCGTAAAGCTCGAAACATAACTCAACACCAAATTCTATATTCTTATGAACTTTAAAACCATTAAATATCATTTATGAAACTAGGTAGATAAATTAATATTCAAAGAATTTAGGATCATAGAATGGCATCTAGACGTGAAACTAAGATCAATACATGAATTAAGGCTTGGAATATAGTTCTATAATCAACAAGATTAAGAATTCCCAATTTCAAGTATGGCTTTGCACCAATATCATAATCTCACCATGAGACAAGGATTGTCAAATGGATCATAAAATCAAATGAAAATACAAAATCAAAACATAAAACTCAAGCTCATATCATTTCTTGGAATTAATTTGATTCAATGAACCCTAGAATTGGAAATACCCAAATCATCATATAAAAGCTAAACTTGAATCAAACTCTAGAAATCCCATGATTAGTCATGAATTAATAAATGGGTCATGGATTTGATAGAACCTAAACAATCTAATCACAAATTCAAGCTCATATCATTACTTTGAACCATACATTGAATCTATAAATCCTAATTTACAATAATCAAAAGATTATCATGGAAGCTTTAACTTTGACTCAATCAATATGAATTCTCACCATAAGTCAAAGGTTGAAAAATGGATCCTAGAACTGAAGATTAATGAATAATCTAAATACAAGATCAAACTCACCGCCAATCAATAATACCAAATTCGGATTTAAAGTTCTAGGGTTTTGGAAAACCTATTAAACATCATCTAATCATATAAACCTCACAACTATTTGTTAGTTTGAGTTTGAAGGTGGATCAAGGAGTAAAATTACGACATAAATTTCATGTACTCAAAACCAATAGTGCATGAAATTTGGATTTTAATCCAAAAAAAAAAACCATGATTTGAAATTAGGGACCTTTCAAGCAAGATGATGATGAGGATACAACAAGGTTTCACTCAAGGACTTCAAGTTTCAAACACCAAAGGAAGATGGAGGAAAAATCGAGTTTAATAGGGAAGCAATCGTTGGAAACGAGTTGGGGAAAAAGGGATAAAGAATGAGAGAGAAAGCTAGAAATCATTAATATATTATGCCAGTGTCGAAAATGCGACACGTCAACCAACAGGCTACGATGCGTCCCACAAGTTTGGTCAGATTGACATTTTGGTCCCTTATTCCAAATTCCTTTTAATAATGGTATAAACTTGGCTACAAACTTAATAAAAATTTATCTTTAGTCTACAATTGGTCCTTCTCTCCCATAAGTTAAGCAAACCTAGTCTGGGATGCTTATATGGTTAAATTATCAGGACAAACACAAGTTTCTATAAGTTGATACTATTTGTCATTTTTTTCAAAAGTCTTATTCAACGCCAAATTCTTTATCATATATTTATTTAAATAAATAAAAATTTTATTATTGTTAATTTTCTAAAATATTCATTTCATTTATAAAATTATTTCACTTCAATTTATTTTATTTTAATTAAAGGGAAAACAATTATTTTTACCATAAATCCTAAAACTCCTAGTCCCAAAAAGATGATGTTACACATCACCCTCGAGACTGAGCAACATCTTTTTCTTTAGTGTTACACTGTTAAGGAGGTACAGGTAGTGTTACACAGGTGGTGAGTGATGTTACCCCATTTTCCTTATCATTATTAAGGTTTTGTTGGGTGTTCCTCGCATGCAATCTGTAAACATAAACAAGAGACCTAGGGAATGTAGAGCATAAATATGTCTAGGTGATGATCCGGGTTTGTATTTTTTATATTGTTAGCATGCATACACCATTAATCCCCCCAGTCTAAAGGATAAAAATAGCTCTCCAATTTTTTCCATTTGGACTAGAGTGGTTGTGCTAGTCACATCCATTTTTTATTAGATTGCTTAACTAATGTTGAGCCAATATCTCCTTTTTTACTTTTGATATTGCAAGTTTAGAACATTCTTTGTCTTTTATTTTTTGTATTTGAATCTTCGTCTCCTTCATAGTCACCGGTATGTCATCAATCGGTTCTGAAGTTGAAAAAAGTGTATTGGACCGGTATGTCGGTGAGTACCACATGTATGTCGTTTACAAATTTTTGTTACCCACTTCATCTACTTCAATTATTTAGCCTTCGGCAGGAAAAGTTGGGTTATACTAGAGACACCTTGATTGTGGGTTAAGACTTCCACCAAGTTCTTTCTTCCTTGGAGTGATATGCTCTTTATCGTATTCACTTGATACATTTATGTCCTAATGTTGTATCAACGATCATTGTTTTTGAAGTATTTTTGCATATCTCTCTGAATTCCTTTAGATGTTTCCTTATTTCAATATATTTATCGCCTGAAGACATATATAGGCATTTAGTAGTCGTCATTTTCCTTCGATTGAGGACTTACTTGGCACATATAGTAGATGGAAAAGAAAATTCTGGTGGGTATATTTGTGAACTGTTTGCCTACTTCTAGTTCTCCAATCCATATCGCATGTTGATGATTAACCTTTGCTATACATATCCTAGTTTGTATAAGTTCTTGTCTCATTTTAGCCATTAATGTATTAAGACATGTTATTTTTCTGACATCATACTTTCTATTTTTGGTAAGAGTCCTTTTTGTAAAGCGTAGAATAAAGTGCCTGTCCTATCAATAAGTTCTGTAGGTGAATAGCATTTAATGTAGTTTTATTCCCTAATTTCATATTTGTTTTTTTAACCGTCTGTTGTCATTAAATACATGTTTTTAATGATTATGCATTTACTCTTGTAGGAAAGAACAAGTGCTCTTTCAATCTTGTTGCATACATATCTGGTGAGGTCAGAACTCAACATATTGTTGTTAAAAAGTGATGGGTTTTTATAGGAATTAAAATTTGTATAATACGGAAAATAATTAACATATAATAGAGTACATGCATCCTATAAAAGATATACGTCATACACCTTGATAGCAACATATAATGAACAACTAAACTTGCATAACCCTAGTATAAATCGAAACCATGGGATTAGAGTTACATACCTTTGATTTATTGTAGTAAACAAATCACTTCAATATCCTTATAGTGTAGGTCTTGGAAAGCTTAGCACCCGAAGGATGATACCTCTAATGGCTCATACCCAAAACCTAGAACTACACGACAAGAGGAGAGAAGAATGAGGAGAATTTTGGCCAAGGTATCTTGCTTGAAAGAGTATGAACGAAATTGAGGTCCCAAGGGGTCCCATTTATACCTTAGGTAACTTAGGGACAAAACAAGATTTTAATGATTAAATAATACATTTAATCCCAATTGAAATCATTTCGTTACTTACAACCAGGAGTCTTCTAGAAATCCAAGAAACACTCTCAATTTTGTTCACCACTATATGGGTTCTAGAATTTTCATTCATTCCTCAATTATGAACAATTATAATTCAACACTTAGACATTTAATTAATTCCATTTAATCCCGAATTAATTCCAGATTAATTTTGATTAATAATTAATTAATTCGGTTAACCACACACGCTCCACTAATGACTTTGAGAGTGCAAATATCACAATTGATATCTACTTAAAATCTACTTAGTGAAAGAATTTCCTCACCATCATTTTCATGAATCGCATAGAAACCTTATGACACTTAGATTTTATGGTGTATGTGTTCCTATCCATGTGAATTTGTCATAACCATAATCACAAGACAAGGTTAGTGACAAATCCAAACTCATATTGACTGAACTTGCCCAATCTCATTTTCTTGCCACCTGGCAACACAAGGGCCTACCATTGCTTCCAGGTTGTTATGCAAACAATTGAGAACTTATAGAACTCACAAGCATAGTCAACCTAAACTGGATTGGGAATAGAAACAGAAACATGTCAACACAATGGGTTATAAAACTCAAGTCGTGTGCTAGTTATAAACTACATGTTTTATTCTTGATTAGTTCTTGAAACTTTTCCTAGATCTTTAAGACTCCCACTGTCCTCTTGACATATGAGATTCTCTTCTCAAGAACCATTCCTTGACAAAAAATATTCAAGAGTTAGTGTGGATTCTTATCAAGATAAACACTTCTTCCAATTGGTCTTAGTTGGTTTTTGTCTTATCCAAAACATCACAACTTACCAATCTCAAATGTAAGAGAGTAAGAAACATGTTACTCTACATTTGATAAGTGTTATAAACCTTTCTTAAAATTATGTCACTCAAGTTACAATCTTAGAGTATGACTCTAAGACTTGTTTTGGAACAAAGTATGATTTATCTTTTGATTTAACCATTTCAATTAATTCATGATTCCTCTCCTTAGCCAAACAAATGCACTAAGGTGTCTTTAGAAGATCAATTGTGATATGGTTTTATAATCACTAAGATAATCATAAAACAAGATAGTCATGTACTCTCCCATCTCTTCAGATTGGAGAAACTTTTACCTTTCTACCTAATTT
The DNA here is from genome assembly GCF_002870075.4 of Lactuca sativa. NCBI lineage: Eukaryota > Viridiplantae > Streptophyta > Magnoliopsida > Asterales > Asteraceae > Lactuca > Lactuca sativa. The sequence continues at coordinate 66,831,688 of NC_056630.2, forward strand.
GATTCTTCTTATTCATTCTGCCAATCATTGAAACTTTTCCAACGTTTCAGAATTACACTTAAACTTGTAAGCATAACCATATTTACTAAACTTTAGTAAATCATAATGAATAACCTTATTAGCCTTTGTGGTGGACCTGACCAGCGCACAACCTAACGTACCCGATCCTTTAGTCCTTCACTTGACTCACATGTACATGTGAACAAGGAATTAGTCTTAATTTACAAAAGATGAAAATTCTCATTCATCATACAATACAAGTTTCATGATTCCAAGTTTCTACCCAACTGAAACTTGTGTGATGAGAATCTTTCCTTATTTGGTAAATTATGACACTACCACAAACGAAAGAATCAAATCCATTTTCCAATATTGCAATCAAATGGAATCATATAAACAACAATTTTTTCACAAATGTCATTGTAAGGATACTTAAAATAAATAAAATCAAAACTTTTCTTTTATTTTAAAACTTGCGGAAAAACATATTCTTACAGCGCAAATACATATTAAAAACATTTTGTTATGTATTCCTAAGAAATCTATCATAACTCTTTAAGCAACAACTCAAAATTCTGATCATCGAACCATGCGATCGAAATCTATCTATTGCGATCAGAATCAACATACTCTTTCTTTAAGATTCCTTACTTTTCTTTGATTCTACAAAACATCAAAATGTAATTACATTACATCATGTATTAAGAAACTCCAAATGGGAACTTAATAGAGTTAGATAATGGACTTTACCTGAAGTAGAGTCAAACCCTTTTTGACTTTACCATCCTTATGATCTTTCAGGTGAAATGGGCAGCTTCGCAACCAATTTCCCTTCTCTTGGAATATGGACTCTTTGGAAATGATGCACGAGACTATCTCAGAATTAGCCTTTCTATTTACCATTTGGTCAACCAAGTTGACTATGGCCAAACCCTTTCCATTGGGAAGAGAAAGCTTTTTTGGATATCCAATGTTACCATTGTCAATGTCCATGGAAGTTTAGGAAGTTGATCTTCTAATCAAATTTGCTTTACCAATGCTCCAAATCAATGCTAATTCAACAGCATCAAGCAAACAGGTAAGTTCATTAAGGGTCATGTCATAGTCTGTCACATAGTAGTCCTTAAAAAACTCACTATGTGACTTAGAAAGTAATTGAAGAACCCAGTCAATAGTCACCTTCCTTAAGACTTTGACACCCAACTCTCCCGGCTTGCCAATATGTGACTTAATCTCCAAGATGTAAGCACATATAGACTTCGCTTGCCAAATAGGGATTGAGTGACCTTGAACTTGTGCGTCAGGGAGAATTATTGGAGGAGGTGGAGGAAGTGAAGTATCATTTCCAGTCCCATTAATGCACAATAAAGGGATTAATCTTTCACCTTGATTTCCATTTAGGATATCATCTTCATTAGGAAAGCTCTATCCAAAAGGATGAGGAAGACCATAGTTGTCTGAACTTAGACCTCTATGAGGGAGAAATTCATGTTTCAGTTGATTTAAGTCCTTAACATAACACCCAATATGAAATATTAAGGCTAGGACCCAACAAACTATTTTATAACTTGGAAGAGGGATGCCGTAATCCAAGCTACAAAATATTTGAAGGTAGGTAAATGACGATTTACCAATTTCCACCATGAAAAAATATTAATTATTAAGTTTTAATTGGATTTGAAACTCCTGGATCTTTTGAGATTCATTGAACTTTCAATGGCATGTTTAAATCTCGATTGTGCCCTCTCAAGTTTGGGACACGGATGCCGACAATCACAAACAAGGTGTGAATAACCATGCAAATTGACTTGGTACCCTTAATTTTATCACCCAATCGATGTGTCGGTTAACCACACGCGGTCCACCGATCTATGGTAAAACTTAAGTCACCCTTTTCAACACATTGACAGTCCCATGTTAGTGTGCCGATTAACCACACACGCTCCACTAACGACTTAACAAGGGTGTAAAGTGTAATTTCATAGGTTAGCACTATTTCACATTTTCCTAACTAACTAAGATTGGGAATTTATAAGTGTTTAGTTACTTAGTATTTATCATTATACTTTTAATGAAGGGAGAATTATAGTCATTTCCTAACCGTTCGGCTAACGACCCTCCACTATTCAAGGAAGCGGTGAGTGAGAGTGGATGTAACAACCCGAAGTTCGTACCATTATTTGTAATCCTTTTCGTAACCCTTTTCGTTAATCCATTCGTCGTTTCCAAATTCGTTTCCAATTACGTTATTAAATTAAGTCATTTATTTGAAATTGCTATTATGACTTAATGGGTTTCCAAATACATTTAGAACTCACATTAACACCCCATTCTGGTAACCAAAAAAAATTTAGAATCAACCATATCGGATTACGGAAACTTGATCGGGTGCGACCAAAAGCACCGTCTAACGGCAGTATCGGGTAGAATTCCTCCGGGCCACAAACTCAACCCATATATAAGGGATTGAGTGACATCATTTTGAGGCTTTTACTCTCTCTCTAAAAACTTTCTCTCTCTACACTCTCTCTCTAGAACTCGAAGTTGGCCCAAAAACCCCATTTCAAGCATCATTTGGTAAGAAATCCATCCTATACTTGTTGTTTAACTTGAATGGTTTGCAAATTCTTGTTGGAATCACCCAAAACACATATGAACATGTGTTTACGGTTTGGGGACTCTCCCAAAACCGTGAACGCCTCATATGAGGGTTTTGAAGGCTCAAAACCCCTCCAAAACACTTCTAGGGCTTATATCCGGACTAGAAACTTGCATGCATGAGCTTAGGACCCCAAAATCGTATCATATGATGTGTGGACATGAGTTTACGGCCCAAGCATGTTCTTGGACCGTAAACCCTCATTCATGGACCATAAACTCATGTTAGTGAGTCAAAATGCCCTTAAACACCTTCAAATGCTTCCACGGGAGTGTAGAACCTCATAATCTTTCATATAATGCACCAAAACATCCTCAAAGGCATCAAACTTGAGTTTATGGCCCAAGAACATTCTTGGACCGTAAACCCACCTCCTTAGGCCGTAAACACCCCTCAAAGGGTGTTAAGGTGCCTTTAACCCCCTTGAATAGCTTGGTTTGGGACCTAGAATCACATGCGATTGAATTACAACCACCAAAGCCCTTGATTCATGGAAAAACATGATTTTACAGTTGTAAACTCATGATTTTAAGGTAGTAAACTCCCCAAGAACATCTCCTTAGACTGTAAACTGATTTCCCAAGGCCATTTCAAGTCCCGATCACTTCCTAAGCCATGGAATCGACCCTAGAACCTTCCCTTGTGCATTGTATGACCATTTGGCATCCAAGAACCCACCACCCATGATTTTCCGGCCGTAAACTCATGGGGATATGGTCAATAAGCCATAAACTCCTCAAGGAGTTTACTCTTGAAGAATAAACTCCATATTTAGGCCCTACACACCCTTAGATGCTACCCGGATCACTCCTAACACTTGAATTGAAGTGTTTTCACGTATTGGAGTGAATATTCATGTCTAATTAGTGGTTCAAAGTCTAATTAGATACATTTGTATATCATTTCATACTACATAGGAACCTCGCGCGTAATCAAGCCCCGAACTGACAACTAGCATCCAAACTGTCACGTTTTCCCGATTGGTGAGTTCATACCCCTACCCTTTTTCAATGTTTTTCACTGTTTTCAGGGGGAGAATACAAGCAAAGTACAAAGGATAATTGTACTTAAAACTTGTTTTACATGTGTTATGTTCCATATTACATATGCTTTTAACACTGATAATCATAACAGATAACCGTTTGAACTTGCAGAACACAATACCGTATTATTTGTGAAAAATGTTATAAAATGTTGTATTTTATATTTTCACAAAGGGTTTTCCACATTATATCAGTTAAAAGCATAACATTTGAACTTTGAACATGAAACTTAGTACACTGTTTTGTCCTCGGTAACACTCCACAGAGATACGAGAGTGGAGGATCATTGTTTGTAACAGTATCTTTCTGTATTATTACTAGTAAATTTGTTATTCCTATAAATTGGAGACACGTCCTCGGAGAACACTCCACAGAGATACGCGAGTGGAGAACCGCACCCGTAACCAGAATCTCTTAGATAGGGAGCCTGAATTGAGTGTATAGATCTATACGGGGCTGACTACCCCACACCTGGCTGCTAGCTACAGCCGAATCGAAAGGTTCAAGGGTGACGAAAGTCATAAGGTGATGTGGACTACTTATTGCCATATCTAGTCTATCGTATGGTTATGGAACTCGTAATTTGGATAACAGAGATTTACTAAATAGTAGTAATGAATAAAGTAACTATGTTTACTTTGTATATATTAGTTTTATATACGTGTTAAAACTAATACATTTCACAAGGACAACCAGGTTTTCGGTATACATCTTTCACATTTGGTAACCAACATTCAGGAAAATATGGGATATTCTTGGGGTAACATATGTACATAACCATATTCGTGTAACAAACCAGATAACTAAACCTTACATTTCACAAGAGTAACCATGTTTTCAGTATACATCTTTTACATTACATCTTTTAGATCGGTAACCAACAGTCAGGAAAATCTGGGATTTTCCTGAGGTAACATTTGTACATAAGTAAAATCATGTAACAAATTCAGATAACTAAACTTTACAATTCACAAGGGTAAACATGTTTTTAGTGTACATCATTTACATTACACTTTAGATTTGATAACCAACTATTAAGAAAATATGGGATTTTCTTGGTGTGTAACTTTTTCAGAAACAAAAAGGAACTTGTACATTTTCAGAAAACAAAACCGCTTATGAACTCACCAGCGTTATGCTGATTTTCAAACTGCTTGTATTCTCAGGTCCGCATTAGACAAGTACTCGATGATTCGTTTTGGAGAAGACGGAGTGTGTTGAATACTCGTCTTACTTTTATTCATATATACTATGTATCACACCTGTACAACTTTACGTTCAAATAAATGTAAACTTTTATATATGTAATGTAAATGGTTGTTTACTTTACTTACTATGTGCATTGGATTTGATACTCAACGTGGAGTCAACCCCAAAAATGTTTCCGCCTTCGGTTTTTGGGGTGTGGCAGATTGGTAGCAGAGCCCTTGTTTATAGTGAATAAAGTATACCAAACCTTACATGGTATAAGACTATAAACACTAAGGGGCCTAAGTGCTCTGAACTAAAAGTATACTTCAAAATATAAGTATTTTCAAAAGTATACAAGTATACCGAACCGTCGAGATCCATAACTACAAGTTGAACAAGACATAAGTAAATGGGTGTTGTGTACTGCGGTTAAACCTGGGCAGTTATGTAGTCATGTCTAGGATCAATATAGCCTGGCCAACTATATTCATTCGATACACGGCCAACATGTGCTTAGGAGTGACTGCGGTATGCAATATGACTAAAACTTTCCCTAATACCACAAACATCGAGCCAGTGTCGTAAGCGAATCCTGAAATACTATGAGAGTATTTCTCGAGCCAATCCTTTGTAGAAATCCTCGTTCACATGTTGTTCCTTGATCATTCCTTTAGCGATAACTTATATGTTTCGATAACTCTTTCCTGCTTTATCGCTTATTCGGAATGTATATATCTATCATATCTCTTTCCATTCAAAGGACTTATCATCCTCTATTTCTTGATCTTATTAGATCAAGATGCCTCCAAGAAAGAGACGCAACTCCAAGACCAACAACCCTCCACCACCACCTCCTCCTGAAATCGACCCTATGGTATTTCAGACAGCTGTTACCGTCGCGGTGGCAACTGCTATGTCTCAATTGAACACCGGTGGTTCCAGTGGTTCGAGAGGTGGTACTCAAACCCAAAATCAAGATAGCAGTCAGGGACACCGAAAGGAGGGTTCCTATAAAGATTTCATGAATGCAAAACCTACATCCTTTGATGGCACTGGAAGTGTCATTTCCCTTTCCTGATGGTTCGAGAAAATCGAATCCATCTTCGAAATCTGTGCTTGTTCGGAATCCGATTAAATTAAAGTTCACAGCCTGTACCTTCATTGATAAAGCTCTGACTTGGTGGAATGGCCGAGTCAAATCCTTGACCCTACCTATAGCCAACGCCATGGGTTGGGAAGCCATGAAAGAACTCCTCCTAGCTGAATACTGCCCTCGGGGCGAAATGCAGAAATTAAAGCACGAGCTCTGGAACATGAAGATGAAAGGTTCTAATATTTCTTCATACACTTCTAGATTCGATGATCTTGCACTCCTCTGCCCGGGAATAGTTACCCCGGAAAGTAAGAAGATAGAGAGGTTCATTTGGGGGTTGACACAGCCAACCAAGGGAAATGTCTTAGCTGCACGGCCGGATACGTATGATAGCGCCAAGAGTTTAGCCCAGACCCTGATTGATCATAGTGATGATGTTGAGGAATCAACTATCACTCCTGAGCCGACTAAGAGGAGTGATGAGAAAAGGAAATTTTGGAAGAAGAAGAAGGGTCAATCTACCCAAGGGTCCTCAAAGAAACAGCAGACTGTAGCAGTCCATGCTGCTACTACCCCCGTTGCTGCTGCTTCTGTTGTGGGATCTACAGCTCAAACACCTACTAGCATATATGTTGGTAACCTTCCATTATGCGACAAGTGCAAATACCACAACAACCCTGGTCGATGTCGTGAGTTTTCATGTACCAACTGTGGTAAAAAGGGGCACATAATTCGATTCTGCAAGGCACCAGCCCAATCTGCAAATTAATCTTCTGGAGCAGGTGTTGGTCAAGCCTGCTATAATTGTAGAGAAGTTGGGCACTTCAAAAGGAACTGCCCCAAGAAGGCGACAGCTGATAATACTGGGAGAGTTCTAGCCATGGGACGGGAGGAAGCAATTGCCGATCCCACCATTGTTTCGGGTACGTTCCTTCTCGAAAACTCTTATGCTAGTATCCTTTTCGATTCGAGTGCTGAAAGAAGTTTTGTTACTCATGCGTTCAAACATAATCTTAAACCTAATCCTCAACCATTAACCGAAACGTTTACCGTCGAGATGGCTAACGGTGAGAAAGAAAGCGCTAACGAGGTGTTCGTAGGTTGTACCCTTACCCTGAATGACCATTCATTTCCTATCGATCTTATGCCAGTTTCCATAAAGAACTTTGATGTCATTATTGGAATGGATTGGTTGAGTCCCAATCACGCTGATATTCTCTATTTCGAAAAAGCCATCCGTCTCAACCTTCCTGCGGGTCAGACTCTCATAATCTATGGCGATAAACTCAGCTCCAATCTTCGCATCATTTCCTGCATCAAAGCTTAGAAACTCTTGCATAAGGAGTGTCATGCATACTTAGCACATGTAATCAACGAGAAACAGGAAGTTAAAGACCCCGCGAGCATCCCCGAAGTCTGTAACTTTCCTGATGTGTTTCCTAAAGAACTTCCAGGAATTCCTCCCGAACGTCAGGTCGAATTCCGCATTTATCTAATTCCTGGAGCTACCCCCGTAGCGAAATCTCCGTATCGCTTAGCTCTAGCAGAAATGCAGGAGTTATCCAGCCAACTCAATGAGTTTCTCAGTAAAGGATTCATTAGACCAACTTCTTCACCCTGGGGAGCTCCGGTATTGTTCGTTAAGAAGAAAGATGGATCCTTTCGGATGTGTATCAATTACCGTGAGCTGAACAAGTTGACCTTCAAAAATCGATATCCTCTTCCGCGAAAAGATGACCTCTTCGATCAACTCCAGGGAGCTAGCTACTTCTGAAAGATAGACCTTCGGTCAGGGTACCATTAGCTACGAGTTCATGAGAGTGATGCTTCTAAGACAACTTTCAGGACTCGATATGGACACTACGAGTTCGTAGTGATGCCCTTCGGTCTAACCAACGCACCGGCAGTGTTCATGGACCTGATGAACCGTGTGTGTCGCCCTTTTCTGGACAAGTTTGTCATTGTGTTCATTGATGACATACTTGTCTACTCCAAAAGCAAAGAATATCACAAACAACACTTGAGGCTAGTGTTGGAAACCCTTAGATCCGAGAAGTTGTACGCTAAATTTTCCAAGTGTGAATTCTGGATTTGGAAGGTAACTTTCCTCGGTTACGTAGTAAGCGAGGAGGGTATTCACGTGGATCCTTCCAAGGTTAAAGCAATAGAGAATTGTTCGGCATCGAAGACACCCACATAAATCCGTCAATTCTTGGGTCTCGCCGGCTATTATCGGAGATTCATCCAGAACTTTTCCAGAATCGCCAAACCCTTAACCACTCTGACACAGAAAGGTGTACCCTTTTTTGGAGTGAAAAGCAAGAAACAGCCTTCCAGACATTAAAGCAAACCTTGTGTAGCACGCTTGTTCTGTCCCTACCCGAAGGGACAGAGGACTTCGTTGTCTACTGCGATGCGTCTAGTCAAGGCTTAGGCTGTGTGCTTATGCAAAGAGGAAAAGTAATTGCTTATGCCTCTAGACAGCTGAAAGCACACGAGGTCAACTATACCATGCATGACTTGGAATTAGGAGCCGTAGTCTTTGCACTGAAGATTTGGAGACATTATCTCTACGGAACCAAGTGTATGATTTTCACTGACCACAAGAGCCTGCAGCACATCCTCGATCAGAAAGACTTAAACATGAGGCAACGACGATGGGTAGAACCACTCAGTGACTATGAGTGTAAAATCCATTACCATCCCGGCAAGGCCAATGTGGTGGCAGATGCCCTTAGCCGAAAAGAGAGTTCAAGTCGAAAAGTGAAGACCCTGACGATGACTATCCATTCCCACTTATCCATGCAAATCTGAGACGCCCAGTTAGAAGCCCTCAAACCCGAGAACGTGTCAATCGAAGCCTTGAGGGGAATGGATAAGAAACTTGAGATCAGAGGTGACGGAGTTTACTATTTCATGAACCGAATCTGGATTCCAAATTCCAGAGGATTCAAGGAGATTGTCATGGAGGAAGCACATAAGACCAGATACTTTGTTCACCTAGGTTCGGACAAGATGTACCTGGATCTCAAGAAACAATAATGGTGGCCAAAAATGAAAGATGAGATCGCTACATACGTGGGCAAGTGTCTGACTTGCGCCAAGGTGAAAGTCGAGCACCAGAAACCCTCGGGTCTGCTCCAGCAGCCTGAGATACCCGAGTGGAAATGGGAGATGATTACCATAGATTTCATCACCAAGTTACCCAAGTGTCCGAGTGGGTACGACACCATTTGGGCAATTGTCGATCATTTGACAAAGTCCACTCACTTCATTCCAATCAAATAATCATTCAAGATGGAAATACTCGCGCGAATTTACATCCACGAGGTAGTCCGACTGCATGATGTACCTGCGTCCATTATCTCTGATCGAGATAGCAGGTTGACCTCCAGATTCTGGCAGTCTCTCCAGAAGGCTCTTGGAACCAAACTAGACATGAGTACGGCCTATCATCCTCAGACCGATAGACAGAGTGAGAGAACTATCCAAACCCTAGAGGACATGCTTAGAGCATGTGTCATTGATTTCGGAAAGTCATGGGACACACACTTACCTTTGATCGAGTTCTCATACAACAACAGTTATCATACCAGCATCAAAGCTGCTCCGTTTGAATCCCTCTATGGTTGCAAGTGCAGATCCCCTCTGTGCTGGGCCGAGGTAGGGGACACGCAGCTAGCCAAGAGTCGAGTCCCCGACAGTGCTCTCACTGGTCCTGAAATCATCCGTGAAACCACCGAGAAGATCATTCAAATCCGGGAACGATTGAAAGCTTCGCGAGATCGTCAAAAGAGTTACGCAGATAATCGCCGGAAACCTCTGGAATTCCAGGTTGGAGACCGTGTCCTGTTGAAGGTCTCGCCCTGGAAAGGCATGGTACGCTTCGGAAAGCGTGGGAAACTTAATCCGAGGTACATTGGACCCTTCGAGATCCTCGCCATGATCGGTTCTATAGCCTATAAACTTCGATTACCTCATGAGCTCAATAACATTCATCCCGTCTTCCATGTTTCAAACCTCAAGAAGTGTCTATCCGATGAAACCCTAGTGATTCCCTTAGATGAGATCGAGAGAAACAAAAAATTGAACTTCGTGGAGGAGCCGATCGAAATCATGGATCGAGAGGTCAAACGTACAAAGCAAAGCCGCATCCTGATAGTGAAGGTTCGCTGGAATGCCAAGCGGGGACCGGAATTCACTTGGGAACGTGAAGACTCAATGAAATAGAAGTATCCACATCTCTTTCTAGATCCATGATTTGTATCTTAGTTTTGAATTTCGGGACAAAATTCCCTCTAATGGGGGGATAATGTAACAACCCGAAGTTCGTACCATTATTTGTAATCCTTTTCATAACCCTTTTCGTTAATCCATTCGCCGTTTCCAATTACGTTATTAAATTAAGTCATTTATTTGAAATTGCTATTATGACTTAATGGGTGTCCAAATACATTTAGAACTCACATTAACACCCCATTCTAGTAACCAAAAAAAATTTAGAATCAACCATATCGGATTACGGAAACTTGATCGGGTGCGACCAAAAGCACCGTCTAACGGCAGTATCGGGTAGAATTCCTCCGGGCGACAAACTCAACCCATATATAAGGGATTGAGTGACATCATTTTGAGGCTTTTAGTCTCTCTCTAAAAACTTTCTCTCTCTAAACTCTCTCTCTAGAACTCGAAATTGGCCCAAAAACCCCATTTCAAGCATCATTTGGTAAGAAATCCATCCTAAACTTGTTGTTTAACTTTAATGTTTTGAAAATTCTTGTTGGAATCACCCAAAACACATATGAACATGTGTTTATGGTTTGGGGACCCTCCCAAAACTGTGAACGCCTCATATGAGGGTTTTGAAGCCTCAAAACCCCTCCAAAACACTTCTAGGGCTTAGATTCAGACTAGACACTTGCATGCATGAGCTTAGGAACCCAAAATCGTATCATATGATGTGTGGACATGAGTTTACGGCCCAATCATGTTCTTGCACCGTAAACCCTCATTCATGGACCATAAACTCATGTTAGTGAGTCAAAATGCCCTTAAACACCTTCAAATGCTTCCACGGGAGTGTAGAACCTCATAAACTTTCATGTAATGCACCAAAACATCCTCAAAGGCATCAAACTTGAGTTTACGGCCCAAGAACATTCTTGGACGGTAAACCCACCTCTTTAGGCCGTAAACACCCCTCAAAGGGTGTTAAGGTGCCTTTAACCCCCTTGAATAGCTTGGTTTGGGACCTAGAATCACATGTGATTGAATTACAACCACCAAAGCCCTTGATTCATAGACAAACATGATTTTACGGTTGTAAAATCATGATTTTAAGGTAGTAAACTCCCCAAGAACATCTCCTTAGACCGTAAACTCATTTCCCAAGGCCATTTCAAGTCCCGATCACTTCCTAAGCCATGTAATCGACCCTAGAACCTTCCCGTGTGCATTGTATGACCATTTGGCATCCAAGAACCCACCACCCATGATTTTACGGCCTTAAACTCATGGGGATATGGTCAATAAGCCGTAAACTCCTCAAGGAGTTTACTCTTGAAGAATAAACTCCATATTTAGGCCCTACACACCCTTAGATGCTACCCGGATCACTCCAAACACTTGAATTGAAGTGTTTTCACGTCTTGGAGTGCATATTCATGTCTAATTAGTGGTTCAAAGTCTAATTAGATACATTTGTATATCATTTCATACTACATAGGAACCTCGCGCGTAATCAAGCCCCGAACTGACAACTAGCATCCAAACCGTCACGTTTTCCCAACTGGTGAGTTCATACCCCTACCCTTTTTCAATGTTTTTCACTGTTTTCAGGGGGAGAATACAAGCAAAGTACAAAGGATACTTGTACTTAAAACTTGTTTTACATGTGTTTTGTTCCATATTACATATGCTTTTAACACTGATAATCATAACAGATAACCGTTTGAACTTGCAGAACACAACACCATATTATTTGTGAAAAATGTTGAATTTTATATTTTCACAAAGGGTTTTCCACATTATATCAGTTAAAAGCATAACATTTGAACTTTGAACATGAAACTTAGTACACTGTTTTGTCCTCGGTAACACTCCATAGAGATATGCGAGTGGAGGTTCATTGTTTGTAACAGTATCTTTCTGTATTATTACTAGTAAATTTGTTATTCCTATAAATTGGATACACGTCCTTGGAGAACACTCCACAGAGATACGCGAGTGGAGAACCGCACCCGTAACCAGAATCTCTTAGATAGGGAGCCTGAATTGAGTGTATAGATCTATACGGGGCTGACTACCCCACACATGGCTACTAGCTACAGCCGAATCGAAAGGTTCAAGGGTGACGAAAGTCATAAGGTGATGTGGACTACTTATTGCCATATCTAGTCTATCGTATGGTTATGGAACTCGCAATTTGGATAACAGAGATTTACTAAATAGTAATAATGAATAAAGTAACTATGTTACTTTGTATATATTAGTTTTATATACGTGTTAAAACTAATACATTTCACAAGGACAACCAGGTTTTCGGTATGCACCTTTCACATTTGGTAACCGAAATTCAGGAAAATATGGGATTTTCCTGGGGTAACATATGTACATAACCAGATTCATGTAACAAACTAGATAACTAAACCTTACAGTTCACAAGAGTAACCATGTTTTCAGTATACATCTTTTACATTACATCTTTTAGATCGGTAACCAACAGTCAGGAAAATATGGGATTTTCCTGGGGTAACATTTGTACATAACTAGAATCATGTACCAAATTCAGATAACTAAACTTTACAATTCACAAGGGTAAACATGTTTTTAGTGTACATCATTTACATTACACTTTGGATTTGATAACCAACTATTAAGAAAATATGGGATTTTCTTGGTGTGTAACTTTTTCAGAAACAAAAAGGAACTTGTACATTTTCAGAAAACAAAACCGCTTATGAACTCACCAGCATTATGCTGATTTTCAAACTGCTTGTATTCTCAGGTCCGCATTAGACAGGTACCCGATGATTCCTTTTGGCGAAGACGGAGTGTGTTGAAGACTCGTCTTACTTTTGTTCATATATACTATGTATCACACCTGTACAACTTTACTTTCAAATAAATGTAAACTTTTATATATGTAATGTAAATGGTTTTTTACTTTACTTACTATGTGCATTGGATTTGATACTCAACGTGGAGTTAACCCCGGAAGTGTTTCCGCCTTCGGTTTTCGGGGTGTGACAGTGGACACCCATTGAACTGTCATTTTATAGGCAGTAACCTTATACCCCCTCCCTCTTATAGACTGGCTTCATGAATGAGGCCTACTAACGGTAAGTTTGACTTTATCGTATACATATATAACCATTAACTTTTAATATTATAATAGTATAAGGTTGAATTTTAAACTTTTAAACTTCTAAGGTTTAATTTGGAATTAAAGTATACATGGGGAGGTAACTTTGCAAATTTCAAAACTTGAGGGCAAGTTTTGAAAATTTTCAAAACTCTTAGATTTTCATAACTTATGAGTTTAATTAAGGTTTTAAAAATCTTTAATGAAGAGACTCTTTAACATCCATAACCTGAGGACAAGTTATGGAGTTCATAAAAGTATTTATGACAAAAAGCCTATTCATGTTTCTTAACCTATGGTTTTAATACCTTTTTAATGAGACTTTTCAAATAACTTGAGGACAAGTTACAAAACACATATTATGAATAACTTTTAGATTAATTTGGATTGAAAACAACTATCACAAACATGTCTAGCAATATTCATAATCCTTATTAAACTCATATGAACAAGACAATTCACATCAAACAATTTTCATGTAATTAGCCTAATCATTAAACTAATACAAAACATAAAACTTTTGACAATTATCTTTTGAATTGGATTAGTATGATCATTACCACATCAAAAACAGGTCTTATAAGTCCAAAACAGTTTAAGGTAATGATTCTACACCAATTCCAGCCTTAAAACTCGAAGATATGCTGTCTGGGGGTCCAACTCATCGAGTGCATGAACCAACTCGACGAGTTGGATGAATTTGTGCATGGAATCGGCGAGTCCACTGTCCAAAACAACAGAAAATCGATTTTTTCAGTATTTTTCAGCAATTTGCATCAAGTATAATTTAAAACAAGCCTAGTCTCTGATACCATTTTTAGGTTTTGAGCATTCTAACACTCGTAAGGTGTTCATGCAACACTAAATAACTTGGATCTATGTTTTCACTAATTATACATGCAAAGGTGTTTCCAAGGTATTAAGCCTATAACTAGCATACAAAGATGTAAACTACACAAGATACTAGTTAGTGTAACATACCTTTTCATATGGCTGGAAGTCTTGATGCATTTTGGCCTTAAGAGCTTAGCCCCAATAGTGTGGAAGCCTCAAGTGGAATCACAACACATTAAGGAGAAAGGTAGGACTTGAGGGAGAATCTCAATGCACTCTAAAACCTTCATGAACTCCAAGAACATGCACCCACACACTAGGGTTGGCGATTTTTAGGTCATCATATATGTATTTATATGTGTTGAATTCTAAGAGTCATGGGTAAACCCAAACCCATACCCATGGGTTTTATGATCCATGGTTCATGTGGCCCAACTCTTTATGTATCCATACATAAACTTGGTCCAACATGGATCATAAGCCCAACACATATAAATATAACTAATTAACATAATTAGTCCCCATAGATTTAATTAGTCTCTTTTGATCACTAAATTAATCCAAATTAATTCTTGATCAATACTAATTAACTCATATTATTTCATATTAACATATTAAAACTTATAATATATTAATAAATCATATATAACCTTCTCTCAGAATTCCATCCTAACAAATTGTCCTGATGATATGCAACCCAAATGGACCATGCTACTCTCGGGTCAGGTACATACCGATAATAGTTATGGGCTTAGACATCTAATCCAACAATTACCATAAGAGATATTGTAAGAACCAAATCCATAGTTAATATTATTATTATTTAAAAGATAAATAACACTTTCATTAATTTCATTTCAAGGAAATAATATAAGGAAAATACATAAACCAAAACTTCAATTTTATTGAAATAAAATGAAAAATGGAACTTATCCTTACAATGCATGAAATGAAAAACTATATTTATGAACTTTTCCAAAGAGTAATAGCAATATATAAAATTATCCTAACTCCCTAGTAGTAGCTCAAAATTATGACCAACAAACCATGTAACCAAAGTCCATTTTCACCATTAGATTTAGCTCACTTCACATAAGCTTCATTCTTTATTTTACATCATACAATACCATCAAATTATGATAATCACATCATTTATTAAGATTCTATGAATAGGAACTTATGGATTTAGATAATGGATTTACCTGAAGTAGATTCACACTAAGTCTACTTTACCATCTTGAAGATCTTGCAAGTAATATGGGCAGCTTCGCTTCCAGTGTCCCTTCAGTTGGTTGTAGAAACACATGGACTCATTAGGGTCAACATGTGGAATGATATCATAACAATCCTTTCTCTTTACCATACAATTAAATCATTTAATCTTGGTTGATCCCTTTCGATTGGGAAGAGAAACCTTTTCTAGTTCATCAACATTTTCTGCATCAATGTCCATGGAATTCTTTAAATTAGACCTTATAAGCATTTCTACTTTAGTTATGTTCTTAAGCATTTTTGCTTCAAAAAACACTAACATATAGGTCAGATCAATTATGGTCGCATCGAGGTTCCTCATATGAAAGTTCTTAATGAACTGACCATATGACTTAGGAAGCGAAAAAGAACGAAATCAATGGCTTGCTCCTTTAGGAATATGCCACCCATCCTTTCTAACTTTTCAATGCATGACTTCATTTTCAGAATGTGTGCACACACAAAATTCATATCTTCATGTTTAGATGCCAATAAGACTTGATTAGTTTCATATCTTTCAACTCAAGGAAAACGTGACGTTGGGAGAGTCACGGGAGGAGGAGGTGGAAGAATTAAAGAGAGATGATGTCCAATTCCACCATTTCCTAAGGAAGGGAAAACATTTTCACCTTGACTAGAATGTGGAAGACCATCTTCTGAAGAACGAGGAAAAACATTTCCATAAGAACAAGGAACACTATCATTGTCTTGATTTGACATCTAAAATTTAGGAGAAGAGAGAATTCAAGTTAGTTGATTTTAATCTATAGTTATTAACCCATAATTTAAATTAAGGCTAGGATCCATATTTTTTATTCGACCTTTGAAGAGGGATGTCGTAATCAAATTCGAATCTATTTTAGGTGGTAGATTCATCTCACAAATTTCAATCACATGAAACTCCTATATCTTTGAGATTCATTGAATATTTGCAATGACATGTTTAATCTTAATTATACTCTTACTAATTGTGACTATGATGCCGAGGATCATAATTAAGATGTGAATAACCCTGCAAACGTACTTGAAAACCTTGACGTCATTTATCATACGCACTACATCAATAATGATAATTTTCGATTTGTCCATCACCTCAGTTTTATAGTCCCAAATTAGTGCGCAAGTTAGCCACGCACGATCCACTAATGATATATAAAGAATGATGTTCGTTTTCATGCATTAGCATACAATTTTAAGTTTTTCCTAAAGTAACTAAAGTGGGATTTTTAAAAAGTTTAGTTACTTTATAATATCATACTTTTAGAGGTTATGTCATATCAACCCATTCGGCCAATGATCCTCCCCCATTGAAGATAATTATAAGCTTAGTTACTTTATAGTATCATACTTTTAGCGGTGGGTGAGAGTGGACACCCAATGACGGTCATTTTATATGTCGTTTCTTAATACCCCCTTAGAATATGGCTTCATGAATGAGGCCTACTATTGATTTGACTGACGTGTCTTATACATAAAATATATTAAACTTTTAATCATATAAAGTATAAGGTGAATTTTAAATCTTTTCAAAAGCCGAGGTTTAAATATTAATTATCTAGATTATCATATAACTAATTAATCAATTTAAACATCAAATGAATTCATACATATCTTTTAACTAGAATACAATTAAATTAATTATTGAATTCATAAAAGATAATTCACTTTAATATAACTAATTAAAATTAACATATAACAATATCTCCTTATATTTAGGGTCTTGATACATTGTCGGCCAATAATATCCTAATCTATCAATCTTTTTAATGATTATTCTTGTTCCATCATGTGCCCCTACTATTCCTTCATGTATTTCGTTTATTAGGTATTGTGCCTCGACGAAGTTTATACATTTCAACAATAGTTACAAGTACCCTCTCTTGTATAGTGTTCAATTGCAAATTGTAAAGGATGGTTCTTTGAATCGGATTTAAATAGCTTGTTTATCATATTCTAGCAACTTTCCTTTTTTCAATATTCCATTATTGGGTATTGTCAATCGTGTGTTGCATCAATTGTTAAAAATGACGGCTTCTCATCTATTTATTTATTTTTTTTGCTTTTTCAACTAAAACCTGTTTTGCCAAATTTGGGAATTCTGATGATGCTAGTTTGCTTAATACATCCGCCCTCTTGTTCTTCGACTGCAATATGTGGTAGAGTTTGAAAGTTTTTAACTTTTTAGTAAGTAATTTGACTTTGGTTGCATATTGCATTAAAATTTGTTCTCGTACTTCGTAAAGACCATTTATTTGGTTAGCAACGATACAAATGCTTTTAAGTTGTCGCTCCCTACTTTGATTTCTAGTTGTAGCCCTGCTATGAGGGCCTCATATTCAGATTCGTTGTTTGATGCTTTAAAGTCAAAACGTAATGTGTATGTGTTATCTTATCCTATTGGGCTAGTTAAAATTAGCGAACGTCAACTCTATCAACACTTGAAGATTCTCCTATATGTAGAATCCACTCATCCTTGTCTGCCTCCTCAACATACCTGTTTTCTTGTTTGCTTTCATTAACCTACACTACCTCGGTTTTACTGTTTATTTCATTTATATAAATTTTGCTAATGCTTGCGCCTTTATACTTGTTCACGGCTGGAAATCGATTTTGTGTTCTCCTAGCACTACCTCCCATTTGGCCAAGCGTCCTATTTTTTCCCGCTTAAGTAACACTTTTCGTATTGGTGTTTTGGTTAATACTTCGATGAAGTTTGCTATGAAATATCTTCATAATCTTCTGGTTGCATAGATGGGGGATAAAGCTAGTTTCTCTACGTCTAAGTACCTAATTTAAGCTCCTTGTAGAACACAAATCATAAAGTATATAGGCATCTATTTAGAATTCATATTTGTAGCGAGTATGATGCTTACCGCTAACTTGGATGTAGATAAACATATCATTAGTGTTTTTCCCAGGATAGGTGAAGCTAGGGATGACAATTCCCATAGTGTTGTTTTAAGTTTCTCTAGTGTAAATTTTGCTTCCTTTTTCTTCTTGAACTCTGTCTTTTCTAATACATTTTAAGCTTTTTACAGAAAAGTAGTGTCTTATCAACAAACTTTGCTAGAAATCTACCTAACGCTGGTAACTTTTCATTCAAGGCATGCACCTCTTTGATTGTATTAGGCGATCGTAGTTGTATTATTGAATTTAAGTTTTTTAGGATTGGCTTGTGTTCCCTCCTTTGTTATCATATGTCCTAGTAATTTTCCTTCTTCGATACCAAATAAACACTTTTCAAGGTTCAACTTCATTTGTACTTTTCTTAGATGTCTTAATGTTTCTCTATTGTCATATAATCATTCATGATCTTTATGACTATGTCATCAACATAGAATTCAATATTTCTACCAGTCTAAGAAGTGAAAACGTTGTATGCTAGCCTTTGATATGTTTCTTCGACATTTTTAAGACCAAATGATATCTTTGTGTTACAAAATGTACCTTGTTTGTGTGGAAACATGTCTTTTCATCATCTACTTTTTGCATATGGATCCAATTATAGCCTTTATATGTGTCTAGGAAACCTTCCCATTTTTCCCACCTAACGATTCGATTTTTTTCTGCAGAAATATTCTTGATCTGCATAGTATTTGAAAGAAATCTAAGTGTAATATGTTATACAAATGTAAACTACGAAATAGATTAAGATGATCATCGAAGGTGCTAGTAGGAATTGCTTCTACAGCTAATGGCAGAGAGTAGTGTGGTGATTTCCCTAGGAAAACCTAGGAAGAGATTTAGTACTGGTAGCCTTGTTTTATGAACAATTGTATGTGTGGATAAGGAGTGACTTGGAGTAATCAAAGCGATCCTTGAGGAATGTACAGATAGATGTAGAGGGTAGTATGGGCTCATACTACCAGAAGCAGAGGACTTGTACTCAAGTCAAGGAGAGTTGCGCTGAAACCAGGAAGCTTGTAGAGTATGAGACTCCTCGATATATATATATATATATATATATATATATATATATATATATATTCCGATGGTTTATATGATCTAGTTTTAGTATGGTGACTCTTCGAGGCAGACCGATTAGTGGTTCTGGTGTTGGTGAGGGTTCAGGCTCGGGTTCTGGAGCCGGGCATTTGGATGATTAGAAGCGGGACTTCATTTCATCTGAGATTACCCACGACATACTTGAGCAGACTCTTGTGATCTTTGGTACGATCAATGAGGGTATCATGGAGGTATTGGAGGATCACTTGGTCTCTTTCTATTCGGAGATAGTGGCTTCATTGGGGCGTGTTCATTGACTTTCAAGGATTTTTGGGCATGTGGGGCTTTGGAGTACTTCGGGGAGAAGGACCCGATCGCGACCAGGCATTGGTTAGCGGATGTCGCTAATGCCTTTCACACTAGTAGTTTCTCCGATAGGGCAAAGGTCAGACTTGCTTCCTGTCTTCCTAAAGAAAAAGCTTGAGATTGGTGGGAGGAGGTTGGGTGCTCAGTTGGTGATGAGGCAGTTGATTCGATGACATGGGATGATTTTGGGACTAGATTTTGAGTTGAGTTTGTACCAGTGATTGAGGTGAAGGAGTTGGTGAGGGAGTTCTAGGATCGTCGCCAAACTACTGAGACAGTATCTGAGATCACCACAATGTTCCGTGAGAGGCCGTTGTTGGTTCCACAATATGTGGTGGACGAGGAGATGAAGAAGGTGAGATACCATGACATGTTGAGGAGTGATATTCGCAAGTTTGTGAGCTGATCCAGTTGCAAGACACTGGAGTGATATCATTATGAGAGCCAGAGAGATGGATATTGATCTTGAGATAGAGATAAAGAGGAAGTCGGACCAGGCTCAAGTTTCAGGGGTATCATGCAAGAGTCCCAAGGTATTTAATTTGATATCGAGAGGCTGGCAAAGTCGGAGCTATTGCAACAAGTGCGACAAGACGCACGATGGGGCGTGTAGGATGGGTGGTTATGGTTGCTTCAAGTACTGCCAGATGGGTCATAGTAGCAGGGATTGTACTTCTACTACTACCACCACCACCACCCCGGTATCTAAGATGATTTGCTGCCATTGCAATCAGACGGGACACAAGAAGCCTCATTATCCAAGTTTGGAAGCAGCAGGACCAGTGGTAGCACCCACTCCAGCGATGCTGTAGATTACTGATGGCCGCTAGGGCAAGGCGGATGCGTCCTGTGGTGAGGAGCAGGGCTTTTCAGCTGATAACCGAGGAGGCTCGCGCAACACCTGATGTGGTGGCAGGTATGTATCTTCTCCTTATCTCTTAATTTTTGATGTATTGCCTGCTTATATTTGTGTGTTTTATTTTAGGATCATTCCTCGTGAATGGTATCTCTTCATTGGTATTGTTCGAATCAAGGGCTACCCGATCTTTTGCTGGAGCTATGGGGGAGTTAGATTGTCCTTTAGATATTGAGATTGCAGATGATCGATCTATCCGGGTATCGAGGGTTCATTAGGGTTGTGTTCTTCAGATGTTCAGCGAGCAGTATCCGATTGATTTGGTTCCCATTCCTTTTCGCGGGAACAAGGTTATCGTACGGATGGACTGGTTGAGCTCCAATGGGGGGTGATTGATTGTGAGCATTAGTTAGTGCGTATTCGTCCCCCAAGTTAGGGGAGTTGGTGGTTCATGGACAGAAATCTCAACATGGGTCAATTCTATGTTCAGCGGCTAGGGCCAGACGCTATCTTCATCAGGCTTGTTCTAGTTATGTCGGCTATGTTATGGATACTCGGGATAAGGGTAAAGCGACTATGGATGATGTGTCGATTGTTCGGGAGTACCCAGATATGTTTCCGTTGGATTTACCTGGGGTGTAACAGGAGAAACAGGTAGAGTTCAGGATTGACTTGGCTCCTGGTGCGACTCCGATAGCCAAGGCACCGTATCGGTTAGCTCCTCAAGTGCAGGAGTTATCTACACAGTTGCAGGAGCTGTTAGACAAGGGGTTCATTCGAGCAGTTCGCATTGGGTATTATCGATCTTGTTTGTGAGGAAGAATGATGGGTCTCATCAGATGTGTATTGATTATCGGGAACTGAATAAGCTAACCGTGAAGCGCTGTTATCCACTCTCGAGGATTAATGATTTGTTTGACCAACTTCAGGGTGCATCTTGGTTTTCCAAGATTGATCTATGTTCGGGTTACCATCAGATGAGGGTCATAGAGGAGGATGTGTAGAAGATGGCCTTCAGGACTCGTTATGGTCATTACGAGTTCGTGGGCATGCCCTTCGGGCTCACCAATGCTCCATCCGCATTTATGGACCTCATAAACTATGTATGCAGGCCGATGCTAGATCGATATGTGATTTTATGCATTGATGATGTCCTAGTCTATTCCATGACCTAGGAGCTGCATGAGGAGTAGTTGAGGGAGGTTTTGGAGACTCTGAGGAGGGAGAGACTTTATGCAAAGTTCTCCAAGTGTGAATTCTGATTGTGCGAGGTGCAGTTTCTGGGGCACCTTGTCAACCAGAACGGTATTCTGGTCGATCCGGCTAAGGTCGAGGCCATGATGATATGGGAGGTTCCGATGTCTCCATTTGAGATTTAGAGTTTCCTTGGTTTAGTACGTTACTATCAGAGATTCGTTCAGGATTTCTCCAAGATAGCATTTCCTCTGACTCGGTTGAAGAAGAAGACTGTCACTTTTCGTTGGGGGCCTGAGCAATAGGAAACTTTTGGGACTCTGGGGTAGAGATTGTGTGAGGCATCGATTTTGAACCTGTTGGAGGGTGTTGAGGACTTCGTTATTTATTGTGTTACTTCATTCACGGGTTTAGGTGCAATTCTGATGAAGGGGGGTCATGTGACCACTTACGCTTTGAGGTAGTTGAAGCCTCATGAGGTGAATTATCCAACGCATAATTTAAAGTTGGGGGCTGTGGTTTTTTCCTTAAGATTTGGCGACATTACCTCTATGGGGTCCAACGTTCTATTTACACGGATCATATGAGCCTAAGATATCTGATGGATCAGCCGAATCTGAATATGAGGGAGCATGAGTGATTGGATGTGGTGAAGGATTATGATTGTGAGATCCTTTACCATCCGGGGAAGAGCAATGTGGTGGTTGATGCTCTTAGGTGCAAGGCGGTCACAGCTCCGATCAAGGATATTTGTTTGAGGATGACCATGATTACTCCGCTTTTGGAGCATATTCGAGAGGCACATCGATGAGTGAGCGCATAGTGGGTTTGGTGGCTTCCTTTGATTATGATAGCCGAGGGTTACTGACTCTTCATCAGAGAGTGTGGGTTCCGTATTAGGGTGGGTGCGTCAGGTTCTAATGGAGGAGGCACACAAATCGAGATTCTTCATTCATCTCGGGGCGACAAAGATGTATAGAGATCTTCGTCCTAATTATTGGTGGCCCTACATGAATCGGGATCTAGCTTGGTATGTGGAGAGGTGCTTGACTTGCAGGAAAGTCAAGGCCGAGCATCAGTGACCTAACGACAAGATGCAGCTATTGGATATTCCTGTTTGGAAATGGGAGGAGATTACCATGGATTTCATTACGAAGTTGTCCTGTACTGCACGCGGAGTGGATTCGATTTGGGTCATCGTGGATCCATTGGCCAAGTGCACGTATTTTATCTTGATTCAGGAGAGTATCTATGCGGAGAAGTTGGCTGAGGTATACATCAGGGAGGTTGTAGCACGACATGGGGTGTCGGTTTCAGTGGTTTTAGATGGGGATGTCTGGTTCAATTCCAGATTTTAGAAGTGGTTCCACGACAAGGTGGCTACTCGTCTCCATTTCAGTACAACTTTCCACATGCAGACTGAAGGTCAGAGCGAGCGAATTATTTAGACCTTATAGGATATGCTTCTTCTGTGTTTTTTGGATTTTAGTGGGAGTTAAGATACATATCTCCCTTTGACGGAGTTTTCATATAACAACAGTTATCATGCCAGCATTGATCGACCTCCTTTTTAGATGCTTTATGGGAGGAAATATAAGACCCCCGATATGTTAGGTTGAGGTTGGTCAGCGAGTCATGGGGAGTACTGAAGTGGTACTCAAGACTAATAAGTTGATTCAGCAGTTTCAGAGTAGACTCTAGACAACTCAGAGTTGGCAGAAGAGCTATGCTGACAAACGACGATCAGACTTGGAGTTCCAGGTTGGGGATATGGTTCTTCTGAAGGTGTCACCTTGGAAAGGTGTTATCCAATTCAGGAAGCGGGGTAAGTTGGGCCCCAGGTATATTGGTCCTTTTAGGGTTATAGCCTGGGTGTGCAAGGTTGCGTATCATTTGGATCTTTTGGAGGAACTCAATCAGATTCGTAACATGTTCCATGTCTCTCATTTTCAGAAATGTTTAGTAGATGATTATGTGGTGGTTCCATTTGAGGATATTCAGGTGGGTGATCACCTAAATTATATCGAAAGACCGGTGGGGATTCTTGACAGGAAGACAAAAACCTTGAGGAACAAGGTTGTTGAGCTGGTACAGGTGCAGTTGCTGCATTGTAAGGGATCAGAATGGGCCCTGGAACCGGAAGACAAGATAAAAGAGCACTACCCAGAATTGTTTGATGTGGCGGATTTCAAGGGCAAAGTCTGATTCAAACCCTAATTTTTGGGTATTTAAGAGAATGATAGGCTAGGGTTACCAATTCTCAGCCTCTCTCACCCTCTAAGCCTCTAGAAACCTTAGATTTTGTGTAACCTTGAATTATTTGGTATTTTTCTTGTGGAAAGGAAGGAAAAAGGGGAGAATAAGAAGTATCTTGGAAAGGAAGTTGCTTGGAATCATCATCATCATCAATTCTCATCTTGTTTGGACCATTGTAAGTATCAAGACTAAAGCTTTACTCCGTTACATGGCTATATCTAGGTTTTTTTTGCCCATTTTCTTATGTTTTAGCTTGATTAGAGTGGACTAGATCCATAAAGTTCACAACTTTATGGATTCAAATGGTCCTTTGATTCTTATATCATTTAGATTTGGGATTTGGTGGAGTATTAGAGCTTGCATGAGGAATTGAGGCTATATTTGCACTTTTTAACCTAAAATGGTGAAGGGACATGCATGGTGCATGGATGTCCATAAAGCATGCATTTTAATGGACCATTAGGGTCCTATTTAACTTCTGGAAAGGCTGAGATTGATTGTTGAATGGATTAAGAATTTTGGAATGGTGGTTTTGGCTTTAGACTATTCTCACAATGTGAGACATAAGGTCTCACGACGTGAGCATGAGTCACCATCCCTGTTGAGTCATCTGATTCAGGAGTGAGTCTCAGATTCGGATCGGACACTTCTCATGACGTGATCAAGGATCGGTCACGACGTGAGACGTTGTTTTGGGCTTTTGGGCCTTAATGGGCTTCTAGTTTCTAACTTTAGGCCTTAGTGTGCTTGGGCCCATTTGGAGCCTTGGGTATCATTTAGGAAATTGGGCCTTCTTGGTTTAGGCCCATAAGGGGTTATGGGCCCATTTAGGATGATGTGCTACTATTCGGCTCTTTGGTGTTAATGGACAAGGCCTTGGTTTTAGGCCAAGTAAGAAAAGGGTAAAAATGTATTTTACCCTAGATATTGGTCAAGTAGCTTAGATTCATGATGTGGGTCGAGATCCAATTTATAGTTGGGTATTATTTTTGGTGATGTTAGCACGGGCATTTTCCCGGACTAGCAGAACGAGATTCATTTGAGCGTTTTATCAGCTAGAGTTGAGTTTCCTCACTCTTTTTAGCGGGTCAAAGGCACCAATGCCGACCCATGGTTTCATATGTTTAGAATGCTAGATGTCTGCATGACTCTTATGTTTATATGTTTATCGGGCAGGGCCGATGACTAACAAATATGTATACCGAGCAGGGCCCGGTGCCTAGCGGGGCCCGATGACAGTTGGGGCTCATTATATGTTTATTATGCATGATATGTGGTATCTTGGGGAACTCACTAAGCTTTATGTTTATAGTTTTCAGTTTATGTTTTCAGGTACTTCTGGTTTGAATGGGAAGAGCCTGGGATGATTGCAGTGCACATACCACCTTGTTCCGTATTTTATGTTACTCTCACATTTTGTGATGTTGTTGATTAATAAATATTTTTTGTTTTGTGAAATATTTTATATAATTTCTTATATTTTTTTTCTTTTGTTTTTAAGCATATACAATATTTTTAAAGTAAAGAGTATCTAGCAATAAAATTAAATAAATTAAATATATAACAAGAAGTATGGAGAGTCATTTAAAAAAATAATAACTAAGTATTTCTTAGCAAATAAAAAAACAAAAAAAAATCTATATAATGTTAATGTTTTAAAATTCTTAAAACTTTTTAATATTTTTTAATTAGAAGTTTAAAAACTTTTAATTTTTTTAATACAATATTTTAAACTAATATTTAACGAAAGTATATTAAAATGATATAAAAAAATATTAAATTGTCATACAAAATCTATACGTAACTTGTATTAAAGTTATATGAAAAGATAAAAAAAAAAAGTTAAAAAAATTATAAGCAAAGTTTAAAACAATGTATTAGAAAAAAGTATAGATAAAGAATATCATAAAAATGTTGTAAGAATTATAAAAAG
Source organism: Lactuca sativa (assembly GCF_002870075.4). NCBI lineage: Eukaryota > Viridiplantae > Streptophyta > Magnoliopsida > Asterales > Asteraceae > Lactuca > Lactuca sativa. Next base: position 66,857,672 of record NC_056630.2, read on the forward strand.
TCTTAAGAAATTTGCAAAAAAAATGTTTATATTTAGACAACTTTTTTTTTTTTTTTTTATACATTTAGACAACTTTCTTTTTTTGTATGCATTTCACACATATTACCATTTGTCACCTCGTATAGCAGTTGAGAATGGTAATACGTGAACACATTTAACAAGTTAAATGGTCAAATGTATATAAACCACAACATTTTCATGCGTAACTGAAAAAAGCCTTATTTTTTTGTTGGTTGTGACCACAAATTTTAAGCAGAGTTATTACTCTAGCTCAATTAACAGGTTTCATAGTTAATTCAGTTATTTTTTTTTTTATCAAAATCAGTCAAAAAAATAAGGTTTATAGTTCAAATTTGGTCCCCTGTAGTTTGCAAAAATTTACGTTACATGTCAAAAGCTTGGTTTTATGTTTATTTAACTTCTTTATTTTTTATTTTTTAGTGAAAACAAAACTTGGTTTTATATTTATTTATATTCTTTTATTTTTTGTAATTTTTTATAATTTTTTTCGTTTTTTTTGTTTTTTGTTTTATTTCAGTTTTTCTTTTTTTAGTTATTTTCTATTTTAATATTATAAATATCACATATTGAATCCAAAAAAAAATAGAAAAACCATAGTTTACCCAAATTAAAAAAATAGAAAACAAAAAAAAAACACAAAAAAAAAAAATAATAATATACTCTAAGATATTCATACATTTAACACTTTTTGAAAAATATCAAACGAAATTATAAAATTTACGAAAAACAAAGCGTAACAAAAATATGAAAAAAAATATAAAAATAGACAAAATAGACAAAAAATAATGCATACACATTACACTTTTTGAAAAATATCAAAAGAAGTTATCAAATTGACGAAAAAAAAAACAAATATGAAAAAGATACGAAGAATATGAAAAACTATCAAAAAAATATAAAACCAAATTTAGTTTTGACTAAAACTTACAAAAATAAATGAAAATAAAGAAGTTAAAAAACATAAAATTGAGTTTTGGACATGTGGTGTAATTTTTTACAAACTATAGAGATAAATTTGGATTTTAAACAAAATTTTATGACTTAATTTTCAAAAACGATAACAGACTTAATATTGAAACTCGTTAATTGGGCTCTGTGTAAAATTTGTAGCCAGAGCCAACAACAAAAAAATAATATAGTTTTTTTCTAATTATGTGTGAAAATGTTGTGGCTATTATGGTACTTGTCCATATATATATATATATATATATATATATATATATATATATATATATATATATATATATATATATATATATATATATATATATATATATATATATATATATATATATATATATATATATAATGGAAAGATCAATTGGAAATGCATAAACATAAAAAATATTTTGAGATATCTATTTTTTTTATTGACTTTATACATAAGAAAATCGCATACATGGCTATATTTTCGTTGATTTTTTTAAAGATATTTCTAAAAAAAGGTTTTTAAAATAATTTCAAATTTCTTTTCAACAAAATTATATATATATATATATATATATATATATATATATATATATATATATATATATATATATATATATATATACACACACACAATTTTAATGTTTATAAAGTTCAAAAAAAATTAAATATCTCAAAGTATTTTTTATGTATTACTAATGATTTTGTAGGTTTTAGGGTTTCCAAACGTGCACGAATTTTCTATTGATCTTTCCATATATATATATATATATATATATATATATATATATATATATATATATATATATATATATATATATATATATATATATATATATATGTTGTAAATTATTAAATCACACCAATAATTGGTGAATTGGTAAAAGATATCATGTCATACTATTTATATTACGTATGATAGGTAGTTTTGTTGTATATATATAACATGCTCTTGTAAGAAGAATGGTAGACAATTTCACGAAAGATAAAATATTCGATATCTTTCTAAATCTTCTCCATCAAGTTTCTTTAAGTATGTTATTTTAGTTTATTTTTAACATATCTTAATCACGTTGAATTTATAACACGTTATCAGCACGAAAGCTCTTATCAAGGTTATTAAACAAGTGGAAATCACATCTATCTTAATCAAGTTTAATATGAATCCAACTGGAGCGCAACACCAAGAAAAGATTGGAGATCTTTGTATAGCAGATAGTGGTAGTACACATACTATTCTGAAATCAAAGAAATATTTTTCAAAATTAGTACCAACAAAAACAATCATACATACAATATCAGGTCCTGCAGACATGATAGAGGGAACCGGGAAAGCCCATTTTATATTACCAAATGGTATAAGCTTTTGTATAGAAAATGCCTTATTTTCTCCAAAGTCTAATAGAAACTTATTAAGTTTCAATGATATATATTTCAAAGGATATGACACAAAGACTGTGACCATTGAAAATAAGAAATATATGTACATTATAGACAAAAATCGTGTGCTTGAAAAACTACCAACACTTGATTCTGGTATGTATTATACATATATACATATGATTGAATCAAATATGGTAATCGAAAGAAAACATTGTGATCCTGGGACATTCAGTTTATGGCATGATAGGTTGGGCCACCCAGGATTAACAATGATGCGAAGGATAATTGAGAATACACATGGGCATCCATTGAAGGACCAAAAGTTCCCTCAATCCAATAGCATAAAACCATGTACATCTTGTTCCCTTGGAAAGTTAATTATAAAACACTCTCCAATGAAAGTTGAAAGGGAATCGCCTAGATTTCTAGAAAGAATTCAAGGTGATATATGTGGACCGATTCACCCTCCATCTGGACCATTTAGATACTTTATGGTCTTAATAGATGCATCCAGCAAATGGTCTCATGTTTGCCTATTATCAACTCGTAATATGGCATTTGCAAAGTTTCTTGCCCAAATTATTAAATTAAGGGCACATTTCCCTGATTATACTATCAAAAGAGTGAGACTTGATAATGCTGGTGAATTTACTTCACAAGCATTTAATGAATATTGTATGTCTGTCGGAATTGTTGTTGAGCATCCAGTTGCTCATGTACACACACAGAATGGTTTAGCTGAATCACTAATTAAACGTCTCCAGCTAATAGCTAGACCATTGATAATGAGGACTAAACTTCCTGTTTCTGTTTGGGGCCATGCAATCTTACATGCTGGATCATTGATACGCATGAGACCAAGTTCATATCATGTATATTCTCCACTACAACTTGCTTTCGGTCAAGAACCAAATATATCCCATTTGCGAATTTTTGGGTGTGCAGTATATGTCCCTATTGCACCACCTCAACGGACAAAAATGGGTCCTCAAAGAAGGTTGGGAATATATGTTGGTTATGAGTCAGTCTCTATTATAAGATATCTTGAACCATTAACAGGTGATGTTTTCACAGCACGCCTAGCAGATTGTCAATTTGATGAGGCAAATTTCCCATCATTAGGTGGAGAAAAGAAGATTATGGAAAAGGATGTGTCATGGCATGAGCCTTCTTTATCATATCTTGACCCTCACACAAGGCAATGTGACATGGAAGTTCAAAAGATAATGCATTTCCAAGAAATGGCAAATCAATTACCTGATGCATTTACTGACACAAAAAGGGTGACTAAATCATATATACCAGCTGTCAATGTTCCAGCTCGAATTGACATTCCACAAGGACAATCTGATGATAAAGTCACTCAAGAGTCTAAAACACGCCTGAAGCGTGGAAGGCCATTTGGTTCTAAGGATAAGAACCCACGAAAAAGAAGAGGAGCAGAAAATGCACTAGATCATGAGGAAAGTGTTCCTGGAGAAACACGAATTATTCAAATTCCCCCAGGAAAAGAGAATGATGCACAAAATTATGGTCAACCAAATAGAATATGTGACCAAAATGAAACTGATAGTATAAGTGCAATATTTTCTTATTCAGTTGCATGTGATATTATGAATGATGATCCTGAACCACAATCTGTCATTGAATGTCAAAGAAGAAATGATTGGGCTAAATGGAAGGAAGCTATGCAAGTTGAATTAAATTCTCTTAACAAGAGAAAGGTTTTTGGGAACATTATCCTCACACCAGAAGTTGTGAAACCATTAGGATATAGATGGATCTTCGTACGAAAAAGAAATGAGAAAGACGAAATTGTAAGATACAAGGCCAGACTTGTTGCTCAAGGTTTCTCTCAAAGACCTGGAATTGATTATGAAGAAACTTATTCACTGGTAATGGATGCAACCACTTTCAGATATTTAATCAGTTTGGCAGTATCTAAAAATTTAGAGATGCGTCTTATGGATGTTGTTACAGCTTACCTGTATGGATCACTTGATAGTGATATCTATATGAAAATCCCTGAAGGATTTAAAATGCCTGAAGCGTTAAGTACAAACCCCAAAGAAATGTATTCTATAAAATTACAAAGATCTTTGTATGGTTTAAAGCAATCTGGGCGCATGTGGTACAATCGTTTAAGCGATTATCTGACAAGTAAAGGTTATAAAAATAACACTATTTGTCCATGTGTATTTATTAAGAAAACAACATCTGGATATGTGATCATAGCAGTCTATGTTGATGATCTGAACATCATTGGAACGAATAAAGAAATCCTTGAAGTGATTGAACTTTTAAAGAAAGAATTTGAAATGAAAGATCTTGGAAAAACAAAATATTGTCTTGGTTTACAGATTGAGCATATGCCTAACGGAATACTTGTGCATCAATCAAATTACACAGAAAGGGTCTTGAAACGTTTCAATATGGACAATGCAAATCCTTTAAGCACTCCAATGGTTGTTAGATCATTAAATATTGACAAGGATCCATTTCGTCCATGCGAAGAAAATGAAGAAGTCCTTGGTTCAGAAGTGCCATATCTAAATGCAATTGGAGCTCTTATGTATCTTACTAATTATACTAGACCTGACATTTCTTTTGCTGTAAACTTGCTAGCAAGATTTAGTTCAGCCCCAACAAAAAGACATTGGAATGGAATCAAACATATTTTTCGATACCTTCGAGGAACTAGTGATTTAGGGTTATTTTACCCTAACAATTCAAAACAAGGCTTAATTGGTTATGCAGATGCAGGTTATTTGTCCGATCCTCATAAAGCTAGATCTCAAACTGGATACGTATTCATGAATGGAGGTACTGCAATTTCCTGGCGTTCTCAAAAGCAAACACTTGTTGCCACATCCTCAAATCATGCTGAAGTGATTGCACTAAATGAAGCTAGTAGAGAATGTACATGGTTGAGATCGATGACACAACTAGTTTTAACTTCATGTGGACTTGAAAAAGACATAGGTCCAACTTTGATATATGAAGATAACTCAGCATGCGTCACTCAAATGAAAGAAGGATATATCAAGAGCGACAGGACAAAACATATACCTCCAAAGTTTTTTGAGTACACTCAAGAGCTTATAAAGAATCATCAAGTTGAAATCAAATATGTTCAATCCAGCAACAATGTAGCAGACCTTTTTTACGAAGGCACTTCCTACTGCAACCTTCAGGAAACATGTACATGGCATTGGAATGCGACATGTGCATAGAATATAATGTAACAGATGTCTAAATAAGGGGGAGTCAACTATACACTGCACTCTTTTTTCCTTCGCTAAAGTTTTTTTTCCCACTGGGTTCTCTTTAGCAAGGTTTTTAATGAGGCAATACTTCAAAACTGAACTCTAAATTAGAAATGGTGTCATCCAAGGGGGAGTGTTGTAAATTATTGAATGACACCAATAATTGGTGAATTGGTAAAAGATATCATGTCATACTATTTATATTACGTATGATAGGTAGTTTTGTTGTATATATATAACATGCTCTTGTAAGAAGAATGGTAGACAATTTCACGAAAGATAAAATATCTGATATCTTTCTAAATCTTCTCCATCAAGTTTCTTTAAGTATGTTATTTTAGTTTATTTTTAACATATCTTAATCACGTTGAATTTATAACAATATATATATATATATATATATATATATATATATATATATATATATATATATATATATATCAAATAAGAAGAAAATATATGATAGGAATGCAAAAAAATTATATGCATATTTTTCTAGAGAACAAAAAATGAATCATAGAAGAATAAAAAATAAGATGATTCTGATGAAAAAAATGTTAAGGTTTAATTGTTTTCTAAAAAATATGATAAATATATAAAAAATAATACTTTTTGTCACTCTTTAAATAAAAATTCATATCAACATATAAAAAAATTATTATTTTTTTGCAGAATTTATGTTTGGATCTTCATATGAATTTTTAACTGTACTGAATTTTTATTAAAAAATACAAATGTAAATGCTTATTGTATCATATTTTTCAAATAACTGTTGATGGTTTACAAAATAATTTATGATTCTCAATAAATTTTATTTTATATGATCAAATGTTGAAATCTACAAAATTCATATGACCGTCATGTACAAAATTATTATAATGTATTTACACATTGAATATAAATCAGGGGAATGGATAACGGATAAACATGTGTTTTTCAACAAAACATGATTCCTTAAACTATGCTAATCATTATCTTAATATATACAAAAACATATTTTTTTTTCTTTTTTTATTTTTAGAAAGCCATTTTTATCGAAAAATCATTTTAAATATATCAAAATTCATAATTTTTTATTTTCTATAAATAGACATCCATATTGATATACTTTTAAGATAAAATAAAAAATTTATTTTATTTTACGGTTTCAGCTCTCGTTATTCATAAGTGAATAAAAAATTCTATCAGATTTTTACTACAGTATATTTGTTATTCATTTATGAATAAAACGTATTCGTAACTTTTTTTATAGTTTAAGTATCGTTCATATATGAATATGACACTCAATAAAGTTTTCTTACTTAAAATATATTTTTTACATCATCTTTCATCATATATTATATTTATAAATGAATAAAACGTGTATTAGTTGTCGTCATATTTTATATTCATATGTGAATAAAACATTTATCAGATTTTTGTTACAGTTAATTTGTTATTCATATGAATAAGTAGTATAAATGATACCTAAACTGTAAAAAAAATTAATTATATATTTTTATTCATAAGTGAATAACGAATGTACTGTAGCAAAAATCTGATGCATTTTTATTCACTTATGAATAACGATAACTGAAAATATAAAAAAAAATAATAATAAATTTTCTATTTTATCTTAAAAGTATATGAACATGGATGTCTATTTGTAGAGAATAAAAAATCATGAATTTTGGTATATTTAAAATCATTTTTTGATATAAATAGCTTCTTAAAAATTAAAAAAACAAAAAAAATGGTTTTGTATATATTAAGGTAATGATTACCATAGTTTAAGGAAACATATTTTGTTGGAAACAAATGTGTATTCCTTATCCATTTCCGCTGGTACAACAAAGGCTTTTGCAGAAAAAATAAATAAGTGGTTGAGAACGATTGCCTCATTCCCAACCTTTTTTATTTTCTCAATTGAACTTACATCTAAATATAAATATTTATTAAAAATATATATATGTGAATGCTCGCAAAAATAGATATATCAAATATACATCTAAATTAGAAGAAAAAAAGACATTCATATGTCAATCTAACTAAATTAAGTGTGAATCTACGTTAATTCACTTAATATTTAGACGATTTTAACCTTTTAATCATACACAGATAAATTTATTTATAATCATAGATGAATTTATTCACATTCACGTCTAAATGACCAATAGTTGCTGAAAAAATCAAATAAAATAACTATTCACATGTGAATTTTTTATTTAAATTCGATATAAATCAGATTCACATGAAAATAAGAGCAAAAATTTAAAACAAAAATTACACATATACAAATCTGAATTTAAAGAGTATCAAAAAAGGGAATTTTGATATGTTTATTATCTTTTTTGCTAAAATTTAAACCTTAACGTTTCAAAAGAAACACAAAGAAAATGAATTAAGTTTTTTTTCCTTTTTTTTTGTATAAAGCGTTCGCTTTGTATCTATTAATATAGATCTATAATGAAAAATGACGAAAAATTATGAAATTTAGTATATTCGGTGTTTTTTCGATAAAAACTTGGCCTAAAAAAATAAACGAAAAAAAATTGAATTTTTTTGTATAATTCAGTACATATGTCCAATGTACAAATCTACAACCTTTTCTTTGTTCATTGATTCCTTATTAATAATGGTTTTGTATTAAACCTATATATATATATATATATATATATATATATATATATATATATATATATATATATATATATAGAGAGAGAGAGAGAGAGAGAGAGTTAAGTTCATATATAAACTCTAACTATTGTGTGAACGTATGACTGACTCTAGACCAATGATATTTTATATATAGTTATTTTAATAATAAACAAATTAATCCTCTATTTATAAATATTCCCCTTAGATCATGGATCGGTCACTATTGTATATCTGTTATCATCTTCTAAAACCTATCATTATCTCAATTCGTTGGTTCATCAACACCATCACTAGAAAATCCCACAACATTTTTGCTCCACCAGCCCGGGCACTGGGCAACTCAAACGTCCTCTTCTTTCCCCCCCAGCAAAAATCATCTGAACCTTTCCATTCCCTACTCCGGCTGTTGCTGCTTCTTCTTCCTAGCACATCGACTTTCGTGGACAAAATTTTCCATTTCTCCGTCGTTGATCAAGACAATAGCTACGTTAAAGAATATGCCTCCCCAAAAGTACCACCATAGTTAATTTCTCAAGATGTGGTCTGCTCCCAGATTGTATCAATTTTGAAACCAAAATCATTTGAAATCATGATCCCCCTCTTACTTTGAAATTATTTAAAATCATTTTGAAACCAAAATCATTTCTCAAGACAATAGGTATGTTCAAGAAACCAAAATCATTTGAAATCATGGACTCCATGGATCCCCCTATTCCTTCCCGAGTATCGGAACATGTGTTCTGCTCCCAAATTGTATCAACTTTTTTGGGCGGGTTCTATGGGTAATAAATTAATCGAATAAGGAACCCAAGAGGTAAACATTGTTCCCCTCTAACCCTCTACACACAAAACTCTTGTTTTCTCTCTTCCCATTTGATTAATTTTATTGTTATTAGTGAAAACAAAAATTAGATTTTTCTGAACAGTTAACATAGGTTTTAATTGATCTTCAATAGAGAATAAGGTGGTAGGAAGACACAAGTATCAAACGAGAAGTTTAACATACCATTTAGTGTTATACACTTTGAAGATGAAGATTTTTATCTTGGTTCAACAAACAATAAAAATCCATAATTGAAACAAGGTGTCACATTTTTAATAATTAAGCTCTTGATTTTGTGATATCTTAGTTTCTGCTTCTGCTTCTGATTCTTGATTTTTATTGCATATTTTAGTTATTTATAATCTTGGTTTTATATGCTTTTCATTCTTAACTTTGGATGCCAGTTTTGATATTGGAGATGAACTTTCTATTAAATTTTTTAGTTAACATATCACTGAAGGTATGCACTAACTTGCCATTTGACCACAAATTAGGTGTATAGTTATTGTGTTCTCCTTCTGGAGTTCCTTACTAGTAGAGTCCAGGTTGATATGAAAAGATCTCCTGGAGAAGATGTTCTTATATCATAGGTCAGCTCCTTTCCTTGTTTCGTATATTCAATTTGTCAACACAAGACGTTGATATGTAAGATTGGTATGAGTTATGAGTTGTGTTGATTTGTGAAAACAGGATCTACCTTGTTTGACTGATAGGGATAAAGTTATTTAGATTATGGATCTAGTTTTAGAAGGTTAATATTCAATGAAGGAAATCATCCAGGTGATGACAATAGTAGCAATATGTATTTACTTGGAGGTAGATTATCAGCCATTATTCACGGATGTAGTTTTGTCTCTAGTCCTTCTGGTGAAGCAACATCAAAGATTTCAATCTTCAAAGGTAAGTAGTGTTACCCAATCTCCTAGGCTTTAACAACCTTAAACCATCAAATATATAATTATTATACAAAATGTTCTAACTTTTCTCTTTCTTGTTTATAGGAGGAAAACGAATGTTTTAATTGAATGATTGGTTGGTTTAGGTTCAAACATAAAGATGTTAAGATAGAGGCATGGGAAAACCATCAAAAAGCAAAGACAAATTCCTTAAGAATTATGACCGATTCTTCAAGATTGATGACCGATTCTTAAAGAATAATATATATATATATATATATATATATATATATATATATATATATATATATATATATATATATATATATATATATATATATATAATTTTTATATTATCTAAGAATGACGAAATATTATGAAAGAATGTACAAATAATGTAATACATCATATTTTTTTTTATTCCTTAATAATGATGACAGATTCCTAAAAAATATACTATAGAAGGTTGTATACATTCTTCAAAATATTGTATATATTTTTCTTTTATGTTATAAAAATGGTTGCTTTATCTTTTTGGGATAGTTCTCATTTTTATTATATATATTATTTGGTCTTTGGATGGATAGGAAGGAAGCATGCGTGCGTGGGTCTTACTGGGGTCTCTCCTCTCGTTGGTTTAGGGAGCGGGGGTTTCACAGCTGGACATGCCGCATTGAAACCCGCTGCGTGCAAAGTGGTAAAGCACGAGAATGCATGTATAGCAAATCAACATGTGTTTGTTCCTTTTGCATTTCATACATTTGGTTTTCCCGCACCAGAGGTGATGGAGCTCCTCAATAGAGTCCAACGGGTCATGCATTCTAATTTCATATCTCTTAGAACCACAAATGTAGTTTTCAAAAGAATTGGTTTTGCTATCCAGAAAAGGATAGCGGCGCAGTTTGTTGCCTGTTTGCCTTCAATCGATATGTATTGAACTATACAATTAATTCAAGTAATTGTTCCATTTTCTAATATATAGAGGGATATTCTATAAGAATGTTAATTCTAAAAAAACCTTCAAATTGAATGTGTACGTAATCTAAAAAACTTCAACATGTATATATCCTTGTTTAATGTTATAAAAATGGTAGTTTATGTTATAAAGATTATTCTTTTTTGTAAAGTGTGTATTCTTGATTATATTAAGGAATGATATGTTATTGTCCAATATATAATATGTATTTTTTAAGAACGTTACTTTTCAAAAAATTGTATTCTTATAGAATGAAACGATAAAGAAACTAGTGAATTTCAAAAAATTATATTCTTATAGAATGCAACAATAAAAAACTATTGAATGAACTCACAATGTATATTCTTTAAGAATAAAGGAATCAAATATGTGTTCAGACGTGTTGAATGAATACGTATTCTAAAAAATCTGTTTTAATTTAAATGTGTTGAATAAAATGTGAGATTTGATTTTTATTAATTAATTTTAATTAGTTGCCTAAAATATAGATAATCTTCAATTCTCTCTATTAAGTTACCTTATTTAATTAAAAATAGAAATTATATGGTACATGGTAGTCCGTGTTAATTATACATACCTTAAGATCACATTCATTCATTCTTTTTAATCTGATGACCAGAATTTGGTCACATATTCACACAATACTTAAGATTCACATCTGATCCTAACCCTATATATATATATATATATATATATATATATATATATATATATATATATATATATATATATATATATATATATATATATATATATAGAGAGAGAGAGAGAGAGAGAGAGATGAAAGCTCAATGTAGAACCACTCTTAAGTCATAGAACCATAGAACTATAAGTATAACCTTAAGATAGATATATGAAACCTTTAGATTTAAAGGGTTCATAATAGAAGTATGCACCTTAATACATAGAATCAAATATATAAGATATAATAGTAGTTAGATATTATTAGGTTTAGATTAACTATGGAAATTGATTTATTTATCTATTTTTCTCCCTAAATCACAACTTTTGTGTTTTATTAGGGCTACTTCAAATATACGTGCACTTAAAATCGACACCTCCACAACCGTAGTTTAAATCAGATTCTCCATCTTCTTCAAATCGATGCTCTATCCTTTCTTTCTTGCCCCACTCAACCATCGAAGGTGGTTCGGTCTGGCCTCCCTATTCAATTTCGTCCCCCAAATTTGGAAAATGGGCTTCTCCCCTCTTAACCATGGTCCTCACCGATGTCTACACCAAATAGTCATACGTAACATCTTGTTTCCTGCCATTTCTGGGTCATGGGCCGAAAGTCGATTGTTTAAGGATTTGGGCCTTAAAGAGGCAAAGTTTAGTCCTTGTGGAAGGGGGTAATGATAGTTAAGTGATTTAACCCATGAATTGTGTTTTAAGCGGAAGGAGAAAAAGGGAAAAGTCACATGCACGGGTTCTTGCATGAAATATGGAATTTTGTTCATGAAAATTTTTAGTCCAAGATATTTAGATAATATTTTGGGGCACCTTAACACCTTTCTGTGTATATAAAGATCGCCGAAATTAGAGTTGAAACAAAGAAGTTATGACAATTTGGAGTTAGGACAGTTTTGGGTTATGCCGCATACGTTGGGTGTACGAGGAAGTACGTTTGGTGTACTAGGGTATCCCTGTATACGTTAAGCATACACGATCAGTGCCCAAACCCTATTTACGTGGTTTGAGCCCTATTTAATCTCCTTAACTTCCCCAAACTCATTCCATTCTCAGTCTCCACCTCTGCAAAGCCAAACCCTAGTTTGAGCCTTTTGAGCAAAAGAATGTGTGTTTTAGTGCTTTGGAGTGTGTTTGATGCATCTTGGAGAAGATGGATCTCTTTGGAGAAGTGTTGGTTGCATTGGAGCTTGTAGATACAAATTTTGTTCACCTTGATCTTTCTTCTAGAGGTATAAAGTTTGAATCTTGATGATGTATTTGATAGATCTAGCTAGTCTTGGGTGTTATGACCTTTTAGTCACTTTTATGCATAAATTTTAGATCTTGAAAGTTTGTAGCATTGTTATGGATAAAGTTGGAAACTTTATCCATCTAAACATCATAATTATTCAGATCTAAAGGCTTGAGACTTTGACCTAATGGTTTAAGTTTGAAAAGATGCATTTTTGGTCCCTTTGAGACTTAAAGACTAGATCTTGGTTGGTTGGACCATTCTAATGGATAAAGCTAGAAACTTTATCCATCATGGAGTTATTAGGAACCATAAAAATTTAATCTTGGACCTTAGTTTCCTTCCATGCATGAGCTAGGATGTGTTAAAGAGTTAAAAAGTTAGGGTTTTTGGTATTGAGCATTTAATGGCCATACAAGACCATAAAGTTGGAAACTTTATGGTTAAGGACATCATTGGAGGACTAGATCTGAAATTTAGACGAAAGAGCTTAAGGGATTAAGCTCTTAATAGAAGGAAATGATGGTTGCATGTACGCTAGGTATACACTATGGTACGTAGGGCATACGAGATCAACACCTTGTGTCTGGTCAAGGCTTGTGTACACTAAGCGTACAAGCTGAGTACGTTGGGCGTACTCAGCTAAGTTAACTTGGTTGACTTTTTGAGTTTCCGATATTGACCTGTTTTTGACCAAGTTGACTTAGGGGTGTTTTGGGTATTTTGATTATGAGTTAAGTTTGTTCATGTTACAATGAATATGTGACCACTAGAGCTGATATTCAGAGCAGTGTCCTGTTCAGCGATATTTTCAAACTTAGAGGTGAGTTTTCCTCACTATATAGTGGATCGAAGGCACCAACATCGGCCTACTTGGTTATGTATCCTGGTATATTGTGATTATATTCTGAGTTTTGTGTGTGTCCTATGGATCGAAAGCACACACATAAGCATTGTTGTATAATTTTTAATGATTATAATTACTCTTGGTATTAGTATTCATGTGAACATAAGAAAATTACATACATTTGATCTTCATGTTTGACCATAACATTCATATACGTTCATTTATCAACATGTAAAATTTAAAGTCCAGCTGGACATATAAGTCATTTAGAGGTTTTTCTTTTTTATATTTTTTCAGACAAAATACTTTTGAAATTGAAAAAACTATAAGATAGGTTTTTGTTTTTTTTTAAATCAAAGTTTTTTCAAATTGCTTGTTAAATTAAAAAAATTTTAATGTGGATTCTTTCAAACAATTATATTAAAATAAGAAATACGAAAGATGTTGTGGATGCGATTTTCTGTACTATTGTTTGGTAAATTTGAAAACATTGGAAAAATATAGTGTTTCAAGTGGGAAAGATGCGGAAAAGTGATAGCGTTGATTCCATTAAAGATTTTTTCTTTTTTATAGTTTTCTATTAAGAATAATAAATTTTATTTACCTTCGATTAGTTGGTTAACTAATTCTTTAAACTTTTTGTAATTTTCTAACTCCTTACTAGGTTTTTTTTTTTTATTTTTTATTTTTTTTTTGGGAGGGGGGGGGGGGGGGGGTGTTATTTGGCTGTTTTCTAAATAAAAAAAAGGGCGTACAATGATTTTTTTGTTTTTTTTTTTTTTTTTTTATGAAAAACTCATTTAAAAAAAGCTATTGTAGATGTAATCTAGAGTGAAGATTTTGTTAAGGCAAATACCACAAAGGTTACTAGGTTACAAGAATATTCGATTTGGACACTGTATTATTTTTTGTCTAAAATTGGACATTGTGTTTTCAAATTTTTACAATTATAATTACTAGACCGATGAAACCGGTTGCATGTTGACTGACATGACGACATGTCAGTTTTGATGAATTAGCATGCTGATGTGTCAAAATTGAAAAAATTTGCACAAAAGACACCATGTTTTCATTTTTTTCAATTTAGAGATTACGTGTTATTTCATTTTTTTTTCAATTTTGACATTATATTTTTTGTTCGTAATCGAATATCTTTTTTTCTAATTATTTTTAAATTGATCATTTTCCATTTGAAACGGTATAAATAAATTTTTTCTTACATTTGAAACCATATAATTATTATTTTTCTTTTAAAAACCACATTTTTTGTTTAAATACAAGGTTTTTTATATTTAAACAATAATTTTATGTATAGATATGTAATTGTTATATTATAATCGTATTATTTTAAATACACAACTTTTAACTGAGTTTAGACGTGTGAAATGCATTGTCAGATAAACTAATATGATCTTAGGAACATAGGGTTCGAGGGGTCTCAACTAGACATTTTATTATGCATTTATATGATATTCCATGTTACCAAAATAAGACACTTATTATTTATTGAAACTTTTATATTTCATTTATTTCTTGACGAGAAATTAAATATCCTTATAATTTTTGTTCCTATTAATCTTCTTACCATTTAAATGATGATATATGTCACATTAATATACTAAAATATTATTAAATTTCATTAAATGAGTATTAAATTTTACATATGTCACCACTTAATTGGATAGAAGAAATTATAAAAACAAAAAGTAGAAGAATATTTAATTTCTCTTTCGTATATATACTTATGGTTTCCATTTTATTCATTTTAAATTTATTTATTTCCATCAATAAATAACTGCATAAAGAATAAAGAAAGAATATGTTCGAATATAAATTTAACTAAATGAGCAATATAAATCACTTTTAGGATTCTTGACAATTTGCCCATGTTTAATTTTTAACTTGAGTTTAAGTTTATTTTATTTAATAGTTCTAACATACTAAATCTTCAAATTTTAAGATATTATATATATTTTCCAACAAATCAAGAAATATATTTTTTTATTAAATATGGTTATAATATAATTAATATATATCCATACAAATATTGTTAAAATCGCAACTCTGGTTATGTGATTGTACGATTTTATGATGTTATTTAGGTTAATCGGTCATGATCTTATTAGGGTCGTTTTCCAATAAGATAATGGTAGGATCATAGAGTCAGATCATAAAATCGTAGAATCGATCGTAAGATCGTAGGATCGTTACTATTTTTCTTATATCTAATATTTTTTCTTAGACTAACTATGCAAAATACCCTTATTGAATTATTTATTGTTAAATGATGTACTTGATATGTATTTTTATGTTCTAAACTATTTATTGTTAACTGAATGGCTAACATATGGATGAAAAATTATTTTTTATGTTTTTAAAATGCTCGTGGTATGATCTTGTGATCATATTGGATCTTACGATTATGACCTTGTGTAGCATCCCCAAAAATGTCAATAAAAATATTCTTTTTAAACATCAGGTTAGACAACCAATCATTCTAAAACCAAATAAAGTGAAAAATGTATTTTCAAACATCAGAGTATCTCAAAAGTAACCAATACGGGAAAAACCATCAGAGGATGTGGTGCAGTCAAGTCGGGCCATTTCCTTTGAAACTAGAAGTACCTGGAAATATTTAAACCACAAAACCATAAGCACAAAGCTTAGTGAGTTCTCTAAAATACCACATACAATACATATCAATGGGCCCGATCCGCATATTGGGCCCAACTTATAATAACAGGCCCCCCATCATATCAACATGCCCATCCTCACATATCAATGGACCTAACCCAAAACGCATACCAATGGGCCCAACCCAACACACAATGCAAAAGTCATAAGACAACTAGCATACAACACAGTATAGTGAGAAGACTCACTTGTCTAACGAAATTAGCTAAACCACAGCTCACTGCTACGCAATAGATGCTGCCACACTCCTATCAAAACATACAAGGTTCAACCTTAGCCTACACACCAAATCCAACAATCTTGACCAAAAGTCAACCCATGTCAACAAGTCAATGATCATAGTCAAATTCAACAGCCAACATTATCAACCATTGAACTTCATGTCCTGACCAGCCCTTGGTCACGTTGTAAGAACACACTTAATCTGATTCCAGCTCGTCTCGCTCCAACTCAGCTAACTTGGTCACAGACAACCCACTCAACAAGCATTACGACGTAAACCTTCCTTGGTCACGTTGTGAGAACATCCGGACAAGATAATCGCAAAAACTTCAATCGTCACGTCGTGATATCCTCACTGTTACGTCGGGACCATAGTTTGAGGGAAAAACTTAATGGTTGAGTCCTCAATCCATTAAGTCTTCAACTCCTACTTTTCAAAAAGCTTTAAGGGACTCCAAAGGTTTATAAAAGTGACAATGTTATGGACATGCATGCTCCATGCTTGTCCTCTATCCAATCTAGGTCAAAAGTAAAGAAAATGACCCAAAACTCATGCAAGGTCTAATACACAACCAAATACCATATATGAACCATATAGCCCTCAAATGGCTTCAAGGATCCACAAAGTTTCCAACTTTGTGGAATCCCATCACTTCAATTTGCTTGTACTTGAAGATAAAATGACAAGGACTTAGATCTAGCAACCTAGAAGCATAAATTTTGAATATTGTTCACTTACAAGTGTCCAAAAAGTGCACAAGAGGATGTTAATGAGGTTTCCTTGCTGGATCAACACACCACTACAACTTCTTCTTTTTCTTATTCTTCTTCTCTAAGCTACCAAAAGCACTAAAATGAGTCAAGCATCACCAAGAGAGGCTAGGATTAGGGTTTCTGACGTTTGAGGGTGATGTAAGCTGATAATGAACCCTAAAATCAAGTTAATGGGGTTTAAATACGAATGAAACCCTAAAAGTGTTGGATTAATGTCTAAGTCCATAACTATATTTGGTATGTACTTGACCCGACCCGACATGGTCCATTTGGATTGCACTTCACCGACACAATTTATATGGATAGTCTTTTGAGAATAGTATATTTATGATTTATATTAATATATTATAAGTTCTAATATATTAATATGGAATCATATTATTTAATTAGTATTGATCAAGAATTAATTAAGTAATCAAAAGGAACTAATTAAATATATATGGAATGGGCCAAGTTCATTTAGGTTGGGCTAAGCTATCATGGATAGTCCATGGAGTTTTAACTCATGGATCCTATGAAATGAAAGGTCATGGGTATTAGGGTTTACATGGATGTAACCCTAATCCTCCATACTATATAAAGAGGCCTTTGGCACAAGAAATGGCACTAGTGTGTGAGGACATAAGAGTGGGCCGATTTTATTGTGCATACATATTCTCTCAAGTTCTTCCAAGGTGTTTTGGTGATTTGTGATTCCACTTGAGGCTTCCACACTATTAGGGATAAGCTCTTAAAGCTTGAAGACATCAAGCTACATCAACATGTATGTCATCTAACTAGAACTTTATAGTATAGGTGCTTTATAATATGCTAGTTAGGATGAAAGGTTGGAATATTTAATATTTGCATGTATAATAGAGACAACATAGATCCAAGGTTTATAGGGTTGCATGTGCACCATAAGAGTGTTAGAATGCTCAAAACCCATAAAAAAGATCATGGGCTTTAGCTGCAACCTCCCTCACGTCGTGACCACATGCATGTTATTGTTGGGTTTAGTATAGTAAAACATCCTATGTTGCACATACAACCCTAAATGCTTTGGATCTATGTTTTCTCTAATTATATAGTGAATTTTATTTCCAAAGCATTAAGACTACAACTAGCATACAATTGACATAAACAACATAAAATACTAGTTAGGAGTTCACCTCTTTATGTAGCTTGTAGAACTTGTTGTATTTGGCCTTTAAGAACTTAGTGCCCCGAATGTTGCACCTCAAATGGTTCACAACACACCTTGAACAAAGTATGACTTTTGAGAGAGTATTCTTGCACTAGAAATCGTCTCCATGAACTCTTAGAACAATAAGTTGGCTATTTTAGCTATGGGGTGCTCTATATATATCTTAGGAATCCAAGAGTCATTAGTAAACGCTAATCTATACTTTTGGGATTATTATCCATGATCCATGATTCAAGTGGGCTAACTCTTTATGGATTCTTCCATAAACTTATTCCATCATGTATCATAAGCCCAAAACATATATAACTAAGTTACACAATTAGTCCCTATTAATTTAATTAGTCTATTTTGATCACTAAATTAATTCCAAATTAATTCTTGATCAATACTAAACAAACCATATGATTTCATATTAATATATTAGAACTTATAATATATTAATAAGTCATAAATAACCTCTTCTCAAAAGTCCATCCTATCAAATTGGCGTGGTGATATGCAACCCAAATGGACCATGCTACTCTCGGGTCAAGTACATACCAATTATAGTCATGGGCTTAGACACCTATTCCAACAGTCTCCCACTTGGATAGTCTAATAACTATTATTGCAAGTACAACTCCACAACCCGACTAGCAATGCTAACTCTTAAAAGCCGTTGTCGAACTCTGATCTAGTCAATGACGCGTCCATTAGATAAGGGATCATATATTCCTCCATTCTAGATATCATATGGACATGAGACATGGATTATAATAATTCTCTATGTCTATCTGTTGTTCCCGATTTCCGATTTATGATGACTGACTAATTGAACAAATCAAATTAGTCCAGGCTTGGCCAAGCACTTAGGGTGTCATCACTAAATCATCGAGGGGCCCATAAATATAGCTTTTAACCACATGGGGTAAAAGCAACATATAAACTTTGACTCAAATGCTTTTTTGTACTTACTCATCAAATTACACACAACAATATGTTTTATAACACCAAGTTACTGGTGCGTTTACATATGTCAATGTGCAACCAACTTGCAACTACAACTCACATGTCTCCGTTTCAAGAATATAAGATATTATCATCTCACCAATCACTCGTGATAAAATCCATAAAGTGATTCAGATGAGCGTGGGTTTAATCTAATTCTCGAATCTTATTCTAGGAGTACTCATGAACACTGCATCAAACTTGTGCTATGTCTAAAACACCTAGACAACCAATAGTCAGGTTCATGACAGTCTTCCCTCAATACCTATGTCCAAAGTATGATCGACTGTGAATGATTTGATTAGCCTAGTTATTCGGGAAGTCAAAACATGCAAAGTGAAACACAAGAATAATCGAATCCAATATGTTCTCAGAACTTATGAATATAAATAAAACATTTTTATTTAATCACCATATTGATTACACATTATTCATTGTATAATGTTTTGACTAATAAAATTAATGATGAGAATTAAACTCTAGATCGATTAGATCTTTCACGGGTATGATTATGGAAATCAAACAAGTCAAAACAGTAAGAGAGTGAACACATAATAGAATCAAATGTATGCTTATGATTCAAAATAAAGTCACGCCTCAGCAGAGCTTGATGAAGAACTTTCGCTGTAGAGGCGAGCTAGGGTTTACAAACTTGAGAAAATAAATGATAAAAGTGATTCCTTCTAAGATTGCATGCATGCAGATTATATACTAAACCCTAGTACAAAAACATGCACGGTTGGACAGGCCCAATACCGGCAATCATAACTGGGCTAAGGACCGAGCCCATGACACAATCTATTAATCTCAACAATCTCCCCCTTTGCGTCAAATGGGGCGAGAGATCATCTCTTCTGTGTTTGCTTCATCGTCTTTATTACTTTATACATAAGAGGAATTATTGCGAGAAGTGTCTGTTTAAACTATATGTACGATCTCATCATGTCAGTGAATAATTTCTTATCAGCAGCACTGTTCTGATCGCACCTCTGAATGATTTCCAAGATATGCTCCAGGCAAGACGTAGAGAAGAGGTGTTTGTCAACGAGAGCGAACAGGCATTTCTGACCTTCGCCTCTGATGAACATAACGGTGTGGTACTTTGAATCTATTATCCGCTTGATCATAGTGTTGAGATTGCCAGCTCTGCTCATAGTCTTTATCGGCGTTCGCTTGTGAATGGCAGAGCCAATCTCTTGGTCCATCTTCACTACCTCATGAATGTAGCAAACAAGCATACGCTTGACATGATCAATTATTGGTTGGTACTCATTAGGATTTGACAGAAGAATGTTGTTGAGGAGTATCCAGTCATGGGGATTCAGGTTCGGTAGATCAGCGAGGGTGAAGTTGTGTACTGAGCCTTCGGTTCCTCGAGTCACCTTGAACTTGACATTAATAAATTTCCCCGCTGAATAGGGCTTTAGAACCTTGACTGTAGTAATTTTCTTTGAGCTCCAATTCAGGTACCGGGGTTGAGCAAACTCCAAGTAAAACTCTAGAAGATCCCTGTGTATCTTCGAGTCTGGGGACGGAATAGCAGCAGTCAAATTGAAGCAATGGAAGATAAATGCCTTTCGAGTGATTGGCATATCGAACTGTGCATCCTTGGAGTTTTCGAGCCCGAAGGACATTATTGGCTCAAGCCAGAGAATGCTCGGTTCATCAATTGCACATCTTTGGAGCGAATCTATAGTCCAAACAGGAAACATGGACTTTTTCTTCTCTAGGAGCTCCGCTTCCTTTCGCTTTTGCTCTAGCTCAGCTCGTTGTTTCTTGAAATTTTCTTCCATTTCCTTTTCAGAGGTCTTTACTTTCTGGAAGGGATTCTTGGGATTCTCGGGATAGACATCATCCTCATTGTCTGTGTCGTCCTCGCCAATTTTCTTCTTCTTTTTCTCCTTGTTACTGACCGAAGCTTCATTACCCTTCGGTTCAGTAGATGGTTTTGGTCTAGAAGGAGGTTGAGTTGTCACCTTCTCTCCCCCTTGTTTCGGTTGGACTTCAGTCACCGGAACACCCTCGATACGACTAAGGATGTCCAATGCCAGTCTGAGCTTGTCTGCCAGATGACGCCTGATGGTGATGGTAATGATCGGATCGTGAGCCTCAATGAGATGAAGGAGGATGGAGTGAACATCAGCAGCAGAACTCCTAATGACCTCCCTTTATGACTTTAGGTCATTAACCTCAACATTAATAGTACGCAACTTGTGGGTTTGCAATTTGAGTTGTGAGGTGCGCCTGTCCAGCTCATCCATAATACGATTCTCTACAGCTAACTCCGCCTCTAGCTGAGTCAATCGATCATAGACGTTAGCGTGTAGAGTTTTGTTGGCAGCTTCAATGGCCTGTCGAGCAGCTTCAAGGTTTGATCGTTCAGATTGAAGAGACCGTTGAAGGTTCTCCACTGAGGCGTTGACAGCTTGAGCGTTCTTTGCAGCAGCAGCCTGTAAGGAATCTAAAAACAGGTGAGCTTCATAGACTAGTTTATCGACTTTTGCGGTCGCTTCCTAGCACTCCTTAGTAGAAGCATCAACAGCAAGAGTGGCTTGTTGACACTGTGAAGTAGAGGCTTCAATTGCTTTGGCTGTAGCAGATAATGTGGCAATATGTTCTGTAACAACAGAGGAGAACAATGCCTTCAATGCAGCTTGAGAATAAGCACCGGAGGAAGAGGATGAAAGCAGTTGATCAAGTTTTTCATTTACCACCTTGAGATGACGCTTTGTGACAGGCTCATCGTCATCATCATCGTTCTGCACTTGGTAAGGACTGAAATACGTGGAATCAAATTCCAAGTCCTCACCTCCTAGAATAGGGGTTGTTTCAGTGGATTGAGTGGGTGATAAAGGTTTGGAAGTAGGTGGAGGTTCGGTTGTGACAAATGGTTCGGTTACTGGTGGATTGGGAATAGTAAAGTGAGGTTCTGTAGTATTAGTGGTAGTAGTGGTATCTGTGATAATGGGAGTGGGGATAGGAATTGTAGTGAATGGTTGAGTGGTTGGAATGGGAGATATAGGAGGGATGGATACTGGGATGGTTACAGGTGGAGGTGAAGGAGGAGTAGAGCGAACTGGAATTTCCGGGGTATGGGAGCGAGGCGGAGTATCACCTCGGCGCGAAGCCTCTTCATCAGAGCTTTCGCTCTCAGATTCTGAAGGAGGAGCGTTCTTATGCTTAAGAGGAACATACTCTGAATCTGAATCACTTATAGATTAAAGTATAAGCCTCCTAGAAGGCTTCTTCTGCTTCTTCGGTTGAGCCTGAGAAGTTGCAGCCTTATCAGACTTTCGCTTCTTGGGGGTTTGCCCCTTAGTTGGTTTAATGACAGGTCCTTCCTTCTGTGTATCAGGCTTCTTACTCCTTTTGGCTGGCTTGTAAGCCTCTTCAATAGAGCAAACCATGGCTGGTGTAAGCTCCCTTGGACCAGATGATGGACGCTTCCTGTATTGTTGTAGAACGTTACTCGATGCAGAGATACGACTGAGCATTGCTTCAGGAATGGATCCAATAAAAGAGTAATTGGTTGGATCTGTGACAATGATTTTTGTAGCGTGAAAGGTAGTAATGGATGAGAGCAAATAATCCGCCATTATTGGAACACGAAGGCGGTCCATTGCCTAGTTGGTGATGATCGACCAAAAGCGCCCGCATGAGATCTCAGAATGCCTGGATGAAGAGACCAAGATTTGAACCATCTGCTGCCAGATAATAGACCCATAATCTAGGTCGATCCCATGGTACAGCCCATCCAAGACAGTCATGAAAGACTTGCTCGCACCATCTGAGCCAGCGCTTCGCTCAGAAAGTACCTTGAACAGCAGCGTGAAAAGGCCATTCCATTGAGGAGGAAGGCAGGACTTCTTGAACTTTGTGATGGTGGTTAGGGTTTCGGTATACCCCATCTGATAAAACATGGAAAACAATTGAACAATGGTGATTGAATCAGGGTTTACCAAAGATTGTTCTTGAGAAAGACCAATTAGGGCACATAATCGATGCTTGGAGATAGAGGTCTTCTCATCGTGGAGTTCGAAGTGAATCCTTTCATTAAACTTGTCGTAGTAGGCAGTAGAGTAGACAAGAGACAGGCAAGACATTGGAAAAACTTCGACTTTAGTCAGCGCGTCGATGAGAGGTGAGTATTTGAGACACTCAACAACATACAACATGTATGGCTCATAGACAAACGGGGTGAGATCGATGATCAGGTTCTGTTGGGGTTTGATTATAAGAAGTGGTTGGCGAACTGAAGTATCATGAACAGATGAAGAGTCTGCCATTGTAGTAGCTTAGAGAAGATGATGAAGAGTTGCAAGAATCGTCGGTGTTCTATGAGAGAAATTGGTAAGTGATAAAAGTTGAGAGAGTACCATTCCAATTCCTTTTATACGTACAAGGAAGAGAGAGAAAAATCCGACTGAGATCTTGGATTATCTCAAAAATAGCGCCTGACTTGATGGGTGAACAGTTGGCATGCCGAAGATGACGCAGGAAAGAGAAAGGATATTTCCTTTTTACACGCCATTCCATAAAATGCACTTTTTCAAATCGCCAAACCGTGGATAGCCGCTGAGTCAGCTTTCACTTTATCCCAAGCATCTCTTCATAATACGTTTGAATCTCCGTTGCCTATAGCGCTTAACTGAACAGTCATAAAGGAACTAGAGTTTGGAAAATTAAAAGTTTTCGTGCATAGGGTGTAAAAGATAAAGAAATAAAGCAAAATTTTAACGGATAATCTGTGATGTCTTAAGTAGACATAAAACAATGGATTTTGGGCATAAATCACTTCCTTCAAAGTCAAGAGAGACATTAAAGTGCTTGCTGTTGGATTAATGTCTAAGTCCATAACTATAATTGGTAAGACTTGACCCGACCCGGCATGACCCATTTGGGTTGCATGGCATCATGCATTTGGATAGACTATAATGAGAGAAATAACACTTAAGGTTGGTTAATATATTATTAGTTATAATATATTAATAAGATTATTTAATTAGTATTGATCAAGAATTAATCTAGAATTAATTAAGTGATCAAAAGAAGACTAATTAAATATATGGGTTGATTGTGTAAATCATCCATACTTGTATAGTGGGCTAAT
Source organism: Lactuca sativa (assembly GCF_002870075.4). NCBI lineage: Eukaryota > Viridiplantae > Streptophyta > Magnoliopsida > Asterales > Asteraceae > Lactuca > Lactuca sativa. Next base: position 66,882,345 of record NC_056630.2, read on the forward strand.
GCTCCATGGATTATCAAGTTGAGCTAAAACCCATATGATGCTCCATGGATGCTCCATGGTGTATTTGAACCCATGGATCCAAGAAAATGAAAAGCCATGACAATTAGGGTTTACCCTAATTGTAACAACTATATAAGATCATATTCTTTGACAAAATCGGCGACTAGGTGTGTGATAGAAAGGGCTAGCCGATTTCAAGTGTTCTACATTTCTCTCAAGGTTATTCCAAAAAAAATTGATGTTGTGTGAACCATTTGAGATGTCACACTTGGGGCACTTGGCACTCAATCTTCTTGAGAACATTCTACACCAAAGAGGTATGTATTCTATCTTGTTATATTCATTGTTTTGTATGCTAGATTAGGATAATACCTTGGATGTTCATATTTGCATGTATAATAGAGAAAACATAGATACAAGGTATTTAGGGTTGCATGTACACTTAAAAATGTTAGAATGCTCAAAACCCAACAGTGGTATTAGAGCCTAGGATTGTTTTCTTGTTATACTTGCAAAACTGCTCAAAAAAATCGAAGTTGTTTGCTGTCTGATCATCATACTCGGCGAGTCCATCAAGAGACTCGGCGAGTTCATGCCTAAAAGTGATCAAAGCGATCTAACTCGCCGAGTTGGTTCATGCACTCGACGAGTTGGACCCCCAGACAGCATAAATTTGACTTTTTTGGCTGGAATTGGACTAGGAACATTACCCTAAGATGTTTTTGGACTTATAAACTTGTTTTTGATGTGGTAATGTTCATGCTAATCCAATTTCTAAGATAATTGTCATAATTTCAAGATTTGTATTAGTTTTTATGTTCATGCTAATTTCTTGAAGATTGATGATTTGAATTATCTTGTTCTTAGATTAATAGAAAAGTTGTGTGAAATAGTTGATTTCAATCCATTTTAATCTAAGAGTTGATTCCAAAGTGTGTTTTTGTAACTTGTCCTCAAGTTATATGAAAAGTCACATTTAAGAATCATAAAACTCATAAAAGTTGGTAAAGGTTACAAAATGAAGAGTCTAGTTCTAATTAAATGGTTTTATGACTCCATAACTTGTCCTCAAGTTATGGAGGTTCAAGAGTCTCTTCATTAAATAATAAATAAAAAAAAAGTGTAACCTTAATTAGTTCCATAAGTTACAATAAAAAAAGGTTATTTTTTTAATTAGTTTAAAGTCTTCCATAACTTGTCCTCAAGTTATGGAACTTGAAGCATTTTTAATTAAAACTACTTTAAACTCATAAGTTATGGAATTAATTAGTTTTGAATAGTTTCAAAACTTGCCCTCAAGTTTTGGAATTTGAAAAATTTTCACTTATGAATACTTTAATTCCAAGTTAGCCCTTAGAATTTTAAATGTTAAAATTCAACCCTTATACTTTATAATATTATAAGTTAATAATATATATATATATATATGTATATGTATAAGAGTAAAAGTCAGTCTTACCGTTAGTAGGTCTCATTCACGAAGCCGGTCTATAAGGGGGGTATAAGGTTACTGCCTATAAAATGGCAGTTTAATGGGTGTCCACTCTCAGCCACCGCTTCCTTGACTGGTGGAGGGTCGTTAGCCGAACGGGTAGGACAAAGACTATAAGTTCTCCCTTCAGTAAAAGTATTAATGATAAATACTATGTAACTAAACATTTAGAATTCCCAATCTTAGTCACTTAGGAAAATGTGAATAAGGTGTTAACCCATGAAATTACACTTGGCACTTTGCTTAAGTCGGTTGGTGGAGCGTGTGTGGTTTACCGGCACACTAGCTTGATTTAACAAGGTAGGCAAAGGGTTTCTTAAAGTTTAATCATAGGCCGGTGGAGCGTGTGTGGTTTACCGGCACATCGGTTGGGTGATAAACATTTAAGAGTACCAAGTAATTTGCATGGTTACTTCACACCATGTTTTGTCATCCTCGGCATCCCAGTCACAAAACCTGACGGGCACACTCGAGATTGAAACATGCCATTGAAAAGTTCAATGAATCTCAAAAGATCTAGGAGTTTCAAATCCAATTAAAACTTAATTATATTTTGTTTTTCATGGTGGAAATTGGTGAATCGTCATTTACCTACCTTCAACTATTTTATAACTTGGATTACGGCATCCCTCTTCCAGTTATAAATAGGTTGTTGGGTCCTAGCCTTAATATTTCATATTGGGTGTTATATTAAGGACTTTTAAATCAACTAAACTTGAATCTCTCTCAAAAGATGTCTAGTTTAGACATCTATGATCTTCCAAAATCTCTTGGAACTTCACTTCCTCCACCTCCACCAATTATTCTCCCTAACCCACAAGTTCAAGGTCACTCAAGCCCTATTGGTAAGGCAAGGTCTAGGTATGATCACATCTTGGAGATGAAGTCACATAATGACAAGCCGGGAGAGTTGGGTGTCAAAGTCTTGAGAAAGTTGGTGGTTTAATCACTTTCTAAGTCACATAGTGAGTTCCTTTGGGACTCCTATGAAACAGACTATGACACGACCCTCTATAATCTTATCTATTTGCTTGGTACTGCTGAATCAACAATGATTTGGAAGGCTAGTAAAGCAAATTTGATTAGAAGATCGACTTCCAAAAACTTTATGGACAGGGACAATAGTGACACAGGAAATCCAGAAAAGCATTCTCTTCCCAATGGAAAAGGATTGGCTATAGTCAACTTGGTTGACCAAATGGTAAAGATAAATGCTAAGTCTGTGATAGTCCCATGTACTATTACCTAAGGGTCCATGTGTTTCTATTGCCAAAGGAAGGGGCTTTGGTTACGAAGCTACCAAACTTACCTAAAGATTGGTAAAGTCAATGAGTTTGACTTTATTTCAGGTAAAGTCCATTGTCTAACTCTATTAAGTTCCTATTTGACTGGGTCACATCTTCGTGTTTTAAGAATCAAAGAAAAGTAAAGAAACTTAAAAGAAAGAATATGTTGAATCTGATCGCGTAGATGGATTTCTATCGCATAGTTTGAAGATTGGATTCTTGAGCTACTTCTTAGGAGTTATGATAAATTGCTTAGGAATAGATAACAACAAGTTTTCATATACATTTGCATTGTAAGGATTAGTTTTTATGCAAAGTTTTAAAATAAAAGAAAACTTTTTAATTTTATTTATTTTAAGTATCCTTACAATGGCATTTGTGAAAGAAATTGTTGATTATTTAATTCCATTGATGGTAATAATGGAAAATGGTTTTGATTCTTTCATTTGTGGTAGTGTCTAAATTTACCAAATAAAGAAAATTTCTCATCACCCAAGTTTCAATTGGACCGAAACATGGAATCATGCAAGTTGTATAGTATGATGAATGAGAACTTTCAAGCATTGGAAAATTAAGACTAATTACTTGCTCACATGGATGTGTGGTCAAGTGAAGGGCTAAGGGATCGAGTACACAGTCATGTGCACTGATCAAGCCCACCAAAAATAATCGATAAGACTATTCGTCATGATTTACTAAAGTTTAGTAAATATGGTTATACTTACAAGCTTAAGTGTAATTCTGATACATTGGAAAATTTTCGATGTATGGCAGAACGAATAAAAAGAATCAAATTAGGCAGAAGGATAAAAGTTTCTCAAATCTCAAAAGATGGGAGAGTACTTCGGTATCATAATATATGATCATCTTAATGATTAAGAGACCTTATCACAATTCATCCTCTAAGTGCATTCTGATAGCTAAGAAGAGGAGTTATGAATTGTTGAAGTGGTTAAATCAAGAAGATGAGTCATACTTCGTTCCAAAACAATCCTTAGAGTTATACTGTAAGACTGTAACTTGAGTGACATATCTTAAAGAAAGGTTTAAAAAACACGTGTCAAATGTAAGAGTAAAAGTGTCCTACTCTTGTACATTTGAAGTTGGTAAGTTGTGATGTTTTGGACAAAACAGACACCAACTTAGATCAATCGTGTGAAGTGTTTGTATTGATAAAAAAAATTGCACTATCCCTTGAATATGTGACAAGAGAGTCTTATATGTCAAGAGGACAGTGGGAGTCTTAAAGGTCTTGAAAGCCTCAAGAACTAATCAAGAATAAAACCTGAGGTTCTTCACTAGCACACGACTTGAGGTTTATAACCTATAGTGTTGACATATTCTGTGCCCATTCCAGTTAAAGTTGGCTCTGCATATGATTTCTTAGAGTTCTTAATTGGTTGCATAACAACTTGGAAGCAATGGCAGGCCCTATACTGCCAGGTGGCAAGAAGTTAAAATTGCATAAGTTCAGTCCATATGTGTTTGGATTTGCCATTATCCATGTCTTGTGACTAAGGTTTTGACAAATTCATATGGGTAGGAGCTCATACACCATAAAAATCTAAGTGTCATATGGTTTCTCTCCGATTCATGAAAATGATGGTGAGGAAACACTTCCACTAAGTAGATTTGTAAGTAGATAGTAATCTTTGCATTCTCAAAGTTGTTAGTAGGCACACTAACATGCACTTATGAGAAATAGCAAAGGTCTAAACAATTAAGACTATGATTACGGAATCCCTTTTCATAGTTCTGAAATTGTTTAGACACACCTGTGAGCTATCTAAGATAAGCTGTATGATTTTTGATAAAGTCTTATCAAAGCAATCTAGTATCAGAAATCTGAACTTTGGTAAAAAAAGTCAATAGCTGATTTTTGAGTACATGTCAAAGCTAGTGGGAGCATAAGTGTTAAGCTAATAATCATCGTGTTAGTGGGAGCATGATAATTATGATAAGTATTGCAAGTTAGCAATGTTAATTATAGAAAAACAAAAGTTTCAATTCGTAAGGTTGCAGGGGTTGAAAAAGTTGTTTAGCTATAATTAAGGGAGAGGAAATTATACTTCATTTCAATTATGAAAAGCTTAGATTGAGTTTATAATCATTCTAAATAGCTTATATTGAGATTTTAATCACCTTTAGTCAAGAATATATATATGAATTTCATGTTGGATTGGTTCAACTTAAGAAAATTCTATATATTGCGTTCTCAAAATTCGATTATGATTACAACATCCCTTTTCATAGTAAAATTTTGAGAATATGGCAAACAAAAAAATTATTATGGCAAAAGACTGGTCTAGAACCATGTCTTTATGTGAAACATCATGAATCGTGTCCCATTTACTTTGGGTACAAGATCGATTACATGTGCTATAATATTTATTCTTTATGAATTTTCCAAATGCCTTGGGGAATTAAGGAGGAAAATGTCTAGAATTGGATATGACTAAAGTGATTAAGCAATTGTTGAGGACAATCTAAGGTTTATCAAAGATTGGTTGCTCAAGGACAATTGGAAGTATAGTGTGAATTTTAGAAGGGCCACATTGACATAATCTGAAAAGAGGCAACTTTTGTTCAGAAGTAGTAGTCAAAATGGGAATATAGAGTTGTCACTATAGATAGAAGCAATCTGTGTAAGATTAGGAAAAACTTAGTGCAAGAAGCATGTTCAAAGCAATGCATACTTTGAACATAAGGCTTTATGTCCATGGAGTAGGACTTCATTGGAATACCTTGTAATGGTTGTTGACAAGTCTTTGTGACTTTGTACACATTCATTGCAAGAGGGTAGTGCATTTAAAGTTAAAGCCTAACAAAGATTGTGATTTGGGAATGTGAAATTAGAATCATTGAAAGTTTGGTCAATGGGTTTATTTCACAAAGTAAGGATCATAGATAAACATACAATGTTTAGAAAAACATAGTGTACATACTTGGAGCATGGGATACCTAGTGTTTTATTACAAGTATAAAGTTGATAAAACTGAAACAATGAATAATGAGTAATCAGTATGGTGATAAATAGAAGTGGTCTATTTATATTCATAGGGTTTGATGCCATATTTGATTCATTTATTCTTCTGTTTCACTTTGCATGTTTTGACTTCCATAATAACTAGGTTATTCTTCTGGAATGACTAAGTTATTTAAACCATCCATAGTCGGTCAGATGTTGGAAGTAGATATGAATCAAGACTGTCATGGGTTGGCTTGTAGAGGTCCAAGTTGGTGGACAAAGTTGTGCTACAACACTCATGAGTGCTCATAAGTTATGAGTATTGGATTCAACCCGCGCTCATTTGAATCACTTCATGGATTTTATCACGAGTGATCATGAGACGATAACATCTTATATTCTTCAAACCTAGAGATATGAGTTGTTACTATGAGTTGGTTATACATTGATTGCGCGAAACCGCATTGGTAACTCGATGTTATAAAACGTGTCTTTGTGTATGATTCAACAAGTAGCAGAACAAGCCATATGAGTCGAAGTTTATCCATTCCTTTTACCTTCGGGATAAAAACGATATATGTGGGCCCCTCGATGATTTAATGATGATACATGTGAGTGCTTGGCCAAGCCAGGACTGATTTGATTTGTTCAATCAGTCATTCATCATGAATCGGAAATCGGGAAACAACAAATGGACAGAGAGAATGATTTATAATCCATGTCTCAGTCCCTATGATATATAGGATGGAGAAATATATGATCCCTTATCTAATGGACAAGTCATTGACAAATGTCAGAGATCATCGGCAAGGTCAGAGTTCGATGGAAGCTTTTGAGAGCTACGATTGCCAGTTGGTTTTTGAAGTCATACGCAATAATAGTTTTAGACCTATCCAAGTGGGAGACTGTTGGATTAATGTCTAAGTCCATAACTATAATTGGTAAGACTTGACCCGGCCCGGCATGGTCCATTTGGGTTGCATGGCATCATGCATTTGGATAGACTATAATGAGAGAAATAACACTTAAGGTTGGTTAATATATTATTAGTTATAATATATTAATAAAATTATTTAATTAGTATTGATCAAGGTATTTAGGGTTGCATGTACACTTAGGAGTGTTAGAATGCTCAAAACCCAACACTTGCTTGGTTTCCCATTAAATAACGATGAATAACTTGTTGAGAAGTATTGAAAGGCATCGTTTGAAGGTTAAAAAGGGTGGATTTCGCTTCAATTCATAATTTCGATACTTGACATAAGACCGAAACTTAATGAAGTACTTGTGAGATCATTGTGATCTGTTGAATAAGTAGGTAGGATAAATTTTATAGTGATAGAAGGAAGTAAGAAAATCTCAAAAAAAATAAACTGGATCTTTTAGGGTAAGAGAAGCCTTGGTGAAAGATAAACTCATAAAGATCACTCAAAAGAAAAAAAAAGATTTCATTAGGTAACAAGTAAGATCTTGAATATTAGAATTCACAGTCAATTCATTAGTGGTGTTGAACTTTGGGTTTCACTTAGTACATAGTGGCATGAAACTAAGATCATGAACGCAGATGTTGTATAACCATAAACCTCAGTGGTGAATACTGAGAGTCTCATGGGTTATATTAGTGAAACGAACTATAATGGAGAAAAGTGATGGAGATGGTATAAGAAGCGAATGTACCTCTGCTTTAAAGAAAAGGACCAAGAAGAAAACTCTAAAATCAGTTTGAGTAGAGTAATGTAGCTCATGATTAGAGTGAATTTGACAGTCTGGATTGGGAAAATATGATTGGTGTATATCATGTTATTAAGGCTTCACTCAAAAATCTTTTGAGGCTTTAGTCATCATACAGCAGCATGCTTCTAAGGACTCCTAACTAATAAAACCATTTACCTGCCTTAGTTTCGCCATCGAGAATCACACTTAAACAAAAAGAAAAACTTTAGATATATATAAAAAAATTAAATAAAAATATTTTTGAATTTTGTGAGAATTGACCAATTGAACGAAAGAGAAAAATATTTTTGGATTTTATAAGTAGAAAAGAAGTAATGAAAAAGGTGTACATTAGAAAACAGTTAAAATGCCTTGTTAAGAAAAAGAAGCAAACGAGTTCAGAAGGACCGAACCCGAAATAGACCGAACGCTCGGTTCATTTCGGTTCATGGTCGAACTTCACCCGAAATAGACCGAATGTTCGGTTCATTTCGGTTCATTTTGGTTCGCTCTATTTCGCTTGTTACCTTTATGACAGCGAAGGCAATTTTAGTATAGATTTGGCTTGCATCATTCCTAGGCCTTGTAGAATCTTATTGAAGCTTGCTTCAGGTAAGGCTTTGGTGAATATATCTGCCAGTTGATCAGTCGTTCTGACGAAGTGAATTTCTACGTTACCATTTTCGACGTGATCCTTAATGAAGTGGTACCTTAGTTCTATATGCTTAGTCTTTGAGTGTTGAACTGGGTTGTGACAAATCCTAATTGCGCTTTCAGAGTCGCAATATAGTGGAATTTTCTTCATGTTTAGTCCGTAATCCCTAAGTTGATTTTGTATCCATATGACTTGAGATGTGCATGATACTGCAACAATGTATTCAACTTCTGTAGTGGATAGCGAAACACAGGTTTGTTTCTTCGATTGCTAACTGACTAATTTACCATCTAGAAATTGACATCCTCCAGTGGTTCTTTTACGATCTAATCCACAGCCACCTAAATCAACATTTGAGAATGCTTGAACAAAGAATCCTGAGTTGGCTGGATACCACAGACCGAGAGAGGAGGTTCGCTTCAGATAGCGAAAGATGTTTTTCACGGCTTGAAGACGAGGTTCGCGTGGGTTGGCTTGAAATCGTGCACAATAACAGACTGAAAACATGATGTCAGGTCTACTGGCTGTAAGATACATCAGAGACCCAATCATTTTCTGATAGAGCGTCATATCAGCTGTTGGTTTCTCCAATGAGGGTGTAAGCTTAGTTTCAAAGGCCATATGCACTTTCACTTTGGAGTCTCCCATCATCCCAAATTTAGCTAATAGTGTCTTGGTATATGCCTCCTGATTAATAAAAATGCCTTCGGGTCCCTATCTAATGTTCAATCAAAGAAAAAAGTTAATTGGACCCATTGAGATCATCTCAAATTTAGTTTCCATCAATTTCCTGAATTCAACTGTTAAGCTAGGATTCGTGGAGCCAAAGATGATGTCATCAACATAAATTTGGAATATCATAAGGTGGTTACCTTCTCGCTTACGAAAGAAGGTTGGGTCAACTGAACCTTGTTTGAATTTAGACATTTTTAAGAAACGAGTGAGAGTTTCATACCATGCTCTGGGAGCCTGTTTGAGGCCATATACAACTTTTTCAAGGACATAACAATGATCTGGATACTTCTCGTTCATGAAGCCTGGCAGTTGCTAAACATATACAGTTTCTTCAAGTTCCCCATTGAGGAAGGCACATTTGACGTCCATTTGATAGACTTCAAAGTTCTTGTGCGCTGCATACGCAAGAAAGATACGAACAGACTCTAATCTAGCAACTGGAGCGAAGGTTTCTTCATAATCGATTCCCTCTTCCTGACAGTATCCTTTGACCACCAGCCTTGCTTTGTTACGAATGACATTCCCTTCCTTATCCATCTTGTTTCTGAATACCCGTTTGAGACCGACAACCGAAGCATCTTTTGGAGTTGGAATAAGACGCCATACTTTGTTTCTTTCAAACTCATTTAATTCATCTTGCATGGCTTGAACCCAGTCTGAATGATCAAGTGCTGATTTAATAGTCTTCAGTTCAACTTTGGAAATAAAGGAGTTGAACATGCAAAACTCTACTTGAGAAAAGAGTGCAGCCTGTTTCGCTTTGATTTGAGATCGAGTTAACACTTTTTCTGAAGATTCCCCGATAATTTGACTTTGAGGGTGATCTTTGGTCCATTTGATAAGAGGAGGGTAATTTGGATCATAAGTGGGATCCAATTCGGCATTAATTTCTTCTTCTAACTCAGACATAACGTCATCATCATTGACGTTGGTGTTTTCCCCCTCGAAGAATGACTCCTGTTCAGGACTAGTATTGGTATTCTCTTCTTTAATTGGAATTTCAGTAGAACTTGTAGAATGAGACGATGAGTTCTCCCCCTGGAACAATGAACCTTGATCATGATGAAGAGTTGGACCCTCCCCCTAGACATTAGGACGGTCACATGAAGGTTCGCTTCCTTCTAGCCTTTCAGTTTCTTTGGATTGATCATCAGTAATCTTTTGAGCAACGTCGTCGATAACTTGTTTCAGATTATCAACTTTGTTGTCTTTTGCAGTTGATTTAGAGTCAATCACCTTTTGAGGCTCATCAAACAGAAACATGAATTGGTCGAAAAGATTCGAGATAGAGATAGTAACTTGACCATTCTTTGGAAAGATCTCTTGCGATGCAGCTTCTGTTGATTTCATCTTCTTAACATAACTATTTTCAAAGGTGACATAGTATGTTTCTTCAATTTTCTTTGAGCGTTTATTGAGAACTATATACTCCTTGGAGTTTAGGGAGTAGCCTAAGAAAATTCCTTCATCAGCCTTAGCATCGAACTTGTTTCGATTCTCTTTGGAGTTGAAAATGAAACATCTTGAACTGAATACATGAAAGAATTTCACATTTGGTTTTCGATTATTCAAGATCTCGTAAGGGGTAATGGAGAATCGTTTGTTCAAATATGATCTGTTTTGAGTATAACATGCAGCAGCAATTGCATCAGCCCAGAAATACAAAGGTAAGGACGCGAAGCATAGCATAGTTTGAGCTGCTTCACACAGAGATCGGTTTCACCTTTCAACGATGTCATTCTGCTGTGGTGTACAAGGGGCTGAGAAATTGTGAGTCGTCCTATTTTCAGCAAGAAAATCTTCAAAATCTTTATTCTTGAATTCCAAGCCATTGTCGCTCCTCACATTATGAACTACTTTTCTTAATTGCGTCTCTATCTGTTTAATAAATAGCTTAAGCTTTGGAGTGGCTTCAGACTTTTGCTTGAGGAAGAATACCCATGTAAATCTAGAGAAATCGTCCACTATAAACATAATGTATTTATTTCCCCCAATACTTTCAATGGACGATGGACCACACAGGTCAATATGCAGTAGTTCCAATGGTTCTATCACCTTAGTATTGATAATAGAGGGATCACTTTGCCTACTCTGCTTTCCCATTTCACATGCTGCACAGAGATGTTCTTTATCAAATTTTAGAACTGGAAGACCTCGAACATGATCACCCAAGACCAACTTGTTGATATCCTTGAAATTCAGATGAGATAATCTTCTATGCCATAACCAGCTTTCATCAGTGTGAGCCTTTGTGAGTAAGCACACTACTGGTTTACCCCGAATTGGGTTGAGGTTCAAAGGATACATTTCCCCTTTTTGCTTTGACTTCAGAAGAACGTTGTTAGTTTTCTTCTCGACAATCTCTAAGCCTTCATCGTCAAAATATACTTTCAATCCAGTGCCAACCACCAGCTGTGATACACTGATAAGATTGTGTTGGAGTCCTTCAACATAAGCCACTTTCCTTATAGAGAACTCGCCATTAGCGATCATTCCATAGCCTTTGATAGTACCAAATGAGTTTTTGCCGTATTTTACAATGCCACCATCTTTGAGAGAACGAAACTCCCTTAGTTCTTCCTTCCTTCCTGTCATGTGACGTGAGCAGCCACTGTCAATGTACCATTCTTCGTCAAACTGCTCGTCACGAATAACCTGCAAAACATTAAGCAGATTTAGGAACCCAAAGTTTCTTGGGTCCTTGTGAGCCTTTTACAGGACAGGGAATAGTAAGAGAAATATCAACCATGTATGTGCGTTTAACTAAAGTTGTTTTATCTTTTCTTTTTATGGTGAAAACTTTAATTTTGGTTGATTTATTGGAATTAGTGGTGTTGATATCAACATTCTTTTGAATCTCTTTTGGAAGATTGTTATCTGCAGGAAAGAGTTTTGCTTTTCCCTTTGAAACATTTGAAGAACAAGAATTTGAATGGGAAGAGTTGGATTCAGAAGTGACTTTGGATCCCATGTTTTTCTGATTAGACTTGTATGGATGGGGGCCGAAACCGTTATTTTGGTTGCTATTGGGTGAAGGACTGAAACCGCTCTTTCGGTTGTTATTTGGTGAAGGACCGAAACCGCTCTTTTGGTGGTTATTGGATGAGGGACCGAAACTCTCCTTTTGGTTGTTATCGGAAGGTGGACCGAAACTCTCCTTTCGGTCGAGGGACTGAAACCACCTTTTCGGCTCCTTTCAGTAGAAGGACCGAAACCACCTTTTCGGCTCCTTTCAGTAGAAGGACCGAAAGCGTCCTTTTGGTTGGTGTTGCACTGAGGACCGAAACTACTCTTTCGGTTGATTCCCGTTGTGGGACCGAAACTTCCCTTTCAGTTCCTTGATTCCTCTTGTGATTTGTGCTTCCTTTCTATGCTTATAAAGTGAGGATTTTGAGAATTCCAAAACTGTTTTCTTTCTGAGAGATTCTTCTTGTATCTCAGATTTCTTTGATGCTTTTTATCAGCTACCTGTTTTGGATTTCTGTGAATATTGGCCTTTCCTTTTGAAATGTGAGCACAACTTTCACTTTTTGCTGATGATGTCCCACTAGAGGTTTGCACAGGTTCGCTCAATAGTGTTTTGGATCCACTTGTGCTCGACACATCATATCTTGTTGGCTCATTTAGTGGTTCGGGTATGTATCTACCTTTCTCTCTCCATGAAGTTTTCTGAGATAGACCCTTCGTCTCATCAGCGTTGTCTATTGGGGCCGACTAGAAAAATTCGTCACATCCGCCAGCATTGTTTTCTTCTACCATAGCTGTTAACTCTGTAGTTTGTTGTGGAGTGACACTTGGTGCTGTGTAGACTTGATTTGGAGTGGTTTGTACCTTCTGGTACAATACAACTTTAGCTTTGAGAACTTTGGTTTTGTCAGTAGAGGAGCGAGCAAAATCAACAGAGTTTTCAGAAATTAGGTTTTTGCGTGACTTAGGTTCGCTTTTGACAAATTCAGAACAGTCCACCAAATCCTCTACAGAGATTTCACTCAGATCATCATCCTCATTAAGTTCAGATGCGTTTTCAACATCAATTTTATTTTCTGAACTTAATTTGGCATTCAAAGAGTCAAATTTTTGTACAGTTTCAGTTCTCAATTTTAATCTATCATTTTCGTCTAACAGATTTTTGAGCATGTCCTTGTGGTCTTTGGACTTTATGTAGGATTCAATTTTGTCCAGACCTATTTTATATGCTGGAGAAACTTCGTCAGAAGATACAATGCTTTCACAGTTGTAGGCTTCAGCATTGATTTCATCCTCCTTTAATTCAAGGAAGGGAAAAATCATGCGATGTATCTTCTTTCCTATTTCACAATCAAGATGCAACTGAGTGATATTAAAATAGAGTCTTTTAGCAATTAAACAAAACACATTTCACTGTTTAAGAAGTTTAAGATTGTCTCTTTGCAAATAAATTGAATCATCCTTAGAACTAATTAACTCCTTTTCCTTTTGCTCGATCCACATCCTTCGTTCCTCACTGTTTGATGAAATCCTGCTGATTTGATTAGTTAGGTTAGAATTTGTGACACGGGTTTGGGTGAGACTACTACTTATGCTCGAGAATTTTGACTTTAAGTTATTTAATTCCTTTTCATAATTAGTAACAGGAATTTTAGAGAAGCAAGAATATTTTGTACCTTTTTGATCAACTCATCACATTCGTTGATCTGTGCACTGATAGGTTTGGCAGCAAAACACCTGTCCTCTCGCTCCCTTTCGTCTTCAACTCCCCCGTTGGTTGTATATCCTCTCATTTGGGACACACCTTCGGTCACCACAAAGCACCTTCCTGTTAAATGTTCTTCTTTTTCCAGCATAGCCTTCCCATGAGTGGGCTTTCGGACTTCATCATCCTCAGAATCTGAGGACCAAACTTCCACACCACCAAATTCATCACTGCTGTTTGTATCCTACACAATTAAAGCATTCATGGTAGAATTGTTAGCAACAAACTTTCTTTTCTTGATTTCCTCCAATCTTCTCAGGAGGCTCGCTTCCTCATCTTCTTCATTTGTCTTCTCTTCTTTCTTTCTCAGCATGCAATCCTTTGCAAAATGATTCTTGCCTCCACAGTAATGACAGTCGAATCCTGAGTGTCCTCCAACTTTCGCTTCCTTCTTTGACTCTTTAGACTTTGACCCCATCTTTGGTTCCTCCTTGATATTTTCGGCGCTGTAACTACCCTGCCAGTTTCGGTTTTTGTTGGCTGGAAATTTCTTCTTAATGAATTTTCTGGGGTTAGAAACCATCATGGCATATTCCTCACCAGTTAGATCATAATCGGCAAGATCCAATTCCTCTTCCTCTTCAACCGAACTCTTTCCTTTAGAGATAAGAGCTAAAGAACCCAGACTGGAAACCACATTTGTTTCCTTAGACAGTGCACTCTCATGGGATTTTAATATACCCACTAGTTTTGCCAGAGAATATGACTTGAACTGTTCATGAGCTTTAAATGTTGATACAACAGCCATCCATTCTGGTCTGAGGCCATTCATGAAAGTAAATTTTTGTTCAATAACTTTCCTTTCAATCCCATGCTTTATCATCTTACTTAAAAGATGATTGAAGCGATCAAAAGTTTGAACAAGTTTCTCTTCAGGCTTCTGCTTAAAGTCACCAAATTCGGACAGCAAGAGAGTTTGGATTGAATGTTCCAAATGTTCGTCAGTGGAATACAATTCTTTTAATCTATCCCAGATCTCTTTAGCTGTAGCACAAGAACTTACCAAACGAAACGTGTCCGACTGCAGCGCAAACCTTATCATCCTCAGGGATTTGATGTTGCATTGAAACTTTTCCTTCTCATCCTGAGGAATATATTTGACATCGTTGACAAGCTGATTGTACTCTTTCTGAGTTTTGACAATCTTAGATGTGCTTGAGTGAGCAAATGGGCCTGCAGTAATCGCTTCCCAGATCAGGTATCCATTATCCTCCGATCCAATCACATAATCTTTAAAGTGATGCATCTAAACATCATAGTCTTGTGTATATAAGATTGGTATCCTTGTCGTTGAACCAATGTTATTGGAGATGTTGATCGGATTGGTTTGTGAATCATCGATGGACATTGTACTGACTTTTGATCGATAACCTGTAAAAGATCAGACTTGTAATATATCGTTAAGGTTAGATCAACAATTAATGAGATACGTCAATTTAGAGTGATGGCTCAATTAATATCAATCAATACGGAATTAAAAACCCTAATAACTTCTTCGACAGAAGAGATGTGTATGAATTACACAGTCTCCTTCTCTGATACCAATTGATGAGAATTAAACTCTAGATCGATTAGATCTTTTGTAGGTATGATTATGGAAATCAAACAAGTCAAAACAGTAAGAGAGTGAAGACAGAATAAAATCAAATGTATGCTTATGATTCAAAATAAAGTCACGCCTCAGCAGAGCTCGATGAAGAACTTCCGCTGTAGAGGCGAGCTAGGGTTTACAAAACCTGAGAAAATAAATGATAAAAGTGATTCCTTCTAAGACTGCATGCATGCAGCTTATATACTAAACCCTAGTACAAAAACATGCACGGTTGGACAGGCCCAATACCGGCAATCATAACTGGGCTAAGGACCGAGCCCATGACGCAATCTATTAATCTCAGCACTTAATACTTGAATTAAAACAATAGTTATTCCATGCTCCAAGCATGCACACTATGTTTGTCTATGGTCCTTCCTTTGTGAAATAAATCAATTGAAAGCATTTCAATGACACTCATTTCATAATTCCAAATCCTTATCGCAAATGTAAGAATACCGAATTCTTGCCATTTGCTATAATCTGTTAGATTCTAAACTTATATGCAATGATCCTCTTGTAATGACTATGCACAAAAGTCATAGAGACTTGCCTACAAACATTACAAAGTATTCCAACGGAGAGCAATTCCATGGAAACGGAGTCTCACATTCAAAGTACATTCCTTTGAACATCCTTCTTGCATTAAGTTTCCTAATCTTACATAAATTTAAAGAATAACTTCCACTTATGGAAACATTTCCATATTCCCATTTTGACTATCACTTATGAACAAGAGTTACCTCTTCTCAGAGTATGCCAACATGGTCCTTCCAAAATTTACACTATACTTCCAACTGCCCATAAGCAACCAATCTTTAGCAAACCTCAGATTGTCCTCGACAATTGCTTAACCACTTTAGTCATATACGGTTCTATTCCTTTTTTACCCTCTTAATCCATAGGCATTTGGAAAAATTAGAACACGAGAATATTATAGCATATGTAATCGATCCTATACCCAAAGCATATGGGACATGATTCATAATGTCTTACATAAAGACATGATACTCGATCAGTCTTTTGCTATAATATTTCTATTTGCCATGTTCTCAAAATTCGAACTATGAAGAAGGATGCCGTAATCATAATCGAATTTGAGAACGCAATCGCAATTCGAACTCTGAAGAGGGATGTCGTAATCATAATCGAATTTGAGAACGCAATTAACATTTCCATATAGAATTTACTTATGTTGAACATAACATTCATATATACCCTTTGACTAAATTTGATTATAGAATCTCAATCTAAGCTTTTAGAATTGAAATGAAGTATAATTCATCTCCCTTGATTATAGCAAAATAACTTTTCAAACCCTGCATCTTTGCAAATTGAAACTTTTGTTTTCTATAATTAACATTGCTAACTTGCAGCACTTACCATAATAATTATGCTCCCACTAGCATAATAATTATTATCTTACTAGCATAACAATTATGCTCCCACTAGCATTGACATGTGTCTAGAAATCAGCTGGACTTCTAGAAATCAATACTTATTAACTTTCATACCAAAGTTCAGATTTCTGATACGAGATGCTTCGATAAGACTTTATCTAGGATTCGCAAATTCATACACCTTTCCTTAGATAGCTCACATGTGTGTCTAATTTTTTTTAGAAATTACAGCCATAAGTCTAAAATGTTTAGACCTTTTTCCATTTCTCACAATTCGAACAATGAAGAGGGATGTCGTAATCATTATCGAATTTGAGAATGCGAATATCACAACTGTTATCTCCTTAAAATCTACTTAGTGAAAGCGTTTCCTCACAATCATTTTCATGAATTGGAGAGAAACCTTATGAAACTTAGATTTTTATGGTGTATGTGTTCCTATCCATGTGAATTTGTCATAACCATAATCACAAGACAAGGTTAGTGACAAATCCAAACTCATATGGACTGAACTTGTTCAATATTAATTTCTTGCCACCTGGAAGCACAAGGGCCTACCATTGCTTCCTAGGTTGTATGCAAACAACTAAGAACTCATGGAACTCACATGCATAGTTAACTTATCTGGAATGAGCACAGAAACAAGAATATGTTAAAACGATGGGTTAAAACCTCAAGTCGTGGGCTAGTGATTAACAATAGGTTTATTCTTGATTAGTTCTTGAAGCTTTTCAAGATCCAGAAGACTCCCACTAACCTCTTGACTTATAAGATTCACTTTCTTAGAAACATTACTTAACAAACAAATATTTAAGAGTTAGTGCGGTTTCTTATCAAGAAAAACACTTCACACAATTGGCCTTAGTTGGTCTTTGTTTTATCCATAACATCACAACTTACCAATTTCAAATGTACAAGAGTAGAAACATTTTACTCTACATTTTATAAGTGTTATAAACCTTTCTTAAGATTATGTCACTGAAGGTTCGATCTTGGAGTGTTACTCTATGACTCGATTTGGAACGAAATATGATTCACCTTTTTTTATTTAACCATTCCAACAATTCATGATTGCTCTTCTTAGCCATAGAAATGCACTAAGATGACCTTAGAGGACCAATTGTGATATGGTTTCATAATCACTAAGATGATCATAAAACATGATACTCAAGTACTCTCCCATCCTTTTAGATTGGAGAAACTTTTATCTTTCTTCCGAATGTGATTCTTCTTATTCGTCCTGCCATACATTGAAACTTTTCCAATGTTCAGAATTATACTTAAACTTGTAAGCATAACCATATTTACTAAACTTTAGTAAATCATAACGAATAGTCTTATCGTTCTTTGTGGTGGACCTGACCAGCGCACACCCAGTGTACCGGATCCCCTAGTCCTTCACTTGACTCACATATTCATGTGAACAAGGAATTAGTCTTAATTTCCCAAAGACAAAAATTCTCATTCATCATACAATACCAGTTGCATGATACCAACTTTTTGTCCAATTGAAACCCGGGTGATGAGAATCTTTCCTTATTTGGTGAATTTTGACACTACCACAAATGAAAGAATCAAATCCATTTTCCCAATATTGCTAGAAACATACAAACATAAATTTTTCACAAATGTCATTGTAAGGAGATATAGGATAAGATAAAATCTACAAAAATTTTATTTATTTATAAAATGCGGAAATTTTTTTCCTTACAATGCAATTACATATGAAAACTATGTTTCAAAATATTTCCTAAGCAATCTATTATAACACCTAAGCAACAGCTCAAAAATCCTATCCGCGACTAGATTCAGCTTGCTCTTCCTTTAAGCTTCCTTTCTTTTTTTTTGATCTTATAAAACATCATAATGTAATTACATTACATCATGCATTAAGAATCTACAAATATGAACTTAATAGAGTTAGATAGTGGATTTACTATCTTTGCGATCTTTCAGGTAAATATGGCAGCTTCACAACCAATGCCCCTTCTGTTGGTAATAGAAACATATGGATTCTTTGGGAATGGTACATGGGGCTATCTCAGACTTATCCTTTCTCTTTACCATTTGGTCAAATGACTTGACCATAGCTGATCCCTTTCCATTGGGAAGAGAAAGCTTTTCTGTACTTCCAATGTTACCATTGTCAATGTCCATGGAAGTTTGGGAAGTAGATATTCCAATCAAATTTGCTTGACCAGAATGCCAAATCATTGCTGATTCAACAACAATTAGGAAATATGTTAGATCAATAAGGGTCATGTCATGATCTTTCATAGAGTAGTCTTTAACAAACTGACTATACGACTCAGGAAGTGACTGGAGAACCGAGTTAACGGCCAACTTCCTCGAGAAAACGACACCCAACATTCCCATCCTATCAATGTGTGACTTCATATCGAAAACATGTGCACACAAAAACCTTCCATCTTGGTGTTTGCTAGCCAATAGGGCTTGATTGACCTTGAACTTGTCAAATCTACGAAGTTTTAGGTCAGGGAGAATAATTGGAGGGGGCGGAGGAAGTGAAGTATGATATTGTGCAATATCATCTTCAGGTGGAAAGCTTTTTCGAAAAGATTTGGGAAGACCATAGTTATCTTAACTAGACATCTACAAGGGAGAAATTTAAGTTAGTTGATTTAAGTCCTTAATATAACACCCAAATGAAATATTAAGGTTGGGACCCAACACAATATTTTTCAATTCGGAAGAGGGATGCGGTAATCCAATTGCAAAATATTTGAAGGTAGGTAAATGATGATTTACCAATTTCCACCATGAAAAATGAAATTGATTATTAAGTTTTAATTGGATTGAAATTCCTAGATCCTTTGATATTCATTGACCTTTTCAATGGCAAGTTTAAATCTCGATTACGTCCTTCAAGTTTATGAATGGGATGCCGAGGATCACAAACAAGGTGTGAATAACCATTCAAAATAGCTTGGTACTCTCAATGTTACAGATCACCTAATCAATGTGCTGGTTAACCACACACGCTCCATTGATCTATGATTAACATCAAGCTACCCTTTTCCACACACTGTCAATCCTGTATTAGTGTGTCGGTTAACCACACATGCTCCACTAATGACTTAACAAGGTGCAAAGTGCAATTTCATGGGATAACACCGTTTTTACATATTTCCTAAAGTAACTAAGATTGGGTATTTAATAAAAGTTTAGTTACTTTCTAATTATCATTATACTTGTAATGAGAATTAGTGTCCTATCCTACCCGTTCGGCTAATGACACTCCACCAGTCAAGGAAGCGGTGGGTGAGAGTGGACACCCATTAAACCGCCATTTTCTAGGAAGTAACCTTCTACCCTCCTTATAGACCGGCTTCGTGAATGAGGCCTACTAACGATAAGACTGACTTATTCTTATACACACATATATATTATTAAACCTATAATATTATAAAGTATAAGGGTTGAATTTTATCTTTTAAAACTCTAGGGTTTGGAAGTAAAGTATTCAAAACTGAGACTTTACAGATTCCAAAACTTGAGGGCAAGTTTTGAAAATTGTCAAAACTTTTGGTTTCCATAACTTATGTGTTTAGTGTGGTTTTTATGAAATTCAACCGAAAAAAATAGTGTGGTTTTTATGAAAAACTCTTCATGTTCCATAACTTGAGGACAAGTTATTGAAGACTATAAAGTCATTTAAAATGACTTTTAAAAATGAGACCTTTCATTTTCCATAACGTATGAGTTTTAATGACATTTTAAAAGAAAACCTTTTCCTTTTTCCATAAGTGGAGGACAAGTTATGGATTTCATTAAGGCAATTAGATCATATTTTTAACTAACAAAAAATTATCAAATAATTTATTCATGATCTAATTAAACTCATAAGTCAAGATAACTCACATCACCAATATGCAAGAAATTATCCTATCATATAAACTAATACAAATCCTGAAACTATGACAATTATCTTTTAATTGGATGAGCATGATCATTACCATATAAAAAAAACAGATATCATGGTTCAAAAAATAGTTTAGGGTAATGATCCTATCCATTTCCTGACCAAAACTCAAAAATCTGCACCTACTCGACGAGTTCATGAACTGGACTTGCCGATTTCATGCTTTACTGAGTCGAGTCGTCGAGTCAGTTCATGGACTCAGCGAGTTCATCAGACAGAATGGAGAAAATCGATTTTTTCAACTTTAAAAACCAATAAGCATCAAGTATAATAGAAAACAACCTAGGCTCTGATACCACTGTTGGGTTTTAGTATACTACAACATCCTATGGTGCACATACAAACCTAAATGCTTTGGATCTATGTTTGCTCTAATTATACATGCAATATTGTTTCCAAAGCATTAAGGCTACAACTAGCATACAATTGACACAAACAACATAAAATACTTGTTAGGAGTTTACCTCTTTATGTAGCTTGTAGAACTTGTTGTATTTAGCCTTTAAGAACTTATTGCACCAAATGTTGCACCTCAAATGGTTCACAACACACCTTGGACAAATGATGACTTTTGAGAGAGTATTCTTGCACTAGAAATTGTCTCCGTGAACTCTTAGAACATTAAGTTGGCGATTTTAGCTATGGGGTGCTATATATATATATGTTAGGAATCCAAGAGTCATGGGTAAACCCTAATTCATACTCTTGGGCTTATTATCCATGATCCATGATTCAAGTGGGCTAACACTTTTTCGATTCTTCTATAAACTTAGTCCATCATGTATCATAAGCCTAATATATATATATATATATATATATATATATATATATATATATATATATATATATATAATTTACACAATTAGTCCCCATTAATTTAATTAGTCTATTTTGATCCCTAAATTGATTCTAAATTAATTCTTGATCAATACTAGTTAAACCAAATGATTTCATATTAATATATTAGAACTTATAATATATTAATAAATCATAAATAACCTCTTCTCAAAAGTCCATCCTATCAAATAGTCGTGGTGATATGCAACCCAAATGGACCATGCTACTCTTGGGTCAAGTACATACCAATTATAGTTATGGGCTTAGACACCTAATCCAACAGTTACATCGTCACCAAAGTCCAAATATGCGTTCCTTACTTTGGCTTCTCACATCGTGCCCACCCTATGGTCACGTCGTGACACCCGAATTTCCCTAAAAACCAAGTTTTTGACTCCTCATTGCCCTAAACCGAACCATTTTAGAAAGTGTGTGTTACACCTTACAAAGAGGAGAATGATCCTATAAAAGATCCAGATATTAACAACCTTGATTTATACATAACAATATGGTTTCAAGGTAAAAAAAAAAAAAGCTTTGCATTTTTACAAAAAATATGATTTCTAAATGAAAAAAATATGTATTTATATGGTTTCAAAATTTAAAAAAAAAAACAATGTCTGGTTTAGAACTAAAAAATAGAATGTCATGTCATTAAAGATTGATAAAATTGGAAAAGAGAAAAATGTAAAAATTGGATTTGTGGTCCTTACTGAGAGGTTTGTGTGTTGAACAGGTCTCTGGAGTTAACCACCATTTGTTTTTGGTTGTTAAACCTCTCACGTGCATTGCATAAGAGGGCATAAGTGTCTTTTTACTTGAGGCACCATTTTTGCAATTCCTGAACTAATAAATGGAGACTTCCCCAACGTTTAAGTTGTACTTCCTTTTATCTTCCCTCTTTCTTATTGATCGTATTGCGAATTAATCACACAAGGGTTCTCTATTTTTTTGGTAAGTTTGTTGTTGTTAAATGCTCATAGACACCAAAGAACCCAAGCAGACGTTTCTATGCTTTCCCAAAAGATATCCATTTGCACCTATTTATTTTCTGATGGTTTCTAAACTAATAAGATTTGTTTTCCCCTTTTTTGAAGGATTTTGCTTGTCGCTTCATCGGATGGGTTGATCCCCCCATGTGTGAAAGGTCTAATGTCATTATACCTAGACTACTAAGAAATATGAATCGGATGCAAGCTTGGTGCACAACTTTGAAGATTCTCTTGTTGGCTAGTTGAGTGTTTTTTGTGGTTTTTTTTTCATATGGTCTGTTTAGGTTTAGGTATTAGGGCTGTGGGTTGTGTTTTTTTGTTGAAGATCGATAAAAGTGTGGTTTTTGGGTGGATTAATGGTTTTTGGTACTTTGACCTAGGTTCTTTATAGTTGTGTGTAATGTCAAAGTAAGTTGTTTATGTACTAATTGACTTCCTGACATAAATGTGAATTTTATGGAGTTGCTTTACAAGACAGGTTAATGTGAATAATTGACTGCAATTACATAATAGACAACAATAACCAAAACCAAAATAACCAAGGCTACAATTACATAATAGACTACAAACACATCAACCAAACTATCAACCATATGGTGTAATTACATTATCCAAAATATATGAAACCCTATATACGGTCTAATACTTATCATACTAATGAAGACCCAAATAACCATAAGTCATAAGTTTTATAACA
The DNA here is from genome assembly GCF_002870075.4 of Lactuca sativa. NCBI lineage: Eukaryota > Viridiplantae > Streptophyta > Magnoliopsida > Asterales > Asteraceae > Lactuca > Lactuca sativa. Next base: position 66,905,386 of record NC_056630.2, read on the forward strand.
TCAAAACACTGCTAAAATTAGAAAATAACATCTGCCAAAACAAACACAACCCTGATCTTCAACTTCCACCTAGCTTGGCAACCCACCTTCATCCACCTCCTTGACCTTTGCATGTCCTTGAGTTATGACCTTTGTCTTTGCATTTTGCACATGTTACACTGACATATTTCTTTGTTAATTTTTGAACTCCATCAGGACCAACTTTACTACCTTCTTCTTGACTTACACCATGAGTACCACTCTGAATTTGACCCCCCAACCCCTTTTGACTCTAACTTAATTTTTCATCCTCACTTTTGTTCCTCTTATTCGTAGGCCTACCTGGTTGCTTATGATGTGGGGGAGGGATAAGTGTGGTTGGACACAAACTTTTAGGCCAAATTATTCTTCCTTTTATGGGCTCTACCTTATAGGAATATCCTTGGTCATTTCATAAAGGGTTGCAATGGCATGTTTAAAGGGGATGCCTATTAGCTCCTATCTCCTGCAAGTACATGTGTTGTTCCGAACATCTACAACATGTTGATCTTTCCATGCCCTAGTCAATTAGTATTTCTCACCCCATTCCACCTAACAATGTAATGTGATGCATGAGACTTGTTTACATCCAATATGGTTGTTGCAGTGGGTGTTAAAGGCCCATTTTCCTTGTTCATCACCTTCATAACATTACAAATTCTCTTCCTCAGGTATTGTCTAATATACTCCAAACAACCTATGATAGGCTTATCTATTCTCTCTATTATCTTGCTGTTAGAATACCCCCATTGGTGCTCATGGACGAACGGATCACACTTTTTAATTAAGAAACAAAAAAATTAAAGATATATTTGCAGCCTAGGCCACATGGACGACCCAATTTCACCAAAAGTTCACCAAAACCTTCTGTCCACGTGTTTAACAATGAAAGGGTAGTTGTATATATATTTTTTAGATTTTTAGATAAGAGTTATTATCCTTAAAAATCAAACATTATCTGAATAAAAAAGTAAAGAAATTCTAAAATTCATGATTTTTTTTCTCTATAAATAGAGTATAACATTGATATAGTTCATATCTCATCTTAACTCTTCATTTCTAAACCTTTTTTATTTCTTTGATACCATGGATCCAAATTTCGTTTGAAATCTTGACGATTCTCAAGATTATCAAAACTTTCGAGGTTATTAAAGCTCTCAATTTTTCCCATATCTTAATCAATTCCCTGTCACTGAAAATATTCAAACCTCACAAAATACCGGAAAAAACCCAAGAGGTGATAAAAGGGATGCTGATGAAGATATCGCTTTAATGTTAGCATATTGCATCGTTAGTGAAGATAAGTGTCGTGGAAAAAACCAAAAGAAAACATCAATATAGGCACAAGTGAAGGAGCTATATGATGCGAATCAAGCAGAAAACCCAGGAAAGCTTGGTAATAGGAACATAGCTTAAATGAAAGGTCGTTATAAACGACTTAATGAAAGTGCTGGAAAATGGGTTGGTGTTTATCGAGAAGCATACAGAAAAAGAAGAATTGAAATAAGTATGAAAAATTTTAAGAATGAAGCTCATAAGTTATATGAGAAAGTGGAAGCAAGTTCAATGACACAATTGTTTTTAATGAGGTTATGTGCAAGCATCGAAAATGGGATCTATAGCTAGATCATGATGCAACACGATCACGTCCTGAATACAATGTGGATGATGAAGAAAATGGTGGTAACACAAAAAGATCAAGGTCTACTAAAGAAAATGACTATTGTGTCCAAACCAACACGAAGGGCCAAGTATTGGTGGTTCAACAATTAAACGTCCAACAGGTAGAGATGTAGCTAAAAGAAAAGAAAAAGGTAAGTCTTTTAATGAAGTTGTTGCAGAACTTCGTGCAATGAGGCTTAGTAGAGATGGTGAAGTAGAAGTAATGAAAAAAAAAGACTCAACTTGGATCAACAAAGGGAGCAAAAAACGAATGAAAGTGAGCTAATAAAGATGAAAAGTATGCATTTTAACACACTCCTACAAAAGGAGCAATTGTCGCCTGAAGAAGAAAACATGAAACATTTTCTAATATCTAAGTTTTATGGAAACTAATTACAGTTTAGTGTATGTTTTATTTTCAGTATGCTTTTAAAGTATTTATAAGATATTTTATTATGTATTTGTACCTCATGTTATTAATGTATTTGTAAGATATTTTATTATGTATTTGTATTTCAGGCTTTTAATGTATTTGTAATATATATTATATGATTTTATTGAATGCAGAGTTGTCATTATCATCTTTATTGAATGCAGGGTTGTCAATATCATCTTTCAGAGACACCACTCCTTTTCAGTATAATCTTATCATCTAGAAAATATTCCAATATCTTATGAATATAAGATTCTATGATGTGTCATCTTTTTATTGGACCTTCGGATTTTATCTAGATAAACTGTTTTAACATTATCTTTATTTAACATTTAACAACAAAAAAAATCAATATTCTTCCTATATAAATAGAGTATAACCATTAAATACTTTCATATATTCCTTTAATTCTTCATTTCACTCTTCATTTCTAATATATTTGAAAAATGTCTCATAATGCAAACTCATCAGATGGTTCTAGTTCATTGAATGTGAATGAATATGATGAATGGGAAGCACAAGTTGTTCAACAGAATCGACAACTTGATGTTATCATGAGTGAGTTACTCATAGGGATACCAAATATGAGCGTAAGAGATCACCCAAGAGCAAGAAGGAGGTATTGTGATCGGGAACGTGAGCAGGGTGAAGCATGTTTGATGAAAGACTACTTTGTTGACAACCCAATGTATGGTGAAGAAAATTTTCGAGGTAGATTTTGAATGTGAAAACCACTATTTATCCGTATAGTGGAAGCTGTTACAGCCAATGACCTATATTTTCAATAAAGATGTGATGCAACAGGCAGACAAGGTCTTTTACCATTACAAAAATGTATTGGAGCTATGCGGGTGTTGGCATATAGGGCATCAGTAGATACACATGATGAATATTTGAGAATCAATAAGACTGTAACAAGGGATGCTCTTGTAAAGTTTGTGGAAGGTGTTATTTCATGCTTTCGTGAAGAGTACCTTAGACGCCCCAATCAAGATGATTTGGCACGACTGCTCCATGTTGGAGAAGAACATGGATTTCCAGGTATGGTACGCAGTATTGACTGCATGCACTGGGAATGGAAAAAATGTCCCACCACTTGGGCTGGACAATATGCAGGTAGAAGCGGTAAGACAATAATAATTTTCGAATTTGTTGAGTTGTATGCCTTATGGATATGCCATGCATTCATCGGAACACCGGGTTCATGCAATGACATTAACTGATGGGTTTTATACAAAAGAACATCCTATGTGCTCATGCAAACCCTAAAACTTGGATCTAGATTTCTCTATTGTACATGCAATTCATCCAAGACTTAAGTGTTGGATACAGTGTCTAAGTCCATAACTATATTTGGTATGTACTTGACCCGACCCGGCATGGTCCATTTGGGTTGCACTTCACCCGAACAATTTATGGATAATATTTGAGAATAGTACAAGTTATGATTTATAAATATATTATAAGTTCTAATATATTAATATAAGATCATATTATTTAATTAGTAGCGATCTATAATTAATCTAGGATTAATTTAGAGATCAAAGATATTACTAATTAAATATGGGCTTCTATATTTATATAGTGTGGGCTAGTGCTTATTTGGAATGGGCTAGGCTTGCATGGGAAAAGTCCATGGATACTCCATGGAGCTTTAACCCATGGATCTCATGGAAATGAAGAGACATGGGTATTAGGGTTTACATGGAAGTAACCCTAATCCATCACACTATATAAAGGAGGCTTTGGTTCTTGAAATCAAGCTAGTGAACACTAGTTGACACTTGTTGAGGTGAGGGCCGATTTCAAGATAGTAGTGACTATTCTCTCAAAGTTCCAAGTTTGTGGTGATTTGTGATTTCCACTTGAGGCATCCACACTATTGGTGGTAGGCTCTAAAACTCCAAGCAATCAACTACAACTTCAAGGTAAGTATTTCTACTAGCTTTATTTGATTCATGTTCCCCATGCCATGCTAGTTAGGATATGAACCTTGGAAAAATAATTATTTTCATGTATCTTAGACAAAACATAGATCCAAGGTTTATTAGGGTTGCATGTACACTTAGGAAGTGTTAGAATGCTCAAAACCCAAAAGTGGTATCAGAGCCTAGACTTGTTTGTTTGATACTTGTTGCAATATTATGGAGAAAGTCGAAAAACTTGCTGTCTGACTGCTGGACTCGGCAAGTCCATGGGGGGACTCATCGAGTTCACTTGTATCTTCAACCTACTCGGCGAGTAGGTTCATGCACTCGGTGAGTAGGGTCGACAGAGTCCATATTTTCGACTTTAGTTGCTGGAAATGGATTAGAAACATTACCCTAAACTGTTTTGGTACTTGAAAACTTGTTTTAGTTGGTGTAATGTCTTGCTAATTCATTTACAACAACTAGTTATCAAAATTACAAAGTTTTAAATGTGATTTTGATTCATGAAAGTGTTCATATTCATGTCCTTGTTCTTATGATGTTTAGATGATCATAGGAATTATTTGTAACCTATGTGGTAGTTTAATTCTTGATCATAATGTGTTTTAATGGTATCCATAACTTGTCCTCAAGTTATGGAAAACCAAAAGTCACTTGAGTTAAAAACCATTAAAAGAATACAAGAGTTAGAAAAATGAAGAGTCTTCATTTTATTACTCTAATAAACTCATAAGTTACAAGAAATGAAAAGTTTTGAAAGTTTACAAAACATGCCCTCAAGTTTTGGAACAAGTAAAGTTAAGTTAAACTTTAGTTCCAACCCTTAGAATTTTAAAAAGTTAAAATTCAACCCTTATACTTATATTATTATGATTTAATTATATATATATATATATATATATATATATATATATATATATATATATATATATATATATATATATATATATATATATATATATATATATAAGAACAAAGTCGTTTTACCGCTAGTGCGCCTCATTCACGAAGCCGGTCTATAAGGTGGGTATAAGGTTGTTGCCTATAAAATGGCAACTTAATGGGTGTCCACTCTTACCCACCGCTTGCTTGACCGGTGGAGGGTCGTTAGCCGAACAGGTAAGACAAGGACTTACAAATTCTCATTAAAAATATGATGAATATTATAAAGTAACTAAATGTTTTATTAAATTCCCAATCTTAGCTACTTTAGGAAAAATGTGAATAAGGTGCTAATCCATGAAATTACACTTTACACTTTGTTTAAGTCGTTGGTGGAGCATGTGTGGTTAACCGGCACACTAACTTAGACTTAACAAGGTAGGTAAAGGGTGACTTAAGGTTTATTATAGTATCGATGGAGCGTATGTGGTTTACCGGCACATCGATTGAGTGATAAGCATTAAGGGTACCAAGTGATTTGCATGGTTACTTCACACCTTGTTTTGTGATCCTCGGCATCCCAGTCACAAAACTTGGAGGGCACACTCGAGATTGAAACATGCCTTTGAAAAGTTCATTGAATCTCAAATAATCTAGGAATTTCTAAGAACCAATAAAAAAACCTAATATCTAATATTTCGGTTTTCGTGGTGGAAATTGGTGAATCATCATTCACCTACCTTTCAAATATGTTATAGCATGGATTACGGCATACCTCTTCCAAGTTATAATATATTGTGATTGGATCCTAGCCTTAATCTTACATTTGGGTGTTTTATTAAGGACTCTCCTAATATCTAAACTAATCTTGTCCATTTCTTTCAGATGTCTTCAAACAATGTTGCTTCTGGCTCTAACCCTAATAGCTCCTTTACCCTTATGAACTTGTGTGGAAAAGTCACCTTTGATGGATCCAAATTCAATGAGTGGATCAGAAACATCAGGATGATTACCCGCTACGAGGACAAAGAATATGTCCTTGACAAGGAGCTTAAGGAGATTGATGAGACCACTGCAACTCCTCAGGAGATCGCTGACTTTCGGGCACATGAAAGGGATGCTACGAAAGTGGCTTGCATCATGATGGCCACGATGACAGCGGAACTCCAAAAGTCTTATGAGGATTTTTACCCTTATGAAATGCACCAAGATTTGATGGAAAGATACCATCAAAGTGCACGACAAGAGAGGTATGAAATCATCTGCTCCATGATAACAGCCATGATGAAGGACGGGGAATCCGTCACCAGCCACATGCAGAAAATGCAAAGGTATGTGGATCGTTTGCTGAAGCTTAATGTGAACTTCCCTGAGGATCTTGCAATAGATATCATTTTGCACTCCTTACCATCGTGTTATGATCAAGTCCGCATGACATATCACATGAATAAGGAAGAGGTCACACTCAGCAAACTTCAGGGACTTCTCAAGACCGCAGAAACAGGTCTTAAGGGGAAGTCGGTTGTTAACACTCCTACTCCAAACTCTACTCCGGTTTTGGCAATCGGGAAAAGTCGAGGGAAGAAAAGAAAGAGATCTTCGAAGGGTACCAAGGTTCGGACCCTTGATGGCTCTTCTTCAAGTGGAACCAAGAAAGGTTTCATCGCTCCTTCTTCTGACCCAAAAGAGGCTGAATGCTTCTATTGCCATGAAAAAGCTCATTGGAAGCGGAACTGCCCAAAGTACCAGCAAGATGTAAAGGATGGGAAAGTTAAACCCAACCATGCAGGTATTTACACTATCTTATCTAATAACTCACCCCATTCTAAATCTTGGGTCCTTGATACCGGTTGTGGTATTCATATTTGTTGTGACTTGCAGGGACTAAGAAGAAGTGAGAATGTGGAGCAAGGAAGAATAAACTTGATCATGGGGAATAGGAAAGCTTCACCTGTCACCAAGATTGGAGTTTATACTTTATCGCTAAGTAGTGGGTTTAATTTAGATTTGAATAAATGTTGTTATTCGCCAGGAATGGCAAGAAATATTATTTCCTTTCATGCTTTGTACAAACAAGGGTTTACCTTTTCGTTTAATAATGAAGTTGGTTCTATTGATGCTTTCTTTAATAATGTTCTTTATTTCAAAGCATTACCTTGTGATGGTGTGTATGAAGCTGTATCTGTAGTAGATAAATTAGGAAATAATGTTTTGTGTATTGATTCTATTAATAATAATAACTTGGATAAAGCATCATTATGGCATTGTCGCCTTGGACATATAAGCAAGAAACGCATAGGCCAACTCCAAAAGGATGGAGTCTTGGAGTCATTTGACCTAAAGTCAGATGATAGTTGTGAATCATGCTTACTTGGAAAAATCACAAAGTCACCCTTCATAGGCTCGTGTGAGATGGGTGAAGGTTTGTTGGATCTTGTACACACGGATGTGTGTGGACCATTCAAACATGTCACAAGGGATGCTAATCGTTATTATTTGACTTTTACTGAAGATTACAGTAGATATGGATATGTCTACCTAATCAAGCATAAGTCAGAGACTTTCGAGAAGTTTAAGGAATTTAAACAGGAAGTCAAGAATCAATTGGGCAGGAACATTAAGATGCTTCGATCCGATCGTGGTGGTGAGTATCTTAGTTCAGAGTTCCTTGACTATCTTAGGGAATGTGGGATTGTCTCACAATTGACACCTCCCAGGACACCACAGTTGAATGGTGTAGCTGAGAGGCGTAATTGAACCTTGTTAGATATGGTTCGTTCCATGATGAGTCGAGCTACGCTACCAATCTCATTCTGGGGGTATGCCTTAGAGACTGCCGCCCATATTCTTAATATGGTCCCTACAAAGAAAGTTGCCAAAACTCCTCACGAGATGTGGACTAGTAAAGTACCTAAACTAGACCACATCAAGATTTGGGGTTGCGAGGCTTTCGTGAGACGCGAGACTCATGATAAGCTCGAACCCCGAAGCGAGAGGTGTATTTTCATCGGCTACCCACAGCAATCCTTTGGTTACCTCTTCTACAGACCTAGTGATAATGTGGTCTTTGTAGCAAGAAGAGGAGTTTTTCGAGAAAGAGAGTTTATAAGCCAAGGAAACAGTGGGAGGCAAATTGATCTTGAAGAAATTCAAGAGTCAAGTGGTGAAGGAACTTCAAACCCTAGCCCTCAACTTGAGGAGGAAACTCCTGTTGAGCCAGTTGATGTGCCTGTACCTCTGAGGCGTTCCACGAGAGTTAGGAATGCACCTGAGCATTATTATGGTTTCCATATTACTACGGAAGGTGAGACACTTATTAGTGATGAGACACTAGTAGGTCTGGATGAACCTAACAGCTACACGGAAGCCATGGCAGGCCCTGAGTCTGCTAAATGGAAAGAGGCTATGGATAGCGAGATACAATCCATGTATGACAATCAAGTTTGGAACTTGGTTGAGAATGTACCTGGTCGTAAGACTGTAGGGTGCAAATGAATCTTCAAGAAGAAGACTGACATTGATGGTAATGTACACACTTATAAGGCACGACTGGTTGCAAAAGGTTATTCTCAAACTCTGGGAGTTGATTATGATGAAACCTTTTCACCAGTGGCCAAGATAAAGTCTATTAGGGTTCTGTTAGCCATTATTGCATTTCATGACTATGAAATATGGCAAATGGATGTCAAAACCGCTTTCCTTAATGGAAAGTTGGCTGAGGATGTTTACATGGTTCAGCCAGAGGGTTTTGTCAATACCGAGTACCCCAATAAAGTGTGTAAACTCGAGAAATCCATTTATGGATTGAAACAGGCACTTCGCAAGTGGAATCTTTGCTTTGATGAGAAAGTCAAGGAATTTGGCTTTTCAAGGAGTGAAGATGAATCTTGCGTCTATATCAAGGCTAGTGGGAGCATAGTCAGTTTTTTGGTACTGTATGTGGATGACATACTACTCATAGGAAATGACATCCCAACCCTTCAGGAAGTAAAGTCCTGGCTTGGGAAGTGTTTCGCTATGAAGGACCTTGGTGAAGCTGCCTATATCCTAGGGATAAAGATTTTGAGAAACAGGAGTAAAAGGCTAATTGGACTTAGTCAAAGTACCTACTTGGACAAAGTGTTGAAAAGATTCAACATGCATAACTCCAAGAAAGGTGAGTTACCCATTCAGAGTAACGCCAGATTGAGTAAGACACAAAGTCCTAGTACTGAGGCTGAGATAGCAGAAATGAGTCGACTTCCTTATGCTTCAGCTGTAGGATCGATCATGTATGCTATGACGTGTACTCGACCTGATGTAGCCTTTGCTTTGAGCATGGTTAGCAGGTATCAGGGGAACCCTGGCAAGGAACACTGGACTGCGGTAAAGAATATCCTCAAGTACCTGCGAAGGACTAAGGACTGGGTCCTTACCTTCGGTGGGAGTGATGACTTGAGAGCTGTAGGGTATAGTGATGCTAGCTTCCAGACTGATAGGGATAATTTCCGCTTACATTCGGGCTGGGTCTTTACCTTAAATGGAGGAACAATCACTTGGAAGAGTTCCAAGCAGGAGACAGTGGTTGATTCTACTTATGAATCAGAGTATATAGCAGCAAGCGAGGCAGCAAAGGAGGCTATATGGCTAAAGAACTTCATCGGAGACCTTGGAGTTGTACCAGCTATAAAAGAGCCAATGGAGATTTTCTGTGACAGCAATAGTGCGGTTGCCTTAGCCAAGGAACCAAGAGATCATGGGAGATCCAGACACATTGACAGAAAATATCACTTCATCAGACATCGAATAGAAGAAGGGATCCTCGTGGCGAAGAGGGTATCATCAGATGAGAACCCAGCAGATCCCCTCACGAAGGGACTGGGTAGGGTTAAGCATCTCCAGCATGCTCGGAGCATAGGGCTGAAGGATGATATAAGTTTTAGTAGTTAGATAAATTATGAAATTTGTAAAGTGTAATTGACATTTGATGATGAATAAAAGGTGTTTTATTTATGAGTAAAGTGTTACTATCTCTTGTCAATCGTTTACTATATTTCTTTTGCATGTTTTGACTTCCAGAATAATTATGTTTGGTATATCATATTATTCAAACCTCCACAGTCGGTCATATGTCGGAAGTAGGTATGAATCAAGACTGTCATGATTGGTTGCAGAGGTCTAAGGTGTTGGACATGGCTACAACAATCATGAGTGCTCATAAGTTCTGAGCATTGGACTCAACCCATGCTCACTGGAATCACTTCATGGAATTTTATCTCGAGTGATCGTGAGACGGTAATATCATATAAGTCTTCAAACCTAGAGATATGATTTGTTACTTACGAGTTGGTTATGCATTGATTGTACGAAAACGCATTGGTAACTCGATGTTATAAAACATGCTTTTGTGTGTAATTCAATGAGTGGTAGAACAAACATATGAGTCGAAGTTTATCTGTTCCTTCTTGGATTAGAAGCTGATATATGGGCCCCTCGATGATTTTGTTTTGACCTATGTACCGGGCCCGGTCAGAACTAAATTGATGTGTTCAATTGAGTTCTATGTCAAACAAATCAGAAATCGGGAAACAAATGCTGGACAATAAGCAAGACAATGTTCCATGTATTTGTCCGGCTGATATCTAGAACAGAGGATTATATGATCACTTATCTAAATGGCGCGTTTTAGTTCAACAGAGTTTAAAGAGCTACGATTGCTGATCGGTTCCGGAAGTTATACTTGCAAATATAGTTACTAGACTTATCCAAGTGGGAGACTGTTGGATATAGTGTCTAAGTCCATAACTATATTTGGTATGTACTTGACCCGACCCGGCATGGTCCATTTGGGTTGCACTTCACCCGAACAATTTATGGATAATATTTGAGAATAGTACAAGTTATGATTTATTAATATATTATAAGTTCTAATATATTAATATAAGATCATATTATTTAATTAGTAGTGATCTATAATTAATCTAGGATTAATTTAGAGATCAAAGATATTACTAATTAAATATGGGCTTCTATATTTATATAGTGTGGGCTAGTGCTTATTTGGAATGGGCTAGGCTTGCATGGGAAAAGTCCATGGATACTCCATGGAGCTTTAACCCATGGATCTCATGGAAATGAAGAGACATGGGTATTAGGGTTTACATGGAAGTAACCCTAATCCATCACACTATATAAAGGAGGCTTTGGTTCTTGAAATCAAGCTAGTGAACACTAGTTGACACTTGTTGAGGTGAGGGCCGATTTCAAGATAGTAGTGACTATTCTCTCAAAGTTCCAAGTTTGTGGTGATTTGTGATTTCCACTTGAGGCATCCACACTATTGGTGGTAGGCTCTAAAACTCCAAGCAATCAACTACAACTTCAAGGTAAGTATTTCTACTAGCTTTATTTGATTCATGTTCCCCATGCCATGCTAGTTAGGATATGAACCTTGGAAAAATAATTATTTGCATGTATCTTAGACAAACATAGATCCAATATTTATTAGGGTTGCATGTACACTTAGGAAGTGTTAGAATGCTCAAAACTCAACATTAAGAACCCTAGATCTAGCATACATATTTTTAAATTATCATATAAGATCAGATCTAGAGGATTACCTTTACAAGAATGGCTTGGATCTTCTTGTCTTGGAGCTTAGAGTCACAAATGTCACTCCTCTAATGGCTTACAAACACCACAAGCAAGAGAATGACTTATGAGAGGGAGGAGGAGCACCAAAAACAACTAAGAACCCTTAAAGATTACTTCCAAACGTTTTGGGGCCTTAGGGGTTCCTTATATAGTGAGGCTATAAGGGTTTTGAACTAGGAAACCCTAATCTGACTGCTTAGGCCCTATGCAGCCCATGGACTCCCTCCTTGAGGGCATTGGACGAATTCTAATGGGTTTCCCATAGATTTCGTCCACTCCAACTTCTATGGAGTTCATTAGCCCAAAATTCAACTAATTAAACAATATGATTTATCCTTTATTTAATTAATGTCTTTTAGCGAAAAAATTATTTCTTAATGAATTCATGTCTAATATTAATTAAACAATATGATTTATCCTTTAATATATTATTCACATAATATATTAATAAACCATAATAACCTCTCTTTCTCTCTCTCTATAAATTATCCTATCTAGTTGCTTTGGTGAAGGAAACCCAAAAGGACCATGCACAACCGGGTCAAATAGTTACCAATTATAGTTACGGGCTTAGACACTAATCCAACAGTCTCCCACTTGGATAAGTCTAGTAACTGTAAATGTAAGTTTTAACCAATTAGCAATTGTAGCTCTCTAAGACAATGTCGAACTCTGATCTTATCAACAACCTGCCCTTTAGATAAGGGATCATATATTCCTCTATTCTAGATATCGTATAGACATAATACATGGATTATAATTATTCTATTAGTCTATGTGTTGTTTCCCGATTTCTGATTTATGACGACTGACAACAGACTACAATTGAACACATCAACTTAGTCTCGACTTGGCCAAGTGCTTAGGGTGTCATCACTAAATCATCGAGGGGCCCACATATATCGCTTTTTATCCCACTTTGGGTAAAAGGAACGGATAAAATTTGACTCAATGTTCGCTTGTACCCACTCATAAAATCACACACAACAATATGTTTTATAACACCAAGTTACTGGTACGTTTACATATTATCAATGTGCAACCGACTTGCAGAATACAACTCACACATCTCGGTTTCAAGAATATAAGATATTATTGTCTCACCAATCACTCGAGATAAAATCCATGAAGCGATCCAAGTGAGCATGGGTTTAATCAAATACTCTAATCTTATAGCAACACTCATAAACTCTGCATCAAACTTGTGCTATGTCCAAACACTTTAGATAATCTACAGACGGATTCATGACAGTCTTCTTTGATACCTACTTCCAAAGTGTGAGCGACTGTGGAGGGTTTGAATAATCTTATTATTCGGGAAGTCAAAACATGCTAAGTGAAACACAAGAATAATACTAATACTATATGGCCTCAAACCTTTGAGTATAAATAAAACACTTTTATTTAATCACCATATTGATTACTCATTATTTGTTGTTTCGGGTAATCAGCTTCTTACTTGAATTATAACAACAGTTGTCCCATGCTCCAAGCATGCACACTATGTTTACCTATGGTCCTTACTTTTTGAAATAGATCAATTGAACATATTTCCAATGCTTCTCATTTCACAATTCCTAATCATTAGTGTAAGAATACAAAAATTCTCGCCACTACTAGAATATGTTAGATTCTAACATTTTATGCAACGGTCCTTTCGTAATGTCACGGCACAAAAGTCACCAGGACTCGGCCAATGAAATTAAAAAATGTTCTATTAAAGATTGTTATAAGACAATTCCACAGATGTGAAGTCTCGCAGTCAAAGTACATTCCTTTAAACATCCTTCTTGCATAAAAGTTTCTAATCACAGATTCTCAATATCCAACTCCCAATATGGAAACATTTCCATATTTGCCATATGACAATTCATTCTAAATAGAGTCTTATCTATTCATAATAAAGTCAATATGGTCCATCCATTAGTATACTTCCAACTATCCACAAGCGACCAATCTTTGGTGAACCTTAGATTGTCCTTGACAATTGTTTAATTATTTTTAGTCAAATCCGGTTCTAGTCTTTTTTCCCTCTTAATGCCCTAGGCATTTGGAAAATTTTAGAACGGTCAAATATTACAGCATATGCAATCGATCCTATACCAGAAGCGTATGGGACACGATTCATAATGTCTTACATAAAAGCATGATACTTTGTCATCCATTTACCATAATATTTCTATTTGCCACATTCTCAAAATTCAAACTATGAAGATGGATGTCGTAATCATAGTCGAATTTTGAGAACGCAATTAATATATCCTTGACTAAATTTGATTAAAATTTCTCGATGTAAGCTTTTTGATTTTGAAACAAAGTATAACATTCTCTCCCTTAATTATAGCAAAACAACTTTTCAACACCTACAACTTTGCAAAGTGAAACCTTTTGTTTTCTATAATTAATATTGCCAACTTGCAACACTTAAAATAATAATCATGCTCCCACTAACATGATGATTATATCCATTCCAGCATAACATTTGTGCTCCCACTAGCTTTGACTCGTATTCAGAAATCAGCTAAACTTCTTAGAATACAATACTTATTGACTTCTAAAGTACATTTTCCTAATACGATATGCTTTGATAAGCCTTTATCTGAGCATCTCAAACTCACACACCTTCCTTATATAACTCACATGTGTGTCTAAACTAATTCATAATTATATTACTAAGTCCCAAAATGTTCACACTAATCGCCAAATCTCACAATTCAAACTATGAAGAGGGAAGTCGTAATCATAATCGTATTTGAGAATGCAATCTACACAATTGCTATCTTCTTAAAATCTCTCTTAGTGAAAGCGTTTCCTCATAATCATTTTCATGAAGGAGAAAAACCTTATGAAACTTAGATTTTATAGTGTATGTGTTCCTATCCATGTGAATTTTCCATAACCATAATCGTAAGATAATTTTTGTGACAAATCCAAACTCTTATGTACAAAACTTGTTCATTCTTGATTTCTTGCCATCAAGGGTCCCACCATTGCTTCCAAGTTATTTATCAGCTCACCTATACAAGTCATTGTACTTTCATTGAATAAGGTGTTTGCCTTATGCAGTCTATTGAGAACTCGTAGAACTCATATGCACAATCAACTCAACTGGATTAGAACAGAAACAAGAATACGTCAACACGATAGGTTACAAACCTCAAGTCGTGTACTAGTGTTTAATAATAGGTTTACTCTTGATTAGTTCTTGAAACTTTCAAGATCATTTAGACTCCCACTGACCTCTTGACATATAAGATTCTCTTGTCAAGAAAACATTTCTTGACAAACAAATATTCAAGAGTTAGTGCAGATTCTTATCAAGACAAACACTACACACAATTGGTATTAGTTAGTCTTTGTCTTATCCAAGACATCACAATTTACCAAATTCAAACGTGCAAGAGTAAGAAAAACAATTTTCTACTTCACATTTGATGAGTGTGTTAGAACTTCTTAAGATGTGTCACTCAATTCTCAATCTTGGAGTACGACTCTAAGACTTGATTTTTGGAACGAAGTATGACTCATCCTTTTAACCATTTCAACAATTTCCGATTTCTCTTCTTAGCCATACTAGTGCATTAAGATGTCCTTAGAGGATTAATTATGATATGGTTTCATAATCAACAAGACGATCATAAAACATGATACAAAAGTACTCTTCCTTCTTCTTAGATTAGGGAAACTTATATCTTTCTGCCTAATTGATTCTTCTTATTCGTTATGCCATACATTGAAACTTTTCAATGATTCAGAATCACACTTAATCTTGTAAGCATAAACACATTTACTAGACTTTTAGTAAATCATGACGAATAATTTTATCATTCTTTGTGGTGGACTTGACTAGTGCACAACATTGTGTATGAGTTCTCCAAGTCCTTCACTTGACTCTTTGTCAAGGAATTAGTCTTAATTTTCCAAATATGAAGGTTCTCATTCATCATACAATACAATTTGTATAATTCCAAGTTTCTATCCAATTGAAACTCGGGCGACAAGAATCTTTCCCTATTTGGTAAATTCTCGACATTACCAAAATTAACATAACTAAGAGTCACATCCATTTCAACATTGCTAAAACTAGAAATACACAAACATTAATTTTTCATTCATGCCATTGCAAGGAAATATATAAATAAGACAAAACCAATCATTATTTTATTTATAAAAGGTGCGGAAAAACTTGTCCTTACAATTCAAATCAAATGAAAACTACGCTAATACATATTCCTAAGCAATCTATCATAACTCTAAAAGTAGCAGCTCCAAAAATCCGATTATCAAATCATGCGATCGAAATCTATTTCTTTGCGATCAAACTCAGCTCACTTCTTCCTTTAAGCTTCCTCTATTTTCTTCGATCCTACAAAACACCAAAAGTAATCTTATCACATCATGTATTTACAATCTCCAAATAGGAACTTAGTAGAGTTAGATAGTGGATTTTACCTGAAGAAGAGTCATACATCTTCACTCTCCCATCTCTTAGATCTCTCAGGTAGTCAGGGTAGCTTCGTAACCAATTCCCCCTCTTTTGGCAGTAAAAACATACAGATTCTTCTGGAATGGTACACATGACTATTTCAGACTCAACCTTTCTCTTGCATGTAGAAAACTTTTCTGGAGTTCCAATGTTGCCATTGCCCATAGAAGGATGGGATATTGATTTACCAGACAAATTTGCTCGACCAGTACGCCAAATCATTTCTGATTCAGCAACAATAAGCAAATAAGTAAAATCAATGAGGGTCACGTCGTGTTCCATCATAAAGTACTCTCTAAAGAACTTACCATATGAGTCGGCAAGTGAGTGAAGAACCAAGTCAACACCCAACTTCTCCGAGACATCGACGCCCAACATTCCCAATCTACCAATATGCAATTTCATATCCAAGACATGAGCGCATACTGACTTTCCATCTTCGTGTGTTTTTGCCAATAGGGCTTGAGTGACCTTGAACTTTTCAAGTCTTCGAACACGTGGGTCAGGGAGAACTATTGGAGGAGGTGGAGCAAGTGAAGCATGATATCCATTCCCACAATCCAATCATGGAACATCATCTTCAAGTGGAAAACTTTTTCCAGCGGATTAAGGAAGACCATAGTTGTCAGACTTTGACATCTACAAAATGGGAGAAATTCAAGTTAGTTGATTGGAATCCATGATATAACACCCAAATGGAATATCAAGGCTAGGACCAAACACAATATTCTACAATATGGAAGAGGGATGTCATAATCCAAATTCCAGAACATTTGAAGGTAGGTAAATGACGATTTACCAATTTCCGCCATAAAAAATGAAAATTAAAAAGTAAGTTTTAAATGAATTGAAACTCCTAGATCTGTTGAGATTCATTGAACTTTTCAATGGCATGTTTAAATCTCGAGTGCACTCTTCGTTTGTGATAGGGATGCCGAGGATCACAAACAAGTTGTGGATAACCATGCAAATATACATGGTACCCCCAATGTTACAGTCACCTAATCGACGTGCCGGTTAACCACGCACGCTCCATCGATCTATGACAAACATCGAGTCACCCTTTCCCACCTTTTCTTAGAGCCGAATTAGTGTGCCGGTTAACCACACACGCTCCACAAACATCTTAGGAAGGGTACAAAGTGAAATTTCATGAAATAGCACCAACTCCATATTTTTCCTAAAGTAACTAAGATTTGGGAATTTATAAAACATTTAGTTACTTCGTATTTCATTATACTTATAATGGAAGGTTGTGTCCTATCCTTCCCGTTCGGCTAACGACCCTCCACTAGTCAAGAGTGCAGTGGGTAAGAGTGGATACCTAATGGCAGTCATTTTACATGCCGCTTCTTTAAACACCCCTTATATACCAGCTTCGTGAATGAGGCCTACTAACGGTAAGATTGATATTTTACTTATATGTATATAATATTAACTTTAAGTTCTATATAGTATAAGGTTGTGTTTTACACTTTTAAAATACTAGGTGGTCTAATTTAATAAATTACACTTCTAATTTAATTAAACATAAACCATATCATTATGGATTTATTAACTTTCTTTTAATTATACACTTAATTAATTTAATAAAACCATAAGGGTGTAATTTGAACCTTTTCAAAAACTAGGGTCTTAGAATTTAATATTTCAAAATAAAACTTTTAATCAAAAATTTAAATTCCAAAACTTGAGGGCAAGTTTCGAAACTTTTCAAAACTATCTAGACCAAATTACAAATAATTAAATTAATCAAATAATCGATAATCATCTAAATTTGACCTAATTCAATTTCTTACAAGATAATTCAAAAAACAAATTACAAATAGTTAATATTTATCTTATAAAACAAGTAATTATCTTAATTTTGACAATTATCTTCTATTGTGGTAAGGATAATCACCAAATATTGATAAAATTCGGATTTTATTAATGAAAAAAGTTTTTGGTAATTATATATCATTAAATCAGCCAAAATCCGAAAAAAAAAATTCTAAAATATCCTCTATCTGACCCTTGGACTCGCCGAGTCAGGCTGACTCGCCGAGTTCATCCACTGACTCGCCGAGTTAGGTCGGTCAGAGGGCAGAAAAACGATTTTCAACAAGATGAACATACAAGTCATCAATACAATACAAACCAATCAAGGCTCTAATACCACCAATGGGTTTTATACAAAAGAACATCCTATGTGTTCATGCAAACCCTAAAGCTTGGATATAGGTTTCTCTATTGTATATGCAATTCATCCAAGACTGAAGAATCCTAGATCTAGCATACATATTTTGAAATTATCATAGAAGATCAGATCTAGAGGATTAAATTTACAAGAATGGCTTGAATCTTCTTGTCTTGGAGCTTAGAGTCACAAATGTCACTCCTCTAATCACTTACAAATACCACAAGCAATAGAATGACTTAGGAGAGGGAGGAGCACCAAAAACGACTAAGAACCCTTAGTGATTACTTCCACACTTTTTTTGGGCCTTAGGGTTTCCTTATATAGTGAGGCTATTAGGGTTTTGAACAAGGAGACCCTAATATGACTGCTTAGGCCCTAAGCATCCAATGGATTCCCTACTTAGAGGCCTTGGATGAATTCTAATGGGTTTCTCCATAGATTTCGTCCACTCCAACTTCTATGGAGTCCATTAGCCCAATATTCAACTATCACGCAATTGACAGTTCTAGTTCCCTTTATTTAATTAATGTCTTTTAGCCACGAAATTAATTCTTAATTAAGTCCTATCTAATATTAATTAAACAATATGATTTCTCCTTTAATAAATTATTCATATAATATATAAATAAACCATAATAACCTCTCTCTCTCTCTCTCTACATAAAACATCCTATCTAGTTGCTTTGATGAAGGCAACCCAAAAGGACCATGCACAACCGGGTCAAATATTTACAATTATAGTTACGCGCTTAGACACTATTCCAACATTAACGTTCTCTAAAGATCTCCTCTTTTTGATGATGTCTTGGCAGGCCGAGCACCAAAGGTGAGTTACACTGTAAATGATCAAGAAAATCATATGGCTTATTATCTTATTGATGACATATATCCTTCATGGGCTGCCTTTGTCAAGTCAAGAAGTTCTCCACAACTTCGAAAACACAAGTTGTTCGCTGAACATCAAGAGGCTGCTAGAAAAGATGTTTAACGAGCATTTGGAGTTTTACAAGCTCATTTTGCATTTCTTCATCGCCCTTGTCCTGTGTGGGAGAAAGATATGATGGGTAAAATTATGATTGCATGTATCATCATTCATAATATGATAGTTGAGGATGAACGGCACACATACCTTCATTATTATGATACATCTTAATTTATAACAATAGAAGACAAAACAATCATTTGAATACTCTAGTCAACGAATTGTAGATCTATCCAGTTACATGAACAACAAGGCAGAAGTTCGCAATAGAGTTGCTCATAACGCTCTAAAAGACGATTTTATTGAGCATATATGGAAAAAATTCAACACTGAAGAATAATTAAGTAGTTTGCATCTTCCACATTTGTTACTTATTTTTATCTATTTTATTAAGTATGTTTCATGAATGTAAAATAATTTTTTATCTACTTTTTTTATTAATTTTTTTATATTATAATTTAATGCTTAAAATAAATAATTTATTTGTTTAAAAATAAAATATTTAATTTTAATATTTCTAGTAGTTTTTAGTAAAATAAATTATATTTTTTTAAGCAAAAATGCGTTTGTGTTAGGTTGCTAATGGGTGTAAAGAATTGGATTGGGTTTGTTTGTATAGGTGGAACAAAGATAAATTAGTTTTTTCTATTGAAAAGTTGGATTGGGTTGGGTTGTTAATGAGGATATTGCTTTGCCTGTTACAATGAACAATATAATGTTTTAAGTACAAATCCACATTCAAGATATAGGAATTTATGTAAGTTATGTACTTGTGAAATGGCTTCTTGCCCAGTGTTTTGCTAAATTCTCTCATGCACTGTTCAAATTCTGATATATTGGTTGCAGTTGCATATTTCCATAAATGATCCTTGTACTCTTTCAATTTCCATTTCACCCTCAAGTTTTGATGTATGTGCCTGAGTCAATACCTGTGCTCAGCATATGGGAATAGTTAGGCTATTGTTGGTATTAAACCCTAAAACAATAACAATAATTAAGTATTTAGTTTATATAATAATAATTAATTAACAAAACAAGTTAGAAAGAGATACCTTTTGTCGATCTCTGATAAAAGTAAAGTCTGAGTTTGAACCAAGATCCAAGTCTTCTCCTAAACACAGCAAGAACCATATCCAACTACTTTTGTTCTCTGTCTCAACAATGACATAAGCAAGGGGGTAAATTCCATTGTTAGAGTCCAACCCAACCGCTATTAGAACATGCCCAAGGAATGATCCTTTCATATGGGCATCATCGAAACCCAAAAGATCCATGAGGCCAACCTTAAAACCTTTTTAGAGGACCCAACCAAATGTAGATTCTTTTAAACCTCCTAGTTGGGTTTGATGGGTTATGTTCACTGTAAAGATAAATCTTGACCGTTGTGTCAACATTGGTTACTTTCAATTCAAGAACATAATCCCTTAAGATCTTGTACTATTTCGTATAGTCACCTTCCATAATCTTAGTTACAATAGCCTTGGCTATGAATATTTTATCAATAGAACCACTAATCTCGAAGTCCTTTTGAAGTTGTTCATTCAATGCTCCAAGAGGAATCCTCATGTCAATTTGTTCCATGATTTGCTTGGATACGAAAGTAACAGTGCAAGCTCTAATCTTCCTGCTTTGACGGCAAGTATGGTTGTAATTTACTGTCCTTACAAACCTGGGAGATTTTGTGTTTGACCTAGAAACATGAAGGAACCAACTACAGTTTACTTTATCTGAATTTACCTCTTTTCCCTTGCTTTTATTTTTAATATTAAACCCCACCACCCTACTTGCATTCACGACAGGAACTACTCCTTTACAAAATGCCCAAAGTCTAAGTTTTTCATTCTTTTTATAATACAAATTCCTCATAGTTTCTAATGCGTGCATGTAAATTTTTTCTTTCAAATCTTTCTTTGATTTAAACTTTTTCTCAACAAAAAAATTGGCCGTATGGACATTCATATACTCCATATTTTCTCCTTAGCCAAATTCTTAAGAACAAATCTTCTTTTCCTCTCATCATCTGACCCTTCATCCAAAGAATCCCATCTATCATTGTCAATGATTTCTATGTCCTCATGTTCATCATTTTTCCCGAACCTATTATGAAACACATCCATTTGAACAAAACCATCATCCATATCAAGATTGAGGTTAAAGTCAGTCATATCCACCTCCACTCCAAAGAATCCCATCTATCATTGTCAATGATTTCTATGTCCTCATGTTCATCATTTTTCCCAACCCTATTATGAAACACATCCATTTGAACAAAACCATCATCCATATCAAGATTGAGGTTAAAGTCAGTCATATCCACCTCCACTTCTGATATATTGTTTTCATCATCAACAAGTTCATCGTACTGTTGTTCTTATTATTGCCCAAGATCATCACTATCAGCGGACTTCTCTTGTTCAGACTGATGGTCTTCAACATTTTCATCTTCTGCTGGTTGATAATGATCTCTATCAAAAGGATTAAAGTAATCATGATCAAAGTTTTCATAATGAAAGTCATCATAATCAAAGTTAGCATGCTCACTACCTTGATCTTATACCAAATCATTTATGTTAGCATGCTCACCACCTTGATCTTGTACCACATCATCTAAGTTAGGATTCTCACCACCTTGATCTTGTACTACATCATCCAATTAAGCATGATCACCACCTTGATCTTCTACTACTTCATCTAATTCAACTAAACAAAGCTTCTTGCCACAAGAAATTTGACCAATTTTTGAGTTCACCCTTCTATTTCTTCTATACTCTGGTGAAACTTGTGGAGGGACTTTATCAAAGAGTATTAAGGAAATATATCTTGGTAACTGTGCTTGATCATTAGCTTCATCTATTATTACGGTATTATCCTTTGCTGGTACTTAAGGTACGTTCACTTCTTTTGGAAGATCACCATCATAGAGCTCCTTAATAATAACGTTTTTCTTTCCTTTAGGAGACATAAAATTGGTCAACAAATTAGTTTGTCCATGTTATGTATACACTTCAATGACCTTGTTATCTCCAATATATTGAGCCAAATTCAAGACATGATTATCATTCCCTAAAGCTCTAAGACCAAAAACCAAGTTTTCATGAGGAATCCTAAAATGGTAATATATTATTAGGGGTACAAAGTAACCTAGCTCTAGCATCATTGCATCTAGTTCATGAACTGAGAACTCATCAATGTCTACTAAATCAATATATCACACTTTACCTTTAACATATTTCGTGTTTGGAAGCTTGGTAAAATTTCCAGCATGGTGTAGCTTTATGGTGAACATTGTTGGTACATGCTCTACAAGATACAAAAAAAAAACATTAAATAAAAAATTGTCAGATGTTTTTATTTTGACTCTATTCTTCAGATCATCAAAAAAATCAAGAAAATTTCGTAAACAAAGGATAAGTGAAACTAACCATATTCATTTGTGATATCATACGTCTAGCCTTTTCGCCTAATCGCCCGCCTTACGGACACCATTTACAGCTAAAAAGCAATAACAAGTAAACACCTTGGACGAAATCTTGATTAGGGCTTTTGCGTTCAAAATGAATGACGTAGAAGATGGAAGTGGAAGAGCTAACTAAAATATTTTTTGTGTAATATGGCACTAATTCGGTGACAACCGGGTTTACTTCATGAATTGCAAAAATGGTCCCTCGAGTAAAAAGACACTTTTGCCCTCGTGTGCAATGCACAGGAGGGTTTAACAGCAAACAACAAACGATGGTTAACTCTAGGGATCTGTTTCACGCACAAACCTCTCAATAAGGACCAAACATCCAATTTTCAAAAAGTTTGGCTATATCTACAAAAAATAACAAACCATAGAGACCATTTTGTATTTTTGTCATTGAAAAAAATGATGATCAATTTGGAGCAAAAAAATAAGTGTCAAAATTGAAAGAAAAAAAAATGAAAACTTAAGTTTTTTTTATGATATATATATATATATATATATATATATATATATATATATATATATATATATATATATATATATATATATATATATATATATTCAGTTTTGACACGTTAGCATGTCATGTTATCAAAACTGTATGTCATAATTTATGTTAGCAGATAACCAGGTTGACTGGTTAAGTGGTTAGAATTATAAAAAATTGAAAACGTAATGTTCAACTTGAAAAAAAAAAAAACAAATTGTAAAAATTAAATTTTAATGAAACAAAGTAGTTTTTATGGTAGTTATGCTTTTCATAAAACTATATTTATAAATAGTTTAAATTAAATTTCATATTTTAATAAAATATTGTATTTTTCTTATATAGTATTTGATATAGGCTTTTTTAGAATACGCCTATCAATAAATGATTCAAAATAGTTTTTTTTTATCGTTAGAGAGAAGTTTGTTCTTAAATTAGTAATATTAATATTTTTATTTTATCTAAATTCTTTTTCTATTTTTATTTTTGGTACTGTTAACACCACTTGTTTAATAATGTTTTAGTTTACTCGCATTATTATATTTAAACTTTAAGCTTTGATTAACTATTTTTTGGATCCCAATTTTATATATTAACTATCAAATTTTTAGTGGTGGTATGATATTTTTATCGTCTTCTTTTTAATAATTACATATGTAATTTTGTGTGACATGATAAAAACGAAATATAAATTTTAATTTAATAGAATTTAGTTTAAGATTTTTTTTTGAAATATTACATGGAACTATTGCATTTGCCATATTTTGGTGGTTAAGTTTTTTTTTTTCTACACTTTAGTCATTGTACTCTTTTTTTTTCTTCTTAATTTGGCCTTTTTGATCACCAACAACCCTTAACAAGATGTTGTGGACATTAGATCCAACGCTGTGTGACAAGTGGCTGCTGATGTTATATTTTCTCAAGAAATAATTTCGTTTTTCTTACCAATTGAATTTTTAATCATTGTTTTTCATTGCCAGTGTATACCCTTATTGACATCTGAAATAACAATTTTCAAAAATCGATCCATATTCAATATTTCGTTTATTTCTTTAAACAAAAAACAAGCTATTATGTATATTCATAATAAAATTAAAAATGTTGGTATTATTAGTCGATTTTTCACACCATTTACATGCATTACTAATAAAACACATTGCTATTATTTCGAATGTTCACATCAAATAAAGTACAATTTATTGGTAATAAAGTACAACTAATGGCTATTGGGAAGAAGAAAGACACGTAGCATTGTCTGCTCATTATAAAAAAGTACACAAATGTACATTTACTGTGTAACCGGTAAAACTATATGTAATGCTCTCATGGGCAAAAACAAAGGAGAGATCCGCAACTAAAATGTTACAAAGAAATTAACGACTAAAATGGATAGGGGAGATAGTTTGGGAAAATAACTCTTCAGAGTAACTAATTATTGTGTTTGTTTTCATTTGATTTCTTTTCTTTTTTTTTGTACTCAACATACATCCAACTTGTTGTTTGTGTTCACCATAACCCTTTGACCAGCTATTGAAGATCAAAATTCGGTCAAAAAGTTATGGTGAATACAAACAACAAGTTTGATGTATGTTGAGTAAAAAAAGGAAAGAAATCAAATGAAAACAAACGCAACAGTTAGATACACTCGAGAGTCATTTTCCCAGATAGTTTTTGTGGAGTATTTTAATTTTTTATTATCTTAATTTTTATATATATTGATATACTGATTTTATTTAATATTATTATTACATAATTTTAAGTTTCTAAATTGTACATGTAAATAAAAAGTATTGAATTAGATGATAGACTTTATAAAATATGTCATAAAGATAAAAATGACTTGATTAATTAAAAAAACTTATACAATTGTTAAGGTCTAAACCATAAGCCATCATTTTTCAGAAAATCTATGAGAAAGGTGATTAAACAAATAAAAACTTTATATGTTGGGTAAATGAATAAGGTTAACTAGTTGTTTGCCGCCGAGGATTCTAGCGGGACCAATCCGTTGTTTTTGTTGGTGGATAAATATACAAGTTTGTACCACCGACTAACGCCATTTTATTCCGTCAAATATACGTGTTATATGTGATCCAACTCATTCGTAGAAACGTACGAAAAAATAAGCCCGAAAACATACACTAAAATTACGTCGAAATGTAAAATAACTCGAATTTATACCGACAGATACATCAAAATAAGTAAGTAATATTATTCTTTTAATTAATAAACAAAAATTCAAATAATCAAAAACATATTATATTATATGTGACCTCATTTATACGATACGAAGCATATATAAAAATAAATACGAAAACATAAACTTTTTTAACATTGAAACGTAGATAAATTTAAATTTATTTTGACATATACATTAGAAAACAAGTTTTTTTTTTCTTTTTCAAATAACAAATAAAAGTTCTAAATTTAATTCAAAACGTTGACCACCTCAAATTTATACTGACACATAAAAATAAACACATAATAGATTATCCTTTCATTTAAGTTAATGAACAAAAATTATTAAGAAAATTCATATTATACATATTATGGGTTAAACACAAAAGTTTAGAAAGTCAAAAGGTGAAATGACATTTTACAAAATTCTAAGCCAAGTGGGTCAAAGTGTTATTTTACAAATTTAGGGATCGTAATAGTAATAATTTAGAAAGTTCAATTTCAAAGATGAAAGTTACATTTTACAAAATATACAAGTTAAAATATCATTTGACAAAGTAAAATGATGAAAAATATCGATAAGAACATCCATGACATTGCTAATATATATATATATATATATATATATATATATATATATATATATATATATAGAGAGAGAGAGAGAGAGAGAGAGAGAGAGGGAGAGAGAGAGAGAGAGAGAGAGAGAGAGAGAAAGTTCAATTGAAAAAAAATGTGGGATTAATCTTGCTCACAGATTTATTTTACCGCAAAACATTTGGGTGTACCAGCGAAAATGGGCATGAATACACGTGTGTTTTCAAACCAAATATGTTTTTTTAAACTATGTTAATCATTACTTTAATATATACAAAAACATAGTTTTTTTTAAAAAAAATTAAGAGCAATTTTTATCGAAAATTTATTTTAAATATATCAAAATTTATAAGTTTTTATTCTCTATAAATTGACATCCATATTGATATAATTTTATGAAAGACCCTCACTTTGGTATTGATGAAAGACCCAAACTTTCATACTTGACAATATAGTTACTCCAAAACATGCTACTTGCATATTCATAAAAACAATATTTTACATTGATAAAGAGGTTAGAAACTACTGGATACAAACCGACTATTTTAAAGTGTTATATATTACATAACTTCTCAGGATTCTATAGTTTTATACATATGAGAGTGCAAAATACAATAGTTTCAAACTATTCATAAGCTTCTATCGATACAATAGTTTCAAACTATTCAAAAATCTTCTACCAGTATATAACTATACTGGATGCTTATCTCCTGCTATTTGTTAAACATTGAGAGGGTAAGCGGTGACGCTTAGTGAGTTCAATAATAGATACAATATAACGTTATGTCATATATATATATATATATATATATATATATATATATATATATATATATATATATATATATATATATATATATATGGCAGAAGCAAAGAGGAACAAGGAACAACAAGGGCATATGTGAATCATGTGACAAACTTTCCATATCAATCATTGATTTGATTTAAAGATATAAAATCAATGAGACATAACAATTTCCATACTTGATATACATCAATAAAGCTTTAGGCCAAATGGCACAGAAGACATACAACTTCGGATTAACATTTTGGTAGATTTTAGGCTTATACCCATGTCTAACCTTTTGCCAATACCATAGAATAAAAATCATTCTCTTACGGAGACATGCTCTACATGGCCAGAGGCTACATACCAGTACCAACGTGAATCTAAGTCCTTTCACTAATCACATGGTCAAAGGTATTTCTTTGCTATTAAAAATGGCGAATAAAAATAAACCGGAATAATAACACTGAAAAACACATAGCACATATAACACATAACATACAATTGTTCATATATATTAAACTCATAGTGAAATAACCCGACGCTAAAATATTAATTTGCGCAGCACTTCGGCTCTAAATATAACTTTCTTCGTTGAAAACCGGAAGTTTTCTTGATAACCGGGCTCTGCGAAGGTTGAGCTTCAAAACCGAAAAGATAAATTTTTCAGGCTTCTCGGGCACTTAGGGGCGTGTTTCGGGTGTTAAAAATAAAACTGGGGCTTTGGGGGAAGTGGAAGTAAAAGAAATATAAGTTTAGGGGTAAAAAGTAACAATTTTCTAACATTTACCGGGGAGGTCTCGTACCCCTTATATAGGGCCGAGGTTCGGATCCGAAACGAGGGGAAGAGGGTAGGTGGCTGCGAGGCTCGGACCAGCTGGCTGCTTTGGCGAGGCTCAGATGCGAGGAGGCTACGTGCCGGCTTCAGATTCGGCCAGCACCTCGGACACAGAGCAATAGCTGCGATACGCGTCGGAAGTTCATTGGTCCGCACCCTCGGTCGAATCAGCATGCGACACTCGAGTCGGGCATGAGGTACGCATGTGAGGATCACGCGACCAGCACCATTCCTTGCGAATTTTCTCGAAAATTCTGCCCAATCTTGTAAAATCCATAACTTTCTCATACGGGCTCCGTTTTTTACGTTCTTTATATGCACGCGTAGATAAAATTATGCTCTACAACTTTCGTTTAGACTTTGTTGGCTAATTTTAACTTTATTTTTAATATTTTTTTTAACAGACCGGGACAGGAAAATCCGTTAAAAATTCATAACTTCTTCATCCGACATCCGTTTTCATCAGACTCTTTACCGTTGTACTACTAATGACGAGACCTTTAATTCTAGTTTTGGTTGTGTCGGCTAAAAATCACTCGATCTAAAATTCGAGTTTTTACCTGTCTAATGCTAAGCTGAAACTTAGAAAAATCATAACTTTTTCATACGCAGTCAGATTTTGGCGTTCTTTTTATCGAACTTCCCGGTTTAATGAATACTACGACTTTCATTTAGATTAGTAAGGCTAAAAAGTAGTTTATCAAAAACTCACTTTTTACGTCATTCAGTGTCGTCACGGTTTTGTCGCGGATCTTTGATTGATCATAACTTCTTCGTTATAACTCGGATTTCGATGAGCTTTTCGCCTACAAGTTTCTAACGAGATTATTTACAACTTTCAAGAATAAAATTTTACTTATTTCCAATTTTATATTTTCGCTAAATTTCACTATTTGGCTTTTAATTGGAATCTCATAAGACTTCCAATATTTTCTGAGCGATTCTAAATGTAGGTTTACTTCATTTGTAGTAAAAACTATATGTTAGAACTCAACACTCAATTTCACATAATATTTCATAATATTATTCACTTTTGTAATTTACAATACACGATTTCAAAACGTGTATGTTACAAACACCTCCTCCTTTTGAGGATTTCATCCCCGAAATCATAACGATTAAAATAAATGAGGATACTTCACTCTTATCTCATTCTTATTCTCCCAAGTATAATTTGGGCCTTGATGGTGTTTCCACTTGACAAGCACCAACTTCACTTCTTTATTACATAGATTAGTCGTTCATTCATTTACGATCTTTTCAGGTTTTTTCTACATATCTTATCTTATTATCCAATTTCTCTTAGGATAACGGACTCGTTTCATTATACACGCTCAAGCATTTGCATAGATAACTCACATGAAATACATCATGAATACCTGCCAAATCTTCAATCAATTCTAAGCGGTATGCTTGTTTACCAATCCTCTAGATGATTTTGAAAGGACCAACAAATCTTGGACTTAGTTTTACTTTCTTTCTCAAATTTCATAATACCTTTCCACGGGGTTACCTTCAGTATCACCCACTTGGAATTCTATGGATTGTCTCCTCCATTTCTACACAGGTCTTTTGTTGATCCTGGGTTGCTTTCATTCTTTCTCGTACAATTTGATTCTTATCAGTGGTGTCTTGAATCATTTCAGAGCTTCCAAGGATTTTTTGGCCTACATCTCGCCACCATAATGGCGTGCGGCATCTATGCCCATATAAATCTTCATATGGTGGCATTTTGATTGAAGCGTGGTAACTGTTATTATACGAAAATTCTACAAGAACAAGTACTTGTCCCAATTACCACCGAATTCCAAGACACATGCACGAAGCATATCTTCTACTGTTTGGATCGTTCTATCAGTTTGACTATCTGTCTAGGGATGATAAGTTGTGCTGAGAGCAACTCGAGATCCCAATTCACGTTTCATACTCGCCCAAAAGTGAGAAGTGAAGCGAGTATCACGATCAGAAATAATCTTTAGTGGCACACCATGTCTCGCGATGATTTTATCTATGTAAACTTGTGCGTATTTCTCTATTAGAACCGTTGTACGTATGGTGTAACACCCAAATTTTCAGATAAAGTTTCACATTTTAAAACACCTTTTCATTCATAATAGTTATAAAACATCACTGTATCACATAGTCAAATCATAACATCACATCCCAAGATCATAATATAAAAACTCCTCGTGTGTGTACTGATCAAGCTGGTGCCTTCCCGTGATCCTCACTGGTACCTGAAACACATAACACAACACTGTAAGCATAAATGCTTAGTGAGTTCCCCAAAATACCACACACAATACATATAAGCCACTCGAGGCTATAACTCTGTTTGACCCTCTGGTCAATGTGTCTCAGTGGGACCCTCCAGTCCCATAACTCTGTGGGCCCTCTGGCCCTAACTCTATGGATCTTTCGGTCCTAACTCTGAAAGCTCTGGTAACTCGGTAAAGTATAGTGAGAAGACTCACCTCGGGTAACTCGGTAAAATCTAGAATTCTGAAAACTCGATCTAGCCTCCGCCTAATCATATGAATTAAACACTCTAAATCAATACATCCCTTAAGGCTAGGCTATTCCCTCTCTTAGTATTCTCATAAGGGTAAAAGACCATTTTACCCCTCTCATGGCTCAAAGACCCTAAAGTTGACCAAACCCTAAAAGTCAACAAAAGTCAACTCCCGGGGTTATGCTGCGCGTACCACACATGTACGTTGGGCGTACCCGATATCGTCATAGAAAACGGGGTGCGCGACCCCTTACGCCACACATACTGGGATTACGCCCAGTGTAACTCCCAGTTTCAGACTCTAAGCATTTTGGGGTCTTAATCATTTAAGACCCACGTCCAACTTCCAGATCTGGCCATTTATAACCCTCGTAATCCATAAAGTCGGTGACTTTAAGCCTTTGTATGGCTGGACAAGTCACTAACACCCATAATACTCCACTTCCTAACACTAGAAAGCTCAATACTCAAGCATGACCTCATATCCACGACCAAGATGGAAACTTTATGGATTCATAACACAAATACCACTGAAATGGGACAGATCTAGGTCCATGGAGCACATTACACTCATAAAGTCTCCACCTTTGGGACTTTTAACCCTAAAATGGTCCATGAAATCATCTAATCAATTAAGGAGGAAAGTTTTGAAGTTTATACCTCCAAATGCAGCTCCTTCCTCTGTAGATCTCAGATCCAAAGTTGCACTTCAAGCTCTTGCCTCCACACGCTCCTCTCATTCTTCTTCACTAACATACCAAGGCACTTTTAGCTCCAAAACACTCACTCTCAAGCTAATGACAATTGGGAGGCTCTCTTAGGGTTTCACTCACTGATATGGAGGCTAAGAAATGAGCCTTAACATCCATTATATAGTGCACAATTCCAATATTAGGGTTTGCGTCTGGAACCATTACGCCTAACATAACCCTGGGTACGCCCAATGTACCCAGGCGAGTCCGCGTCCAAATTAAGCGCATGAGTACGCACAACATACTCCCCAGTACGCCCAGTGTACTCATTTGCTACAAGAACTCTTTCAAAGGACCACTTTTGGCAACTTGACAAAATGGAAGAATATAATAACTTTACCTGGATTTCGGGATGTTACAATTCTCCCCCACTAGAACCAGACTTCGCCCTCAAAGTCGCATGCCGAAAACAACTCCGGATGCTGCTCCCGCATCTCTGACTCCGGCTTCTAAGTCAGATCGGACCCTTCCGATGCTGCCACTGGACCTGAACTAGTGGCACCTCCTTGTTCTACAGAACCTTGACCTTCCGGTCCAAGATCCCGATCGGTCTCTCCACTTAATTTAGACCTGCGTCCACCTGGATATCCTCCAATGGTACCACCGCCGACTCGTCGGCTATGCACTTCCTCAGCTGAGACATGTGGAAGGTATCATGAATATGGCTCAACTCCGCAGGTAGCTCCAATCGATAAGCTACACTGCCCACCCTCGCAATAACCCTGAACGATCCAATGTACCGGGGCCCCAACTTGCCCCGTTTCCTAAATCGGATCACTCCTTTCCAAGGAGACACTTTCAGGAGTACAAAATCTCCAACCTAGAACTTGAGCTCGGATCGACACCTATCCGCGTAACTCTTCTGGCGACTCTGGGCCATCAACAATCTCCGTCTAACCTGTTGTATCTGCTCTGTCGTCTGAAGCACTATCTCAGTGCTGCCCATCACTCGCTGCCCTAACTCTCCCCAACAAATGGGAGTCCGAAACCTCCTCCTATACAGTAACTCAAAGAGAGGCATACCAATGCTCGAATGGTGGCTGTTGTTATAAGAAAACTCAGCCAAAGGCAGATACGTGTCCTAACTCCCTCCAAAGTCCAACACACATGCTCGAAGCATGTCCTCGAGCGTCTGAATCATCCGCTCACTCTGCCCGTCCGTCTGCGGGTGGTAAGCGGTACTGAAATGCAGCCTAGTACCCAACTCCTCATGGAACTTCTTTCAGAACCTGGAAGTCAAACGCACATCTCGATATGACAAAATCGAGATCGGCACACCATGCTGCGATACCACCTCTCTCACATACACTTCTGCCAGCCTCTCTGCGGAAGAGCTCTCACTGATAGCAAGAAAATGAGCGCTCTTCGTCAGCCGGTCGACGATCACCCAAATTGCATCGACGCCTCTCGCAGTCCTCAGCAATTTGGTGATAAAATCCATGGAAATCTGTTCCCACTTCAATTGGGGAACCTCAAGCGGCTACAACTTGCTATCCGGGAACTGGTGCTCTGCCTTGACCCTGCGACAGGTCAAGCACCTCTCTACAAACCAAGCCACATCCCTCTTCATACAGGGCCACCAATAATCTCTTTTCAGGTCCAAATACATCTTAGTGGCCCTGGGATGGATCGAAAACCTCGACCTGTGCGCCTCCTCCATCAAAATAGCACGTGCCCCACCCTTAAATGGCACCCAAATCCGGCCCTGGAAGGTCATAAGCCACCGGCTATCGGCAATGAACTCTGATATCTGCCCAATCACCCACTCTCGCTTGCAGTTCTCCGGTCTCATGGCCTCCACCTAGGCCTCCTGAATTGTGTCCAACACCGGATTCATCACTGTCAACCTCATACAAACATATCGCAAAGGGGCACTCTCTGCCCTACGACTCAAGGCATCGGCTACCACGTTAGCTTTGCCCGGGTGGTATAGGATCTCACACTCATAATCCTTTACCACGTCCAACCATCTCCTCTGACGCATGTTCAGGTTGAGCTGATCCATCAAATAGTTCAAGCTCTTGTGGTCCGTGTATATGGTACACCGAACCCCATACAAATAGTGACGCCAGATATTGAGGGCGAACACAGAACCCCCAACTCCAGATCGTGCGTAGGATATCTCGTCTCATGAGGCTTCAGTTGCCTCGATGCGTATGCTATCACATGCCCTCTCTGCATCAGCACTGCACCAAGTCCCGATATCGATGCGTCACAATATACCACAAAGTTCTCCATTCCCTCCGGAAGGGCCAACACTAGCGCTTCGCACAATCTCTGGTGAAGTGTCTCAAATGAGGCCTACTGCTCCGGGCCCCAACTGAAAACCACGCCCTTCTGGGTCAGCCTGGTGAGAGGAACCGCATTCCCAAAGAAATACTGAATGAATCTTCGATAATATACGGCCAACCCCAGGATACTCCTGATATCCGAAGGGGATCTCGGCACCTCCCAACTCATCACTGCCTTAATCTTGGCCGGATCGACCAATATCCCATTATGGTTGATGAGGTGCCCTAGATACTGGACCTCCCGTAACCAGAAATCACACTTGGAGAATTTGGCGTAAAGCCTCTCCGATCTCAGAACTTCGAGGATCTCCCTCAAATACTCCTCATGCTGCTCTCTAGACCTCAAATACACCAATATATCATCAATGAACATGATCATCGAACGATCCAACATTGTCCTGTACACCCTGTTCATGAGATCCATGAACGTCGCCGGTGCATTGGTGAACCCGAAAGGCATCACCACGAACTCGTAATGCCCGTAACGAGTCCTGAACGCTGTCTTTTGGAATTCCTCATCATGCACCCTCATTTGATGATATCCAGACCTCAAATCAATCTTGGAAAACCAAGACACTCCCTGCAACCGATCGAACAAATCGTCGATCCTCGGTAGAGGGTAACGGTTCTTGACCGTCAGCTTGTTCAACTCTCGGTAATGAATGCACATCCGGTGTGAACCATCCTTCTTCTTGACAAAAAGGATCGACGCTCCCCACGGCGAGCTACTCGGCCGTATAAACCCCTTCCCCAGCAACTCCTGAAGCTGCGAGGACAACTCCTACATCTCTGGAGGTGCAAGGCGATAGGGCACCTTGGCGATAGGCGCTGCCCCCGGAACCAAATCGATACGGAACTCCACCCGCCACTCGGAAGGCACACCCGAAAACTCCTTGAGAAAAACATCCGGGAACTCACGCACTATCTATAACTCATCGACCGACCTCGGTATCTCTGCACCTACCCTTGTATCTACCACATAAGCCACAAACCCACTACTGCCCTGCTGTAGACTCTGCCTCGCTCTCGCGGCCGAACAAAATGCCGACACAGATTGGGTACCCTCACCATAAACCGTAAGAACTCCCCCACTAGGGTCTTGTATGGTCACCAGCTGTCGCTCGCTGTCGATAACCGCTCCAAATCTGCTCAACCAGTCCATGCCCACGATGACACAGACATCTCCCATAGCAATCAGGACCAAATCAATAGGAAACTCAATGCCGAATATCTCGAGTACACATCCTCGAATAACATCAGTGGCATACACTGCTCTCTCGTCAGCTATGGAAACTCGCAAAGGTTGACTCAACGCCTCACGACGAATACTGATGTGCTGACTAAAGGCTAATGACACAAAAGACCAACACGCACCCGAGTCAAATAACACTAAAGCAGGCACAGAACACACAAGAAATGTACCCAGGCATATCACAATATAAGAATAACACCACAAACTCATAATGAACAGATGAAAGAATACATACCAGCCACAACATCGGGTGCTGCACGGACCTCCTCCGCTATCAATTGGAAGGCTCTCCCGCGAGCCTTCGGCGCCTCGACCTTCACCGGCCGACTCTTTATAGCTCGAACAGAAGTAGGGACAGACCCTTAAGAAGCTCCCTGAGCTGACCCTCGCAACTGCGGACACTCGGCCTTCCGGTGTCCAGTCTGGTTGCAGTGAAAACAAACTTCAAACCCCTTGGGGCAATCCTTGGCCATATGCCCCTCCTTGCCACACTTGTAGCAAGACCATGCTCTGCACACACCCTCATGAATCTTGCCGCACTTGCCACAAGTGCGGTCCTTCTGGTTTCCTGATCTCGAATCGGCGGGCTTAGCCCGCTTGGCAGCCAGTTGGGGCTACGCCGGTTGTCGATCCCTCCCCTGAGACTCCGCCTCCTCCCTGGCCTGAGTCTCTAGCTCAATCTCCCTCTTCCGGGCATTTGCCTGAAGCTCGACAAATGTTCGGTACGTCGAGTTCTCCACGAACTCGCGGATGTCTCTCCTCAAAATGCTCAAATACCGGCTCATACGTGCCTGCTCTGAAGACACGTGCTCAGGGAAGAACATCGCCTTATCATGAAACATCCTGGTGATCACAGTAACAGGCTCAGTACCCTGCTTGAGGGTCAAGAACTCATGGGCCAAACGCTCCCTTTCCACTGGGGGAACGTACTCATCACGAAACATAACGGTGAACCTCTCCCAGGTCACCGCAGTAAGCTCTGCAGAAGAATAGTGCGCTGTCACAAACTTCCACCAATCCTTCGCCCCCAAGCGAAGCTGGTTCAGCACGAACCAAACCCTCAGATGCTCCAGAAATGAAAATGTGTAGAAGCACCC
The DNA here is from genome assembly GCF_002870075.4 of Lactuca sativa. Lineage (NCBI taxonomy): Eukaryota > Viridiplantae > Streptophyta > Magnoliopsida > Asterales > Asteraceae > Lactuca > Lactuca sativa. The sequence goes on from NC_056630.2 coordinate 66,940,852, forward strand.
CTCAATGTCAGAGATCCACCTCATCGCAGCTATCTGATCCTGAGTCCCATCAAACTCTGGTGGCTTCGTGTTGCTGAACTCCTGGTACATCAACGCATCGCCCCCCTGTGGCCTGGCAGCAGCAATGGCCATAGTGGCTGTTGCAACAGCAACATCAGTAAGAGCAGCATAACGCTTATCAAAATTCTCGATCAGGGTGGTCTTGATAGACCTGAACATCTCTGGAATCTCAGCTCGGATGGCAATAGCCACCTCATCATGAATCATCTGGTGGAGCTCCTCATCGCTCACACCCCCTCACTAGTCCATGGCATGTGGCGTGTCCCCACCATGATGTCTCTCTGAAATACAACACAAGATATCAGAGACTCGCTCGAGTGTACACACACTCGATATCCGAATCCTTATTGATCCCTGTTACCCTAAGGATTCTTACTTGGGTTGCGCACTGATCCGGTGCCTTCAGTAGTACGGGCCCAATACTACCGCCCACACCGCATCAATATTCACCCCAAGTCCTCCTCCTAGGATCCCAAATCCCAAGTACTCTACTCTCTCTATGCATAGTCTACTCTTAAGCAAATCTCTCATAAGCTCCTTGCTGCTATCTATTCGTTCTCAAGCATCTCCTAGCAGCAAAATCCCTAGGCTAAGGCATCACAAATCAGGCCACTCTAGTCCTAATAAGAATACCTAGCCTACTCTAGCATGCATATCATATCATAACATATCTCATAACTCATAACGTAAGGGTATTTTGGGAAATCACCGTTCGGGCGCTGGCTGATCGTACACACTGCTCAGCTCTGCTCTTTCAAAACTTTTTACTCTTGAGAAAATTTTGTAAATTTTATTTTGAAAATCCTTCAAATCCTCAGTTTGAGTTCAGATACGCCCGAAGGTGTATCCGAATCACTCAAACCAAGGCTCTGATACCAACTTGTACCACCCAAATTTTCAGATAAATTTTCACATTTTAAAACACCTTTTCATTCATAATAGTTATAAAACATCACTGTATCACATAGTCAAATCATAAAATCACATCCCAAGATCATAATATAAAAACTCCTCGTGTGTGTACTGATCAAGCTGGCGCCTTCCCGTGATCCTCACTAGTACCTGAAACACATAACACAACACTGTAAGCATAAATGCTTAGTGAGTTCCCCAAAATACCATACACAATACATACTAGCCACTCGAGGCTATAACTCTGTATGACCCTCTGGTCAATGTGTCTCAGTGGGACCCTCCAGTCCCATATCTCTGTGGACCCTCTGGTCCTAACTCTGTGAACCTTTCGGTCCTAACTCTGTAAACTCTGAATCATACATAGCACAAATCATATAAAAATCACACCATACAAAAACATATAATATACTCTGTTACATAACTCTAATTACCACTCTCTGGTAAAGTATAGTGAAAAGACTCACCTCGGGTAACTCGGTAATCTCGAACTCGGTAAAAATCTGGTCTAGCCGCCGCCTAATCACAAGGAATAAACACTTTTAATCTATACAACTCTCAAGTCTAGACTACTCCCTCTCTTGCACTCTCAGAAGGGTAAAAGACCATTTTACCCCTCTCATGGCTCAAGGACCCTAAAGTTGACCAAACCCTAAAAGTCAACAAAAGTCAACCCTCTGGGTTACGCTGCGCGTACCAAACTTGTACGCTGGGCGTACCCGGCAACCTCACAGAAATGGGGAACGCGACCCCCTACGCCGCGTGTACTAGGATGACGCCCCGCATAACTCCCAGTTTCGGACTACTTAGCTCTTGGGGTCTTAAACAGTTAAGACACACGTCCAACTTCTAGATCTGATCATTTCTAAGCCTCTTAATCCATAAAGTTGGTGACTTTAAGCCTTTGCATGGCTGGACAAGTCACTAACACCCATAACATTCCATTTCCAACCCTAGAAAAGCTCATAACTCAAGCATGACCCCATAACAACGACGAAGTTGGCATTTTTATGGATCTATAACACAAATATCACTGAAATGGGACAGATCTAGGTCCATGGAGTCCTTTTCACTCATAAAGTCTCCACCTTTGGGACTTTTAACCCTAGAAACCGTCCATGCAACATCATACCAAATAAAGAAGAAAGTTTTGAGCTTTATAACTCTAGATGAAGCTCCTTCCTCTGAAGATCTCAGATCCAAACTTGCACTTCAAGCCCTGGCCTCCACAAGCTCTTCTCCTTCTTCTTCACTAAGACACCAAGGCACTTTAAGCTCAAAACACTCACATACAAGCTTAAGGACGAAGGGAAGGCTCTCTTAGGGTTTCACTCTCTGATATGGTAGTTGAGGATAAAGCCTTAGCATTCCTTATATAGTACACAAGCCAAATATTAGGGTTTGCATCTGGGCCCGCTATGCCCAGCGTAACCCTGGGTACGCCCAGCGTACCTAGGCGAGTCTGCGTCAAAATTAAGCGCATGAGTATGCGCAGCGTACTCTCTAGTACGCCCAGTGATGATATATGGTCCACTAGCATGGCCTAGACAGCTCCGGCACGCCATTCTCGCCTGACGCTCCCTTGCCAGCCTTGTTGGGGACACTCCTGCCAGCCCTGCCTGGCGTTCCCTTGCGAGCCTTGCTGGGGACTCTCCTGCTGGCTCGGCCAGGCGCTCCCTCTCCTGGAACTCCCTTGCCATCCTCTCATGGTGCGTGCCTGCCAGCCCCGCTCGACGCCTCCGGACGGACTCGCCCAGCTCTTTTCTAGATGGGCCTGAATTGGGCTGGCCCAAGGCCTGACTAACTGTCCCCTATATAATGAACAGTACCTCCTCCATGAAGGAGGACCCTCTCTCTCCTAGGTGGTTCAGCCACCACCAGACTTCCCCATGGCTCAGCCGCCACTATACTCCGGCAGGGTGGCTCAGCCGCCACCCGCCGCCGTCAGCCACCACCAGCACCAAGATGGTTCCCTCCAGCTATGGAGAACCATCTCAGATCTTCTAGCTGATCTAACTTGACCGTCGGAGCCCGCTCCCGGGGCACAGTCCCTGGGACGGCTCTAACGCGTCTCTCTGATTGTGACTAGCAGATCTCTGCCGCAACAGAAGACTAGAAGAATCATCGGAGGTTGATGTCGCATCACCCAGCATACTCATTTGCTATAAATTCCACTCAAGGACTAATCTTGACAACTTGACAAAAGAGAAAGGTTAAACAGCTTTACCTGAATTTCGGGATGTTACAATTCTCCCCCATTAGAACCAGACTTCGCCCTTGAAGTCTCATGCCGAAACAACTCCGGATGCCGCTCCCGCATCTCTGATTCTGGCTCCCAAGTCAGCTCAGACACTCTCCGATGTTTCTACTGGACCTGAACTAGAGGAACCTCCTTGTTCCTCAGAACCTTGATCTTCCGGTCCAAGATTGCGTTCGGCCTCTCGACATAATTCAAACTCGAGTCCACCTGGATATCCTCCAACGGCACCACTGCCGACTCGTCGGCTATACACTTCCTCAGCTGAGACACGTGGAAGGTATCATGAATCTGGCTCAACTCCGCAGGTAGTTCCAAACGATACTCTACCCTGCCCACCCTCGCGATCACTCTAAATGGCCCAATATATCGGGGCCCCAGCTTGCCCCTCTTCCTGAATCGAATCACTCCTTTCCAAGGAGACACTTTTAGGAGTACGAGGTCTCCCACCTGGAACTCAAGCTCGGATCGCCGCCTATCCGCATAACTCTTCTGGCGACTCTGGGCTGTCAGCAATCTCTGTCTAACCTGCTATATCTACTCTGTTGTTTGAAGCACTATCTCAGTGATGTCCATCACTCGCTGCCCTACCACTCCCCAACAAATGGGACTCCGACACCTCCTCCGATATAATAACTCAAAGGGAAGCATACCAATGCTCGAATGGTGGCTGTTGTTATAGGAAAACTCAGCCAATGGTAGATACGTGTCCCAACTCCCTCCGAAGTCCAACACACATGCTCGAAGCATGTCCTCGAGCGTCTGAATCGTCTGCTCACTCTGTCTGTACGTCTGTAGGTGCTAAGCGGTACTAAAATGCAGCCTAGTACCCAACTCCTCATGGAACTTCTTTCAGAACCTGGAAGTGAAACGCATATCTCGATATGACAAAATCGAGATCGGCACACCATGCTGCGATACCACCTCTCGCACATACACTTCTGCCAGCCTCTCTGCAGAAGAGCTCTCACTGATAGCAAGAAAATGAGCGCTCTTCGTCAGCTGGTCGACGATCACCCAAATTGCATCGATGCCTCCCGCTGTCCTCGGCAATTTGGTGATAAAATCCACGGAAATCTGTTCCCACTTCAATTGGGGAACCTCAAGCGGCTATAACTTGCTATCCGGGCACTGGTGCTCTGCCTTGACCCTGTGACAGGTCAAGCACCTCTCTACAAACCAAGCCACATCCCTCTTCATACAGGGCCACCAATAATCTCTTTTCAGGTCCAAATACATCTTAGTGGCCCTGGGATGGATCGAAAACCTCGACCTGTGCGCCTCCTCCATCAAAATAGCACATGCCCCACCCTCAAATGGCACCCAAATCCGGCCCTGGAAGGTCATAAGCCCCCGACTATCGGCAATGAACTCTGATATCTGCCCAATCACCCACTCTCGCTTACGGTTCTCCGGTCTCATGGCCTCCACCTAGGCCTCTCGAATTGTGTCCAACACCGGATTCATCACTGTCAACCTCATACAAACATATCGCAAAGGGGCACTCTCTGCCCTACGACTCAAGGCATCGGCTACCACGTTAGCTTTGCCTGGGTGGTACAGGATCTCACACTCATAATCCTTTACCATGTCCAACCATCTCCTTTGACGCATGTTCAGGTTGAGCTGATCCATCAAATACTTCAAGCTCTTGTGGTCCGTGTATATGGTACACCGAACCCCATACAAATAGTGACGCCAGATCTTGAGGGCGAACACCACGAACCCCAACTCCAAATCGTGAGTAGGATACCTCGTCTCATGAGGCTTCAGCTGCCTCAATGCGTATGCTATCACATGCCCTATCTGCATCAGCACCGCACCCAATCCCAATATCGATGCGTCACAATATACCATAAAGTCCTCCATTCCCTCCGGAAGGGCTAACACTGGGCTTCACATAATTTTTGGCGAAGTGTCTCGAATGAGGCCTACTGCTCTGGGTCCCAACTGAAAGCCACGCCCTTCCGGATCAGACTGGTGAGAGGAACATCGATTCTGGAGAAATCCTTGATAAATCTCCGTTAGTAACCGGCCAATCCCAGAAAACGCCTGATCTCTGAAGGGGATCTTGGCACCTCCCAACTCATCACCGCCTCAATCTTGGCCGGATCGACCAATATCACATTCTGGTTGACGAGGTGTCCTAGGAACTGGACCTCTCGTAACCAGAAATCGCACTTGGAGAATTTGGCGTACAGCCTCTCCGATCTCAGAACTCCAAGGATCTCCTTCAAGTGCTCTTCATGCTGCTCTCTGGATCTCGAACACACCAATATATCATCAATGAACACGATCACCGAACGATCCAACATCGGCCTGCACACCCTGTTCATGAGATCCATGAACGCCGTCGGTGCATTGGTGAGCCCGAAAGGCATCACCACGAACTCATAATGCCCATAACGAGTCCTAAACGCTGTCTTCTGGATATCCTCATCACGCACTCTCATATGATGATATCCAGACCTCAGATCAATCTTGGAGAACCAAGACGCTCCCAGCAGCTGATCAAACAAATCGCCGATTCTTAGTAAGGGTTAATGGTTCTTGACCGTCAGCTTGTTCAACTCCTGGTAATCAATGCACATTTGGTGTGAACCATCCTTCTTGACAAAAAGGATCGACACTCCCCACGGCAAGCTACTCGGCTGTATAAACCCCTTTCCCAGCAGCTCCTGAAGCTGCGAGGATAACTCATGCATCTATGGAGGCGCAAGGCGATAGGGCGCCTTGGCGATAGGCTCTGTCCCCGATACCAAATCGATACGGAACTCTACCTGCCTCTCTGGAGGCACTCCCGACAACTCCTTGGGAAAAACGTCCGGGAACTCACGCACTATCGGGACCTCATCGACCGACCTCAGTCTCCCTGCACCTAGTCTCGTATCCACAACATAAGCCACAAACCCGCTATAGCCCTGCTGTAGGCTCTGCCTCGCTCTGGCGGTCGAACAAAATGCTGACCCAGAATGGGTACCCTCGCCATAAACTGTAAGAACTCCCCCACTAGGGTCTCGTATGGTCACCAGCTGTCGCTCGTAGTTGATAACCGCTCCAAACCTGCTCAACCAGTCCATGCCCACGATGACACAAACATCTCCCATCGCAATCGCGACCAAATCAATCAGAAACTCAACGCCGAAAATCTCGAGCACGCATCCTCGAATCACCTCAGTGGCATACACCGCTCTTTCGTCAGCAATGGAAACTCGCAAAGGTCAACTCAATGCCTCACAACAAATACTGATGCACTGACAAAAGGATAACGACACAAAAGACCGACTCGCACCCGAGTCAAATAACACCAAAGCAGGTATAGAACTCACAAGAAATGTACCTACGCATATCATAATATAAGCAGAACATCACAACTCAAAATAAATATATGAAAGAATACATACCAGCCACAACATCGGGCGCTACGCGGACCTCCTCCGCTGTCAACTGGAAGGCTCTCCCACGAGCACTTGGCGCCTCGGCCTTCACTGGCCAACTCTCCGTAGCACAAATGGCAACAGGGGCAGATCCCTATGATGCTCCCTATGCTAACCCCCGCGACTGCGGACACTCGGCCTTTGGTGTCTGGTCTCATTGCAGTGAAAACAGACTTCAAACCCCTTGGGGAAATCCTTGGCCATGTGCCCCTCCTTGCCACACTTGTAGCAAGACCTTGCCCTGGACACCCCCTCATGAATCTTGTCGCACTTGCCACAAGTGTGGCCCATCTGGTTCCCTGATCTTGAATCGGCAGGCTTGGCCCGCTTGGCAGCCGACTGGGACTGTGCCGGTTGCCGATCCCTCCCCTGAGACTCCGCCTCCTCCCTGGCCTGAGTCTCTAGCTCAATCTCCCTCTTCCGGGGATTTTCCTGAAGCTCGGAAAATGTCTGGTACATCGAGTTTGCCACGAACTTGCGGATGTCTCTCCTCAAAATGCTCAAATATCTACTCATGCGTGCCTGCTCGGAAGACACTTGCTCAGGGCAGAACATCGCCCTCTCATGGAACATCCTGGTGATCACTGTAACAGACTCGGTGCCCTGCTTGAGGGTCAAGGACTCCTGAGCCAAACGTTCCCTTTCCACCAGGGGAACGTACTCATTACGAAACATAACGGTGAACCTCTCCCAGGTCACGGCGGAAAGCTCTGCAGATTTACGCTCGCTATCTTTTTGTTGCATAGTATTTTGGCATCATTGTCACTAAGCCAATCCATCCCCAGAACGATGTCGAAACCATTCAACTCAATAGGCAATAGCTCCTCGTGGAACTCGTTCCCATTCAAGTCGATGACAATATTCTTAATGCAAATGCTAACAGGTATAAATTTTCCACTAGCAACTTCTACAATTAGGGCATCTTCAAGTTTTTCTATAGGCAATGCTAGTCTTTCACCAAATTTATGTGATATAAAAGAGTAATTTGTTCTGAAATCAAAGAATAAATTGGCAGGCAATCCATTTACAAGAAAGGTACCTAAAGCGACATCTGCTGCATCCTTTACGGCTTCCAATGTCATCTAGAAAGCTCGGGTTTTTGGCTTTGGTGGGTGATTGGGCTTCACCGCCTCTTTCTTCTTCCGGCAGTCCCTCAAAATGTGCCCCTCTTCATTGCACCCATAACAGACTTTCTTATTGAAGGTGCATTCATTGGCATAATGCCCAGGCTTTCCACGTTTGTAAAAAGTGACTTCATCGCTACACTTCCCAACATGTTTCTTCTTACACTTGTCACACCACTTTGCTTCGGATCTTCCTCAAAATTTCCTCGAACTAGACTTCGAGAACTTACTCTTCTTGTTGGAACCTGAAGTTCCTTCAAACTTTCTCTTCTCGCCAACTTCAACCTTGCTTGAGGCTATTCCCTTGATCATATCTTCAACGGACTTGGCTGCCCAGATATCTACCTCCAAAGTTAGTCTCTGACATACTGGCACTACATACTCCCATGGAAGTCCCTTTACTTACTTGTCGATTTTCGTCAGCTCGTCTGGGACAATACGCAAAGCAAACTCCATTTTGTCTGTGAAGTTATTGGTGTATTCATCGATGGACATACTTCCCTTCTTTAATGTCAGAAATTGGTTCTCTAACCCAAGCAGATTTTGGGCCGAGCAGTACTTACGCTTAAATGCACCAAGAAATCTGCCTAAGTCAGTTGTAGTGGCCTATTAGGGCTTAGGGTCTTCCCTAGAGTGTTCCACCAACAAACAACGCCACCTTTGAACTAATGCACTGCATATATGGTTTGTAACTTGCCTTGGCAATTACATGTCATGAAGGCTAATTCCATTTCTGAGATCCAATCCATTACTCTGATGGGATCTTCCTTTCCAGTGAAAATTAATGGCTTGCAAGTCATAAAGTCTTTGTACTTGCATCCACTTCTCTCGACTCAATCCTCTTAGTTAGTTCTCTTAACCACAAGCGGTTCAGTTGGACCAACAAATCTACTATAATTTCCTTCCTTTGACTGATCATCATTTAATTCAGGTTGTTCAACATGCATTGAAGGTTCATTCCTGTTGTTCAACAATAGTTGCCTCATTTCTTCCCTTTATTCAGCTGTCATTGTCTGAATCACGACTTGTACTCCAACCATTGTGATCGGTTCTGGTGCAGCTTCTGCTATAGGCACCTGTCCTATCACTTGGGGTTGAGGTTGCTGATTTCTATTTGCATTTCCAGCTCCACTTCGAGTTCTAGCCATTATAATCTATACACCAAATAAGGCGAATTTATATTGTTGTTCATGATAGATTTTTAAATTCTCTTTATCACTCCGAAACGTTTACATGCTAGTTCTAGTATGGTAGTCGTATGCTTAGAATCCTGAACACATAAGGTTTCCAGATCTGGTTGGCAACAGACCATAGATCCGAACAAATGATATCATATATGGAAAACATTTAACAGTTAGCACATAAAAGCATTTTAGGCATCTTTCCTAAAATATACTAGTGCTCGTGTCTAAAATATGGTAGACACTCATCTCACGGTCATCACTTAGCATTCTAAGCTTAAGTCTAGAAATCCTACAAATTCCTAGTTTGCTTAAACTAATGGTCTGTTACCAACTGTGACATCCCCAAATTTCTTGGCCAGAAAAGACGGGTTTAGTTTATGATTTTAAAATAAAATCAGAGTAATCTTCCAAAAGATGTTGCGGAATTTGTCCCCAAAACAAAATATGATAAAAATTTATCAAAGCATTTCTTAAAGAAATGTATTTTCATTATATAACAAAACCTCGGGATGTCATGTTCCGATACAGACCAAAAGCATAAACAGTACATAATAAGCCTTGCAACAGTTATTTACATCTACTGACCTATAATCCAAAAATCCCTCGTCATCATCCAACTATGCTCTAGGTCCACTACCTGTAATATAAAAAGCTAAGTGGGCCAGGCTTGGGAGCCCGGTGAGCATATAGGGTTTTCAACCCACAAATAATAAGTTTATTAATTTCATCAACCAACAATAAATTTATTAATTTCATCAACCAACAATAACCCTGATTACCCGTTCCCATTATCCTCAATTTACGTCCCTAAACACCTATCATAAGGGACCTAGCCTAAGGATCATTATCGGGATGGACACTACTGCTAAGGGGATTCCTCAACCATACATGTCCTTAAGGCAACCATGAGGGGGATGGAGTACACCAGCGAACATATAGTTCACCAACACCTATAGGTTGCGAGCCTGCTAGCGTTCCACTAGACTGTCTAGAAAGGTCCGTGGTCATCATCTATACTCCGCTAGATGACTACAACGTCAACAACACCGACATCGATGTCTCTCATCATTTTAACACACATCAACTATTTCATCTACCCATGTTTTACCCAACATATTTGTAGATAAAAATACATATACAGTTTAAAACTTGTATAAAACATCTATTCAACACCCATCTCAAATAAACAAACAATATAATTACACATATCACGTATTTGATATAAAATATTTCATATCTACGTGTAAGATGAAAGTGACTACACAATCACTTTATAGACGGTGGTTGAACAACACTTCGTCCCTTAAAACAATCTTTTTCGATGAAACCGGGATGTTTTCTTAAAAATCGGCCTCCACGCGGGCAGAGTTTCGTCTCAAAAAGCTCTTTTCTCGGGATCTTCGGGGCTCTCCAGGACTTGCTTACGATGCTAGGATGATATTATAGGCTTGGGGGTATTTAGTGTATCTTGGAAGAGAGTAAAAGGGTGAAAGAAGTAATTTTTGTAACCATTTTTGGGGCATTCTCGCATCCTATTTATAGGAGGCCCATGCTCCTTATTACGCTGGGCGTAAGTCTTTGGTATGCGGGGCGTACTGCCTTGCACATCTCTTCGTTGGGCGTAAATTCGTACGCTGGGCGTACGAACTGGATCAGCTCGGACACATCAAGGCCACGAGACGTGTCTCTCATGCGAAGGAGTAGGGGGTGTGACGAACTCCGGATCACTTACACGAGTACGTTGGGCGTACTCCTTCGGACCTGCCTCAAAGTTTGTGCCCAAAACTTCAGAAATTTGTAACTTTTGCATACAAACTCCGTTTTTGACGTTATATATATCCACACGTAGGTCAAATTATGCTCTACAAAATTTCGTTTAGACTCCGTCAGCTAATTTTGAATTTATTTTTAAAGTTATATTTTTAATAGGTTGGGACAGGAAAAGTCCGTTAAAAATTCATAACTTCTTCATCCGACATTCGTTTTCGTCTGTCTTTTTATCATTAGACTACTATCAACGAGATCTTCAATTCTCGTTTAGGTTGTGTCGGCTAAAATCGCTCTATCTATATTTCGAATTCTGGGTTGCATACTGCTAAGCCAAATCTTAAAAAATTCATAACGTCCTCATACGAAGTCAGATTTGGACATTCTTTTTATGCACGTTCTCGGTTTAACGTATACTATGAATTTCATTTAGATCGCTAAGGCTAAAAAGCACTTTATCGTAAATTTACTTTTTATGTCACATAACGTTGTGCCGGTTCTGTCACGAAACTTCGACAAGTCATAACTTCTTCGTTATAACTCGGATTTCGGTATTCTTTATATCTCCGAAATTCTTGTTTCAACCACTACAACTTTCTTCATAGATATCTTTTTTATCTAATATTTATTTTCGACGCTTATTTTTATCCTTAATTTATTAAATCATAATAATCAAGTATAAACACATAATATTCAAATAATACATCTTTATTACTTCAAAACAAGTTACAAAGGTTGAACTAGACTACTACATCATATTTAATGATTTATGTCAGAAACACAGGCGTTACAAATTTATATACTTAAACTAAGAATGTTAAGCGATAAACTTGAGGAGTGTGTCTATTGTAATCTTGGTAGTACACTGGAATAGACACGGGCACTATCTCATTTTAGGAAAGATGCCTAAAATGCTTTTATGTGATAAATGCTTTATGTTTGTCGTATATGCTATTATTTGTTCGGATCTATAGTTTGTTGCTAACCGGATCTAGAAACCTTACATGTTTAGGATTCTAAGTGTTCGATTATGATATTAGAAATAACATGTAACATTTCGGAGAGATAAGGGGGATTTAAACGTCTATCGTAAATAAAGATCTAAATTCACCAACCTTGGTGCATAGATCAACATGGTGAGAACCCGAAGTGGACTCGAAAATGCAAATGGGGACAAAAATCAGCAGCCTCATCCCCAAGGGATAGAGCAGGTGCCGATAGTTGAAGTTGCACCAGAGCCAGTCACTATGGCTGGAGTACAAGCCATGATTCAAGCTATGATGGCTGAACAGAGGGAAGAAATGAGGCAAATAATGCTGAATAATAGGGATGAGCCTTCGATGCCGATTCAACAACCAGAACTGAATGGCAGACAGTCAGAGGAAAGGAATTACAGATGCACTGTTAGTCAAGTTGAATCCCTAGTGGCAAGAAGGAATGACCCAGAGAGGGGAATCGACAGGGATGGATGTATGTATAAGAACTTATTGGGTGCCAAACCATCAAGTCTTTCTGGAAGTCCAAATCCAGTAGAGATTATGGACTGGATCTCCGAAATGGAGATGATATTTGAAAGCTACAACTGTAACGACAAGCAAAAAACCGTCTTCGCGGTTAGACAACTGAAGACCGGAGTTTTAATCTGGTGGAAGTTATTAGCAGATACGATGCCACAAAGAAAAGCTCTAAAGATGTATTGGGAAGTGTTCATCGAGCAGTTGAAAATGCAGTACTGTTCCAAAATAGATCTGATAGATCTAAATAATGAGTTCCAGAACTTGAAGAATGGGAGAATGAGCATTGATGACTATGCTACTGCATTCACTGAGAAGATAAAGTTATTTCCATACCTGTAGCCGATGGAACTCGCCAAGATAGAGAAATTTGCTAACGGATTACCATCAGACTTTGGCCCAACATTCAAAATGGCAAGCATGTTGAAGGTAGCCGTTAGGCAGCCAAGAATGTTCATACCTAGTTAAGAGAAAGTGTTCTGGGGGGAACTGAAGTTGGTGAGAAATGGAAGTTCGATGGATCCTCAAGGTCCAATGAGAAGAGAAAATTCTCGAAGTGTAGTTCGAAGAAGTTCGAAGGTGGAAAAGGTGAAGTGAGATGGTGTGATAAATGCAAGAAGAAACACTCTGGAAAATGTGGCGATGAGGTGACATGTTTCAAGGGTGGGAAGTATGGGCATTATGTCATTGAGTGTACATTCAACAAAATGGTATGTTGTGGATGTAATGAAGAAGGTCACTGCAAGCACGGCTGCCCAAAGAGGGAAGGAGCTACAAAGCCAAATGCATCGCCAAATGCAAGAGCATTCCAGATGATCCTTGTTTTGCTATAATAAGGGAGAGGATACTAATACTTTATTTCGAATCTAAAAGTTTAGATTGAAGTATTTATTAAACTTAGTCATGGATATATGAATACCATGTTGAAATATTTCAACATTGGAAATTCTATATATGGAAATATTATAGCAAAAGACTAGGCAGGTATCATGTCTTTATGTAAGACAATATGAATTGTGTTCCATATGCTTCGGGTATAGGATCGATTGCATACGCTATAATATTCACCAGTTCTAATTTTCCAAACACCTAGGTCATTGAGAAGGAAAAAGGACTGGAACTGGTTATGACTTAAAATTATTAAACAACTGTTAGTGACAATCCAAGATTCGCTAAGGATTGGGCACTTGTGGGCAGTTGGAAGTATAGTAATGGATGGACCATGTTGACATTATTATGAATAGACATGATTCTAATTATAATGAATTGTCATATGGAAATGTTTCCATAATGGGAGTTAGATATCAAGAATCTATAAGTAAGTTAGAAACTTTTATGCAAGAAGGATGTTCAAAGGAATGTGCTTTGAATATGAGACTTTGTATCTATGGAATTGTCTTGTAACAATTTCCAATGGAAAGTTTTGTAATTGGAAAAATCCCTGTGACTTATGTACATAGTCGTTACAAAAAGGATCAATGCATATAAGCTTAGAATCTAACAGATTACAGTAAGTGGCAAAGATATGGTATTCTTACACTTGCGATAAGGATTTGGAATTGTGAAATGAGTGTCATTGGAAATGTTTACAATTGATATATTTCACAAAGTAAGGACCATAGGTAAACATAGTGTGCATGCTTGGAGCATGGGATGACTACTGTTTTATTTCAAGTATTAAGTTGATCAGTCGAAACATTATAAAATGAATAATGTGTAATCGATATGGTGATTAAATAAAAGTTGTTTCATTTATATTCAAAAGTTTTGAGACCATATTGGATCCGATTATTCTTGCGTTTCATTTCGCATGTTTTGACTTTCCGAATAATAAGATTATTCAAACCATCCAGAGTCGGTCATACATTGGAAGTAGGTATTGAGGCAAGACTGTCATGAATCCTTCTGTAGATTGTCTAAGTGTTAGACATAGCACAAGTTTGTTGTAGTATTTATGAGTACTCTTGTAATAAGATTTGAGTATTGAATTAAACCCACACTCCTCTAAATCACTTCATGGATTTTATCATGAGTGATTATGAGACGATAATATCTTATATTCTTGAAACAAAGACATATAAGTTGTATTTTGCAAGTCGGTTGCACATTGATGATGGATAAAAGCGATATTTGTGGGCCCCTCGATGATTTAGTGATGACACCCTAAGAGCTTGGCCAAGCTTGGACTAGTTTGATTTGTTCAATTAGTCGATCATCATAAATCGGAAATCAAGAAACAACACATGGACAGAGAGAATGATTATAATGCATGTCTCATGTTCATACAATATCTAGAATGGAGGAATATATGATCCCTTATCTAATGGATACGTCATTGACTGGGTCAGAGTTCGACAACGGCTTTTGAGAGCTACGATTGTTAGTCGGGTTTTGAAGTCATACTTGTAGTTATAGTTAATAGATTTATCCAAGTGGGAAACTATTGGATTAGGTGTCTAAGCCCATAACTATAATTGGTATGTACTTGTCCCAAGAGTAGCATGGTCCATTTCGGGTTGCCATGATCAGAACAATTTGATAGGATGGATATTTGAGAAAGAGGTTATTTGTGATTTATTAATGTATTATAAGTATAATATATTAATTGAGAAATCATATTATTTAATTAATATTGGGCAAGAATTAATTTGAAGTTAATTTAGAGATCAAAAAAGATTAATTAAATTAAAGGGACTGATTCATTAAATCAGTAATACATATAGTTTGGGCCAATGATCCATGATTGATTAGTGATGGACTAAGTTTATGTGAGATTCCATGAAGTGTTAGTCCATAAGGCTTATCATATGGATTATTGGATTAAAGGCCCACGGAATGAATTAGGGTCTACAAGTTTAAACCCTAGGAATTCCACACTATAAAAGTAACTCCTTAGCTCCAAATTCACCACCCCAAGGGTTCTAAGAGAACCCTAGCCGATTTTGGTGGTTCTAGCATATCTCTCAAAGTCCTCCATTTGTTCATGGTGTTTGTGACTTGTTTGAGGCATCACACTTGAGGTGCTAAGCTCTTGAAAGGCTAACAACTACAACCTACAAATCAGATGTATTCTTCTAACTAGTTTTATGATTCATGTACCATATTTGTATGCTAGATAGGCTTCATGCTTTGGATAATTTTTTTTTGTGTGTATAACTAGAGAAAACTTAGATCCAAAGCATTAGGGTTATATGTGCACCATAGGAGTGTTATAGTACTTAAAACCCAACAATTGCTACCAATGTCTCCAGTAAGTGGGGAGTCTACCCAAGCTATTCATCGCTTGGTAGTTGCCCGACTGCCACCAACTACTACCTCCTTCGCTGGTTCATCTTCATAATTTGGAGGCGGATGATTATCGCGAGAATCACCCACAACGTGGATATCCATGAAAGTCAGATCAAAATGAGGACCAGGGCCCTCGTCCCTGAAACCAAGGGTTGCACCAAGCGCCAGGGATTAATCAGTGATAGCGGGCGAAAAAAGGGTCTCTAAAGAGGTACCTCATGGTACTGGAGATTGCACTTATACTTGCCCCCTAGAACCATCTCAAAGGACAAGATCCTTTCAAGACCTACACAGACAAGTAGTAAATGAAGTGGGTAAACATGTTCTCTCTCTCTCTCTCTCTCTCTCTCTCTCTCTCTCTATATATATATATATATATATATATATATATATATATATATATATATATTTGGGGGGAGGGGGGAAGGATAAGAGTACTTACCTTCCTTCTCCATGCATAACTGTAGCATCATCCCCCAAGCCCTCCAGGCGGCACTCATCCCTGTCGCGGCTAGGATGTAATCCTCCCAATCTTCCCTGTTGAAGCAGATACCTTCAATACCCGTGCCACTAGCACCCTATAGTTGTGGCGATCGGTCAAAAAAGACGGTCACCCAGCGGTAGCCATAACCAACTAGGTTGCAATTCACCCAAAGCCATTTCTCTTGCCAGTTTTTTTGGGTGCTTTCTGGTTGATGATGAATGCATGGATGCCTCGCCTCTGAGTAAAGGTATGGACTCCAGATTGGGTGGAAGATTTGAAATAAAATATAAAGGACCAAAACTTAGGAATACTCCATGGGCTTGACAAGCCGGTTTAAAACCCACAATCTTGTTGACGGTGTTGGGAGTCATGTCGGGCGGAGAAACCGCATTGACGCATAACTTTGTCAAAAGTTCAGTCGCCAACAGCCTTAGACCTACCTCAAAGATCAGAATGGAGACTCCGAACTTGCCCTTCGGTGGTCAAAAAATGATCGTCTCTTTCCCGGGAAATTGCAACCCATGTTCATGCATTAAACCGATCCGGGTTTGAAGAGCCTCAAACCCATCTGGGATTGGCTCGATTCCAGATAGTTCTATCGCCATTTTCTCTTATAGCAAGAACAGGGAAGAAGAGATGGTAAACAAAGAGAAGACAAAAGCAGATGAAGAATGGGAAGTGTAAAAAGGAAAATCGTCCTTGATAAGGGAATTTTTAAATGCGAGGTGGGAATATCGAACAGTTACCATGATGAAACCGCCTATGCTGACGACTCTGTCACATTAGCGGACGTTAGGTCCATCTTCATCAAACACGTGTCTTGATCAAGGCTAGACCAACTTAGCTATGCTAGGCGAATGTCGACATTTACTAGCCTATGGGACTTGTTAACATACCCCACTAGGAATACGTTAAAGATAATAGAACTGCTATCTTTAGGAAGACCTAACTAACGGTTGCGATCCGTCCTAGTGCCAGACCCAGACACTCGCCCTCGCTCAAAGAACCTGATGCTTGGTGCCCTCGTGCCCAAGTCTAATTCCCAATGACAATATCCGTTCCATCATAAGCCAAAACACAGCCGGTCGTTTCCTAAAGCGACAAGTTTAGCGCTCAGGGTGTTGTCCTCTATTTATTCTCCACCAATAGAAGATGGCCACTAGTGGTGTACGATCCACCAATGGGACTGCTCCATGCCTGTCGGCCCAGACGGGACAAAGGGTATTGTTGGGATCATGTGTAGAAAATAATAAGTATAAAAGGAACCATTTCTTCTCTAGAAAAGGGGCATGCCTCCTTACTGTCAAAAACCCTAATCACCTTTTTCTCATGCACATACTAACTAGATCGTCGGAGCTTTATCCTGGGACCACCTCCCGGACGTCAACTGATGTTATATCCTTATTGTTGTTATTAGAGGATGCAACCTAGCCAGAATCATCAAGTAACTGTGTTATGTCCCAAGCACATATCACAACATTTGGTAACAGTTGGTTTTATAGGTTTGACAATGATAAATTATTATCATAATAATATTGTGAGATTGAAAACCTATGTGTCTCAACAGGTTTTCCAACCTGACCCAGTAAAATTATATGTATCACATGTAAAAGAGCTAATGTTGCTAGAACTTGATTAAGATGTCGAGTGATTAAGAGACAACCTGCAATATTGTTCAGGACCTTAAGGTTTTAACGTTGTAACATATGTTTTGTATTCATTATGACATGCTTAGGGTTTTGTATTTTGAAACATCATTGTTCAATATATTTAATTAAAACGAGAGTTTCCGAAAAATGTTTTATTGTGCTGAGATTTGCCGCAAACAAGGATATTGTGATTTTTAAAACATAAATAAAAGTTTTTTTTTTTCGGTTCTAAAAATTAGGGGACGTCACAATGAGTCCCAATTGTGTATAAGTACAGTGTTGACAATTACAATGTAAATCTGGTCATCTAATATTGATACATATGAATTTTAGTAAATTTAGTTGAGAATTTGAGATAAATAATATTACATTTGGATATGTTGCAATTCATATGTAAATATGGATATTTATTCGAATTTAGACACTAATGCAAAGAATTCACTTATAAATCTCATTAAATTAATTTTTAAAAGATAAAATATTAAAATAATAATAAATTGTGAATGCTAAAATTTGAAATATATATATATATATATATATATATATATATATATATATATATATATATATATATATATATATATATATATATATATATATATATATAACATTTATATATTGATACATATGTAAATTTATGTAAGAAACTTTTTTTTATCAATATGGATATATTTTGTTTTTGTTTTTTATTTATAAAAAATATAGTCTAAAAATTACAATAACAAAAAAGATGGTTTTTGTTAAGATCTTAAGGACGCGTCAAACATAATCAATTTTTTGGTTTCTAAAGTACAAAATTAGTTTTTTGGTTATATATATATATATATATATATATATATATATATATATATATATATATATATATATATATATATATATATATATATATATATATAGGGAGAGAGAGAGAGAGAATACACATAATTGGATGAAAACATGAAAATTATTTTTCTAAACAATATTTTTCAAATCGAACACCAACACCAAAATACCGTCCTTAAAGGACTTGTCTAGGCCACTCACTTCACAAAATTTGCAAAAATCAAACATTTTAACTGTATACATGTACTTTCACAATAAGAAATAAGCCCTTTATCGACGACCTCTATAACGACGACGTTGGCCTTTAGCGGCGATATTAGATAATGTCGCCGCTAAAGGTTATTGTCGTCGCTATAGATGTCGTCGTTAAAAAGCTTCCACCGGTGATCCTTTTGTGCCACATGTCATTTGGTCGTAACCGTATGCTTTTATACTGATCCATCGATTAGGGTTTCATCTCATGGGAAGTAATAGCGGTGACACCAATTGTTACGGTATGTCGCTGTGACAACCCGAAATTTCTATCTTGTACAGTCAAGCAATTCAATCAAATTCAGACTTGTTTCTGCTATCTTTTAGCACTTTTTAGAGTTTGTTTGAGTGTTTTAAGCCTAGTATATTCAAGAATCGGGTGTTAGGAAGTATCTGCTTGAGTCCAATGTACCTTAATCAAGCCTTAAACCCATTAAATGGAGTTTACGGCCAAACCTTCATGTTTGGGCCGTAAACTCATGAGTTTGGCCGTGAACTCATGTTAAATACATGAGTTTACATCATTTTCCTCATTTCTCTTCCATTTCAAGGCTAGAAACTCCATTTCTCTCTCAAGTATCATAAGATCTTCAGTCCAATCTTCCCAAAATGTAAGAATTCTTTCTTTTGATTTGTTGTTACATCTTCTTATCTAGTGATTGTACATGATTTCATCCATGAAATCTCTTCATTTTGATAGATCTTCAAGTGTTCTTCATTTCACCAAGAACACACACAATAGTGTTCTTGAACCTTAATCACCTTATCAAGCTACTATATTGTAAGTACTCTTACCTTAGCTTGTTTTAATGCTTGAATCACTTAGTTTACCCCTTGAAATCATCAAAAACTCAAGAACACATGGTGTTTACGTCCAAAGCAATCTCTTTGGGCCGTAAACACTCATAAGTGGTGCAATTGTGCCTCACTTCCTTCATAAGGCTTAGACTTGAACTTAGAACACTTCCTATTGACATGTAAGACCTTAAAACACAAATGGTACAAATTACCATGAGTTTACGACCGTAAACTCATTGGGCCATAAACCCATGACTCGTAAACTCATTGGGCCATAAACCCATAAGCCGTAAACTCATGTGGTAATTACTATGGGCCGTGAACTCCAATGTGAGACACTACAACCCTTAGATGCAACTCTTTTGTACCTCTAGCACTTGAATCAAAGTGTTTTACATGTTTTTGGGTGCTTGTAATTGCTTAATTAGTTGTTAAATCACTAATTAGATACATATATGTGTCATTATATGTTAAATAGGATCTCTGTGTGTGTGTGTGTGTTCAAGTCTTCACTTGACACTTAGCATCCTGTTCAGCACATTCATACAAACCACTCACAACAGGTGAGTTCATACCCCTTAATCTATCTTATAAATGATTTTAAATGCTTTTATGGGGGGGGGATACAAGTAGAAAACGTGTAAGTTATATAATCAATCACATGTGATTACTAACTGTGTTTCAAACAAAGGATTTCATATACTTCAAAATTTGTTTCAAACAAAGGATTTCTTATACTTTCAAACTGTATTAGCCATCAAACTGCTTTTGAATCGTTTTAGAAATTGACCTCAAGTCATCAATATTTATTATTAAACTCTTCAAATGTTTTACAAAACTTCTTTTTATAACTTATATATTGTCAAATGCATGTGTATATATGTATAGTTGTATAAGTAATGTTTAAAGGACTTAGGACTGATAACTCGCTTAATTTCCTTTTCCTTGTTTGGATGTGGCCTGAGAGTATCGGTTATTTGTCGGAATGCCATTTAAATATTAGTTATCTATTATGTATACATATGTGGATATAAAAGTACTATCTATTAGTTAAATACCCTTGGGTAGCAATGTTATACCTTCATTCATTCAAACTATAGAAATTACTAGTAAGCTATAATAGGTATAGTTTAGGAGAATACTATCATATACGAATACTAGAACAGGGAATACTAGACAGAGAATACTATAACAAAGAGTCATTTCATACATGAGTCAATACATACAATTATGAGAAACTAAGAGAACATACTATTATGAGAAACTAAGAGAACATACTATTATGAGAAACTAAGAGAACATACTACATACTAGACAGAGAGAACATACAATACTCTAGTACATACATTACATATACAAGTATACAATAACCTAAATGTGAACCATTGTTTGGGGCATGGCATCACTGCCATGGCCCAATTTGTATCCAAAGTCTCCTGGAGGGAAAGCGTGAGTTTGTGTATAGATTTATACTAGATTGACTATCCTACACCTTGTTGTTCGCTATAGTGGGACTTGCAAGTCTACGGGTGCCAAATGTCATTTGTTCCGACGTCTTTCATCGTCGTGTTATTAGTCGATAGTATGGTGCAATCATTTCACATTACACCTTAATTAACAGCCAGATTAAGGTAGATAGTACACCAGTAGTTACTATAATACCACACTACAGTACTATTATTATTTCCCCATTACATTCAAATTGTGATCTTCTCACATAAACGGTAATGTAGAAACTATATTTTTGGTTAATAATAGTCACACTTGGGAAAATACACACGCTTACAATAAACAAACATACAAAATATTTGATGTCTTGGTAGAAGGATACGTTTAGAAGAAAATATACGATTTTCTAGGAAATACAAACATTTACTACAAACATTTGCTACAAACATTTGCTACAAACATTTACAAACTTATACATCAAACACTTACAAACGTTTTCATACAAACAATGACACTAAAATGCTTATGAACTCACCAGCTTTAAGGCTGATCAACTCTTTCAAAATAACTTGTATTCTTAGGTCATCAGTAGACAGGTACCGATGCCAGATTTTGAGAAGATGGAGCTCGTTCAAGACTCGTCTTACATTTTGATTTACATTTTTGTTGTCTTATAAACTTCCAGAACACACTTGTATTAAATTATATTATTAATGCAATGGATGTTGTAGTTGCTTGTTTTCTACTATGCTTTGTTGTGATATTGTACATGACGTACTCCACCACCGTACATTTCCGCTGTTCCGGTTTTGGGGTGTGATAGATTGGTATCAGAGCATTGTTTATAGTGAATCGAGTGTATCAACCCATAAAAGATATAAAACTATAAACACATCGGGATTAAAAATACTCTGATCAAGAGTTTATACTTTAAATACTAAAATATTTAACCAAGTATACATACCTGCATTCATACGAAAATCAGTGTCACTAGGACAGAACAAAAGTATCTAATGGTTGGACACAACAGTCAAAACTTGGCAGTTATCTAATCATATATGGGATAAATATAGCTTGATCAACAATATTTATTTGAGATACGGTGAATGTGTGTCAGTGAACGATTGGGGTGTTGCAACAAACCTAAAACTTACCAAATTATACATCTTCATATACAGAAGAACATGAGAACAAAACATAAATTAAAATACTATGGGAGTGTTTTAGACACTATTCATTCAAAGAACAAACTTCTTAGGAGTAGCAGTAAGCTTCCCTTATAGAAACTTTTATTTGTTTATCGTTGCATTTAGGAATTGATAGATAAATTTCTTACCCTCATTTCTTGTCTAGATAAATGGCTGAATTCCACCTCCCCGACGACCCTTACTTTCCTGGCCAAGAGAATGGAGGAGGGCTAAATGCAGAACCAGAAGCAAAACCTAAACTTCCCTTAGATGATGATCCGGAAAGAGACCTTCTAGAGGATCTTGATCTCGAGCCAGAAGATGAGAATCTACCTCAGTGGCTCCAGTCCCAAATCCTAACCCTCGCCCGACTTTTCAAGGACGACGCCTTCTTGGGTGGGAAGCTTCGAAACATGGAGCCAAGATCAGGATTAGCCCATGCCATTCAATGGAGACCGAAGCTTTTATGACCTGAGCGAAGGGGGCTCGGCAGATAGATTCTTGCCGATCCTGGTCCGCAGAGTTTCCCAAAACGAAATTCAGGGCAGGACAGCTCTCCATCGAATCACGGAAGTTAACGCCAATGCGAGAATGCATACCATCCGCACCATTCATCTGGAAGATGCTTGCAAGAGATCTAGGGAAGACCACGAGGCCTTGAAGCAAGAGCTAGCTGATACTCGAGCTGAAGTCATAGAGCTCCGAGTACGCCAAAGGGTGTACGAAAGGCACCTGCTCGATTTGGAGCGCCAGATGGCTGAACTAAGTGTTCACCCAAGGGATAACCGTCACCAGTAGGAGATATTCTACCTTTCTCTCCTTGGTATAAGGAATAGTCTTCCTATCTATGCTCCAAGTATCACTTTTCTAATTAACTATGCCTGTACTGTAAGTACTTTTAGTTAGGCCTTTATGCTGTCAAAACTTTTCTACTTCAGATATGATATACGACCTACTCTAAGGTCATTTTTTCCAAACTTACTACATCTTAAATATCAATGATATTGACAGTCGGCTAATTTCTGTGACAATCCATGTTCAAATACTTTCATTATGCTATCGTTAGAATTCTATCTAAACCTACCTTTCGTCAAATTATTGAGTTGTGGTAAATTAGCTCAAGGATCACTTCCAATTGTTGTTAAAGGTTGGATCATGTTATCCACCAACCAATGATAGCCTAGTTCGAAATAGCAATCGTCTAGTGACCATTCTACGAATTTACTTCAACTCTTTACCAGTACTGCATCATAGGGATGTAGGTCAAACCACCGAGAATAGTTTAACAAAACAAAAAATATACATTTACATGAATGAGTAGAATACATCTAGGACTGACCATAATCACTGATGAACTCCTTTTCTTGTCATATAACAGAATTATGTCGTCATCCAGAAATAGTCAGTCGAACGATGAAACCTTGATCCTTCATATAGACGCCGCCACCTTCCAAGCCGCCGTAACAACCGTCGTGATAGCTGTCCTAGCACAATTTCATGCTAATAACGCGAACAAATATGGAAACGGAGTTGAAAATTCAAATCGTTGTAACAATCCAGGAAATCAACGAATGATAACAGTCACAAACACCCAAAGCCACAACTCTGAGTTTAAGAAACGAAAGCGTTAAGCCCAAAAGGAGCACAAGCGATTTCAAAGACTTTCCATGCAACAACAACAAGTGGCGACCCCTGCCACTTCAGCACCGATCAAACGATATGAGGGAACACTCTCAAAGTGTAACAAGTGAAACTTTCATCATAATAGAGTTTGCCGTGAATTGCAATGCAAAGATTGCAACAGAATGGGGCACACTACTTGTACCTGTAGAACATCGACACGAACCACCTCCCAAATCAATGGCATCGGAGCCAGCCAGGCTTGCTATAGTTGTAGTGAAGCCGAACACTATTTTAGGGATTGTCCAAAAAGGAGGAACAACGAAAGCGCTCGTATCCACATCACTCCGACCCGACACATCACTTCCACCACCAATGATGGTG
This sequence comes from Lactuca sativa, assembly GCF_002870075.4. Taxonomy (NCBI): domain Eukaryota; kingdom Viridiplantae; phylum Streptophyta; class Magnoliopsida; order Asterales; family Asteraceae; genus Lactuca; species Lactuca sativa. Next base: position 66,965,040 of record NC_056630.2, read on the forward strand.
CAAGCCAGATATGTCATTTATGTAGTGAGGCAGGACATCTCAAGAAGGATTGTCCAATAACAAAGAATTCTGGAGCAGACGGGAAGATACTAAGGATCACTGCTATAGGAGAGACCACTTCGGACCCACGTTGAAATAACTAGGGCGTTTCGTTATAGTAGACTTATGAACTGTTAAAAACTAGTGCAACTCGAGTCATATATTTTTGCAAGATCCTGTTAGTCATGGGACTCTCGTGCTGCGTGTACTTGCTTTCTGTAGTATACCTTGTTCGCAGCAGTAGTCTTGTAGATAAAAGTAAAGTGTTGAAACTCTGTCAAGGTTGCACCATTATGTTTTTGTAACACCTTTATGATCTAGTCTAACACCTTTTTATTCCGAGTAGTCCAACATTATCATGTAACTTGAGCCAATTCGACCCTCATAATTCCAGTGTCGTGCTAAAATTCTTTTCCCCGAAATCGCCTTTTAGCGAAGCCATCATTCCAGAACTCCGAGGTACTCATGCAGAGAGTATCTTATGTTTCGTATCTTTGTCGAAGAAACCTTAGCAACCCTCCCCAGAATACTGCTTGTACAGTACGTCAATTTCAATCCGAAGACCCATACGGTTAATCTATCACTGAGGAATGTATACGCAAGGGTGGTATATAATCAAGGTTCTACAGGCTTAGGATTGATGATTCCGCTTTAACTTCTTTTCCTTTTTTGGATGTAAGCTTAGAGAAGAATCATTTATTCAACTGCCTTTTCAATCTTAATTATATACGAATCGTATAAGCGAAGCTGTGATTGATGAAACTGATGGGTATTAGACAAACAGTCCTATGTGTGCATGCAACCCTAGAGTTGGATCTATGTTATCACTATTATTTATACAACATTATGAACACATAAAGAAACCTAGCATGCGTCTAGTAAGTTAGAAAATCACAAAGAAGGATGAAATACATACCTCTTGTTGTTATATTGTAATAACAACTTGAATCTTGAATCTTCTTGTCTTTGAAAGCAAGTACCACAAGTGTAGTACCTCTAATGGCTCACAAACACCAAGAGAAAATGGAGAGGAGAGAGAGAGAGAGAGAGAGAGAGAGAGAGAGAGAAGAGAGGTATGAAATTTGGCTCTAGGAACCCTAGGGATCAAGTCATGGACGAATTCATATGCCAAGGGGTATTTACATAGGTGTAGGGATTAGGGTTTTAATCCTTGTCCTTATCTGGTTGCTTGCCCACCAAGCAGCCCAAAGGATAACCCTAGAAACCTTATCATGGACAAATTCTAAGGCCTTATCCCCTTGAATTCGTCCACCCTATCCTATAGGGCATCCATTGCCCTACTTTGCAACTATCACATAATTACAGTCTAGCCCCCTAGATTAGTTAACGTCTTTTAATCACAAAATTAATTCTTGACCAATGTTAACTAAATAAATATGATTTCTCCTTTAATATATTATTCATATAATATATTAATAAACCATAATAACCTCTTTCTCTATTATTTCTCCAGTCAAGTCGCTTCGGTGAAGGCAGCCCAAAAGGACCATGCACAACCGGGTCAAGTACTTACCAAATATGGTTACAGGCTTAGACACTAATCCAACAGAAACAAATATGACTTCTAATATGAACTTCAAGATGGAGACTGCGCAAGACTACGAGTGATCTTGCTGCCATACAACCAAAATTAGGAGCCAAACAAATGCCCTTCCCGCCGATCGGGACAAGAGATACATGATGGGTTATGAGCAAAACATCATTCCTATGGTGTACATGCAAACCCTAAAAGCTTTTGGATCTAGTTTGTCTAATGAACATGCAATTGAATATCCAAAGCTATAAACCCTAGATCTAGCATACAATTAATCATATTAACATAAGATTGGGGTTTAGATCTTACCTTGATTGTTAGGTAGCAATAACAATCTCAAATCCTCATTTGTAATGGCTTTAGAAAGCTTAGAGTCACAAGTGTCACTCCTCTAATGGCTCACAAACACCAAGAGCAAGAGGATGAAGAATGATAAGAGAGGAGGCACCCAAAAATGTGTAGAAACCCTAAGGAATTAGTTGGCCCCGTTTTTGGTGCCCTAGGGGTCCTTAAATAGTGAGGCTATAAGGGTTATTTAACAAGGAAACCCTAATTTGACTGCTTAGGCCCTAAGCAACCCATGGACACCTTCCTTAGAGGCCTTGGAGGATGTATAATGGGTTTCCCCATAGAATTCGTCCACTCCATCCTCTATGGAGTCCATTAGCCCAATATTTAATTATCACACAATTGACAATTCTAGTCCCCTTTATTTAATTAATGTCTTTTAGCCACAAAATCAATTCTCATTAATTATTGACTAATATTAACTAAATAATATGATTTCTCCTTTAATATATTATTCTCATAATATATTAATAAATCATAATTAATCCTCTCTCTCTCTCTCTCTCTCCATAATTCATCTTATCAAGTTGCTTTGATGAAGGCAACCCAAAAGGACCATGAACCATCGTGTCAAGTACATACCAAAATAGTTATGGACTTAGACACTAATCCAACAGTCTCCCACTTGGATAAGTCTAATAACTATTCTGCGTAAGACTTCAGATCCTGATCTGCAATTGTAGCTTTCAAAAGCCGCTGTCAACTCTGATCCTATCAGAAGCGTGTCCTTTAGATAAGGGATTATATATTCCTCCATTCTAGATATCGTATAGACATGAGACATGGATTTCAATCATTCTCTCTACACTGTTTCCCAATTTCCAATTTATGACGACTGACAACAGACTACAATTGAACACATCAAATTAGACCCAACTTGGCCAAGCGCTTAGGTGCTATCACTAAATCATCGAGGGGCCCACATATACCGCTTTCATCCCACTTTGGATAAAAGGAATAGATAAAATTTGATTCAATGCTTGCTTGCACTTACTCACCGAATCACACACAACAATATGTTTTATGGCACCAAGTTACTGGTGCGTTTACATATTATCAATGTGTAACCGACTCGCAAAATACAACTCACACATCTCGGTTTCAAGAATATAAGATATTATCGTCTCACCAATTACTCGTGATAAAATCCATGAAGTGATCCAAGTGAGCGTGGGTTTAATTCCAATGCTCAAATCATATTCATAAGCATTCATGAACATCGCAGCAAACATTTGTTTATGTCTAATACACTTTAGACAATCCACACACCAATTCACAACAGTCTTCATTCATACCTACTTCCAACATATGAACGACTGTGGTATGTTCGAATAATTTGATTGTTCTGAACCAATTTAATTATTCAGGAAGTCAAAATATGCAAAGTGAAACACAAGAATAATACTAATCCCATATGGCCCCAAACTCTGGGTATAGATAAAACATTTTATTTAATCACCATATTGATTACTCATTATTTGTTGTTTCAGGTAATCAACTTCTTACTTGAATTATTACTACACTTGTCCCATGCTCTCATCATGCACACAATGTTTACCTATGGTCCTTACTTTGTGAAATAGATCAAATGAACACATTTCCAATCATACTCATTTCACAACTTCCAATCCTTATCATAAGTATAAGAATATCAAATTCTTGTTACTGATGCTAGATTCTAACATTTTATGCAATGATTCTTTCGTAAAGTCATAGCTCAAAATCATCAAGACTTGGCTAATCTCTATCAGAACCAATTCTATAGATATGATGTCTCTCACTCAAAGTACATTCCATTGAACATCCTTCTTGCATAAAATCTTCTAATCTAGACATAGATTCTCAGTATCCAACTCCCAATATGGAAACATTTCCATATTTGCCATACGACAACTCATTCTTAATAAAATCTTATCTATTCAAAATAATGTCGATATGATCCATCCAATATCATACTTCCAACTACTCACAAGCGACCAATCCTCAGCGAGCTTTGGATCATCCTTTGATAGTTGTTTAATTATCTTAGTCAAAACCGATTCTTGTACTTTTTCCCTCTTAATGCGCTAGACATTTGGAAAATTTTAGAATGGTCAAATATTATAGCATTTACAATCGATCCTTTACCTGAAGCGTATGGGACACGATGCATAATGTCTTACATAAATATCTGATACTTTATCAATCTTCTGCCATAAAATTTTATGTGTCACGTTCTTACAATTCGAACTATGAAGAGGGATACCGTAATCATAATCGAAATTTAAGAACACACTATGTATCCTTTGACTAAATTTATTAAAATTTCTCAATCTAAGCTTTAGATTTTGAAACGAAGTACAATATTCTCTCCCTTAATTATAGCAAAACAACTTTTCAACCCTTACGACTTTGCAAAGTATAACTCTTGTTTTCTATAAATAATATTGCTAACTTTCAATACTTGCCTTAATAATTATACAAGCACAACATTTATGCTCCCACTATCATGATGATTATTATCATATAAGCATAACACTTATGCTCCCTCTAGCTTTGATATGTTTTAGAAAACAACTGAACTTCCAGAAAACAATACTTATTGAATTTCTGAAGTTCATATTTCTAAAACCTAATGCTTTGATAATCCTTTATCTAAGCTTCTTAAACTTATACACCTTTGCCTTAGATAGCTCATATGTGTGTCTAAACAATTCAAACTAATTGCCAAATCTCATAATTCGAATTATGGAAAGGGATACCGTTACCATAATTGAATTCGAGAATACATTTTTCACAATCACTATCTTCTTAAAATCTCTCTTAGTGAAAGCATTTCCTCACAATCATTTTCATGAAGGAGGGAATCTTATGACACTTAGATTTTATGGTGTATGTGTTCCTATCCATGTGAATTTGTCAAAACCAAAGTTTGCGACAAATCCAAACTCATATTGACTGAACTTTCTCAATCTTGATTTCTTGCCTTATAGTAACACGAGTGCCCACTATGTCTTCCAAGTAGTTAAGCAGCTCACCCTTTCCTATCAATGTACTTTTCATTGATCAAGGTGCTTGCCTTTTATGCGTTCAAATGAGAACTCATAGAACTCACATGCATAATTAACTCATTTGGAATGACACAGAAACAAAATAATGTCAACATGATAGGTTGTAAACCTCAAGTCGTGTGCTAGTGATGATCGATAAGGTTTATTCTTGATTTGTTCTTGAAACCTTTCAAGACCATTGAGAATCCCGCTGACTCCTTGACATATAAGATTCTCTTGTCAATAAACATTTCTTGACAAACAAATATTCAATAATTAGTGTAGCTTTTATCAAGACAAAACACTTCACAAAATTGGTCCTAGTTGGTCTTTGTCTTATCCAAGACATCACAACTTTCCAATTTCAAATGTGCAAGTATAAGAAAACCTTTTCCAAATTCCACATTTGACGAATGTTATAAACCTTCTTGAGACTTGTCACTCAATTCACAATCTTAACTTTGAGACTTGATATTGGAACGAAGTATCATTGACTTCTTGATTTAACCATTTCTTCAATTCTTGATTCCTCTTCTCAGACATACAATTGCACTAAGACTCACTTAGAGGATCAATTGAGATATGGTTCTTAATCATTAAGACCTATCATAAAACATAATAAAAAGTACTCTCCTTCTTCTTAGAATAGAGAAACTTTTATCTTTCTTCCTACTTGATTCTTCTTATTCGTTCTGCTATTGATTTAAACTCTTTCAATCAACTCGGAATTACACTTAATCTTATAAGTATAATCATATTTACTAAACCTTTAGTAAATCCTGACGAATATCTTTGTCACTCTTATGGCGGACGTGATCAACACACAACCTTGTGTACTCGATCTCCTAGTCCTTCACTGGACACTTTGTCAACGAATTAGTCTAATTTCCAAATATGAAATTTCTCATTCATCATGCAACAAAGTTGTATGATTCCAAGTTTCTGTCCAATTGAAACTTGGGTGATGAGAAACGTTCCCTATTTGGTAAATTCTTGACCTTTCCACAAATAACATAATTAAGAATCAAATCCATTATTGCTAATAATAGAAATTTACAAACATCAATTTTCCATACACGCCATTGCAAGGATAAATAAATAATATCAAATTTTATTTTACTGCGAAAAAATTTGTCCTTACAATGCAATTCAATTGAAAAACTATGTTAATACACATTTCTTAGCAATATATTCTAACTCCAAGTAGTAGCTCAAAAAATCTAATCTTCTAGTAATGCAATCGAAATCCATTTCTTCACGATTAGATTCAGCTCACTTCTTCCCTTAAGCTTCCTTTCTTTTCTTCGATCCACAAAACATCAAATGTAATCTTATCACATCATGTGTTAAGAATCTAGAATAGGAACTTAAAAGAGTTAGCTAATGGATTTTACCTAAAGTAGAGCCATACGTTTTGACTCTCCCATCTCTTAGATCTCTTAGGTAAATAGGACAACTTCGTCTCTAACGCCCCTTCTCTTGGCAATAGAAGCAAATGGACTCTTTCGGAATGGCACAAGGAACTATCTCAGAATCTACCTTTTCTGGATCTCCAATGTCACCATTTTCAATGTCCATTGAAGTTTGGGAGTTTGATTAACCTGACAAATTTGCTCGACCAACTCACCAAATCATTGCTGATTCAGCAACTATAAGCAAATAGGTCAAATCAATGAGGGTCACATCATGATCCATCATATAGTACTCTTTAACGAACTCACTATATGATTCAGGAAGCGACTGAAGAACCCAGTCAACAGCCAACTTACTTGAAATCCCGACACCCAACATCCTTAACCTATCAATGTGTGACTTCATCTCTAAGACGTGTATACACATAGGTTTCCCATGTTTACTTGCCAAAAGGGCTTGAGTGAGCTTGAACTTTTCAAGCCTTTGAATTTGTGGGTTAGGGAGAATTATTGGAGGAGGTGGAGGAAGTGAAGCATGATCTCTTGTTCCCCGATCAAATCGTGGAATATCATCTTCATGTGGAAAGCTTGTTCCATGGGATTTAGGAACACCATAATTGTCACACTTTGACATATATCAAATGGGAGAAATTCAAGTTAAGTTGATTAGGATCCTTGATGTGACACCCAAATGAAACATCGAGTCTAGGATCCAACACAATACTCTACAACCTAGAAGAGGGATGGCGTAATCTAGTTGCAGAATATTTGAAGGTAGGTAAATGACGAGTTACCAATTTCCACCATTAAAACGAAAAAAATCAAGTTTTAAATCTATTGAAAATTCCTAGATCTTTTGAGATTCATTGAACTTTTCAATGGAATGTTTAAATCTCGATATGCCCCTCGATTTGTGACTGGGATGCCGAGGATCACAAAACAGGGTGTGAATAACCATGCAAAGTTACATGATGCACCCAAATGTTACAGTCACCTATTCGATGTGCTGGTTAACCACACACGCTCCACCGAAATCTGACAAACAATGAGTCACCCTTTGCTACCTTTTCTTAGAACCATTTAGTGTGCCGGTTAACCACACACGCTCCATTAACGTCCTCACAAGGGCACAAACTGTAATTTCATGGAATGGCATCAATTCACTTTTGCCTAAAGTAACTAAGATTGAGAATTTTGTAGAAGCATTAAGTTACTTTTGTACTTCATTATACTTTTAACGAAAGGTTTCTATCCTATCCTACCCGTTCGGCTAACATCCCTCCACTAGTCAAGAGTGCGGTGGGTAAGAGTGGATACCCATTCAATCGCCATTTTATAGGCAATTTCCTTAAACACCCCTTATAGACTAGCTTCGTGAATGAGGCCTACTAACGGTAAGACTGACTGTTTACTCATACATATATAATACTAAACTTTTCATGTTATATATAGTATAGGGTGTATTTTACACTTTTAAAATACTAGGTGGTCTAATTTAATAAATTATACTTTTAATTTAATTAAATGTAAACCAAAACTTTATGGGTTTATTAAATCTCTTTTAATTATACACCATAATTAATTAATAAAACCACAAGGGTGTGATTTGAACTTTTCAAAACAATACTAGGGTTTTAGAATTTAACGTTTCTAAATTAAACTTTTAATCAACTTTTAAATTCCAAAACATGAGGGCAAGTTTTGAAACATTTCAAAACTTTAGGGTTTAACTTATTTAAATTTCAAAAGCAAAACTTTTAAGTTCAAATTTAAACTATAAAACCTAAAGGGATTAATTTGAAACTTTTCTAAACTTTGTCAAGAATATTCTAGATCACAAAATTCAAATAAGACAATTAACAATTAATTGGTGGTTATCTAATTTGACCTAGTCCAAATTCTTGCAAGATAATTCACCAAATAATTCAAATAATTAAATCTAATCATATAAGGAAATAATTATCTAACTAATATGAATTTATCTTTAATTTTGGCAAAGATAATCACCCAATATCATAAAAATCTGATTTATATCAATAAAAAAACGTTTTGGTAACTATCCCACAGCCAAAAGAGCCCAAAATCCCGATTTCCCCTCTTTCTGACCAGCTGACTCGTCGAGTCAGGCATGGACTCGGCGAGTTCACCATGGACTCGGCGAGTTCAGCCCCCATAAACCCTAAATTTCGATCTTTAAGCAAGGATAATTCACAATAGCATCAAATACATCAAACAAACAGCCATGGCTTTGATACCACTGATGGGTTATGAGCAAAAGATCATTCCTATGGTGTACATGCAAACCCTAATAGCTTTTGGATCTAGTTTGTCTAATGAACATGCAATTGAATATCCAAAGCTATAAACCCTAGATCTAGCATACAATTAATCATATTAACATAAGATTGGGGTTTAGATCTTACCTTGATTGTTATGTACCAATAACTATCTCAAATCTTCATTTGTAATGGCTTTAGAAAGCTTAGAGTCACAAGTGTCACTCCTCTAATGGCTCACAAACACCAAGAGCAAGAGGATGAAGAATGATAAGAGAGAAGGCACCCAAAAACGAGTAGAAACCCTAAGGAATTAGTTGGCCACGTTTTTGGTGCCCTAGGGGCCTTAAATAGTGAGGCTATTAGGGTTATTTAACAAGGAAACCCTAATTTGACTGCTTAGGCCCTAAGCAACCCATGAACTCCCTCCTTAGAGGCTTTGGACGATTTCTAATGGGTTTCCTCATAGAATTCGTCCACTCCATCCTCTATGGAGTCCATTAGCCCAATATTTAATTATCACACAATTGACAGTTCTAGTCCCCTTTATTTCATTAATGTCTTTTAGCCACAAAATCAATTCTTATTAATTATTGACTAATATTAATTAAATAATATGATTTCTCCTTTAATATATTATTCTCATAATATATTAATAAATCATAATTACTCCTCTCTCTCTCTCTCTCTCCATAATTCATCTTATCAAGTTGCTTTGATGAAGGCAACCCAAAAGGACCATGCACCATCGGGTCAAGTACATACCAAAATAGTTATGGACTTAGACACTAATCCAACAATACAGATAGAACAGAAGTACTTATCCTTTTTCCTTACTTCATGAGTAAATCGTACTATCTATTAGATCTTTCCGACATCTTTCCCGAAGAACTTCCAGGATTACCTCCTCAACGTCAAAGTCGAGTTCAGATCGACTTAATTCCAGGGGCTACCCCAGTAGCCAAATTGCCTATCGTCTAGCACCAGCTGAGGTGCAAGAACTATTCGGTCAACATAATGAACTGCTCAGCAAGGGCTTTATAAGACCAAGCTTCTCACCCTGGGGAGCACCGGTCTTGTTCGTCAAGAATAAAGATGAATCGTTTCGTATGTGCATCGACTACGGGGAGTTCAACAAGTTTACCATAAATAATCGTTACCCACTGCCTCGCATAGGCGATTTGTTCGACCAATTACAAGGGGTGAATTACTTTTCAAAGATAGATCTGAGATTCGGGTATCACCAATTACGAGTGCTAGGGGAGGATGTTCCAAAAACAGCTTTTCGAACTCGTTATGGACACTACTAGTTTGTAGTGATGCCATTCGGATTGACCAATGCGCCCACAGTATTTATGGACTTAATGAATAGGGTATGTCATCCTTACTTGGATCATTTCATCATTGTCTTCATAGATTACATACTTATCTACTCTCGTAGTAAGGAAGAGCATAGTAAGCATCTACGTCAGGTCTTGGAACCGTTACGATCAGAGAAGCTCTACGCGAAGTTCTCTAAATACGAGTTTTGGTTTCGAAGAGTCGAATTCCTGGGTCCCGTTGTTAGTGAAGATGGAATTCATGTGGACACTTCTAAAATCAAGACCATTGAGAGCTGGTCAGCTCCGAAGACACCTACAGAAATTTGGAAATTTCTAGGTCTCAGTGGCTACTATCGTAGGTTCTTTTAGAACTTCTCTCGAATCACGAAGCCTCATATGACTTCGACCCAGAAAGGCATGGCCCTTGACTGAGAAGAGAAGCAAGAGAAAGTGTCCAAACACTAAAGCGAGCCTTATGCACCGCACCGATACTATCCCTTCCAGAAGGAATAGAAGACTTCGCGGTCTACTGCGATGCATCCCATCAAGGGCTCGGTTGTATTTTGATGTAACGAGGTAAGGTCATTGCCTATTCCTTCCGTCAACTTAAGACACTCGAGACCAGATATACAACACACAATATGGAGTTAGGGGCAGTGGAAATTGCTCCGAAGGTCCGGAGATCATTCGGGAAATGACCGAGAAAATCGTTCAGACTCGTGAACGATTGAAAGCCTCTAGAGACCGACAGAAAAGCTACGCTGAAAAGAGAAGGAAAGCTTTTGAATTACAGGTGGGTGACTGCGTTCTTTCAAAAGTCCCACCCTGGAAGGGCTTAATACGCTTTGGAAAGCGTGGAAAGCTAAATCCAAGATACATAGGGCCTTTCGAGATTCTCGCAAGAATCGGCCCTGTAGCTTACAAACTCAGTCTACTTCGTGAACTCAATAACGTACATTCTACTTTCCACGTCTCGAACTTGAAAGTGTCTATCGGATGAGACTCTTGTAATCCCACTCGAAGAGATTGAGATCAACGAGAGCCTCAACTTCGTGGAAGAACCAGTACAAATCAAGGACTGAGAGGTCAAGCAAATGAAACAAAGCCGTATCCCGATAGTGAATGTTCGCTAGAACGCCAAAGCGAGGACCTGAATTCCCTTAAGAGCGTGAGGATCAAGTGAAACTGAAATATCCTCATATTTTTACTTAGTTATTTGTAACTACTTATTTTCTTAAACTCTAATTTCAGGACGAAATTCTCTGTAACGGGGGGATAATGTGACAACCCGAAATTTCTATCTTGTACAGTCAAGCAATTCAATCAAATTCAGACTTGTTTCTGCTATATTTTAACACTGTTTAGAGTTTTTTTGAGTGTTCTAAGCCTAGTATATTCAAGAATCGGGTGTTAGGAAGTATCTGCTTGAGTCCAATGTACCTTAATCAAGCCTTAAACCATTTAATGGAGTTTACGGCCAAACCATCATTTTTGGGTCGTAAACTCATGAGTTTGGCCGTGAACTCATGTTAAATACATGAGTTTACATCATTTTCCTCATTTCTCTTCCATTTCAAGGCTAGAAACTCCATTTCTCTCTCAAGTATCATAAGATATTCATCCCGATCTTCCAAAAATGTGAGAATTCTTTCTCTTGATTTGTTGTTACATCTCCTTATCTAGTGAGTGTACATAATTTCATCCATGAAATCTCTTCATTTTGATAGATCTTCAAGTGTCTTCATTTCACCAAGAACACCAAGAACACACACTAGTATTCTTGAACCTTAATCACCTTATCAAGCTACTATATTGTAAGAACTCTTAACTTAGCTTGTTTTAATGCTTGAATCACTTAGTTTACCCCTTGAAATCATCAAAAACTCAAGAACACAAGGTGTTTACGGCCAAGGAAATCTCCTTGGGCCGTAAACACACATAAGTGGTGCAATTGTGCCACCACTCCCTCATAAGGCTTAGACTTGAACTTAGAACACTTCCTATTGACTTGTAAGACCTTAAAACACAAATGCTACAAATTACCATGAGTCTACGGCTGTAAACTCATTGGGCCATAAACCCATGAGCCGTAAAGTCATGTGGTAATTACCATGGGCCGTGAACTCCAAAGTGAGACCCTACAACCCTTAGAAGCAACCCTTTTGTACCTCTAGCACTTGAATCAAAGTGTTTTCCATGTTCTAGAGTGTCTATACTTGCTTAATTAGTTGTTAAATCACTAATTAGATACATATATGTGTCATTATATGTTAAATAGGATCTGTGTGTGTGTTCAAGTCTTCACTTGACACTTAGCATCTTATCCAGCACATTCATCCAAACCACTCACAACAGGTGAGTTCATACCCCTTAATCTATCTTTTAAATGATTTTATGGGGGGGATACAAGTAGAAAACGTGTAAGTTATATAATCAATCACATGTGATTAATAACTGTGTTTCAAACAAAGGATTTCATATACTTCAAAATGTGTTTCAAACAAAGGATTTCTTATACTTTCAAATTGTATTATCAATCAAACTGCTTTTAAATCGTTTTATAAATTGACATCAAGTCATCAATATTTATTATTAAACTCTTCAAATGTTCTACAAACTTCTTTTTATAACTTATATATTGTTAGATTCATGTCTATATATGTGTAGTTGTATAAGTAATGTTTAAAGGACTTAGGACTGATAACTCGCTTAATTTCCTTTTCCTTGTTTGGATGTGGCCTGAGAGTATCGGTTATTTATCCAAATTTCATTTAAATGTAAGTTATATATTATGTATACATATGTAGGTATAAAAGTACTATCGATCAGTTAAATACCCTTGGGTAGCAAAGGTATACCTTCATTCATTCAAACTACAAAAATTACTAGCAAGCTATAATAGGTATAGTTTAGGAGAATACTATCATATACGTATACTATATCAAAGAATACTAGACAGAGAATACTATAACAAAGAGTCAGTTCATAGATGAGTCAATACATGCTATTATCGAAACTAAGAGAACATACTATTATGAGAAACTAAGAGAACATACTACATACTAGACAGAGAGAACATACAATACTCTAGTACATACATTACATATACAAGTATACAATAACCTAAATGTGAACCATTGTTCGGGGCATGGCGTCACTGCCATGACCTGATTTGTATCCAGAATCTCCTGGAGGGAGAGCGTGAGTTTGTGTATAGATCTCTACTGGATTGACTATCCTACACCTTGATGTTCGCTACAGTGGGACTTGCAAGTCTACGGGTGAAAAATGTCATTTCTTCTGACGTCTTTCATCGTCGTGTTATTAGTCGATAGTATGGTGCAATCATTTCACATTACACCTTAATTAATAACCGGATTAAGGTAGATAGTACACCAGTAGTTACTATAATACAACACTATAGTACTATTATTATTTCCCCATTACACTCAAATTGTGATCTTCTCACATAAACGGTAAAGTAGAAACTATATTTTTGGTTAATAATAGTCACACTTGGGAAAATACACACTCTTACAAGAAACAAACATACAGAATATTTGATGTCTTGGTAGAAGGCTACGTTTAGTAGAAAATATACGATTTTCTAGGAAATACAAACATTTACTACTAACATTTACTACAAACATTTGCTACAAACATTTGCTACAAACATTTACAAACTTATACATCAAACACTTACAAACGTTTTCATACAAACAATGACACTAAAATGCTTATGAACTCACCAGCTTTAAGGCTGATCAACTCTTTCAAAATAACTTGTATTCTTAGGTCATCAGTAGACAGGTACCGATGCCAGATTTTGAGAAGATGGAGCTCGTTCAAGACTCGTCTTACATTTTGATTTACATTTTTGTTGTCTTATAAACTTCCAGAACACACTTGTATTAAATTATATTATTAATGCAATGGATGATGTAGTTGCTTGTTTTCTACTATGCTTTGTTGTGATATTGTACATGACGTCATCCACCCCCGAACGTTTCCGACGTTCCGGTTTTGGGGTGTGACAGTCGCCACTATTGATGGCGATTCGTGTGAATGTCATCGTGACTATTCAATTATTTTTAGATCGGACGACCAACGTTCTCTGGTGTGGTTTTCCGTCGTAGTACACCAACACAAACCACCACTAACCATAGATTGCTTCTAGGCCTTCATTTTTCAGTGATTTCTGTTGATTTTCGGCGAATGTCGAGTTTTTCTGGCAACAATAATCCTTCGGTAATGTGCGTTCTCTCTTCCCTTTTCTATTTCTCTTGTTTTCTTACCAATATTTAACCCTAATTTCATCCATGAAATCTCTTCATTTTGATAGATCTTCAAGTGTCTTCATTTCACCAAGAACACCAAGAACACACACTAGTATTCTTGAACCTTAATCACCTTATCAAGCTACTATATTGTAAGAACTCTTAACTTAGCTTGTTTTAATGCTTGAATCACTTAGTTTACCCCTTGAAATCATCAAAAACTCAAGAACACAAGGTGTTTACGGCCAAGGAAATCTCCTTGGGCCGTAAACACACATAAGTGGTGCAATTGTGCCACCACTCCCTCATAAGGCTTAGACTTGAACTTAGAACACTTCCTATTGACTTGTAAGACCTTAAAACACAAATGCTACAAATTACCATGAGTCTACGGCTGTAAACTCATTGGGCCATAAACCCATGAGCCGTAAAGTCATGTGGTAATTACCATGGGCCGTGAACTCCAAAGTGAGACCCTACAACCCTTAGAAGCAACCCTTTTGTACCTCTAGCACTTGAATCAAAGTGTTTTCCATGTTCTAGAGTGTCTATACTTGCTTAATTAGTTGTTAAATCACTAATTAGATACATATATGTGTCATTATATGTTAAATAGGATCTGTGTGTGTGTTCAAGTCTTCACTTGACACTTAGCATCTTATCCAGCACATTCATCCAAACCACTCACAACAGGTGAGTTCATACCCCTTAATCTATCTTTTAAATGATTTTATGGGGGGGATACAAGTAGAAAACGTGTAAGTTATATAATCAATCACATGTGATTAATAACTGTGTTTCAAACAAAGGATTTCATATACTTCAAAATGTGTTTCAAACAAAGGATTTCTTATACTTTCAAATTGTATTATCAATCAAACTGCTTTTAAATCGTTTTATAAATTGACATCAAGTCATCAATATTTATTATTAAACTCTTCAAATGTTCTACAAACTTCTTTTTATAACTTATATATTGTTAGATTCATGTCTATATATGTGTAGTTGTATAAGTAATGTTTAAAGGACTTAGGACTGATAACTCGCTTAATTTCCTTTTCCTTGTTTGGATGTGGCCTGAGAGTATCGGTTATTTATCCAAATTTCATTTAAATGTAAGTTATATATTATGTATACATATGTAGGTATAAAAGTACTATCGATCAGTTAAATACCCTTGGGTAGCAAAGGTATACCTTCATTCATTCAAACTACAAAAATTACTAGCAAGCTATAATAGGTATAGTTTAGGAGAATACTATCATATACGTATACTATATCAAAGAATACTAGACAGAGAATACTATAACAAAGAGTCAGTTCATAGATGAGTCAATACATGCTATTATCGAAACTAAGAGAACATACTATTATGAGAAACTAAGAGAACATACTACATACTAGACAGAGAGAACATACAATACTCTAGTACATACATTACATATACAAGTATACAATAACCTAAATGTGAACCATTGTTCGGGGCATGGTGTCACTGCCATGACCTGATTTGTATCCAGAATCTCCTGGAGGGAGAGCGTGAGTTTGTGTATAGATCTCTACTGGATTGACTATCCTACACCTTGATGTTCGCTACAGTGGGACTTGCAAGTCTACGGGTGAAAAATGTCATTTCTTCTGACGTCTTTCATCGTCGTGTTATTAGTCGATAGTATGGTGCAATCATTTCACATTACACCTTAATTAATAACCGGATTAAGGTAGATAGTACACCAGTAGTTACTATAATACAACACTATAGTACTATTATTATTTCCCCATTACACTCAAATTGTGATCTTCTCACATAAACGGTAAAGTAGAAACTATATTTTTGGTTAATAATAGTCACACTTGGGAAAATACACACTCTTACAAGAAACAAACATACAGAATATTTGATGTCTTGGTAGAAGGCTACGTTTAGTAGAAAATATACGATTTTCTAGGAAATACAAACATTTACTACTAACATTTACTACAAACATTTGCTACAAACATTTGCTACAAACATTTGCTACAAACATTTACAAACTTATACATCAAACACTTACAAACGTTTTCATACAAACAATGACACTAAAATGCTTATGAACTCACCAGCTTTAAGGCTGATCAACTCTTTCAAAATAACTTGTATTCTTAGGTCATCAGTAGACAGGTACCGATGCCAGATTTTGAGAAGATGGAGCTCGTTCAAGACTCGTCTTACATTTTGATTTACATTTTTGTTGTCTTATAAACTTCCAGAACACACTTGTATTAAATTATATTATTAATGCAATGGATGATGTAGTTGCTTGTTTTCTACTATGCTTTGTTGTGATATTGTACATGACGTCATCCACCCCCGAACGTTTCCGACGTTCCGGTTTTGGGGTGTGACAGTCGCCACTATTGATGGCGATTCGTGTGAATGTCATCGTGACTATTCAATTATTTTTAGATCGGACGACCAACGTTCTCTGGTGTGGTTTTCCGTCGTAGTACACCAACACAAACCACCACTAACCATAGATTGCTTCTAGGCCTTCATTTTTCAGTGATTTCTGTTGATTTCTGTTGATTTTCGGCGAATGTCGAGTTTTTCTGGCAACAATAATCCTTCGGTAATGTGCGTTCTCTCTTCCCTTTTCTATTTCTCTTGTTTTCTTACCAATATTTAACCCTATTTTCATTTTTTTGTGCTTTTAAGGTAATCTCTGGTGGTGACCACCACCACATCACTATCGTTGTCACCATTTCCCGGAGACTGGTCGAATTTTCCGGTGACAACAGGTTCTTCTTTCTTTTTTCTGTTCTTAATGTATATGAAATGTATGTGAAATGTATATATTTTGGTATGCGAAATGTGTATATTTTGGTATGTGAAATCTACATGAAATTTATGAATATGTATGTAAAAATGTATTTGCAATGTGTATGTGTGAATATGTATGAAAAAATGTATATGTGTGTGTATGTATGAAAAAATGTATGTGAAAATGTGTGTATAAGTGTATTTCTATGTGAAATGTATGTATATGTGTATATATATATGAAAAAATGTATGTATATGAAAATGTAGGTGTTTGTATGTGTAATGTATATATGTATTTCTATATGAAATGTGTTTGTACGTATGAAAAAATATATGTGAAAAAATATGTATAAATGCATTTGTATGTGTGTATATTGTATGTTATGATAAAATATGTGTATGTTGTATGTATATGTAAGTTATGATAAGATGTTATAATTAAAAAAAAAAAAAAAAAAAAAAAATGTTATAATATACAATGTCTTTTTAAAGTATTATAATATAAAAAAATAAATAACTAAGATAATATAAATAAAAATAAATATGAAAAGGTATAAGGTCATAATAGAAAAATAAAAACAAAAATTAGTTGATATTAAAAATCAAAATATGGAAAAAAAATGATATAAATAACAAATATATAATATCGTTTAAAGTACAATACTATAAGAAAAAATAAAAATGAAAAATTAAGGCGCTAAATCTACTAAGTTATAATTTACTCCAAATAAAAAAATAAAAACAAAAATAAGTTGATATTAAAAATCAAAATATGGAAAAAAAAAAAGATGATATAAATAACAAATATATAATATCGTTGAAAATACAATGTTATAATAAAAAATAAAAATGAAAAATTAAGACGTTAAATCTACTAAGTTATAATTTACTCAAAATAGAAAAATAAAAACAAAAATAAATTGATATTAAAAATTAAAATATCAGAAAAAAAAAAAGATGATATAAATAACAAATATATACTATTGTTTAAAGTGTAATGCTATAGTAAAAAAGAAAAAAGAAAAATTAATACGGTAAATCTACCAAGTTATAAATTAATAATTGAATTATTTAAAGTACAATGATATAATAAAAAAGTAAGGTTTGTTTAGTTTAAGTCTCTTCGTTTTAAATCATCAAAAGCCTAGAAATACCAGCCCAAAATTGATTTAGAAATTAATTTTGGGCTGTCCCCGTTTTGAGACTTCTTTTTGTATACCTTATCTCATTTAGGATGTGAATGTGTATTACATGATTGATTGTTTAAGAAATATTCGGTTGTTATTTTCTCTTTGCTCTTTAAATATATAATTTTATATATACTTAGGAGCTACGGGGAAATGCTGCCGAATTTTTCTTAAACAGTTAATCATGTAATACACATTTGCATATGAGGTAAGATATTCAATAAGTGGGTTTAGAAGCCTACCCTTGTGAATACTCTTCCGTTGTCCGGTTTTCTATTCCATCTGATTGAGCGGTTACTTTATCCTTATAAATATCCAATCCTAATTTTAGTTCTTGTAGAGTAAACACTAAAACCTAACTTATGTTTCAGTTGCAACATGTATATTGATAAAAGCTAGACTATTATTGAAAACCGTAACTCTACCTTGTTCCAACAAGGACTCGAATCTTTTCTCGAGAGGTCCAAACCACACATCGATAACAAAGGTCAAATCAGATGCATGTGTAACAAATGTAATGTCAATAAATTTATACTACTAGCCATAATTAAATTCCATATACTTCAACATGGTTTTCGAACACATTATATCATATGGAAGTATCACATCGGAAATACAATTCACCCGGTTGTCGAAGACGTACCGAGTAGTAACGAGATGGCCGATGTTATGGGGGTGTGATTGAAAATGATACCAACCGCGGCGAAGAGAACCCGGATAGCGGTGTCGATGATGGATTTGAAAAGTTGTCAGAGGAAATCCAATTAAAATTATATCCTGAATGTTCGTTTTCATCCCTTGACTTTTTAGCAAATCTGATGCATATCAAGGTGATCAACAGATGGAATGATAGTTCATTCGATCAGCTTCTTTATTTTTTTCAAACTGCATTTCCTCAAGGAAATAGGGTCCCCCTGTCACAATATGAAGCAAATAAGACACTTAAAAAGATCGACTTTGGTTATGAGTTGATACATGTATGTAAAAACTACTAATTTTTTTTCTGGAAAGAACACAAGTTGTTGCAAAAGCGTCTAGTTTGTAATGAGAGTCGGTGGGTTGATGAAAATACAAAGGGTAAGAAGGTGGCTCATAAGGTGGACAAACGTTTTTGAAGCCGAAAGGGTTGGCATATTCCAGTATCTTTCAATAAATTATTCATAAAGTTATATATTTAATATCTTTAATTTTGATTTATTTTTAATTTCTCTATTTTTTTTTGTAGACATGGTTTGATTTTGGAGCGATTACAAATGATCCCATGGATCCAGTTTAATGGGGGTCACCGAACAATCGGATATGTGCACGGTATATAGGCCACAAAAAGGAGATGTGGAAGCAGCAAGGGCTCAAGCCCTTGTGGGTATGGATCTGCAACATTCAAATATTGCTATTGACCACTTCTTCACAAAAAAGCATCAAAAACGATCTGCTGGAAACAAAGAATGTCGGAAGAAGCAAGTAGTTAAGAATCGTGGAGGGACGTGTAGTTACGGTAGTGCTTATTTTAAGAACGTTAGTTACAATAATGCATATTCAGTTATAACATATTTTTTAATGTTTATTCAAGTATAACATATTTTGTAATGTTAAATAGAGTTTGAATAGACTTGAAGCATTTCATCATGGGCATGTGAATCAAAAAGGGGAATTTCTTGATCCTTTGGTTGAAGACCAATATGTATGTTATTATTACTTAAAAATGAAGTAGATTGTTTTTTTTTTTTGTGTTAGTTTTAACGTATATCGACAATCTTTGCGAAATAAAAAATGTTTTCGTTGTTGAGGTTGCTCTACAGACTCATCACATAGCTGACTCCGGTGGTGACCCAGACACCATTGATTGGATCACAATATTTGAGAAGGTGTTGGGTACTCGAAGGGGGCATGTGAGAGGCATTAGGCCTAAACCTTCTTCAGCAGCGGGTACATGTGCTCTATCCCAATGGCAGTCACAGTCAAAAGCACCAGCAACCAACACAGGTACTTGTTAAATTCTTAAAGAATTTGGTATCTTTGCTATATTGTTAAGAACCTGATGCATTTATAGTAATATTTGGTAGTTTGGTAGTTTGTTAAATTGTTAAAGACTTAATTGATTTGGTGGTTTAATAGTTTTTTAAATTGTTATCGACTTAATTTATTTGGTGGTTTGATGGTTTGATAGTTTGTTAAATTGTTAATGACTTAATGTGCTTGTGACTTAATTGTAGGATGTTGATGTGAATGATTTTCTTCAAAACCCGACGTTTATGATGACCATTGGAGACATTATCTGTTCGTTTAAAAACCAAGACAACAACGAGGAAAACAACGATAAGAAAGATGCAGACACATAGTATATCTTGTTTTATGTTATGGATGATGTTATTTTGGATTTATTAGATAGTTTATTGATGATATATTAGATGTTTATTTGGGATTTATTAGATAGTTTATGTAATGTGGTATATTTGATGTTTTATGTAATGTGGTATGTATTTTTATTAAAGCTGCATTTTATAATATATACAAACTAATATCGTAAATAAATTGTTTTTCTATTTAAAAAAACCATTAGCAACGACATTTTTAAGGACAACATTGACCAATTGCGACGACAACAATAGCGACAATAGTGACCATGTAGCGGCGACGAGTATCAGAGACAACGCTATTTGCGACAATAAAGGAGTATTAGCTACGAAGTAATAGCGACAACCCTTTATCCATGACATGTCGTCACTAAAGGTATTAGCGACGACAAGTGGCATCAATTGCGAAGGGTACGTTTTTTGTTGTGTTTCAAATGTTCATATATACATATTTATGTTTTTCGTTTCTTTTTTATGTTTTTTCGAGCTTTTTGGACCTCCGATTGGCCTATAAAAAGGTGTCGTGGTGGTGTTTTGAGTGAAATGTTTATTGGTTTTTAAATGAACTTATCCATATGTATGTATGTATGCATGCTAGATACAATGTTTCTGACTATGGAATGTAGTGCTGTGCGGCGAATGATTTGCTTTTGGTGAACATTTTTTCTATGAAGATGCCATAGTTCTAAAGAAGATGCAATCTCCCGATTCTCGCACAAAGAAAATGTAATGCGTAGTTTCCTTTCGGGAACATGTGCCAAAGAACTTACAATACATCAGTTGATCAAAAGTGCAAAAACTGAAAGAGGATTCTTTGTCTGTTAGATGTATATTTCATCTGTTGATTATATTGTGTGTTTATTGGATGACTGTTTTAATCGGTTGGATCTATTATACAAAAAGTAGTGCAATCCTTTCTTGCAATGAGTAAAGCGGATCATAATTTTTATTGAAAGCAAATATTATTAGGTTAATGCAATTGACCCTCTACGTGAATTTTGGGACGGGTTAATATATACCGTTCAGTTGGTTCGGTTTATTTTTATTTCATTTTATTTTTTTAAAGTTAAGCCGGTATGGTATAAATAGGTTGTGACATTAATTTATCTATAATAATTATTTTTAAAGCTTGGTTTTTCAATCCTCAGCTCATATTATTATGAAGATTGTTTGATTTTATCGTATGAATTAATGCTTTGGATATGTGCATGGGATGGGTGGGAAAGGGATTATAAAAGGGAGGGATGAGACTTTAATAATTATAGTGCTTGCTGAGTTATATACTTGATGGTCCATAACCATAAACTAATAATACCAATGTAGGCGGAAGATGGAGTGTGGATTTCATCTTATTGCTTGTTGACAATGATTTTGGTGGTGTGCAAGCAATAGGACAGTGCTTGTTGAGTTATAATCTTTGTTCATACTAGATGTAAATACCTAGTATAAGGGAGTTTAAGCTGTTTAAGTTTAAATTGTTCTAATTAAGCTCTTATAACTTTCTTTTTCTCCACTTAGCCATTATGACTAGCTATAGAAGCTTTTGTACTAATTAAAAGGGTTTTGGCCTAACGGTAAGGAATAACTCTTTCAAATAAGAGGTCGTGGATTCAAGTCTCACTAGAAGACAACTAGAAGACATATGTGGTGTTTAAGATTGCATTTGGAGTACCATAGTTTGCAGCAAAAAAAAAAGGCTTTTGTAGGTCACAAGTTACTCCATTTATAACTACATTACCATTTAACAATCTTTTCCTTTATAATTTTATAAAAAGATTACAATTTTTTTTAGTTACATACAACTTTTATTTTACAACTTTCTTTTAACTTTTTTCGACAACACCTTTTACAATGCTATCTAAACTTTGTAATAATTTTTTAGAGTTTTTTTTTTACAAGTTTTGTATATTTAGTAACAAAACGGTTATCAACTTGTTTTACAAATTTTTAATATAAATTTTTTTAAACTTGATTTATAATTTATTTTATTTTATTTATTTATTTATTTTACATTTTCATATATTTTTTTAAAAACAAAAAGTATTCTAAATGTATTTCTATGGATTTTAAGATATTTTTACACTATCATATAACATTTTTTATACAATTTTCATACAACACTTTCTAATTTTTTTTCTAACTTTTTAAAACATTTCTTATATATTTTTACAAGTATTTTTTAAACATTATTTATAACATTTTAAAATTCTTTCAACTAAAAAAAATAAAAGAAATATATTGGACCCTAATCGAAAAAATAATATAATAAATTGGACCCTAATCGAAAAAATAATATAATAATAACTTTTTTGAAATCCCAAAGTAAATATATTGGTCCCAGCGAAACTATAAATTAATAATTACTAAAATATTTCAAAATTCTAGAATTGTTTAGTAAAAATATAGTCAATTGTTATTTTTTTTTTTTTTTTTAGTGAACTTCAAATCTATATTGAGTTCATTTTTAAATCTCCCAATTGTACTTAAGAGTTGAAGTATTATATTCTCGTATTGCAAAAAAAAGTTGTGAAGAGTTGTTGCTGCTTGCAATGCTTCTTTCTAAGTAACCGGTTCCAAAGGTACTGAATCATCATCAACTGAATTTTAAACGGTATCTGCGATAATTTCTTCAATGCTTTGAACCTCATAACTTTCATTATTTTCACCTAGATAATCCAACAACTCATTCACATCCATTTTGTGCCGATAATGCATTCTCATAATCAAGTTCTCAAGCTCACGAATGTCTTCTCCAAAATTTACATCGTTTAAATAATTTGAGTCGGTTGGAGTAGCCAAACAAATTACAAATTTTACAGTGTCAAAAGCAATTTGCTATGGACTCTTCTTTCACATTTCTCCAAGCCAAGACGGCCAAGTTGATGGCATCTAAAATATTAATCTTTTCCAGGAAAGAAATGACCAACTCATAACCTTTCAAAATCTTATGATAAAACCTTTTACTGTACTATATTTTAAAGGCTCTAATTATCCAAGCATCACATGGTTGAATTATTGAATTCATGTTTGGTGGTAGAAAAAACAACTCCAAGTTTTGAAACACTTGAATATTTTTTGAATTGGCTCGACAATTATCCACTACCAAGAGAATTTTTCAATCATGCATTTGATCATCTAGCCAACGGACATATTTTTCGAAAAGCAACCCAGTCATTCATGTTCTTTTGTTGGCATGGTATTCACAATCTAGGCTATTCATGTTGACATTCTTAAACAACATGGCTTTGGATAATTACCAATGATCCATAGAGGAATTTTTTCCGAGCCATCCGCATTGCAACATATACCAATTGTTAGTCTTTTCTTGTCTTGTTTCCTACCTTCAAGTTGTTTTGATGCAAGTGAATGGTCAGCTTGTAACCTGTAAAACAAATCAGTATCATCCATATTAAAAACATCTTTCATTGGAAATTGATTATTTTTTTCCCTTATACACTCCAATTTATTCTCCATGTCATGTGTGTCGACTGAGCCACTTTATCCGAATCGGTGATACAATTTGATACAATGCCTTAGCTTGATTTTTTCAACCCAACCTTTGAAAGATTATGCTCAGAAAAATCTTGTGGATAAAAAAGATGCAACGTCTCAACCACATTCTTTATGATTAACTCTCCTATTATATTCACACGCTCTTATATTGGAGAAACAATTCATAAACAACTTTCTCCATGTACGGATATTTGGCTGCTTTGTGACGCTTGGAAGATCCTTCTTTGTCAAAGTTAGCCGATAGGAACTCCGATAATCTCTTAAGAGTGTTTGATATTGTTCCTTGAATAACTTTCAAATCAAAAGTTTTGTCAACCCACTTCACCAAATCTTGTTGAGTGCATCCTTGGTCATCTCTCTAATACTTGCATAATAGTTTTCATTGTTGATTGGTCATCGTTGATTATTTTAACACCTTTTAGTTTAGAAGCCATAATTGATGTGATATTAAAATTTATCATTAGACATTTTATAGTGATCAATCTTGATCTATGTACATTGAACTTGACAAGTTCATTAATGTGTGAATGTACATGAGAATGTTGAAGGTCCTTGTTTCTGTTTTATTCAAATAGGTAAAGTGAACGGACATGTAAAATTTGAAGGTCGATGCATTAATTTGAGAGTTCTCACGGTTATAAGCCAACTTTTTAAATTAATAATTTATTTATTTATCGATATATTTATATCTTGCTAAATTAATAAAACATCTCAGTCCCAACATTATTAATTTATAGAGGTTTTATTGTGTGTGTGTGTATATATATATATATATATATATATATATATATATATATATATATATATATATATATATATATATTATTCGTATTTGATTATCGAGTAATCGTATATGAATAAAATATCAAGATCCTTATTTTTAAAATATCAATGAAACCTCTGTGTGTGTATTAATATATATATATATATATATATATATATATATATATATATATATATATATATATATATATATATATAAAGAGAGAGAGAGAGAGAGAGAGAGAGAGAGAGAGTTATATTCACATATAACCATTAAGTCTTATGTGAGTGTGCGGCGAATTCTAGACCAATCGTTTGAAAAGGGTATTAGGAATTTTAACTATACTTAATTATGGTAAAAAAAAATCAATTAATATCCATCATCTTCTTCATCTCTCTCTAGTTATCGACTTCACATCATCAATCCAGCATGCCTAATTTCTATCGGCTACCGCCACTTAACCGACACCCTATAAAACCAACACCATCCTCGCAGCCTCTTGCATCAACCTCAACATTTATTTTCATCCACTTTCGTTACCATACAACCCAATATCTCATTACGTGTTTGTATTCTGATGTAGAAGGGACGACTGGATCCTAGCGAAGGAAAAAAAACAAATAAAAGAAGAAGAAGATATCATTCTTAGCGAAGATGAGAGGTGATGAAAGAAAAAAAAAAGATCAAACTCAATGGAGAAATATATGTTGGGAATGTTATTCCACTTAGTATCTTGCCGTTTATCTATTTAAGTTTCTTTTTCTTCCTTACAATTTCACAATCCCAATTTTTCTATTTTTTTTTTTACCAATTAATGGATTCAATAATTTAATATGTTAGAGGTTTTTTTTGCTTATTTTTTCTACACCAGTTATGGAACAGAGGACCATGATAATAGCATTTAACAAATGACTTTTATCTTAATACACTCCAACAATTCGTGAAAATTTCAAGATACATATATTGTCACTAATACATCTCTTTTGTTGTGATTTTCATTTACCTTGAATTATAATTGCTCTCGGTCAATCTTGTATTCTAAAAGAACTGGTGAACATGGTTTATTGAAAGAAGTGGATCCTTTAAAAGTTGTAAAGAAAAAAATGCATGAAAACTAAAGTTACATCTAGGAGCCTCATTTTGTATTATATAATGTTGTATGAGAGATTTTTAAGAGATTTACATTCTTTTTGTTATTAATTTCTTTTATATCTTATGATATTAAGATTTACATTCTAAAAGAATGTGTGTGTGTATATATATATATATATATATATATATATATATATATATATATATATATATATATAACACCTAGCCAATCATGCATTCCCATTCTTAACACAAAGTATTTAGTTTTTTAAAAAATGGTCCTTATGTCTTGTCTACTTCGGGCGTACGCAGGGCATAAGCCCTTAATGAATGTCGTGTGTGTTTATGAGTACGAGGGCGTACTCAATAGGTATGTAGGGTTTACTCGACAGATATGCAAACCCTAAATCCAGGGTTTTGAGCCCTATTTAAGCAACTTAACCCTCATAAACTCCTTCCACCTTCAATCTCCATGCTCCCAAATGACCCCTTCCAAACTGTAATATTCATTTGAGAGTTTTTGAGCTTTTGGAGTGTCTTGTGTTCACCTTCGAAGGAAGAAGATCATTAGAGTGCACTTGGAAAGCTTTAAGCATTGTAAATCCATGATTTATACCTTTTAAGCAACCTCCAAAAAGTACAAAGTTCTGAACTTGATGAATGCTTCACTAGATCTTGTTAGTTCTTATGTTTTCAGCATTTTGGTCCTTTAATATTGTTCTACTTGAGTATGAGCTACTCTAGACCTTAAGAATATCCTTTTCAAATGTTTTGAAGTGCATGGAGTCATAAAAATGTGATCTAGATCCTTTCCTTTTATCCATGCATGACTATTGGGGCTTAGATTCTTCTGATATCTTAGGGTTTTTAGATTTGGACACTTTATAGTCATGCAAAGTCATAAATTTGGAAACTTTATGATTTAAGAGGTTATTTATGGTTAAATATGAGACTTGCATGAGGGCAGTTAAAGGAATAAGAGCTTAATGAGGAATGTAGAGTCAGATCGAGTTTGCAGGGCGTACCTAGTAGTATGCATGACGTACTGGAATGGAGCCCCGTAATCTAGTGTGGAATCCTCTACGCCATGCGTAGAGTTGGAGTACGTAGGGCGTACTCAGCCTGGTTGAGATTTTGACTTTTGACTCTTGACCTTCGATCATGGACTTGACCAATTTTGACTTAAGGTAATTTTGGGAAATTTAAATAGTAGTTTGAGATTGGGTCCCAGTTATTTGTATAGGTGGTCTGTAGAGACAGTATTTGGAGCAGTGATTTGTTCAACTATTTTTCAGACTGTAAGGTGAGTCTCTTCACTGTACTTGTGGGTCGAAGGCACCAATGCCATAGCTAATATGATTGTATGCTTAATTATAGGGGATAAGAGACCCTTATTATTTGAAATATACCGGCATAGTCGGAAGGGACTTAGAGAGTCAGAAGGGACTCAGGGAAATAGACTCGTTATAGCTTTAGGCTCATATGTATGTGTGATGTGTATGTATGGTATGTAGTATTGATGGGAACTCACTAAGATTTGCGCTTATGATTTATGTTTAAATGTTTTTGAGGTACTTTTGGTTCAAAAGGGAAGGGACTAGCATGATCTCATCACATCCACCAGTGTTTAGCATTTTATCATTTTGGGATTGCTCTCTGATAACTATTTTTCCACATTGTCATACTTTTGATGGTTTAAAATGAATGATTGATGGTTTTAGTTGATTTAAAAACAAAACTTTTCACTTAGTATTTTTGGGATGTTACAAGTTGGTGTCAGAGCCTTGGTTTGAGGGATTCGGGCATATTCTTGGGCGTGTCTGAACTCAAGAAGAGGAATTACTAAATAGAAAACAATTTTTCTAAAACGATTTCTAGAAAATGGGTGTGATGGGTGCAATCGGCCGAGCTCAAGTAAGTATTCCCAAAATACCCATACATGTTTATTTGATTCAGTATGTGTATATGTGAATAACATGCTAGATTAGGGCTGAGGATCTGCTTAAAACTATATGTTAGGAGAGAGATGTATTTGTATTCTTACTGTATGAGCCTCTAGAATTGCATGCTAGTATAGACTACATATGATATGCTAGGATTGCATGTTAGGCAGTGCTCTAGTTAGAACTTGATGCCCAAATGCCTTCTTTGAGTTTTTAGGAACCACTGTTAATACTAGTTAACTATCAAGCGAATATACTAGGTTATGTGTTATAGAAATTTTATAATTTTAGAAGGTTAGGTTCAACTCTATATGTAGGTCTTGTTTGATTCGAACCGTTGTAGTGTAAGACTTGGCAGTCGAAAAATTATCTAATCTTTGTTGCTTGTTATTATATCTGCAAGATACTTAGTGGGTGTTAGTAGGGGTTTCTTCTACAGCTGATGTCGGAGAGTGGTGAGATGGGAATCGTAGGATAATCTAGGAAGTATGTTAGCTTGGAAGATATGTTGTATAGCCGGAAAGGAAAATGATTGGTAGTAAGGGAGTCACTTAGGGAACATAGACGACTCTTAGGGAAAGTACAGATAGGTATGGAAGGTAGTATTGGGCCCATACTACTGAAGCATAGGATCCATACTCGAGGCAAGGGAAGTCAGGAGGATACTAAGGAACTCGTTCAATATGGAAATTATTTGAGTATTTTCTGATGGTAGTATTGTTTATTTACAGTATGGTGATCACCCGAGGTGGTTCGGGTCCTGGTGAGGGATCGGGTATGGGCTCTAAATCCGGACTCTTGAATGATCAAATGCGAGAGTTCGTTTCATCTGATATTACCCACATCATCCTGGAGCAGACTCATGTGATCTTTGGTACACTGAAGGAGGGCATTGTGGAGATTTTGGATGAGTGTATGGGCGCATTTCATACTAAGATGGTAGCTATAGTGGGTGTATGCTCTCTAACTTTTTGATAGTTTCATGCATGTGGGGCTCCTGAGTTCTTCAGGAAGAAGGACCCATTGCTTGCAGGCGGTGGTTGGTTGATATTGGGAACACCTTCTGGTCTAGCCTTTGCCTCGAGGAGGCGAAGGTCAGACTTGCTTCATGTCTTTTGAAAGATAGAGCCCATGAATGGTGAGAGGAGGTAGACCATGCCTTGGGAAGCGAGTTTGTTGAGGAGATGACTTAGGATGACTTTTTTTACGAGATTTAGGGTCGATTTTACACCAGTGATTAAGGTACAGTAGCTGTGCGAGAGTTTCAGGATCTCCATCATACTGCTGAGTCAGTGGTAGATATTACCGCCATGTTCTGATAGAGGGCTTTGCTAGTTACGTAGTATGTGGCAAACGAGGAGATGAAGAAGGCCATCTACCATGATATGGTGAAGGATGAGATATGATAGCGGGAGCCTGATCTCAAGAAAGTGAGGAATAGCTTCAGGCCCAGGTATCAGAGGGATCGGGTAAGAAGCCCAAGGTTGTTTATTCGTGTTCGAGAGGCCAGAAGGTTCGAGGCCGCTGTGGCAAGTATGGTAAGGTGTACGATGGATTTTGTAGGGTGGGTGGGTCTGGCTGCAACAAGTACGACAAGACAGGTCACTGTAGAAACGACTACCCCACCATCCAGGTATCTGATCTGATTTGCTTTCATTTCTATTAGAGGGGCCACAAGAAGGCCAATTGTCCGAGTTTGGAAGGGGAACGGTTGTAGCACCTGCTCCAGCTACATTTAGGATTACTGATTACTGCCAGGGGGAGGCGGATGTGCTTGTTGTGAGGAGTCGATCTTTCCAGCTATCAGCCAAGGAGGCTCTAGCAACACCAAATGTGTTTATCGGTGTATTTTTGTCCCTTATCTCATTTTTTCCTTGATTTTTATGCTTATTATATATTTTATGTTATACAGGGGCTTTCCTAGTGAACGGTGTTCTAACTTTAGTCCATTTTTATTCGGGCGTCACCCGATTGTTTGTACCTCTTGCGCTCAACAAGAGATTCGGTGATGCTCCATGTGAGCTTTATTATCCATTAGAGATAGAGTTCATCGACGATCGTCCAGTGCGAGTATCAAGGGATCATCGGGGTTGTGTTCTGGAGTTATTTAGCGAACGATACCTGATTGATTTGGTTCCTATTCCTTAGCACGAGAGCAAGGTGATCATGGGGATGGATTGGTTGAGCCCTAATGGGGAGATGATTGATTGTGGACACCAGTTAGTGTGGGTTCGAACCCCAAGTGGATGAGAACTAGTTATTCATGGTGAGGGTGACCAGCATGGACCAACTCTCTGTTCGGCCGGAGAGCTAGGAGATACCTACAACAAGGTGGTTATGGTTTTTTGGCTTATGTATTAGATACTAGAGAGGAGGGAAAAAGGACGATTGATGATGTGCCGGTCATTTGAGAGGATTCAAATGTGTTCCCGGAGGACTTCCCTGGAGTGCCTCCAGAGATACAGGTGGACTTCTGTATTGATGTAGTTCCATGTGCAGCTCTGATAGCTAAGGCACCTTATCAGTTAGCATACCCGAAGATGCATGAGTTTTTTACACAACTGCAAGAGGTATTAGACAAGGGGTTTATCAGACCGAGTAGTTCACTTTGGGGAGCGTTGATAATTTTTTTTGAAGAAGAAAGATATCTCCCACGAGACGTGCATCCATTATCGGGAACTGAACAAGTTAACGGTGAAGAACTGTTATCTGCTTTTGAGGATTGATGATTTGTTCGACCAGTTACAGGGTGCGTCTTGGTTCTCCAATATTGATCGGAATTAAGACTATCATCATATGAGGGTTAGGGATGAGGATGTTCAGAAGACGGCTTTTAAGACTTGTTATGGTCATTACGAGTTCATGGTAATTCCTTTTCGGCTCATGAATGCACCAACAACATTCATGGATCTCATGAATAGGGTTTGATGGCCGATGTTGGATCGATCAGTGATTGTTTTCATTGATGATGTGTTGGTTTATTCTAATACCAAGGAGCAGCATGAGGATCATCTGCAAGATCGTTTGGAGACACTGAGGAGGGAGAGGCTTTATGCCAAATTCTCCAAGTATGAGTTCTAGTTGGGTGAGGTGTAGTTTGTGGGGCACCTTGGCAATCAGAAGGGTATATTGGTTGATCTAGACAAGATCGAGACCATGATGCAGTGGGAGGTTCCGAGGTTTCCATCTAAGATTCGGAGTTTCCTTAGCTTAGCAGGGTACTATTGGATGTTTGTTGAGAGTTTCTGCAGAATCGCATTTCCGTTGACTAGGTTAATGAAGAAATCGGTTACTTTCCGTTAGGGGCTTGATTAGTAGGCGGTGTTTAATCCATTGAGAAAAAAGTTATATGAGGTTCTAATTTTGACCTTGCCAGAGGGTTTATATGATTTCGTGGTATATTGTGATGCGCCGAGCTCAGTATTGGGCACAATATTGATGCAGAGGGGTCGTATGATAGCTTAAGCTTTGAGGTGGTTGAAGCCTCATGAGTCGAATCATACCACCCATCATTTGGAGCTGGCGGCGGTGGTTTTTGCCCTCAAGATTTGGTTTCATTACTTGTATAGGGTTTATTGTATCATTTACATGACCCACAAGTGTTTGAGGTATTTGATGGCTTAGCTAAATTTGGGCGGTGGTTTTTTCCCTCAAGATTTGGTTTCATTACTTGTATGGGGTTTGTTGTACCATTTACATGGTCCATAAGTGTTTGAGGTATTTGATGGATCAGACAAATTTGAATATAAGGCAGCCCAAGTGGCTCGATGTGGTGAAGGATTATGATTATGAGATCCTTTATCACCCTAGGAAGGCCAACATGGTGGTCGATGCTCTCATCCACAAGGCAACCGGTACTCCTATCACGGATGTGTGTCTAAGGATGACGGTGATTAATTTATTCTTGGAGTAGATTTGTGAGGCTTAGGTTAAGGCTATGAAAGAGTAGCATCAGAAGGGTGAGCATATAGTGGATAATGTGTCCTCTTTTGATTATGGTAGTCGGGGATTGTTAACCCTTCATCGAAGAGTTTGGGTTCCATACTTTGGGGGTACGCGATAGATTTTGATAGATGAGGTGCATTAGTCAAAGTTTTCTATTCATCCGGGTGCGACAAAGATGTATAGAGACCTTTGGCTTCATTATTGGTGGCCTTGCATGAAGCAGGATGTGGCCTGGTATGTGGTGAGGTGCTTAACTTGTAGGAAATTCAAGGTCGAGCATCAGCAACCTCACAGAAAGATGGAGACGTTGAGTGTTCCCATATGGAAATAGGAGGAGATCATGATGGATTTTATCATGAAGCTACCAAGTATTGCACGAGGCATGGATTTGGTTTGGTTTAGCATGGATAGATTGACCAAGAGTGCATTTTTCATTCCTATTCCAGAGAGCATATCTACAGTGAAATTAGCAGATGTATATATCCAAGAGGTGGTGGCACGTCATGGGGTCCCAGTCTCAATAGTTTCTGATCGGGATGTTTGGTTCACTTCCATGTTTTGGAAGAGATTTCACGAGGATTTGGGCACTCATCTGCACTTCAGCACAACTTTTCATCCACAGACTGATGGGAAGAGTGAGATTACTATTCAGGCCTTGGAGGATATGCTTCGGGCATGTGTACTATATTTTGGTGGTAGCTAGGATATGTATCTTCCATTGGTTAAGTTCTCTTACAACAACAAGTTCCACACCAATATTGACCGACCTCCTTTTTAGATGCTCTATGGGAGGAAGTGTCGGACCATGATTTGTTGGGGCAAGGTCGGTCATCGAGTCATGGGAAGCATGGAGGTGGTGCTCCAAACTATCGAGTATATCCAGGAAGTACGTGGGAGGCTGCAGACTATATAGAGTCTACATAAGAGTTATGTTGATAGGTTTCGATCGGATTTATAGTTTCAGGTCGGGGACATGGTACTCCTGAAGGTGCACCTTGGAAAGCTGTCATCCGGTTTAGGAGGCGGGGCAAGTTGTGTAACGTTCATAATTTGGTAAGTTTCCTTTTAGCCCTGTAATGCAAAATCCTTTTCATTTTGGTCCCTGGCTAGTAGCGGGGCGTACTCTATGAGTACGCTTAGCGTACTAGCTCTTTTCTAGTCGCGGGCTTCACCTATGTACGTTGGGCGTACGTGGGAGTACGCTTGGCGTACGCAAGGTTTGGGCAAAGCCTAATTTTTAGGGTTTCCATCCTATTTAAAGAACTTATAGCAACTCTTGGACATTTATTGACCAATGTCCATCACCTTATGCTCTAATATCGAAACCCTAGGTGTATTTGGTGAGTTTTAAGGTTGAAAGTGAGTTTGTTGGTGTTTGTGGTGAAGAAGAAGAAAAGGAACACTTGGAGGAATAGATTGAGCATGTAGACCCATAGTTATCTTCACCTTAACAAGCCTTTTGAGGTAAAAAGCTCTCACCTTGAAGGTCCTTTGTGCCACATTTATTTTATGGTGTTATTTAGGCATTTTTTAGTCTTTTGAGTTAAAGTTGAGATTTTGATCTACTCCAAAAGCCATGGATGTTAGATCTTAGCTCCATGGAGGTCCCTTATTCATAAAAATGCAACTTTGTGAAAGATATTCGTCTATGCAAGTGTTAATAGCTTTATAAAGCCTCTTTTTGAGTGGTTGGTCCCATATGCCATGCATGGGTGTAAAGTTACCAACTTTACGTATTAAGTCACCCTTTACGACTAGATCTGAGAGTTTGGCAAGAGTTATTAACTGATTAAGTGCTTAATGGAGTGGATTGGGAGTCTGGGGTGTACGTTGGGCGTACGAGCTGAGTACGCCCCGCATACTCAGCAGGTGGACTTTTGGGCCTAACGATTCTCGGTATTGGGCCATGCTTTGGAGTTTTAGGTTTGGGCCTTATTGGGCCATTACACTTCTGATTTTGCACTTTTGCTAGTATATTAGACTCCCATGGATCTAGGCCCATGATGGGTTTTGCGCCCAATTTGTAAGATTGGGCCATATTGGGCTTCAGGTTGCCATTTAGGAAATTGGGCCTTTTGAGTAGTTGTGTTGGGCCTTGGTTTTGGGAGAAGTAAGGAAAAGGGTAAAATGGTCTTTTACACTAGTTATGGTTTAGGTAACTTAGATTCTTTGTTATGGGTCGAGATCCAATTACTAATTAGATATTATTTTGATATGAATAGCATGGGGATTTTTCCAGACCAGCAGACCGAGATTCATTTGTGTGTTTCAACTGCTAGAGGTGAGTTTCCTCACCATGTTTAGCAGGTTGAAGGCACCAATTCTGGCCCATGGTTTGTTATGTTTAGGATGCTAGATGTCTATGTGACTCTTGTATATGTTATATGTTTATATGTTTACCGGGCGGGTCCCAATGACCATTCTGTATGCTATTTATCTTTGTGATTATTGCATATGTTATGTGTTTATATGTTATATGTTTATATGTATACCGGGCGGGGCCCAATGACGGGCTGGGCCTAATATATATTTATTATGTATGGTATGTGGTATCTTGAGGAACTTACTAAGCTTTGTGCTTACGGTTTTCAGTTTATGTTTTCAAGTACTTCTAGTTCGAAGGGGAATAGTCTGATATGATTGTAGTGCATACACCATGTCGTTCAACATTTTATGTTACTCTGATGTATTGTGATCTTGTTGATACACTTTGTTTCACCATTATTTTTATGATGATATTTTGTATAATAGTTTTATTAATTTAAAAACGAAAATTTTTAGTCTTAATTTTTGGGATGTTACAAGTTGGTATTAGATCGTTAGTTTGAGGGATTCGGACATACTCTCGGGCGTGTCTAAACTCAAACTGAGGGTTTGGTAGAATTTTTTTTCAAAAATAAATGTTTGATAAAAAGGGTTTTCTAATAAAAGAAAAGTGTGTGGTGTATGCAATCGACCGAGCTCAAGTAAGTTTTCCCAAAATACCCATACATGTTTTATGATGTGCTTTGATTTATGAATGTGTGAATCGCATGCTAGTTAGGGCTAAGTATCTACTCAGGATTCTCATGATAGATTGCTAGGAGAGATGCATTTAGATGCCTATTGTATGAGCTTGTAGACTTGGATGCTAGTACTGATTAGTTAGTGATAGGATTGCATATTTAAGTTATGCTTGATTTTGATTACTCAATGCTCGAATGTTTCTTGCTTTGTGCCTTTTAGGAGTTCCTACTAACTTCAGCTAACTAGTAAGCGAATATCCTAAGTTACATATTACAGAAACTAAATAATTTTAGAAGGTTAGGTTTTAACTCTATTGCGCAGCTCTTGTTTGAGTCTAACGTTGTAGTTTGAGACCTTTCATTCAAAGAATTATCTGGTGTCAATGATATGTAATTGTATTTGTGAACTAGTTAGAATGTGTTAGTAGGAGTTCCTTCTGTAGCTGATAGCGAAGAGTGGTGTGGTGATTGCCTTAGGAAAACCTAGGAATAGATTTAGTGCTTGGAGCCTTGTCTTGTGGAGGATTGTATGTGTGGACAAAGAGTGACATGGAGGATTCAAAGTGATCCTTGAGGAAAGTACGGATAGATATGGAAGGTAGTATGGGCCCGTAATACTAGAAGCAAGGGATCCGTACTCGAGTTAAGGAGAGTTACGATGAAAACAAGAAGCTTGTAGGGTATGGGACTTCTTGAAATATGTGTGTGTATTTTGATGGTTTATATGCTCTGTTTTCAGTATAGTGGTTCTAGTGCTGGTGAGGGTTCAGGCTCGGGTTCTTGAGCCGAGCAGTTGGATGATTAGACACGAGAGTTCTTTTCTTCTGAGATTACCCGCATCATACTTATGCAGACTCCTGTGATCTTAGGTATGATCAAGGAGGGTATCTTGGAGGTGTTGGAGGAGATCTTCGACTCTTTCCATTCTAATATGATGGCTTTGATTGGGGCACGTTCATTGACTTTCAGGGAGTTCCAAGCATGTGGGGGCTCTGGAGTACTTCAGATCTTATTTGATCCTTGAAAACCAAAAATCAGTGCCACATCACATCACTAAATAAATCATCGTCTTCAGAAGTCTTCAAAAATCAAAACTTAAACAATCATAAAATCACATTCGGATGGAGAGTGTCGAATACCAAGAGCTATGAAAGCTCTCCCTAAATGTATGAAGGGTCTTGATAAAACACGAGAATGAGAGTAAAATAAATACTTTGCGGTCATATGTAGCTAGCTAATTCAGTCGCTGAAAACTACTCGATCAAATACCAAAGTAACAATAATAGCTCTGCATGAAAAAAAATCTCTGTTGTGCTGAAAGAATATTGATATACCCAAACTGCAGTTTCGGAACTCCCGAAGTGGTCTTCAAAAAGAAATAAAGTCCACATGCTCAAGATACATGGTTCGTCAACCATAGATCAAAAGCAGCAAGTCATAAAAATCCCATAAAGCGAAGAATGCGAAACAACTTTGTTGATCAGGCGCCGTTGCGGTGCAAACATCGTGAAGAATAATATAATGCCCGACTGCGGTGTGGAGTAATTCTCATGGAAAAAATAAAATTCTTCCAATATAATCAACAAGAATTAAAACAATGTGACTATCATAGGTTTGGTAGTGGCAAAAATTGGTATTAAAAAAAATTTTAATAAAAAATGGCTAAATAAAAAAATTGGTATTTTTAAAAAAATTGGTGTTAAGAAAAAAAAAATTGGCTAAAATAAAAAAAAATTGGCTGAAAAAAAAATTGATGTTAAAAGAATAAATTGTGTTAATTAAAAAAATACGAGGCAAAAGAATAAAAGAAAGAGGAAGGGGTTGCTATGAGAGGGGAGGAGGAAGGAGGAGGAGGAAAGGGGGGGGGGGATGAAGAGGAAGGAGGAGGAGTAAGGAGGAAAGGGGGCATGTAGTTGTGGGTCGAGAGGATTGTAGTGGGAGGGAGTTGCGGATGAGAGGAGTTGCAAATGAGAAGAGTTGTGGGTGAGAGGGGTTGCGGTCAGAGGCAAGAAGAGAGGTGACTGCGGTCAGAAGCGGAGAGGGACTCGGGTACAAGGCCTGAGAGGAGTACCGCAGCTGAGAGGACATCGGTAGCAAGTCTGAGAGGGGTACCATAGCTAAGAAGACTTTGGTATCAAGTCTAAGAGGGGTGCCGCAGATGAGAAGACTTCGGTAGCAAGTCTGAGAGGGGTACCGCAGCTGACAAGAATTCGGTAGCAAGTCTGAGAGGGGTACTGTAACTGAGAGGGACTCTGGTAGCTGATAAGGGCTCTTGTACCATGACTGAGAGGGGTACCACAGAGGCTTCTCAGGAGGCTCCGGTAGGGCAGTTTTTGGATTGCGGTTTGGGAAACCGAGGGTGGCAAAGCTGATGACGAAAAATGTTATTTTTCTTAAAAAAATGATACCGAAGAGGCCATTTATTCATATTTTAACAACGGGAATCTTTTCTAGAGCATTTTGGGTCAAAAAGAGGCGTTGGGAAGGCAAAAAGGTTGAGTCTGCAGGGGTTTAAAGCGACAAAAGATAATGGGATTGGTCAAGTCACATGGTTTTTTGTCTTCTGAGGGAATAATAAATGGAGTAGACTCTTTCCAAATAGAGTAAAGAGGACAAGTGACTTTTTACAAACCACTTAACACGTCCAAACACACTAAGTTCAAGATTCACAACAATAATTTAAAGATGAAAGACATGAACATCATACCTTTTTATGATGAACATAACAAGTTGCTGGAAAAAAAGTTCACAGAGAATCTCCACTTTCTTCAACAATAAACCCAAAATTTGTGTCTCATTTCCAAGGCATAAATAAAATGTCTGGAGCAAATCTTCTACAATTTTTTTAAAGACCACAGAATTTTCTTCTCCCTTTTTCTTCTTCTTTTCTTCAACAGCATCATAAGAACTTTGTAAACATGGATTTTCAGCAGAAACCGAACAAGCAATCAACAACTTTTTTATTCTTCTAAGCTTGAATCATCACTTAAAAATAGAAAAAACTCATCATAAAAATTTCCGGTTTGAACCCAAAAATTCTTGCAAAAATCTGAAAATCTTCAAGATAAACATCGAACAAGAGTCGTTCCCTTGAACTAGTCGCTTGAACCTTCAAGGTACGACTCTGATACCAATTGTTGAAACCCATTTTGATGATCAGTGGATGCGGAATAATAATATCTCGAGGTTTAACGATCATAAAAATATAAATGAAGAACATGAAGATGAGTAGTTCCAAAATCACTAGAAAGAGAAATAATATTACAATACAAGAACATGGTTGGGAGAGATAACTCTCCCTTGTTGGGAGAGATCCCACCACACTTTCTCTCTCTAGAAAACTACATTGTGAGTGCTCTCTTACTTTTACAATGACCAACTCTCTCTATATATAGGAGAGCGAAAAACCAACAATACAATAAAGGGAAAATAATATACCTAACTATCACTCATAATTTGTAGAGCATTTACATGCTCCAACACATCCTCAAAGCAATCAAACTCGGAGTCGCCGATGTGGTAAAAAGAGTCGTCATAGTGACTCTCGCAACAGCTCAAGCTTCGTTTTCTCACACCCACTTCTGATAATTTATCGCCACTGAATGTGACCGATTTGTTTAGTGGAAGTTAAAATCCATCGGCTCATTCGATTCACTAAAAACCCGACTTTACTACACCATCTTCTTCCAACTTCCAAGTCTCTTCTTTTTCATGCCTATCCCGGTGTTGCTTT
The DNA here is from genome assembly GCF_002870075.4 of Lactuca sativa. Classification (NCBI taxonomy): domain Eukaryota; kingdom Viridiplantae; phylum Streptophyta; class Magnoliopsida; order Asterales; family Asteraceae; genus Lactuca; species Lactuca sativa. Next base: position 67,003,633 of record NC_056630.2, read on the forward strand.
CCTAAACTTCTTCTGATTCCACCCTTCATCGTCGGTGTGTTAGAATGTGGGTGTATAAAGGAGCAACTACATGAAAGGGAAAAGGATATAATGGAATTACAAAGGACTTTGGATGATAAAGATAAAGAACTTCATGCAATTAGATTGGACCATGAAGTGGTATGTGTAAATTGTAAACTGTAAACATGTATTTCCTTTTTGTATCTGTCATTGTTTAATTTAACTGCTATTCTCTATTGGTATAGCCATCTCTAACTTTTTGTCATTCTGGTAATCTAAGTATATCTTTAATCTTTCATATAAGGTGTTTAATGTATTGCCTAACTGAGTTATCTGTCTTTTTTTTTTTTTTGCTAACAGGAATATTAATGGTTATATGATGTTACTTGTACAGGAATATAAGACTTTTTCTTAATTTCATATGTCCAAAAAGGTCTTTATTTTCTTTATGCTAAATCAATTGAAATATTATAAGTTTGTAGTCTTTTATCTATTTCTAGGGTGGAACATGCAATGGCAACGTAAAAATTAGGATTTTAGATACCTCGTAATCTTTTAATTCTAAGTTCTCCAAAATAACTTTGTCTTTACTTTCTTGCTTTTATCATGAGAAAAATGCTATAATTCATAAGCCTGCACATATCCCTAATTTGCAACAACTTATGAGTGAAAAAGTTCAAATTTTCAGTTAAAAACAGCAAAAAAATGCAACGTTATTATAAACTTGTAAATGAAACAAGATAAACCCTCCAATATGTATTTGTTTTAGGTGGGAAGATTTTACTTAGAAATCCGAGGTTGTATTGTATATCTTGTATCAATGTTTTGCACTTTTGTATGTCAAATAATAAACTACAATAAAAATTTGATGTAGAGGTTATTGGGTTTTGTTTGCTAAAGACACTTTACATAAACCTCTAAATTTGATTTATTTTTGCCCTAAATAATATGATAATATCAAAATAAGTGACCTACATTATATCATAAGGTTACATTTATATACAAATAATGAATAAAATTATGATATATTGTTACAGATGTGGAAATCCAGGTTGCATGTATCATATTAATTGCATTATTTTCCCTACAACATTATAGGGTTGGACCCACCGGGTCGAGTCCATATTTGCTCCTATGATCGTATTATTGATCTTATGCATCAATTCAATCAGGTTATACAATATTCTTCATTGGAATTTTCACATTTATAAATCATTATCTCCAGTTCACATGTATAGATTACTCAAAAAAAACCCAAACCTGTGGTTGGAAATCATTAAGGGGTATCTTATTATGTATCACAGGTAACTTTTTTTTATATAAATTCAAAATTTTTCTTCTTTTGTATAAAGTTTTGATTTTTAATATAAAATTTAAGTTTTTTTAATTTTATTTCCAGGGTCGGAAGCTATGTTTGCTGATCTTGGACACTTTTCTCAGTTGCCTATCTAGGTTTTCTGATTTGATTTGTTTTTAAGGCTAAATTTAAGAAAAATAGCAATGCACTTTTATAAGTTTATTTTGGAAATATCTATTTTTTTTCTAATAGCATTTACATCCTTTGTTTAACCCTCCTTGATTCTTACATATATGGGGCAACCTACTTATTTATCACAACATCATTTAAAATGACTACAAAATTGGATTTTATATTTTTGTGCAAGGTAAGTTACTTTTTAAACTTTGATATATGGTTAAGTGATGGTTGGTTTTAATTTGTTTAGAGAATTTGAGGGTCCCAATGCTATTGATAGCCATACTTGATGTAGTTGTTGGAAGCGAAGCAATTATTACATGGACTCTTTTTATTATAAAACAATGCTCTTCACTTGGATGCTTTCCCAGTCTCAAAATCATCCATATTGTTATGTTCTTTTTAGAGCTTTACTCCTCTAAAAAACAAAAACACGGTTTCAAAGCTTTATTGGGTTAATGGGAATATGACTTAATCTAGTAATGTAGACATGGATGTATTTTTATACTTAATTTAAAAAAGAAGTTATAATAGAGATTGCTTGTCATGGAAATAAAAGAGTGATTCTTGACATGACAACTCTCACTATGCGAGCACTTTCCCGTGAAGTTATTATATTTTATATATACGCTAAATAACTTTTTAACAAAATATCAACCCTTTTTCAAATGTTTTGACTAACATATATTTTTTTTTGTAGGTTCATTCATTTGTTTATAATATGCTTCATGAAGCTTTTGGGAATGTTAAATAATCTGTTGTCGGAGGGCTATCAGATCATATTCGTGAACTTAGGGAATCTATAGGGTTTCCTTTGACGAATCCTAAGCTTTTCATTAGGGTTGGTGTAGTGACCTTAACATGATGACATGTGTGGAATTATAAAGATCAAGTGAATCAAACAATCATGAAGAACACAAAGAGTAAATAAAATATGTTTAAGCTCTCATTTGATCTAGTAAGATATTACAAAGTGGGTCTTGCAATAATTCTCTCACTAGTCTAGTCTTTTCAAAATGGGTCTTACATAAAATGGGAGCCACTCACTTCCTATTCATATGAAAGAATAAACCCATTACACATCACAAGAGGGTAAGTCACATCCAAGGAGAACTTTGCACCCTAACACTCTCCCCTTAAAGCTAGGATTGGATGTCCCGACTTCAATTTGCAAACGAGCTTGTGCGCAATCAAGACCAACTCCCCCTCGAAGTAACACCGGTCTTCAAATCCTCTTTGAAAATAAATATCCAAGAAGTGACGAATGCCTATTTCTACATTCTCCCATTTTTTATAATCAACAAATGATTATAAAACCCACAAAGGATGAAAAAGTGATGGATGAATAAACATGACGAAACTCCCCCTCGATATGTGACAAAAATGCAACCATGAAAATCTTGCACCAAAAACAATCATGAAAAGCCGAGAAAATTTTCCAAATTTTGTGAAAATTTCGACTTTTTGGTGAGAGTTGCAAGAATTTCGAAAAGTGGGTACTAACTGCCAATTTCGCAAATTTTGCAGGGACCTGTAGCAACAAACCATCTTCAAATGTAAACTTTACCCCAAATGCGAAACTGGGCATAAAGTGCCAATTCGCATCAACCGCAGGGACTTAATCTAAAAGTTCTTCCTACTTCACAGAATTTTACCCCAAGTTGAAATTGCATATAAACTATCAAATTGATTAAACTTCATGGATTCGAATTACAAAACTTTCAATCTTCATAGGAAATTACCCTAATTTGAAATTTGGTAATTTCTGACAATTTGCTGAAAGATGAGGGACTCGAATGCGAAATAATGTTTTCCTCCCCAATTCAATCCCAATATGTGAACAGTAGTAGTTCAATTCGACTCCAAGGAACTACAAGTTCGATTCCAAGATGTTAGGCTCCAAGGAACTCTATCTGCTTTCGATTTATGTGGGTATCGACTACCAATTTTGACTCCAAGCTCTATCAATCGAACATGAAATTTAACTATCAACTCAAATAATTCCAAATAATCACAGTCGAATTCAACTTTGATTCCAAGTACACTCGATGGGAATGATAACAGTTGAATTCAATCATAATCTTTCGACGCAAACCATACTAGTCGAACTCGATACTAATCATCTCCGATTGAAATCCAATCGACTCTAACCCAATGACTATCGATTTCAATTCATCGAAAACTCGTTCGACCTGGACTCAATCAACACATTGAAATCGATTCCAAATGAGCATAGATTCCAGTCGACATTGCAACATCATTTCTCAGGTAATCATTGAAATCAAACCATCAATTAATCACTGGACACATTTTGATTAAGATACTCAAACCCATCTGTTCATTTGATTTCAAGCTTGCTACTCCAAAACCAAATTCGTTTCCAGATTTGAAAAACATTCGATTCAACATCATCAATTTCCATACTATTCGATCTCATATTATCTATATAATCGAGACTTCAAAACTTGAGTTAAATGACTCAACACCACAAAATCGACTCTTCAACATCCAATTGAACCAATGTCGAACAATAAGCTTCGACCCATCGATATCAACACATTTGATTTTTAAGTTCCAAATGTGAAAATCGAAGCAAGTTCCAATTGTAAGAATCGATCAATCAACACATTCAATTTGAACTCTCATGAATATTCCAATTACGAAACCTAGTTGATAGATCAAATGTGAGACATGCCCAAACTATGGGTCAACACAAATCCAACTCTTTTACAAGACCATTTACAAATGATTTTCATTTTTGACTTTCGTTCACTTCATGATGATGATCGACGAAGACAAGAAGCAAATCTATTGATCAATAAGAGAACAAACTGAACGTATCGATGCTTTTCATTCTTACGATTTTGAATTAAAGACTATACGAGAAAGACGATATCGAGAAATAGATGTATTAGATCAATTTTGAACAGTGTTGGAATTGATTTTGGCTTGAATCAATGAACAGTAGATCGAATAACATTTTATCTCGAACTAATGGAATATATGAACACTAACAAAAATCATTTCGGCTTTAGTTTGAGATCGATGAACAGTAGACGAATTCGAATTTTTATCAATTAAAAAAAAATTGGATCAACAATGGGGATTGAAACAAATTAGATCTAACAAGTCAAAACGATCACAAATCAATAATGAAAGCACGAATTGAGAATAAGGTTGAATTCGGATTTCGAGAAAACCATAAGATCTTCATGAACAAGGTATCAATTTCAACATGAATTTTTAGAATCCATTTAAGAATTTGAGAAATCTTCTTGATAATTCTTTTTTCCATTTTGCAATACCCGAGTCGATCATGGAAGATCTTGGTTCTTTAGTTGGAACAAGAAAATCTCCAAATTTCACATTGTACCACCCACGATGCACTTGTACAATCCATTATTCTCATTTTTCTAAGATCTAACTTCATTTTAATAACGATTTTGAGAATCTTCAACAATTTTGGGTTTAGAATTCGAAATCATTGCAACATTTGATAATTGTTGCTTTGGAACCCAAATTTGCTTCATTGATTTCAGCTTCAAGACAACATTTGAATTTTTTTTAGAAACCCAAATGTTCTTGTTTTTTATCTTCTTCTTCTTTTTCTTCTTCATTTTTTTGGATCTTGAAGTTTTGAATTCAAGAACAACATCATTCTTGACAAATTCAACTTTGCAATTTTGAACCAAATCTTCTGGAGTTTGATACAATTGAACTTCTTGGATCGAAGGATTTCTATATGGCGCCATTCCTTTAAACTAATCACAACAATTCAAGCCATCATCGGTTTGAACTCTAACTGAACAAAAAAACTTTCATATCTTTATGAAAATCACATTGAATTTCCTTGTCTTGAACATCATGAACATCTTCAACAAATTTAAGAGCATGAAGATCATTTGGGTCTTCAATAAGAGAAACATATTCCTTTGTGAATAATTCTCTTTCTTTTCCATCCTTTTGATTAGCATGCAAGATAACATATTCAAGGAAATTCGAGCCAAACTTTAAATATTACAAAGAGGTTAAAATATCAATTTTGCATGATCATCTTTCTTGTCTCCATAAGAAATCAATGCTTCCCATGTAATAAACCTGCCTTTCAACAAAAAGTCATAAAATTGCTTCTCATTAACTTTGTATTTGACATATTTAATTATCACGAACCAAAAATCATAATGCAAACTCACTATCTTTGATCAATTAACAACAAAGATCAAAAGAACTTAATATTTCCAGAGAGAGAAAGTGAATATGAACCAAGTTCTAGAGAGAGAAAGCGAAATTCATAAGAATTCTTGTAGTGCCTGAGTCGCCAGGTATGAAATTAATCTATTATTATTTTATTTCAATTAAAAGGTGGTAAAGTGTTCGTGAGTATGTGGGCGTATATTAGGTATACATGCCATCGGGGGTGATCGTGACGTACCGATGCGTACAATGGGCATACTTAAGCCTGGGGAAAATCGTAATTTTTAGGTTCTGCACCCTATTTAAGGTCCTTAAGTCCCTCAAGTTCATCACCCTTTTAGCCTGCATTTCCTTTTAGTTTTTGTGTTCTTTTGGGGTTTTGAAGAAGAATGAAGCTTGAGGAGAAGCAAAGGAGAAGAATGAGCTTGTAGATCCAGAGTTGGTCCATCATTTCTAGCCTATTGAAGGTATAAAGTCTAAAAATTGTTCCCTGTAAGCGTAGATCTAGGTTTCGGGAAGATTTTAGCATCTTTTTGTCCCATAACTTGGTCTTTTAGAGTATGGGCTATTATAAGCCATTTGAGTTGTCCTTTTGGACTCATGGGAGTGCAAGAAGTCATAAAAATCGTATCTTGAAGGTTAAGACTCAACCATGCACGAGTTGGTGACCACTTAAGAGAGTTGGAGGGCTTAATTCATGGTTTGAGTCCCAATGAAGCATGCAAGAGCATATAGTTTGCAAGTTTATGGCTTAATACACTCTTATGAGCTTGGATATAAGTTTTGGACGTTAGAGATAAATTGATTAAGACATGGGAAAAAAAAATGGGCTAAATGACCAGTACGTTAGGTGTACTCTAGAGTACGTTGCGCGTACTGGGCCAATGTCCCGATTCAGGATCATCAGCGTAGGTCGGTCGTACGAGACATGTACGTCGCGCGTACGTAGTGTGTGGACTTGGGAGATTTTTAGGCTCGAGACTTGTTAGGATTTTGACTTCTGTAGGATTGGTCCTCAGATCCACCTGTCATAACAGGGCATTTTTGGGCTTTAGGCCATATTGGGTACTCTTGGTCCATATTGGGCCTTATGGGCTTTATAGTTGGGCTTGTAAAGCCATTTTGGGATTGCATGGATTTGGGCCTTGGTAGGAGGGAGGCCTAATGAGGCAAGGGTGAAGAAACCTTTATTTCCTTATGTCAAGAATTAGGGTTGGACTCTCGGGTTAGAATATTGGCCTGATTTCTAATTAGGGTTTTATACTTGTGCCTTAGGGAGAGGATCCCGCGAGTCATCCACTGAGTGTGATTTGATACCTTCAGTCTGAGTTGAGTTTTCCTTCATTGTATCGGTGGGTCGAAGGCACTAATGCCAGCCCACTAGTTTATGTTGTAGTATGATGGTTGACTTTGTGAAAACTGTCGGTTATGCCTGTGTTTTCTTGATGGCTCTGTGATTCATTGTTATGATAGTATATAGTAGTGGTAGGGGTGAAATAGAAATGGTATCCGGTTGAAATAGATCAAAGGGGATTGCAATAACCCAGATATGCTTGACAATATCCAGCTGAAATAGACCGAAGGGATTGCAAGCACCCAGATATGCTTAGTTGTATGTTTGTATGGTCTGAGGTATTTCGGGGGAACTCACTGAGCTATGTACTTATAGCTTTCAATTTATATTTCAGGTACTTCTAGTTCGAAGGGTAAGGGCCCAGTCTGATTGCACTGCATCACTCTACAGTTTTTGCATTTGAGATTTTGGGAATTCTGTACTCTGATGATATGTCCCTTTGATACACTTTGACTGTTTTGATATGAGTATCGTATGTTTTGAATGAATTTAAAAACAAAGTTTTTATCTGCATTTTCGGGACGTTACAAGTTGGTATTAGAGTCTTGGTTTGAGGGATTCAGGCATACTCACGGGTGTTCCTGGACTCAAATTGAAGGTTTCATAAATTTTCTTTAAAAAAACATTTTAATTCAAAGGATTTTAGTAAAAGAAAAAGGGTGCGATGTGTGCATTCAGACGAGTTCAAGTAAGTCTTCCCAAAGTACCCATACATTTTATATATATATATATATATATATATATATATATATATATATATATATATATATATATATATATATATATATATATATATATTATGTTATGATATAAGAACTGCATGCTAGGTTAGGGGCTGAGGATCTGTTCATTGGTGTGTAGGATGCCTTATAGTATGGGGAAGAGCCACTTGGAGGAGTCGAGGTAGTCCTTGAGGAGGGTATAGATAGGTGTTGAAGGTAGTATTGGGCTCGTACTACCAAAAGCACAGGATTTATACCCGAGACCAGGAAGACCACGATGAATCTAGGGAACTCAAGAGTGTGAACCTTCTCGTGTGTTTTCTAATTGTTTATGTGGTTTTGTTTTAGTATGGTTGTGATACGTCATGAAGCTGGGGGTTCAGGATCTAGATCTGGTTCAGACACAAGAACCAAATTGATTGATCAGTGGATACACGAGTTCATTGCATCTAAGGCTACTAGAGGCATCCTTGATGCGACCCCGGTGATATTTGGGTTGATCAAGGAGGGTATCATCAAGCTGATGGAGGATCGCCTTCAGATCTTCAGGGTCGATCTTGCGGCTAGCTAGTCTGGGGCCCACACTCTCTCCTCCAAGGATTTTAAGGGATGTGGGTAACCATATTTCTTTTGGGTGCAAGACCCCATCGTAGCTTGGCATTGGATAATTGACATTGAGTATGCTCAGATGACGAGCTTCTGCCCCGAGGGGTCGAAGGTGAGGTTCGTTGCAGGATGTTTGAAGGAGCAAGCCCGAGATTGGTGGGAGGAGGTTGGCAATACCTTAGGAGCCCCATCCATTGACGTACAGTAGTTGGCTAGGGAGTTTCTTGACATGAGGCTGATGATTAAGACTGTGGCGAAGATCACCGCTAAGTTCAGGGAGAGGGATTTATTGGTACCCTAGTATGCGGCTTATGAGGAGATGAGGAAGACCCGATACCATTATATGTTGAGATCTGACATTAGGGATTTTGTTAGTTTTTCTGTCTTCTAGACTTTGGAGGGCATGATATCTTGGGTACGGGAGCGAGAGATTGATTTGGAGCACATGTGGAAGAGGAAGGTGGAGCTTGGGCACACTATTGGGGTTTCAGCGAAGAAAACGAAGGGGTGCGACTCCAGGTGGAAGGGCCAATAGGGCCAGATTTGAGGTGGCAAATGTCGTAGGTCGCATGATCGGATTTGTAGAGCAGGTGGTTCAGGTTGATACAAGTGCGGCAATACAAGTTACTTTAGCAAGGATTTCATTGTTGTTATCACTACCACCTAGACATCAGATCTGATTTGCTTTCATTGAAATCAGAGGGGCCACAAGAAGGCCAACTGCCCAAGTTTAGCATCAGGAGGATCGGTTGTAGCACTTGCTCCAGCGACCCTACAGATTACTTATGGCCGCCAGGGCAATGCGGATGCGCCTATTGTAAGGAGCAGGGCCTTTAAGCTAACTACCGAGGAAACACATGTTGCACCATATGTGGTGAAGGGTATGTCTCTTTTCCTTATCTCTTTAATTATGTCGATTTCCTTGTTTATATTTGTGTATTTTATTTTAGGATCATTCCTTGTGAACAATATCTCTGCTTTGATATTGTTTGATTCGGGGCTACTCGATCTTTTGTGTCTCTTGCGCTCAGCAAGAGGTTTTGTCGAAGCTCCGAGAGAGCCGAATTTTCCTTTAGAGGTTGAGATCGCAGATGATCGACCAGTTCAGGCATCCAGGGTTCATCGAGATTGTGTTTTAGAGATGTTTAGTGACCAATATTTGATCGACTTGGTTCCCATTCCTTTGCGTGGGAACAAGGTTATGGTGGGGATGGATTGGTTGAGTCCCAATGGGGTAGTGACTGATTACAAACGTCAGATGGTGCGTGTTTGGACTCTAAGTGGGGGAGAGTTGGTGGTCCATGGAGAGTGCGCTTGGCACGGGCTGGTACTATGCTCAGCCGCTAATGCCAGACGTTATCTTCGTCAGGGTTGTTCTGGGTTTATCGCCTATGTTATGGATACTCTGGAGAAGGGTAAGGTGACTATAAATGATGTACCAATTGTACGGGATTACCCGAATGTGTTTTTGGAGGATTTTCCTAGAATGCCTCCGAAGAGGTAGGGGAGTTCCGGATTGACTTGGTTCCTGGTGCGACTGTGATAGCCAAAGCACCATATCGGTTAGCTCCACCAAAGATGCATGAGTTATCTGATGGGTTTTGAACATTCTAACACTTCTTAAGTGTACATGCAACCCCAATAACCTTGGATCTATGTTTGTCTAATAATCATGTAAAGTTGTTTTCCAAGGTTATGAACCTATCTAGCATACATAGGGTACAATTTTCTTTGTATAAAAGATAGAACTACATACCTTGTTGTTGAAGTGTTCCTTGAAACCTTGTGAGCCTAGCACCTCAAGTGTGATGCCTCAAATGCTTCACACAACACCAAATGCAGAGAATAAACTTGAGAGAATACTCTAACACATGCAAAATCGGCCAAGCCCTCTTGTTTCTTAGTATAGCCGATTTTGGGGAGAGTTACATTGCTTATATAGTGTGTTGCATTAGGTAAACCCTAATGTTCCATGACTCTTCATTTCTTCATCCATAGGTTAACTCCATGGAGAATCCATGGAGCATCCTATGGGTGGAACCCAACTTGATAATCCATGGAGCCTCTTAGCCCACTATATAAGATATGGAAGATTTACATAATCTACCCATATATTTAATTAGTTATCTTTTCATCACTTAATTAATTCTAAATTAATTCTTGATCAAAACTAATTAAATAATATTATTAATATATTAGAACTTACAATATATTAATAAACCATATGTGTTATTTCTCTCATTTAGTTCATCCAATTGCATGGTGCCATGCAACCCAAATGGACCATGTCGGGTTGGGTCAGGTACTTACTAGAAATAGTTATGGACTTAGACACCTTATCCAATAGTCTCTCACTTGGATAAGTCTAATAACTATAATTGCAATACTTTAGAAACCGATCGGCAATCGTAGCTCTTTCAAGGTCTCTCAGAACTGAGAAGATGTTGATACGCCATTTAAGATAAGTGATCATATAATCCTCTGTTCTAGATATCAGTCGGACAATTACATGGAACAATGTCTTACTTATTGTCCAGCTGTTTGTTTCCCAATTCCCGATTTGTTTGACAAAGAACTTAATTGAACACATCAACTTAGTTCTGACCGGGCCCGGTACATAGGTCAAAACAAAATCATCGAGGGGCCCAGATACCAGCTTCTAATCCAAGAAGGAACAGATAAACTTCGACTCATATGTTTGTTCTACTACTAGTTGAATTATACACAAAAGCACGTTTTATAACATCGAGTTACCAATGCGTTTTCGTACAATCAATGCATAATCAATTCATAGGCAACAAATCATATCTCTAGGTTTGAAGACTTATATGATATTACCGTCTCACGATTACTCGAGATAAAATTCCATGAAATGATTCCAGTGAGCGTGGGTTGATTCCAATACTCAGAACTTATGAGCACTCATGATTGTTGTAGCCATGCCCAACACCTTAGACCTCTGCAACCAATCATGACAGTCTTGATTCATACCTACTTCCGACATATGACCGACTGTGGAGGTTCGAATAATATGATATACCAAACATAATTATTCTGTAAGTCAAAACATGCAAAAGAAATATAGTAAACGATTGACAAAAGATAGTAACACTTTACTCATAAATAAACACAACTTTTATTCATCATCAAATGTCAATTACACTTTACAAATTTCATAATTTATCTAACTACTAAAACTTATATCATCCTTCAGCCCTATGCTCCGAGCATGCTGGAGATGCTTAACCCTACTCAGTCCCTTAGTGAGGGGATCTATTGGTTTCTCATCCGATGATACCCTCTTTGCCACGAGGATTCCTTCTTCTATGCGATGTCTGATAAAATGATATTTTATGTCGATATGTCTGGATCTCCCGTGATCCCTTGGTTCCTTGGCTAAGGCAACATCACTTTCAGTATCACAGAAAATTTCCATGGGCTCCTTTATAGCTGGTACTACTCCAAGGTCTCCTATGAAGTTCTTCAGCCATATAGCCTCCTTTGTTGCCTCGCTCGCTGCTATATACTCTGATTCACAAGTGGAATCAGCCACTGTCTCCTGCTTGGAACTCTTCCAAGTGATTGCTTCTCCGTTTAGGGTGAAGACCCAACCCGACTGAGAGCAGAAATTATCCCTATCAGTCTGGAAGCCAGCATCACAATACCCTACAACTCTCAAGTCATCACTCCCACCGAGGGTAAGGACCCAGTCCTTAGTCCTCCGTAGGTACTTGAGGATATTCTTTACCGTAGTCCAGTGAGCCTTGCCAGGATTCCCTTGATACCTGCTAACCATGCTCAAGGCAAAGGCTACATCAGGTCGAGTACAAGTCATAGCATACATGATCGAGCCTACTGCCGAAGCATAAGGCACTCGAATCATTTCTACTATCTCAGCCTCAGTACTACGGCTTTGTGTCTTACTTAATCTGGCGTTACTCTGGATGGGTAACTCTCCTTTCTTGGAGTTCTGCATGCTGAATCTCTTCAAAACCTTGTCCAAGTAGATACTTTGACTAAGTCCAATTAGTCTTTTACTCCTGTCTCTCAAAATCCTTATCCCTAGAATATAGGCAGCTTCTCCTAGGTCCTTCATAGAGAAACGCTTCCCAAGCCAGGACTTAACTTCCTATAGAGTTGGGATGTCATTTCCTATGAGTAGCATGTCATCCACATACAATACCAAAAAGCTAACTATACTCCTACTAGCCTTGATATACACACAAGATTCATCTTCACTCCTAGAAAAGCCAAATTCCTTGACTTTCTCATCAAAGCAAAGATTCCATTTGCGAGGTGCTTGCTTTAATCCATAAATGGATTTCTCAAGCTTACACACTCTATTAGGATACTCGTTACTGACAAAACCTTCTGGCTGACTCATGTAAACATCTTCAGTCAAATTTCTATTAAGGAAAGCGGTTTTGACATCCATTTGCCATATTTCATAGGCATGAAATGCAGCTATGGCTAACATAACCCTAATAGACTTAATCTTGGCTACTGGAGAAAAAGTCTCATCATAATCCACTCCAGGAGTTTGAGAGAAGCCCTTTGCAACCGGTCGCGCCTTATAAGTGTGTACATTACCATCCATGTCAGTCTTCTTCTTGAAGATCCATTTGCACCCTACAGTCTTACGACCTGGTACATTCTCAACCAAGTTCCAAACTTGATTGTAAATACATCGATTGTATCTCGCTATCCATAGCCTCTTTCCATTTAGCAGACTCAGGGCCTGCCATGGCTTCCGCGTAGCTGTTAGGTTCATCCAGACCTACTAGTGTCTCATCACTAATAAGTGTATCACATTCCGCAGTAATATGGAAACCATAGTAATGCTCAGGTGCATTCCTAACTCTCGTGGAACGCCTCAGAGGTACAAACTCGTCAATTTGCTCAACAGGAGTTTCCTCCTCAAGTTGAGGGCTAGGGTTTGAAGTTCCTTCACCACTTCACTCTTGAAGTTCTTCAAGGTCAATTTTCCTCCCACTTTCTTCTTGGCTTATAAACTCTCTCTCTCGAAAGACTCCTCTTCTTGCTACAAAGACCACATTTTCACTAGGTCTATAGAAGAGGTAACCGAAGGATCTTTGTGGGTAGCCGATGAAAATACACCTCTCGCTTCGGGGTTCTAGCTTATCATGAGACTCGCGCCTCACAAAAGCCTCGCAACCCCAAATCTTGATGTGGTCTAGTTTGGGTACTTTACCAGTCCACATCTCGTGAGGAGTTTTGGCAACTTTCTTTGTAGGGACTAGATTAAGGATATGGGTGGCAGTCTCTAAGGCATACCCCCATAATGAGATTGGTAGCGAAGCTCGACTCATCATGGAACAAACCATATCCAACCAGGTTCGATTTTGCCTCTCAGCCACACCATTCAACTGTGGTGTCCTGGGAGGTGTCAATTGTGAGACAATCCCACATTCCCTAAGATAGTCAAGGAAATCTGAACTAAGATACTCACCACCTCAATCGGATCGAAGCATCTTAATGTTCCTAACGAATTGATTCTCGACTTCCTGTTTAAATTCCTTAAACCTTTCGAAAGTCTCTGACTTATGCTTGATTAAGTAGACATATCCATATCTACTGTAATCATCAGTAAAAGTCAAATAATAATGATTAGCATCCCTTGTGGTATGTTTGAATGGTCCACACACATCCGTGTGTACAAGATCCAACAAACCTTCACCCCTCTCACATGAACCTGTGAAGGGTGACTTTGTCATTTTTCCAAGTAAGCATGATTCGCAACTATCATCTGACTTTAGGTCAAATGACTCCAAGACTCCATCCTTTTGGAGTTGGCCTATGCGTTTCTTGCTTATATGTCCAAGACGAAAATGCCATAATGATGTTTTATCCAAGTTATTATTATTAAGAGAATCAATACACAAAACATTATGTCCTATGTTATCAACCACAGATACAGTTTCATACACACCATCACAAGGTAATGCTTTAAAATAAAGAGTATTATTAAAGAAAGCATTAATCGAACCAACTTCATTATCAAATGAAAAGGTAAAACCTTGTTTATACAATGCATGAAAGGAAATAATATTTCTTGCCATTTCTGGAGAATAACAACATTTATTCAAATCTAAACTAAACCCACTACTTAGCGATAAAGTATAAACTCCAATCTTGGTGACAGATGAAGCTTTCCTATTTCCCATGATCAAGTTTATTCTTCCTTGCTTCACATTCTCACTTCTTCTTATTCCTTGCAAATCAGAACAGATATGAATACCACAACCGGTATCAAGGACCCATGAGTTAGAATGGGGTGAGTTATTAGATAAGATAGTGTAAATACCTGCATGGTTGGGTTTGACTTTCCCATCCTTCACATTTTGTTGGTACTTTGGGCAGTTCCGCTTCCAATGTGCCTTTTCATGGCAATAGAAGCATTTAGCCTCTTTTAGGTCAGAAGAAGGAGTGATGCAACCTTTCTTGGTTCCACTTGAAGAAGAGCCATCAAGGGTCCTAGCCTTGGTACCCTTCTAAGAACTCTTTCTCTTCTTCCCTCGTCCTTTCTCGATTGCCAAGACAGGGGCAGAGTTGGTAGGAGTAGGAATAGTAACAACTGCCTTACCCTTAAGACCACTTTCCGCAGTCTTTAAGAGTCCTTGAAGTTTGCTAAGAGTGGCCTCTTCCTTATTCATGTGGTATTTCATGCGGAATTGATCATAACATGAAGGTAAGGAGTGCAAAATGATATCTATTGCAAGCTCCTCGGGGAAGTTCACATTAAGCTTCAACAAGCGGTCCACAAATCTTTGCATTTTCTGCATGTGGCCCGTGATAGGTTCACCATCCTTCATTCGGGTTGTTATCATGGAGGAGATGATTTCATACCTCTCTTGTCTTGCACTTTGATCGTATCTTTCCATCAAATCTTGGTGCATTCAAAAGGGTAGAAGTCCTCGTAGGAATTTTGGAGGTCGGCTGTCATAGTGGCCATCATGATGCATGCCACCTTGATGGCATCCCTTTCATGTGCCCTAAAGTCAGCGATCTCTTGAGGAGTAGCAACTGTCTCATCAATCTCCTTATGCTCCTTATCGAGGACATATTCTTTGTCCTCGTAGCGGGTAATCATTCAGATGTTTCTGATCCATTCATTAAAGTTGGATCCATCAAAATTGACTTTCCCACACAAGTTCATTAGAGAAAAGGAGCCATTAGGATTAGAGCCAGAAGCAGCAGTGTTTTCAGACATCTGAAAAGAAGAAAAGTTTAGTTTAGAAATAGAGATAGTCCTTAATAAAACACCCAAATGTAGTATTAAGGCTAGGATCCAATCACAATATATTATACTTAGAAGAGGTATGCCGTAATCTAAGTAATAACATATTTGAAAGGTAGGTGAATGACAATTCACCAATTTCCACCAAAGACGAAATATTAAAAATATTTAATTTGGTTCTTAGAAACTGCTAGATTCTTTTGATATTCAATGAACTTTTCAAAGGCATGTTTCAATCTCGAGTGTGCCCTCCAAGTTTTGTGACTCGGATGCCGAGGATCACAAAACGAGGTGTGAAGTAACCATGCAAATTACTTGGTAACCTTAATGTATTACCCCACAATCGATGTGCCGGTTAACCACACACGCTCCATCGATACTATGATAAACATTAAGTCACCCTTTACCTACCTTGTTAAGTTCAAGTTAGTGTGTCGGTTAACCACACACGCTCCACTAACGACTTAGACAAAGTGTAAAGTGTAATTTCATGGATTAGCACCTTATTCACATTTTTCCTAAAGTAACTAAGATTGGGAATTTAATAAAACATTCAGTTACTTTATAATTATCATTAAACTTTTAATGAGAATTTATAAGTCCTTGTCCTACCCGTTCGGCTAAAGACCTTCCTCAATCAAGCAAGCGGTGGGTGAGTGGACACCCATTAAGTTGCCATTTTATAGGCAACAACCTTATACCCACCTTATAGACTGGCTTCGTGAATGAGGCGTACTAGCGGTAAGACCACTTTGATCTTATACATATATGTATTATTATTAATTTATAATATTATAAGTATAAGGGTTGAATTTTAACTTTTAAAATTCTAAGGGTTGGAACTAAAGTTTTAATATGACTTTACTTGTTCCAAAACTTGAGGGCAAGTTTTGTAAACTTTCAAAAGTTTTCATTTCTTGTAACTTATGAGTTAATTAGAGTATTAAAAATGAAGACTCTTCATTTTTATAACCCATGTGTTCTTTTAATGGTTTTAAAACAAAGTGAATTTTGGTTTTCCATAACTTGAGGACAAGTTATGGACTCCATTAAAACACATGATGATCATGAATTAATCTACCACATAGGTTACAAATAATTCCTATGATCACCTAAACATCATAAGATCAAGAACATGAATATGAACACCTTCAAGAATCAAAAATTACACTTAAAAACTTGTAATTTTGATAATTTGTCATTGTAAATGGATTAACATGAACATTACACCAACTAAAATAAGTTTTAAAACACCAAAACAGTTTAGGGTAATGTTCCTAGTCCATTTCCAGCAACAAAAATCGAAATTCTGAAAACTACAGCCTCTACTCGTCGAGTGCATGAACTGACTCGACGAGTAGCTTGCATTTGGTCATGGACTCGTCGAGTCCCCCCATGGACTCGGCGAGTTCATACGGGCAGAAAGTAGAAAACTCGATTTTTCAAGCAGTTTGCACAAAAATCAAACAAGCAAGCCAAGGCTCTGATACCACTGATGGGTTTTGAGTATTCTAACACTTCCTAAGTGTACATGCAACCCTAATAACCTTGGATCTATGTTTGTCTAATAATCATGCAAAGTTGTTTTCCAAGGTTATGAACCTATCTAGCATACATGGGGTACAATTTTCTTTGTATAAAAGATAGAACTACATACCTTGTTGTTGAAAGTGTTCCTTGAAACCTTGTGAGCCTAGCACCTCAAGTGTGATGCCACAAATGTTTCACACAACACCAAACGCAAAGAATAAACTTGAGAGAATACTCTAACACATGCAAAATCGGCCAAGGCCTCTTGTTTCTTAATGTAGCCGATTTTGGGGAGAGTTACATTGCTTATATAGTGTGTTGCATTAGGTAAACCCTAATGTTCCATGACTCTTCATTTCTTGATCCATGGGTTAACTCCATGGAGCATCCTATGGGTGGAACCCAACTTGATAATCCATGGAGCCTCTTAGCCCACTATATAAGATATGGAAGATTTAATTAATCTACCCATATATTTAATGAGTTATCTTTTGATCACTTAATTAATTCTAAATTAATTCTTGATCAAAACTAATTAAATAATATTATTAATATATTAGAACTTATAATATATTAATAAACCATATGTGTTATTTCTCTCATTTAGTTCATCCAATTGCATGGTGCCATGCAACCCAAATGGACCATGCCGGGTCGGGTCAAGTACTTACCAGAAATAGTTATGGACATAGACACCTTATCCAACATTATCTACATAGCTGCAAGAGCTGTTAGACAAGGGGTTCAATCGACCGAGTAGTTCGCCTTAGGGAGTGTCGATCCTATTTGTAAAGAAGAAGGATGGGTCACATCGGAGGTGTATTCACTACCATGAGCTGAATAAGCTAACGGTGAAGAACAA
The DNA here is from genome assembly GCF_002870075.4 of Lactuca sativa. Classification (NCBI taxonomy): domain Eukaryota; kingdom Viridiplantae; phylum Streptophyta; class Magnoliopsida; order Asterales; family Asteraceae; genus Lactuca; species Lactuca sativa. The sequence goes on from NC_056630.2 coordinate 67,021,633, forward strand.
TTATATACTCTCAAGGATTGATGATTTGTTTGACCAGCTTCAGGGCGCATGTTAGTTTTCCATGATTGATCATCGTTCGGGTTATCATCATATGAGGGTCAGAGAGGAAGATATGCAGAAGACGACCTTCTAGAATTGTTATGGTCATTACGAATTTGTGGTGATGCCCTTTAGGCTTAATAATGCTCCAGCCGCGTTCATGAACCTCATGAACTGTACGTGCTGACTGATGTAGGATTGGGTTTTTATTGTATTCACTGACGATATCCTAGTCTATTCTAAGACCTAGGAGCTGCGTGATGAGCACTTGAGGGATGTATTGGAGACCCTGAGGAAGGAGAGGTTGTATGCAAAGTTCTCCAAGTGTGAGTTCTGGTTGTGTGAGGTGCAGTTTCTGGGGCACCTTGTCAACCAAAATGGTATTCTGGTCGATCCGGCCAAGGTCGAGGTCATGATGATGTGGGAGGTTCTGAGGTCTGCAATGGAGATTCGGATTTTCCTTGGGTTGGCTGGTTATTACCGAAGATTCATTAAGGATTTCTCCAAGGTAGCGGCTCCTCTGACTCGACTGATGAAGAAGACTGCCACTTTTCGCTAGGGGCTGAGCAGCAGGCAACGATTGAGACCCTGAGATAGAGATTGTGCGAGGCACCGATTCTGAAGTTTTCAGAGGGTTTTGAGGATTTCATGGTTTATTGTGGCGTGTCGATCATGGTTTTGGTGACGTTTTGATGTAGAGGGGTTATGTTATTGCTTGCTCTTTAGGCAACTCAAGCCTCATGAGGTAAATTATCTGGTGCATGCTTCGGAGCTGGGGGTTGTGGTTTTCTCCCTCAAGATTTAGCGACACTACCTCTATCGGATATGTTGTACTGTTTACACGTATCACAAGAGCCTGATGTACTTGATGGATCAACTGAAGGTGAATATGAGGTAGTTTTTGTGGTTGGATGTGGTGAAGGATTATGATTATGAGATCCTTTACCATCCGGGTAAGGCCAATGTGGTGGGTGATGCTCTCAGCCGCAAGACGGTCACGACTCCTCTCAGGGATATATATATATGTATATATATATATATATATATATATATATATATATATATATATATATATACATATATAAATGGATGACAGTGATTACTCCACTCTTGGAGCAGATTTGAGAGGCTCAGGTGGAGGCTATGAAAGAAGAGCATCGGAAGAGTGAGCACATAGTAGAACATGTGGCTTCCATTGATTATGATAGTCAGGGTTTATTGAGGAGCATGTTAGGTTCTAATCGAGGAGGGGCACAAATTGAGAATATCCATTCATCCTGGGGGGAATGAAGATGTATAGAGATCTTCATCCTGATTATTGGTGGCCCTGTATGAAGTGAGACATAGTTTGGTATGTTGAAATTTTATTGACTTGCAGGAAAGTCAAGGCCGGACATCAGCGGCCTCACGACAAGATGCAACCGTTAGACATTCCTGTTTGGAAATGGGAAGAGATTACCATGGATTTCAATATGAAGTTGCCTCGGCCAGCGTGCAGAGTGGATTTGATTTGGGTCATCATGGATCGATTGACTAAGAGTGCGCACTTTATTCCGATTCAGGAGAGTATCCCTGCGGAGAAGTTGGCTGACATTTATATTAGGTAGATTGTTGCACGACATGGGGTGACGGTTTCAGTAGTATTAGTCAAGGATGTCCGGTTCATTCCAGGTTTTGAAAGAGGTTTCACGAGGATTTGGGTACTCGTCTGCATTCAACACGCCCTTTGTCCCGTAGATGGATGGTCAGAGTGAGTGGACCATCTAGACATTAGAGGATATGTTGCGGGCATGTGCTCTAGATTTCGGCGGTAGTTAGGATATATATCTTCCTTTAGTAGAATTTTCATTGAATAATATTTATCAGGCCAGCATCAATCTACCTCCTTTTGAGATTCTCTATTGGAGGAAATCCAGGACCCCGATATTTTGGGGTGAGGTCGGTCAGCGAGTCATGGGGAGTACCAAAGTTGTACTCAAGACTACCAATTTGATTTAGCAATTTTAGAGTAGACTTCAGACAACTCAGAGCCGACATAAGAGTTATGCCGACAAGCACCGATCAGACCTAGAGTTTCAGATTGGAGATATGGTTGTCCTAAAGGTGTAAACCTGGAAAGGTTTCATCCTATTCAGGAATTAGGGCAACTTGGCCCCAAGTATATCGATCCCTTCAGGGTTATAGCCCGAGTGGGCAGGGTAGCGTAAAGGTTGGATATTCCGGAGGAACTCAGTCAGATTCATAGTACTTTTCACGTCTTTCAGCTGTGGAAGTGATTGGTTGATGATTCTTCATTGGTTCCATTTGATGATATTCAGGTGGATGACCGCCTAAATTACATTGAGAGACCAGTAGCGATCCTCGATAGGAAGATGAAAACCTTAAGGAATAAGGTTGTTGAGTTGGTAAAGGTGTAGTGGCAGCAATGCTAGGGTTCAGAATGGACGTAGGAGCCGGAGGACAAGATGAGGGAACACTAAACAGAGTTATTTCTGGTAGCAGACTTCTAGAATGAAGTGTGATTCAAGTGGGGGAGAATTGTAGCGCCCAAGTCGCCAGGTATGAAATTAATCTATTACACTTTTATTTCAATTAAAAGGTGGTAAAGGATTTGTGAGTACATTGGGTGTACATTAGGTACGAACAGCATACTCCTTGCATGTGCCCCATCGGGGTGATCCATGCGTATGCTGGGCATACTCAAGCCAGGGGTAAACCCTAATTTTTAGGATCCGCACCCTATTTAAGGTCCTTAAGTCCCTCACGTCCATCACCCTTTCAACCCCCTATTGCCTTTTAGTGCTAACCTCGAAACCCTAGTCATATTGAGTGCATTTTTGAGCTTACATAGAGTGTTTGGGTGTTCTTTTGGGGTTTTGAAGAAGAGGGAAGCTTGAGGAGAAGCAAAAGAGAAGAAGGAGCTTGTCGATCGAAAGTCGGTGCATCATTTCTAGACTATTGAAGGTATAAAGTTTGAAACTTGTTCCTTCTAAGATTAAATATAGGTTTAGGGCATATTTTAGCATCTTTTGGTCCCATAACTTTATATTTTGGAGTATAGGTTACTCTAGGCCATTTGAGTTGTCCTTTTGGACTCGCGGGAGTGCAAGAAGTCATAAAAATTATATCTTGCAGGTTAAGACTTAACCATGCATGAGTTGGTGACCACCTAAAAGAGTTAGAGGGCTTAATTCATGGTTTGAGTCCCAATGAGGCATGCAAGAGAATAAAGTTTGCAACTTTATGGCTTAAGACACTATTATGATCTTGGATCTATGTTTTGGACGTTAGATCTTAATGGATTAAGACATGGGAGCAAAAATGGGATGACTGACCAATACGCCTCGCATACTCTAGAATACTCTGCACGTACTGGGCCGATGCCCCGATTTTGGATCATCAGCGTATGTTGGCGTATGAGCCATGTACGTTGTGCACACACAGTCTGTGGACTTGGGAGATTTTTGGGCTCGGGACTTGTTGGGATTTTGACTTGGTTAGGTTTGGGCCTTGGGCCCACCTGTTGTAACAAGACATTTTTGGGCTTTAGGCCATGTTGGGTGCTCTTGGGCCTTATGGGCTTTGTAGTTGGGCTTGGAATGCCTTTTTGGGCTTGCATGGATTTGGGCCTTGGTGGGAAGGAGGCTCAATGAGGCAAGGGTGAAGAAACCCTTTTTTTGTTTAAGTCAAGAATTAGGGTTGGACTTTTGGGTTAGAATATTGGCTTGATTTCTAATTAAGGTTTTATACTTGTGCCTTAAGAAGAGGATTTCATGAGTCATTTGTTGAGTGTGATTTTATACCTTCAATCGGAGGTGAGTTCTCCGTCATTTTATCGGTGGGTCGAAGGCACTAATGTCGGCTCACTAGTTTATGTTGTATTATGATGGTTACCTTCGTGACAACTGTTGGTTATGCTTATGTTTGCTTGATGACTCTCTGATTCTTTGTTATGATATTATATGGTAGTGGTAGGGGTGAAATAGAGCCGATACATGGTTGAAATATAACAAAGGGGATTACAAGTACCCAGAAATGGTTGACAGTACCCGGTTAAAAACTTAAAATAGACCGAAAGGGATTGCAAGCACCCATATATGTTTGGCAGTATCCGGTTAAAATAGACTGAAAGGGATTGCAAGCACACATATATGCTTAGCTATATGTTTGTATGGTATATGGTATTTTGGGGGAACTCACTAAGTTTTGTGCTTACAGTTTTCACTTTATGTTTCAGGTACTTCCAGTTTGAATGGAGAGGGCTCGGCCTGATTGCACCGCATCACCTTACGGTTTCCGAATTTGAGATTTTTGGAATTTGTACTCTGATGATATGTTGCTATGATACACTTTGACTATTTTGATATGAGTATCGTATGTTTTGAATGAATTTAAAAACAAAATATTTATCTGTATTTTTGGGATGTTACAGTTCTAGATAAGGAAAATCAAATTTTGAATCAAATCAAGGAATAAATTCTATTTTTAGAACAAAAACTCTCTCAAACAAGAAGAACTTACAATAATGAAGATCCACCAAATAAAAATTTTCATCATGGAACAATTCTTGAGAACTTCAAGAACATCCGCTCTGCTACCAATTGTAGTGACCTTATGATGACATGTGTGGAATCGTAAAGATCAAGTGAATCAAACAATCAAGAAGAACACAAAGAGTAAATAAAATATGTTTAAGCTATCATTAGATCTAATAAGCTATTGCAAAGTGGATCTTGTAATAATTCTCTCACCAGTCTAATTTCTCCAAAATGGGTCTTACATAAAATGAGAGCCACTCACTTCCTATTTAGAGGAAAGGCTAAACCTATTACACATCACAAAATGGTAAGCCACATCCAAGGAGCACTTTACACCCTCACAGTTGGCATAAAAAAAAATAAGTATGTTATTATATCTCATTTTGTAATCATGTATATTTCTAATGGTGCTTTTATATATGTGTTTCGCATAAAAAAATGAGTATGTTAGATGAAAATGTAGGTTTAAAGTCCCTAAATTTGAATGAAATTCCCTCATGTGAGGGGCACTTGAACTGCCTAACAACTGAAAATAGACATCTTGTTAAAGGGAGCCTATCCTACAACGAAACCTGCTCATACCATCTATGCAAAATTGCATGTTTAGGGACCTAAATCACACTTTTTTGACAAACACATGGACCAAATTTGCAGTTTAGCAGTCATACTCACTTCTAAGGTTCGTATGACACATATATATACATTCAGTGTTACCCTTAGTGTCGCTTTGATGTTGTTTTATTCCTTTTGGGTAGTGTTGTCATGTGTATTACAACCAACAATAATTATGACCTGTGTACATTTTGTGGAAATATAGGAGAGTTTTGTATTCTGCTGTTACCATTTTCCGGGTGGGTATATTTGTCTTTTTACCATTTTAATAATATTCATGGTTGGAGTTTTTGTTTTTTTTTTAAATATTTTATCAATTTAGAATGAGTTTGTTTGGTGTTTGGATCTTTTATTAACCTTGAAATTCTACAAATTTCCATTTTTGCCCTTTTTTAAACCAAATTAATGTCTCTGCAGAAACTTAAATTCACAGGTATTTGATTGTAATCTACATGGCAATTTCGAGCCCACTATCCCTCCTGTAAGCATTTTTACCCTTTGAAAATGATTGTAACCTTTTTACAACTATCATGTATATATTTTCATTTGCTGTAATTATTGTCATTCGGAACCACTCCAGTTCACTATCCCAGGTGGAGTCTCAACAAGACGACAAAGCTTGTAATGATATGTGTAACCGACAACCCTGCAACGCGGAAAATCTTCTTTAGTTGTAATAATATGTGCAATCCTTATGTTAGATATAATATATTTGGTTGTTTTAAAGGTTATTCTTAGATGTAAACAGACAATACGAGAATTCTTTTAACATCATTATATTAAATTTATCTTTGTTGAAGACAAAATAGGTAATGGGTAATTTAGGTTCTTTCACATTGGCGGCCGTTAGTGGGGTGAGGAGTGAAGTGGGAACAACTTTGGCGGCAAAATAATTGGACGAAAACTTTAGCGTGGGACGGCCGTACCCCATGATGTCTTAAAGATTTATTTAATTATTATTGGTAACCAACATGGCAACGAATGATGCACAAATTATTGTACTTTTCACAATATATATATATATATATATATATATATATATATATATATATATATATATATATATATATATATATATATATATATATATATATAGAGAGAGAGAGAGAGAGAGAGAGAGAGGTGAGTTCAATTGAGAAAATAAAAAATATTGAGAATAGGGGAATCATTCTCAGTCACTCATTTTATTCAAGCATAAAAAGACACGGTGACAACCTTGTAAATATGAGAACAACCTTCAATCTCAAATACGTATCTGTAGTTCAAACTCATTCATCGTTCATCATCCAAATTTCTTCTCCAACTTTCAACAATCATCCAGATTTCTTCAATTAAACCATCATCAACATCATCCAGTGCTAATCAATCATCGATCTTCGTCAATAATCAACACGATTCAACAGTTAACAACAAAAATTCGTTTTTGGTTATTTTAATTCAACCTTCAATTGTGTTTGAATACGATCAGATCTTCAACATCTATGATTAATTATACTCTCAGCGTTATTAGATCAACATCATCGATAATCAACAAAAATCCACTTCATATCATTCATTCAACATCGATTATCAAATAAAACTAGAAAATTGAGGTTAGAAAAATATCAAATCGTTTTTTTTTTAAATTTCATATAATTCTCTATCAATCTACTCTTTTGTAGATTTAAATAGTCAAAATATCATGTTTATAACATTTTCAAAAAAAGTTAAATTGTATGCACTCCAACTGTTTTGATGAAATGCATGAACTATTAACACGTTATATTCATATATGAATATGTTTTCTCAGTATATGATTATTAAAACAAAAAAACAAATATGCAAGTCTGTATGTTATTCATATGTGAATAACATATAAAAATTATACATATTTGTGAAAATACCTTGTAATATTCATATGTGAATATACTGTGTAATATTCATATGTGAATATACTGTGTAATATTCATAAGTGAATATATCATCTAATATTCACAAATGAATATACTATGTAATAGTCACATGTGATATACCATATAATACTATGTAATATTCAGATATGAAAATATTATCTAATATTCATAAGTAAATATAACATCTAATATTCACAAGTGAATATACTATGTAATATTCATAAGTGAATGTGTCCTCTAATATTCAAATATGAATATACTATGTTTATTATATGCTATATTCATATATTAATGATACTTGAATTGTAAAAAAAAATAATTAATCATAGTTTTTATTCATAACTGAATAACGAATGTACTGTAGTACAAATCTGATTCATTTTTATTCACTTATGAATAAAGATAGCTGAAAATATAAAAAAAATAAATTTTTTATTTTATCTTAAAACTATATCAATATGGATGTCTATTTGTAAAGAATAAAAAATCATGAATTTTGGTATATTTAAAATCATTTTTCGATAAAAATAGCTTCTTAAAAATTAAAAAAAAAAACGAAAAAACTATGTTTTTGTATATATTAAGGTATTGATTAACATAGTTTAAGGAAACATGTTTTGTTGGAAAACAAATGTCTATTCCTTTCCAATTTCTGTCTATTCCTTTCCAATTTCTGCTAGTACGACGGAGGCTTTTGCAGCAAATATAAATGAGTGGTTGAGAATGATTCCCCCATTCTCAACCTTTTTTTCTCAATTGAACCCTCCTCTCTCTCTCTCTCTCTCCATATATATATATATATATATATATATATATATATATATATATATATATATATATATATATATATATATATATATATATAGGCGAATGTCCGCGTGTTGCGTAAAAATATTAATTGTACTTTTGAATTATATGATAATATATACATCTATTAAAACTACATAATCTCAATATTTTGAATGACCTCTACCCGTGGGTTACTCATGAAAAAAAATTAAATATAATATATGGTTTAATGTTATTTATAATTGTTGTTATTATTAATTAATTTTTTAAAATTTATTTGCTTGACTTTTATTTTCTATTATTGTAATTATTTAAAACATCAAACAATTTTTTTTAAATGTAACAATATAATCATTTATATAAAGTTATTTTTAACTATTGTTATTGTAAGTTATTTTTTAAGCTACTTATTTGAAAACTATTAACGATTATAAAAATATCTTTAGGAAATATTTTAGTTAAATTGATATTATAATTTAGGTTTTGCATTTAATACTAAAATTTATCACTTGTAACTATTCACAAAATATTCTTTGAGTTTTTTAAGTGGAACTGAAATTTATATTGAAGTTGACCCTCTAATGTTATATTTAAATTTAAGTTGATCCTGTAAGGTTATATTTAAATTAGCAATTTAAGTATTTTATACAAATTGTTCAAAAGTTGTAGCTTTAAAATGATAATGGTTACATACAACAACATATTAGACCTAATAAATTAAGTATAATATGTTAAAAGTTAAAAACATAACTTTATAAGTAGAAAAAAAAAAATTCTTTTAATATTGAAATTTAGTTTATATATGATTACACTTTAGGTTTTATATTTATTTAACCTTATTAATGAACTTATAATCATTATTAGAAAAAATTGAAAAGTGATGGGAGTTTCAAATGAATGTGGTAAAAGGAAAAATGAATGAGAGTTTCAAATGAATGTGGTGAAAGGAAAAATGTTTCCTTTATAAGTATATAATGAAGTAGATAAATTCCCGCGCGTTGCGCAACATAGGTTAAAATATATTGTTAAAATGTTGAAAAATATATGTTTAAAATGGTTATGTTATCGACATTAACTTTGACATAATATTTTGAAAATTATTATTCATTGACATCAACCTACCTTACTCATTATTAAAACTAAATAAATTTATCTATTTAATATTATTTTTAATAATTGTTATGATTGATTAATTTAAATTTTTACTTATGTGATTATTTTCTAATTTCAATAATGATGTTCATTTAAAATACAATTTATTTGTTGTTAACGTTATGTAATTTATAAATTGATATTATTATCATTTAAAATTATTGTTCTTTAGTTTTAAACCAATTATTATTATTAATAAGTTAAAGAAGACTTTTAATAAACACTTAATATTACTATTAAAATGTGAAACATATACTAAATAATAAACTGATAAGATAGACAATTTGTATTTGAAAAGAGACCTGCATGGATAATATGACATACCCATGATTTTTATAATTTGATTTTGTTCTTTATAATTATGGTTCATTAGTTTTAAAACCACTTATTATTATTAATAAACGAAAGAAAACTTTTAAAAGAGACTTATTAGTATAATAATAAAGTAATAAGATAGACAATTTGCATTTTAAAAGAGACTTACATAGATTCTACGGATAATATTGTATATTCATGATTTTTAATTAATTATTACTTTGAACCAACACAAACATACAAACATATATATATATATATATATATATATATATATATATATATATATATATATATATATACAATATTTAATTAAATATTATCTATATCACTTTCCATAACATTTAATCGATAACATGAATCTAATTTAATTTACATTAAAGTTTCAACCACAACATACAATGATTGTCTTAAAAAAAATACTTATACATAGAAAAATATATATAAAAAAATTAGTATATAACAAACTAACAAATTAAAAACTTTAACATAATAACATGGCTCGAAAAATGGTCTAAAGCCCTCAAATCAACACAAAACATTTAAACTTGTTTTCTTTGTGAATTTTGTATGTAATTTGTATTTGTGTGTCTACTCAAAGAGAATGTCATTTTTATAGTAGAATATCCATTAATTGTTTATTAAACATATTATATAAGTTTTAAAACCTTTCATGATGCGTGATTAACTACTTTGAAGGTGAAAATGTGTGAGGGTTTCAAATGCATGAGGTGATAGGAAAAATGTCTCATTTATAAGTATAGTACGATAGTATATAGTTTTCGGACACATTTTAATTAATTCGATTCATCAATTTAGGTTCTATTATTATTATTATATTTAATGTTTTCCTTTCAACTATGTTAAAAAATATATATTGAATTTTTTAAAACATTATTTGATATTTTACCTTAGGTTTTAAATTTTACACTAAATTTTAAGTTTATTTGATATATTAATGTATGTTATTTATTTAACTATATATTGAAGTTAACAAATTAAGTATATCATATTGATAAGTCACAAATTCTTCCATTTATGATAATGTTTACAACTAAAAACATATTTAAGTTAATAAATTAAGTATATTGCATGGAAATATGAAAAGTTGGGAGTTTCAAATGAATGCGGTGAAAGAAAAAAATAATTCCTTCATAATATAGTAAAATATGATGATTATAATTTTAATTTTTAAGCTATCGTCATATATACAATTATTTGATAATTTTATAAACCGTTTAAAATTGTGTAAAATATATATCAAACATATGATAATCTATATATAACGGGTAACAAAATGTATGAACAAAAATATCAACCACAACTTTTAGTAAC